>NC_141877.1:160297998-160922998 GCF_056163025.1 Triticum urartu
TGCCATGGCGACGAGGTGGCGTGGAGACGCGACGGCGTTGAGGAGGAGGCTGTGGCGGCAGCGAGAGTAAGGAGACGAGGGCTAGGAGGGACGGAGTGGGAGGGAGCGCGCGAACCTCTGTCGCTCCCTCTCCTCCCCCTACTTATAGGCTCACGTGACGGAGTCGAGGAGGCATGGCGTGGGGAAGCGTGGGGGTCGATCGTGCCCACTTCCCACGCCCCATGATTACCGATCCTTAATGGCGAGGCGAAACTGCCTTGAGAAGGCGAGCGGCCCTGTGGGCCACGGGAGATCCACGCCCGGACCGAGGCTCGCGAGTGGCGGGCCCGGGCCTGCGGCGGCGTCCCATCGCGCGCGTGCGCTCGCAGAATCCTGCCGCCACGTGGCCGCGAGAGGGCCCGTGGTCAGCATGCAGGCCCCCTCTCCTCCCGCTTACGCGGGTTATCAGAAGTCGGCGTACGCCCGCGAAGCCGGCCCTTCCGGATAGGAAGCTGACCAAGCTTCTCGTCCCCTTGTTCGCCTCGGAGCTCGATCAGCTTCGGGGACTACTGTCAGAGGAAATAGCCATGGGTAGCCTAGCCGGCTTCCCCTAGCCCTTCTGCAAAAATTACGAGCTTGCCCGGCTCTCGAGAACCCAAGACCTGGGGCCGCCTTCCACTAGCCGGTTGAGATCAAGGCCGGCTTTCGGAAGGCGGTCCGACTTTAGCCCTCATGAAAGGGCCGACTCCAAGAAGCCGGCTGTGAGAAGGCCGACTCCTTCGAGCCGGCTCGCCATAAAGCAGTCAAGACCGTACCCACAAAGTTTGCACCCACCTAACGGTGGTGCGACAGGGCGTGGCTACAGGAGAGCCTGCCACCCCCGAATCCCGGGGCACGCTTGGCACAGTGCGCCGTACGAGGTAGGCACGACCCGTACGGCGCTGCACTGTAGCCACGTTGACCCTGGCGTCACCCACGACGGGCCGCCAGCGCGGCCCACAGGCGGTGGGCCCCTTCGCGCGGAGGGACGGCCGAAGGCGGCCACGCTTCCGACCAGCCGGCCCGAGACGGAGCCGGCTCCCCGCGGCCGGCTTGCCGCCTCCCTCGAAGAAGACGCCCCATTAAGGAGACAAGACGCGGTAAGGCTACAGCGATCGCCCGGCAGGCGGCGGTACTGTAGCCGCGCTTACCACGATGAAGCTCACGTCAGCAAGATGAAGCCATAGTGACCAAGGAGTTGGCAGCCGGTGGGACCCACCAGCCGGCGGGCCCCAGCAGTCGGCGCAGAAGCCGGCGAGTGCAGTCACAGACGGCTGGGCCCCGCGCCCAGCCGGATTACCATTGTACCCCCGGGGGGTAGGCCTATATAAACCCTCGGGGCACCCATGCAAAGGGTTGGACCCCCCTGCTAGTTCTAGACACCACACAAGGAGAAGAAGCAGGCTAGCCGTGCCCTTTCTTCCTCCTCCCCCCAAAACAGCTCCAGGAGCGTTGTGTAGCTACTTGATTCATCGAGTGATCATGCGGAGACCCCGCAGAGCAGCAGTAGGGGTGTTATCTCCTTGGAGAGCCCCGAAGCTGGGTAAGATCCGCCGGCGTGCATGTCTTCGCCTCATCCCGCTTCCAGGCACCGGTGATGTCTTACTGGTTCCCACAAAGATAAGCCACCCGTTGGCATATGTCGCACCCACCACCCGACAATGGTGCTGTACGATCGAGCACGTGTGGGCCCCACCACGAAAACTTCGGACAAAATCTCTATCATATGTTTGTTCCGGCTTTGTAGCGACCCGACCTCAGATGGTCAAGTCTCTGTGCTTCAGTGTCATCCCTGGATCGGTAATGCTGACACACACAGTACTCGAAGGATTTATAACAGAGTAGCAATCACACACTTATTACATCGAATGTCTCAAGAGAGAACTTATTACAATAATATGGCTTAAGGCCATCTAATACGATAACAGCGAAAGGCTTGGAAGATAAGGTGAGTCCATCAACTCCAATGGCATAGCTGAGCTGCACGGCAACGACCTAACGAACCTTACTCCTCGTCTGAAAAGTCTGCAACATAATACGTTGCAGCCCGAAAACGGGTCAGCACATGGAATATGCTGGCAACATAACACAATAGAGCAAGAACAAAATAATGCTATCACTATATGCATATATGGCTGGTGGAAAGCTCTATGGTTTATAGTTTTTGCGAAAAGCCAATTTTCCCCTACAACAAAGCAATAGATTTTAATTTTACTATCATGTTAGTTGAAACATCATTGAGAAGGTTCCTCCAACTCAATCCCAATTAAAGTGATTAGCAACCCAACAATATTAATTAAACATGATGAGATACATGTGATAACCCAAGTACTAGATACTCAAGAATTGTCCATAACTGGGGACACGGCTAACCATGATTAGATTGTACACTCTGCAGAGGTTTGCGCACTTTTCCCCACAAGACTCGATCTCCTCCGTTGGATTTCTCGCACTATAGGGTGTTTGAGAAACGGATGACTGAGACACAGTCTTTCAGAAACATTAACTCTCTACTCCGGACAGACCATACCAAACCTACATCCCACTACCTACTGATCTGCCTCTTCAAGAGCTTCACGCAACTTACTCAACTATGCTAGAGCCCATAATAGCTTGTGGCTGCACACGGAAGTTTCTAGCATGAATCATCTCAGTTCCCTTTGAGCCTGGGTGGCGGTCCATAGGAAGATCACACGGGTACTCTGAGATTTCCAAAAAAATACAGGCAACACTGGGTACTCCAGGTGCCTCAATCCACCCAGTTGTTTGATTAAGTTGCCACCTTAAGTTGAACCATTAATTTAAACAATCTCACATCTATCATGGATTTCACTCAAACCCAAACCACGTCTACAAGCATAGCATAACATAGTAATATAAGCAACACGTAGAGTAACTCCCAAGGGTTTGAATGTAACAGGGCAATAGGTTCTACCTCATCAACTACTTCCCAACCCACAAGTTAATGACATCCTAATCATGCAATGTTTGAGGATTGGAACTAATGCATAAAAACCGGGTGATAAAGGGGTATGATCAAAGTGTTACTTGCCTTGCCGACGATCTGCGAAACCTAGGGACTCGTAGTAGCACGCTTTGCACTCCGGGTGTTCTATCACAAGCAAACAATAGAATACATAAGTAACAAGCAACGATGCACAAGCAAAACTCAAATAAAAGAGGTTGACCAGAAAGTTCAAATTAAGAACTCTGGTTCGCAAAAAGAATCATATCAAACAGAGCAACGAAACTCAAACGGCGAAAGAAAGAAGCTTCGTTTACTCATCTGAAACTAGGTCAAATTTTATAGTAGAGAAAACTTGTTTGAGTTGGTTAAACGGAAAGAGGGTTTCGAGATGAAACTCTAGGCGCTTGAATCGCCTGATTCCGACTAAAGAGCGAAAAGATAAACAGAAACTAAGATCGGATCAGAAATCGCGATCAGAGAAAATCGCAGAATAAATCCGAGAAAAGAAAACTGACGAACAAACTAATGAGCGAGCGTTTGTTAGCTGTATCTAACGGGCGAAGAACCGTTCGTTAACACGAACGTTCGGACGAACGTCTGCTAACTAGAAGAACCGAGAAAAATCGGTGAATCCGAAAAAACCGGATCTAGGGTTTCTAAAAAAACCAAATGGTTTTATAAAAAAACCGGCGGCGGAGTCCGGCGACTACCTCTGGCGAGAGGTCCGGCGAGGCGAGGTGCGGCGGCGGAGCGGCGGCTCACGGGGGCGGCGGCGGCAGCAAGGCGGCGGCGGCGCTCGGCTGCGGCGGCGGCGGCTAGGCGCGGCGCGGGCGGCGGGGCTAGGCGGCGCGGGCGGCAGTGGCTGCGGCGGCGGTGGCGGTGGCGTTTGGGGCGGGGTGGCGGCGTATATAAAGGGGCGGGGCGGGGTGGCTTGGAGGAGGGGTCAAGGCGTCGGCGGTTGAGTCCGGCTCAGACTCCTTGTCCGAGTCGGCGGCGGCGCGTGCACGGGGAAGGCGGCGGCGGCGGTGGCCTGGCTCGGCTGGGCTTTAGGCCCAGTCGGGCGCGAGAACTTTTTTTAAATAAATAATTTCGCCGACCGAAATAAAATCCTAGAAAAATAAAAAAAACTAAAAATGCCAAAATAAATTTTCACCGTCTAAATAAAATATTTAGAACGAGATAAACATTTTCTTGGCCCTAAAATGCAATTTTGAAAACGTGCAATTTTTCTAATGCAAACAGAATTGCAATAAAATCAAAATGGAACAAATATTTGATTTTAGTATTTTTCCTCCAATATTTCATTTATTATGGAGAAGCCATATTATCTCCTCTCTTGTATTTTAATATGAATATTTTCGGAGAGAAAAATAATTAAAACCAAAATCCTCGTTTCAAAATTTGATAAAAGAATCAAATATGAAAACCGGGAAATCCCCAACTCTCTCCGAGGGTCCTTGAGTTGCTTAGGGTTTCGAGGATTACAGAACGGAAAAGCAATAAAACATGATATGCATGGATGACTATGTATAACATTCCAAATTGAAAATTTGGGATGTTACAGGGTTATTTTGAAAGCCAATCCTTTGTTTTGTTTTGTTTTCATTGTGGTATTGGAGTTGCTTTGAAGTCAAATGTGGATTCCATACCTTTCCTAAACGGTGTTATCATATTTCTATGTGAATACTAATCCTTCTTGATCTTCGAGTTTGGCATCTCAATTTCTTCTCAATCGGTGAGCTTCCCTTCAAGTGGATCCATTCATTTCAACATCCGCAAGACCAACTCTAAGTATTCTCAATGGTGTTTGCTTCATCCGTCCCAAGTTGCCTTTGTTTTTCCCACCCTCCCATCCTTTTTCTTCGAGGACTTAGATTTCTTATTCAAGTATCCTTTTATGGATGTGAAGTCTCTTCATTCCTTTTCTTTCAGTGCTCTTATACGGTGATTCTCAGGAAGATACTAATAGAGCTTCTAGTTATCATTCTTCGTTGTCTTTTCTTCTCCGGTGGATCCTATTCAAGCTTTGTTGATCATATCCTTTTCCTCATTTCAAATACCTTCTCATGCCGGTGCACCTCATAATCATTCCCCGCTTGCTATTCAATTGTTCCGGAGTGCTAAAGATATCTCAGAAGATTCGTTTTTTCATTCCTAATCCGTTCAAGATATTTCGAGGTCTTATCTCATTCGAGCCATTTAATTCAACTGGCACAATCTCTCTTTCAAATTGTTCAACGGTGTTTCTTTTGAGTGGACCCTAACCCACAGGTCTTTTCCCAGGATCTTACTTGACTCTTCTAATTTTGCCGGTGTTACTCTCAAATTCTTTTCCAAGTTTGACGTAAGAATGTTTGGTCATTAGTCAAATGTCTTTCTCCAAGATCTTTCAAATTCTTTTCATCATCGGTTTAACCTTTCTAATATTCATCCCGGAGTATCTCAACGATTCTTGGTGGTGCTCTCGTCGTCATTCCAGAATTTTTGAAGACCGAAGAAGATTTTTCTCTCAATCTTGCTCCATTCTCTTCAAGACTCGTGGTTCAAGCTTGATGCCATCCTCTCATAATTGTTTTCATCTGTGACAATTCTTTTCATCCTTCCCGAGCAATTCAGGAGTCTTTGCAGTTTGTTTCTCCGGAGCCCATCATTCTCAGCTTCCAGCTCTCGTTTTCTCCTAATCTTACCGGTGCATCATTGAATATTCTCTAATCATCTCGTGTTCTCTTCGTTTCAGTTGTATCTAAATCCCCTCAAGTATCCTCATTCGTTCTCTAATTCTTACCGGTGATTCATCCCTTTACTTCGTTCATTTTAATTCTTACGGTGGTTCGTCCAAGATTTCTCTTCCTTCTTTATCATATTAAGTTATCCGTTGTCTCAATCCTACCGGTGGTTCGTTGATGATTTTCTAAAGTTTGCGCCATATCTCTTCTTAATCCTTTCTACGAGAATAAGTGGTATGCCAAATCCGTTGTTTGTCATCAATTTAATTGGTGAAGGATAAGCTTAATGTAATTCTTATTCTTGTTTCATCGAGTAAATTCAATTCCTTATTCCGGAGGTTCATCAAAATTCTTGATTTCAATTTTTCATCTTTCTTTCCGGAGTTCCTAGTTTTTCTCGGTTATATCACCGCGAAGCTCCATCTAACCATTGCAAGGCTTCAATCTTGTTCCCTCCAAACCTTCAATGCTTTTATGTTATCATTTCCTATCCGAAGTTCTTCATGGAGGCTCTACATGGTGCTTCATCAAGGATTCTTTTCATTCTTCAATTGTTCTTCAAGATATCTCTCAAAGTTATGATCCGCCAAGTTATACTCTCAGATAAACATGGTGTTCGACACATGTCTTTTTTTGAGGAGTTCAAGCATTCTTCATCTTGCATTCCGAAGTGTAATTCTTTCTAACTTATCTTTTGAGATGGTGTTATGTCTTTCTTGACAATTTCCCTTCATGTTTCATGATTCAAAAGTTGTCAGTAATGAGATATTTAAACCCATAAATCTCTTCATTGGAGTTATCTTGGGTTATATTTCACCTAAAGCTTTCCCTAAGGATCGTTGCTATTTATGGTGCTCATAAATGACCCAAGTTGTTCATTTATCCTCCCGGTGAAATAGTTTCTCGTCTCATTATTCATATCAATTCAAATAAATTGTTTCCGTTAGTGGCAGAATTTCACCTCATAATTTTGAGATGTCTTCTATAAGTCCATATCAAGCTTATCCTATTCGTTGTTGGTTTTCCAACAACTCCGTTTTAACTTTCTCGGAAGGGTGATCTTCAAGCTCACTTGTGGCATAAGTTGACCTTTTCTTCTCCATCCTTTCATTTCAATGATCTATATTCTTTCTTCTTACGGAGGCATTGTGATGTTTTTCTCTTCTCAAATCATCTCAAGTTGTGAGGATCGTGTTCTTTTCGTGCTTATCCTTTTATCCGGAGTGTTGTGTCCTCTGCTCAAGTTCTTTTCGCCTTATCAAGCCTTGCATATCTTTTCAACCGGAGTGTTGGTCGAATCTGTTCTTCCTTGTTCCTCTTTTCTAACGGAGTGTTTTCAAGTTTGCACATCTCCGTTCTATTCTTTTCTCGAAACTGTTTAACCTCCCAAGGTTCGTGATTTCACTCATTTGTCAAAGAAGCAACTTAGTTTTACCTCTCATCTTCCTGTTCCGTTTTCCCTCCGGTGCCATCCTAGATCTCGGGACGAGATCCTCTCGTAGTGGTGGAGCGTTGTAACGCCCCGAGACCTTTGTGCCAGTTGTCTTCCAGTTATTTGCTGTTGTTGCCTTGTCATTTGTTTGCGTGTCATGCATTTCATATCATGTCATCATGTGCATCTCATTTGCATACGTGTTCGTCTCATGCATCCGAGCATTTTCCCCGTTGTCTGTTTTGTAATCCGGCGCTCCTATGTCCTCCGGCGCCTCGTTTTTGCCTCTTTTCGTGTGCGGGTGTTAAACGTTCTCGGATTGGACCGAGATTTGCCAAGCGGCCTTGGTTCACTTCCGGTAGACCGCCTGTCAAGTTTCATGTCATTTGGAGTCCGTTTGATACTCCAACGATTAACCAGGGAACCGTTAAGGCCTCGTGTGTGTTGCAGCCCAACACCCCTCCAAAGTGGCCCAAAACCCCTCCATCCTCTCGGTCGTTCAATCACGATCGCGTGGCCTAAAACCGTACCTCATTTGGACTCTCCTAGCTCCCTCTACCTATATATATGTGTCTTCCCCGATTTTTCGCACAGTACATGTTGGAAATATGCCCTAGAGGCAATAATAAAATGGTTATTATTGTGTTTCCTTGTTCATGATATGTAACACCCCGGATGTAACTTTCCCTATTCGTACTCCAACTCTTGCCATTTCCGGCGTTAAGTTATTTTATTTTCTCGGGTTCGGGTTTTTGTCTCCGTGTGTTGTTATCGTTGTCATGCATCTCTTATCATGTCATCATGTGCATTGCATTTGCATACGTGTTCATCTCATGCATTCGAGCATTTTCCCCGTTGTCCGTTTTGCATTCCGGCGCTTCGCTCTCCTCCGATGGTCATTTCTAGCTTTCTTTCATGTGTGGGGATTAAACATTTCCGGATTGGACCAAGACTTGCCAAGCGGCCTTGGTTTACTACCGGTAGACCGCCTGTCAAGTTTCGTACCATTTGGACTTCGTTTGATACTCCAACGGTTAACCGAGGGACCGAAAAGGCCTCGTGTGTGTTGCAGCCCAACACCCCTCCAATTTTGCCCAAAACCGCACCTCATTTGGACTCTCCTAGCTCCTCCTATGCCTATTTAAAGATCCCCGAAAATCTCCGTCTCCTTCCCCCCCGAAAACCCTAGATCTCATCACTGCGCGCAGCCGGACAAAATCTCCACCGACGGACACGTCCGGGCCGACCCCGCCGCCGCCACGTGTCGCCTCCTCACTCGCCGCCGCCTCGCCCCACTTCGCCGGCCCGGGAGGCCCGGTGAGGGCCCCCGAGGCCCGGTCGCCGCCGCCAACCGCCCGAGGGGCGCCGCCCTCGTTGCGCCGCCTGGCCCCCGCCGCCCGAGCGCGCCGCCTCCTCCTCCGAGCTGCCGCCGGAGCAAGCCGGCCCCGCCGACGACAACCGCCGCCGCGGCCCCGCCGCGCCCGCACCTCCTCGCCAATCTCCGCCGCCTCCCCGCCTCGTCTCCGGCCAGATCCGGCCGCGGGAGCGCCGGATCCGCCATCCTCGACCTCGCCAGCCGCCTTCCTCGTCCCCGTCGGTGAACAGTGCGCCGCCACCTCGGGTTGCGTGCAGTGAAACCCTAGATCCGGAGGTTGATTTTTTCTACTAAGTCCTCGAAATCCCAGATCCAAGTGCTCATGTTCGTAGCCTCGTAACTTTGCATCCGTAGCTCCGATTCATGCATATAGCATATCAAAATGTTCATCTCAGAGAGTGCATCATTTCATTCCATTGCATCATTTTCATTTGAGTTCATCTTGATGCCTGAAATGTTGTTAGAAGAGGGCTACTTGAGTTAATTGTCAGATCTGCTGCTCCATTTAGGTTTTTGTCATTTTTTCCATGATTAATGTGTGCATGATATGCCCTGATGCTCTACATGTGTTTTGTTTAGGGTTTAGTCATCTTTCCAGAGGTGCAACCCATGTATTTTTGTGATGTGTGTGGTGACTTGTGCAAGCTTGTAAAGTGGTGCACTTGCTAAGTCTGTTTTCAGGGACTTAGTGATTTCACTAAGTCCTGGAGCTATTTATCTCATGATGCCATATGTTCTTGTTGTTTACTAGTGATCCGTGCCTATTTTGAGGATGATCAGTAAGGATGTTTTGTTAATATTGTAGTGCTCTATCCATCCATGTCTTTGTTTGCAATTATGGAGCACCCTAGCTTGAGTCAATCGAGCTCTACTCTTGCTACTTTGTGAATCTGGGCAGATTGTCAACTTGTTTGCAATTTTGCCGGTGATGTTGTAGTTGATCCATGCATGCTATGCTATTGTTCTTGCCATGTCTAGATTGAATTTTGTGCCTTCTTGATGGGTGTATGCTTGTCTTGCCATGACTTGCACCGTAGTGAGTGTATCGAGCTCGTAAACATGCCTACTTGAGTTATATTTCAGCATGTGTCAGTTTTCACTAAGTCTGAAAACTGATTATGTTTTTGCTATGTTCATGTGCTTGCAATAGTATTTTCTGATCCCTTTTGGCCCAAGGTCACTAAGGGACTTTTGTTAAGCTCTTTGAGTAGCTCCATGCCATGCTTTACTTTGCCATGTTCAGGTCCTGTAGCATGTAGTTTTGTTGCTCCGAAGAGGGCTATCTGATCTGAAATTCCAGACAAGTGTTGATTTCACTAAGCCTGAGATCTGTTTGCCATATGCATTTTTGCCATGCTTGTTTGAACCTGTTAATGGATGAATTGGCCGTAGCTCAGTGCTAGACTTTTGTTAAGCATCTTGTGTGCATCCCTGTCATGTATTTTGTTGTCATGTTTGGTTGCTGTAGCATGTTCATCTCATTGCATTTAGATAGCTACTTGCTGTAAATCGCAGACCGGTGTCATATTTGAATCGCTTGCCATTTCCAAACCGTAACTCCGATTCCGGCGTTCTTTATATCGTTTTCAAGCGATTTCATCTCATCTTTCCAGTGGCACACTTGGATTTCCAAGTTGAGGCCAGATTCTTGCATTTCCTGTCATATCTTGCATTTTGCATCCCGCATCGCATCCCGCATAGCATATCATCATTGCATCATCTTGTTTGATCCTTGCACGTGGTTGATTTGTGTCCTTGTTGCTTGTTTGTCTTGTTTGGGTAGAGCCGGGAGACGAGTTCGCTAACGAGGAGCCCGTTGAGTTTGCTTTCGAGGATCCAGTCAACTTTGACAACTTTGCACGCAAGATGATCATACCCTCGAAATCACTACTATCTCTGCTATGCTAGTTTGCTCGCTCTTTTGCTATGCCAATGCTACGATGCCTACCATTTGCTTTCAAGCCTCCCAAATTGCCATGTCAAACCTCTAACCCACCATGTCCTAGCAGACCGTGGATTGGCTATGTTACCGCTTTGCTCAGCCCCTCTTATAGCGTTGCTAGTTGCAGGTGAAGATTGAAGGCCGTTCCTTGTTGGAACATTATTTACTTGTTGGGATATCATTATATTGCTATGTTATCTTAATGCATCTATATACTTGGTAAAGGGTGGAAGGCTCGGCCTCTCGCCTAGTGTTTTGTTCCACTCTTGCCGCCCTAGTTTCCGTCATATCGGTGTTATGTTCCCGGATTTTGCGTTCCTTACGCGGTTGGGTTATAATGGGAACCCCTTGATAGTTCGCCTTGATTAAAGCTTTTCCAGCAATGCCCAACCTTGGTTTTACCATTTGCCACCTAGCCTCTTTTTCCCTTGGGTTTCCGGAGCCCAAGGGTCATCTTATTTTAACCCCCCCCGGGCCAGTACTCCTCTGAGTGTTGGTCCAACATGTCAGCCGCCGGGGGCTACCAGGGGCAACTCTGGGCTGGCCTACCGGAAGTTTGGACAATCTGAGTGTGCCCTGAGAACGAGATATGTGCAGCTCCTATCGGGATTTGTCGGCACATTCGGGCGGTGTTGCTGGTCTTGTTTTAACCTGTCCAAGTGTCTTGAAGAACCGAGATACCGAGTCTGATCGGAACGTCTTGGGAGGAGGTCTATTCCTTCGTTGACCGTGAGAGCTTGTCATGGGCTAAGTTGGGACTCCCCTGCAGGGATTTGAACTTTCGAAAGCCGTGCCCGCGGTTATGGGCAGATGGGAATTTGTTAATGTCCGGTTATAGATAACTTTAACCTTAACTTAATTAAAATGAATCAACTGAGTGTGTTACCGTGATGGCCTCTTCTCGGCGGAGTCCGGGAAGTGGACACCGTGTTGGAGTAATGTTTGCGCAGGTTGTTCCCTAGTTTCTCGCTCGCGCTTTGCCTCCTCTTCTCGCTCTCTTTTGCGAACAGGATAGCCACCATATTTGCTAGTCGCTTGCTGCAGCTCCACATATGTTTACCTTGCCTTACCTATAAGCTTAAATAGTTTTGATCGCGAGGGTGCGAGATTGCTGAGTCCCTGTGGCTCACAGATTACTATTACACCAGATGCAGGGCCTGATGATTCCGCTCCAGGAGACGCGCTCGAGCTCAAGTGGGAGTTCGACGAGGACTCTCAACGTTACTATGTTTCCTTTCCTGATGATCAGTAGTGGTGCCCAGTTGGGGGTGATAGGGACCGTGTCGCATGTTGGGTTCTCTTTTATTTTGGCGCCGTAGTCGGGCCATGAGTGTTTGGTTGATGTAATGTTATTTATGTACTTGATTGACTAGGCGAGTGTAAGCCAACTATGTTATCTCCCCTTTGTTATTTATATTACATGGGATGTTGTGAAGATTGCCTAACTTGCGACATATGCCTTGAATGCGATTATGTCTCTAAGTCGTGCCTCGACACGTGGGAGCTATAGTCGCATCGAGCGTGTTACATGATAATTTTCTATTGGTCATGCTATAATTGTATTAACTGGAAACCGTAATACATGTGTGAATACATAGACCACAACATGTCCCTAGTAAGCCTCTAGTTGACTAGCTTGTTGATCAATAGATGGTCATGGTTTCCTGACCATGGACATTGGATGTCATTGATAACGGGATCACATCATTAGGAGAATGATGTGATGGATAAGACCCAATCTTAAGCGTAGCACTAGATCGTGTAGTTCGTTTGCTAAAGCTTTTCTAATGACAAGTATCATTTCCTTAGACCATGAGATTGTGCAACTCCCGGATACCGTAGGAATGCTTTGGGTGCACCAAACGTCACAACGTAACTGGGTGGCTATAAAGGTGCATTACAGAAATCTCCGAAAATGTCTGTTGGGTTGGCACGAATTGAGACTGGGATTTGTCACTCGTATGACGGAGAGGTATCTCTGGGCCCACTCGGTAATGCATCATCATAATGAGCTCATTGTGACTAAGTAGTTGGTCACGGGATCATGCATTACGGAACGAGTAAAGTGACTTGCCGGTAAAAAGATTGAACGAGGTATTGGGATACCGATGATCGAATCTCGGGCAAGTAACGTACCAATTGACAAAGGGAATTGTACACGGGATTGCTTGAATCCTCGAAATTGTGGTTCATCCGATGAGATCATCGTGGAACATGTGGGAGCCAACATGGGTATCCAGATCCCGCTGTTGGTTATTGGCCGGAGAGTTGTCTCGGTCATGTCTGCATGGTTCCCAAACCCATAGGGTCTACACACTTAAGGTTCGGTGACGCTAGAGTTGTTATGGGAAATAGTATGTGGTTACTGAAGGTTGTTTGGAGTCCCGGATGAGATCCCGGATGTCACGAGGAGTTCCGGAATAGTCCGGAGGTGAAGATTTATATATGAGAAGTCATCATACGGTCACCGGAAATATTCGGGGGTATACCAGTATTGTACCGGGACCACCGGAGGGGTTCCGGGGGTCCACCGGGTGGGTCCACCTGTCCCGGAGGGCCTTATGGGCTGTAGGTGGAAGGGAACCAGCCCCTAGTGGGCTGGGCGCCATCCCCCATAGGGCCCATGCGCCTAGGGTTTGGGGGGAATCCTAAAGGGGGCGACCCCTTGCTTGGGGGGCAAGCCCCCTCCCCCTTGGCCGCCGCCCCCCTCTAGATCTCATCTAGGGGAGCCGGCCCCCTTTCCCCTTCTCCCTATAAAAAGAGGGGTGAGGGGAGGGCTGCAACACGACATCCAAGGCGCATCCCCTCCCCTCCCCAACACCTCTCCTCCTCCGCGTGAGTTTGGCGAAGCCCTGCTGGAGAATTGCCACTCCATCACCACCACGCCGTCGTGCTGCTGTTGGAGCTTCTTCCTCAACCTCTCCCTCCTCCTTGCTGGATCAAGGCACAGTAGACGTCATCGGGCTGCACGTGTGTTGAACGCGGAGGCACCGTTGTTCGGTGCTTAGATCGGATTCGGCCGTGATCTGAATCGCTACATGTACGACTCCTCCAACCGCGTTCTTGCAATGCTTCTGTAACGCCCCAGATATACTTTCCATATTTGTATCCAACTCTTGCCGTTTCCGGCATTAAGTTATATTTATTTCTCGGGTTCGGGTCTTTGTCTCCGTGTGTTGTTTTCTTTTCCGTGCATCTCTTATCATGTCATCACGTGCATTGCATTTGCATACGTGTTCATCTCATGCATTCGAGCATTTTCCCCGTTGTTCGTTTTGCATTCCGGCGCTTCGTTCTCCTCCGGTGGCCATTTCTAGCTTTCTTTCGTGTGTGGGGGTTAAACATTTCCGGATTGGACCGAGACTTGCCATGCGGCCTTGGTTTACTACCGGTAGACCGCTTGTCAAGTTTCGTATCATTTGGACTTCGTTTGATACTCAAACGGTTAACCGAGGGACCGAAAAGGCCTCGTGTGTGTTACAGCCCAACACCCCTCCAATCTGGCCCAAAACCCACCAAACTCTGCTCCATGTCCTAGATCGTTCGATCACAATCGCGTGGGCGAAAACCGCACCTCATTTGGACACTCCTAGCTCCCTCTATGCCTATATATACACCCCCACTCCAAATTCGCGGAGTCCCTCCCCCCTAACCCTAGATCAAATCGCCTCCGCCGCTACCGGACACGTCCGGACGGAGCCGGACGCGTCCGCCCGCCGCCGCCATCCAACCCGCCGCTGCCACGTGTCCCCCGCGGGACCAGATCGCCGGCCGCCGCCGCAGGCCCGCTCGGGCCCGTCCCCGGCCCCCCAAGCCCATCGGCCGGGTCGCGTCCCCGTGCCCGACGCCGCCCGTCCGCCTCCTCGCCGGCGTGCGCTCCGCCGCCACCGAACGACTCCGGCGAGGGTCGCCACCTTGACGCCGGCGGCCGCTGTCCCGCTGCCGCCTCGACCGGTCCGGCGCCGCTGCTTCCATCGCCGTCCGCCGCCGCCCCGGCGAGCTTCCCCGCCGGCCGGCCCCTCCTTCCCGGCGTCCCGCTCCGTCTTCGGCCGCCGTGAGCCCCATTTCCGGCGAGCCCGAGTTCGGACTGCTACAGTGCCGCCGGACCCGATCTGGATCTGGATCTGGGGATCCCCCCGGTTGACTTTTATCTCCTAACCCTAGTTTTTTATGCGATGTTTGACTGCTCGTATCTCCGCAACCGTAGCTCCGTTTTGGGCATACGATATATCAAAATCTTCGCCTCGACATGTACATAATTTCATTCCATTGCATCATTTCCATTTGAGCTCATCTTGATGCCCTAAATGCTGTTAGAAGGAGGCTTCGTGAGTTAAATTGCAGATCCGTTAGTTCATCATGCACTTTTGTCATTTTTGCCATGTTTAATCCGTGCATGATATGCCTGTGCCCCTTTGGGATGAATTGTTAAGCATTTTGTCTTGTTTCTAGAGGTGCCACCCATGCATTTTTAGGATGTGTGTGTTGTCTTGTGCAAGCTTGCGAAGAGAGGTACCTGAGATTGCTGATTTCAGGGACTTAGTGATTTTCACTAAGTCTGGGATATTTTAGTTCATGATGCTATATGTCCAGCTTGTTTCCTAGTGATCCGTGCCTCTTTTGAGGATGATCAGTAAGGGAGTTTTGATATTTATGTTATGATCTATCCATCCATGTCTTTGTTTGCATATGTGGAGTGATCTAGGTTGACTCAATCGAGCTCAACTTTTGCTTCGTTGTTAATCTGGGCAGATCGTCAACTTGTTTGCGATTTTGCCGATGCTACCGTTAGTGTTCCATGCATGCTATGCCTTTGTTATTGCCATGTGTAGCTAGCACATTGTGCCTTCCTGCTGGTTATATGCTTGCCTTGCTATGACTTGCACCGTAGTGAGTGCATCGAGCTCGTTTACATGCCTTCGTGAATTATAATTTCAGCATGTCTCAGTTTTCACTAAGTCTGAAAACTGATTGTGTTCGAGCTATGTTCGTGAGCTCGGTAGAGTATTTTGTGAACCCTTTTGACCCCAGGTCACTTTGGGTCTTTTGTTAAGCTTGTTGAGTAGCTCCATGCCATGTTCTTACTTGTCATGTTCAGTTTTTCTATCATGTTGTTTTTCTGCTCCGAAGAGGGCTTCGTGATCTGAAATTTCAGGCTAGTGTTAATTTCACTAAGTCTGGAATCTGTTTTGCATATTCATTTTTGCCATGCTTGTTTTAACCCCTTAATGGATGAATTTGCCTATGGCTCAGTGCTAGTGATTTGTTAAGCATCTTGTGTACATCACTGCCATGTATTTTGTTTTCATGTTTGGTGGCTGTAGCATGTTCATTTCGTTGCATTTAGATGCCTACTTGCTGTAAATCGCAGACCGGTGTCATATCTTAAAACGCTTGCCATTTCCAAACCGTAGCTCCGATTCCAATGATCTTTATATCGTTTTCAAGATATTTCGTCCCCTCTATCCAGTGGCACCCTTGGAATTCCAAGTTGAGGCCAGGTTCATGCATTTCCTGTCATATCTTGCATTTTGCATCCCGCATCGCATCCCGCATAGCATATCATCATTTCATCTCATTGCTTGGTCTTGCACGTGGTTGATTGTATCCTTGTTGCTTGTTTGTCTTGTTTGGGTAGAGCCGGGAGATGAGTTCGCTACCGAGGAGCCCGTTGAGTTTGCTTGTGAGGATCCAGTCAGCTTTGACAACTGTGCAGGCAAGATGATCATACCCTCAAAATCACCACTATCTTTGCTATGCTAGTTTGCTCGCTCTTTTGCTTTGCCAATGCTACGATGCCTACCATTTGCTTGTCAGCCTCCCAATTGCATGATTGAACCTCTAACCTACCATTGTCCTAGCAAACCGTTGATTGGCTATGTTACCGCTTTGCTCAGCCCCTCTTATAGCGTTGATAGTTGCAGGTGAAGATTGGAGCCGTTCCTTGTTGGAACATTTATTTACTTGTTGGGATATCATTATATTGCTATGTTAACTTAATGCATCTATATACTTGGTAAAGGGTGGAAGGCTCGGCCTCTCGCCTAGTGTTTTGTTCCACTCTTGCCGCCCTAGTTTCCGTCATATCGGTGTTATGTTCCCGGATTTTGCGTTCCTTACGCGGTTGGGTTATAATGGGAACCCCTTGATATTTCGCCTTGATTAAAGCTTTTCCAGCAATGCCCAACCTTGGTTTTACCATTTGCCACCTAGCCTTTTTTTCCCTTGGGTTCTGCAGACTCAAGGGTCATCTTATTTTAACCCCCCCGGGCCAGTGCTCCTCTGAGTGTTGGTCCACCTGTCAGCTACCGGTGGCCACCAGGGGCAACTCTGGGCTGGCCTACCCGTACCTAGGACAATCTGAGTGTGCCCTGAGAAAGAGATATGTGCAGCTCCTATCGGGATTTGTCGGCACATTCGGGCGGTGTTGCTGGTCTTGTTTTAACCTGTCGAAGTGTCTTGAGTTACCGAGATACCGAGTCTGATCGGAACGTCTTGGGGGAGGTCTTATCCTTCGTTGACCGTGAGAGCTTGTCATGGGCTAAGTTGGGACTCCCCTGCAGGGATTGAACTTTCGAAAGCCGTGCCCGCGGTTATGGGCAGATGGGAATTTGTTAATGTACGGTTGTAGATAACTTGAATCTTAATTAATTAAAATGAATCAACTGAGTGTGTTGCCGTGATGGCCTCTTCTCGGCGGAGTCCGGGAAGTGGACACGGTGTTGGAGTAATGCTTGCGCAGGTTGTTCCTCTAGATTCTCGCTCGCGCCTTGCCTCCTCTTCTCGCTCTCTTTTGCGTATAAGTTAGCCACCACATATGCTAGTCGCTTGCTGCAGCTCCACATACTTGCCTTATCCTTCCTATAAGCTTAAATAGTTTTGATCGCAAGGGTGCGAGATTGCTGAGTCCCTGTGGCTCACAGATACTATAATTCCAGATGCAGGTCCAGGTGATTCCGCTCCAGGTGACGAGTACGAGCTCAAGTGGGAGTTCGACGAGGACTCTCAGCGTTATTATGTTTCCTTTCCCGACGATCAGTAGTGGTGCCTAGTTGGGGTTATCGATTCAGGGCCTTGTCGCATGTTGGGGGTCTTTTCTATTTTGGCACCATAGTCGGGCCATGAGTGATTTGTATGATGGATGTTATTTATGTACTTTGATGTGATGTGGCGAGTGTAAGCCATCTATGTACCTCCCCTTTATATTATTTATGTACATGGGATGTGTGATGATTTCCTGACTTGCGACATTGCTTTCAATGCGGTTATGCCTCTAAGTCGTGCCTCGACACGTGGGAGATATAGCCGCATCGAGGGCGTTACAAGTTGGTAATCAGAGCCTTCCCCGACCTTAGGAGCCCCCATTGCTTGATCGTTTTTAGCAGCCGAGTTGTGTCTAGAAAAATGTTTTGAGTCACTTAGGAATTATATATCGGAGAGTTAGGAATTCTTTTTACTTCCCAGTCTCCTCATCACTCTGGTAAGGCATCCTGACGTAGAGTTTTGACTCTTCTCTTCTCAAATTTCACTAAATTTTTTTTAGGATCACGCGAGTATCTTGGTTTTGTTCCGATGGTTTTGTGAAGAGAACATTGTTCTTGGTGCCTCCTGTCTTTAGGGGTTGTGGCAGTGTCCCGGGGAGTTGAGCTCCGAGGTGTTGTCGTCACAATTTTATCGTTGCAATTCTGGTATACTTGAGATTTGTGCGCGACATCGAAAATCTCTTTTATGCAGTTCGTTGGTGAGATAACCTCGACGCCACCCAGTACTGGGGCGGGAGTTCGGGAGTATCGCCATAACTTGTATAACGGATGCTTTTCGAAGGTTGAGATAGATGGTTTCCGAAGGTTTCTTGGTTATGTGTTGAAGGATGGATACAGCTGGATGTAGGATTGCTAGCTTGAGTGAGATATTATGCTCCCCTGTATCCCCAACACCTGATTGCATAACCGGGAAAATTTCGGGAATTTCATAGGTGGGAATTCAAGTAGCCTTAGGATATCTTTCCGACAGATGTATGATATGAAATTGGGGTTCGACGTCTAGTGGTTCGCCTATTCACGGTCGATTTTACAGTGGTCTCGTTGTGTCTTAAAGAGTCCTTGGCTATGCTGACTCGGGGACGCTTCATATGTCATGTGCACTGCCTTGTACATGATGGTGCTGTACGATCGAGCCCGTGTAGGTCCCACCACGAAAACTTCGGACGAAATTTCTATCATGTATTTGTTTCGGCTTATTCCGCAAGCCAACCCTTGGTTTTATTTTCAGTTGTGGCATTCGAGTTGCTCCGATGTCATATGTTGATACCATCCCTCGTTGTTGTACCCCTTCTACCTGATTCTTCGTGGCTTCGCAATTTAGGAATATGTGACCACTTCAAGAGAAATGCATTCGTTCATTTTGTTCGGATGTGAAGACTTTATGTTGCAATTTTCATTCCGTTGGATTCAGCTTCAATATTTGTCTATTTGTGTGCTAATGGTGGTCAACATCTTCAGGATGGCTCCTCCAACGCGCACGACTCCGAATCCTGATCCGCCTCCACCTCCGCCTCCTCCAGAAGCATGGCAAGCTGTGATGGCCGCTACTAATGCAAATACTCAGCTGATCATGCAAATTCTCCAAGAGCGCAATCAAGGCAGTCAAGGGAATCAAGGCAGCATCAGGGTCACTTTGCTACACTCATCCAGTTCCTTGCTAACGGGCCAAAGACTTTCAGTAATTGTGTTGAGGCAACCGATGCTGACGATTGGCTTGTGGATCTGTGTAAGCATTTTGAGTGCAGCAACGTCAGGCCTAAGGACTTTGTGAAATTCGCTTCCTTCCAACTCAAAGATCAGGCTGCAGAGTGGTTCCAGCAGTACAAGGATTCCAGAGGTGGACGTTTGATCACTTGGGATGATTTCCGTCAAGATTTCCGCGCTCATCACATTCCGCAGAGCGTGGTTGAAAGCAAGCGTGAGGAATTCCGCAATCTGAAGCAAGGCTCCTTGTCTGTCTATGACTACAACAAATTGTTCCAGAAACTTGCCCGCTTTGCCAAGCAGGACGTGCCTGATGAGAAGAGCATGATCTATCAGTTCAGGGGTGGTCTTCGTGAAGAAATTCAGCTCGCTCTTGTTCTCTTCGAGCCTTTGAGATACGATGAGTTCTACAACATGGCACTGAAGCAAGAGGCTGCTCAGTTGAGGTGTGATGCTTCCAGGAAGCGAGTCAGAGATGTTACTCCGTCTTCATCTACTCAAGTGGCCAAGCAGTAGAAGTTTTGGCTTCCTCCTCCTCCGTTCCGTCAGCCGTATCAGCAGAAGAGCAAAGGTGGCAGTGGTTCTTCCCACCCACCCAACCCAGGCTTTCAGAACAAAACTTCGTCTCAAGCTCCAAGATCGAGTGCTCCGTATCACCGTCCGCTTTCAGAGGTCACGTGCAACAAGTGCCAACAGAAGGGTCACTATGCCAACAAGTGTTTCAGCCAGAGGCGTCTTCCTCCTCCTCCTCCTGTGAGATCGGCAAGTACAGCTGTGGTCAAGCATAACCCTAAGCACGCCAAGGTCAATTGGATGAATGCAGCTCAGGCAGAGGACTCGTCAGATGTGATCATGGGTAACCTTCCTGTTAATGATATTCCTGCAAAAGTTCTTTTTGACACTGGTGCATCGCATTGCTTCATCTCGAGACCGTTTACAAATAGGCATGAATTGGTTTCACAAGTTTTGCCTAGTCCTTTAGCAGTTGTCTCTCCCGGCAAGCGCATGCAGGCTAACTCCATCGTTCCGGATGTTTCTATCACGATGGGCGAGTTCAAGTTTCTTGCTTCTCCTACGGTTCTCGGTGACTCGGATATTGATCTTATTCTCGGGATGGACTGGCTCTCTAAGCATAAAGCTCAGCTTGATTGTGCAGCCAGGAAGATTCAACTGACTCATTCGTCTGAGGATGTCATTGTCTTTGCCGCTCGGGATAATACCATCCGGTTGTTTTCTCTCAATGAGAAGGGTGAATTGGATGCTATTTTGCAGATTCCGGTTGTTTGTGAGTATCAAGACGTTTTTCCAGAAGAACTCCCAGGGATGCCTCCAAACCGGCCGGTTGAATTTGTTATTGAACATGAGCCTGGTACGGAACCTGTGTGCAAACGTCCCTACAAGCTCGGCCCCGAAGAGTTGAAGGAGTTGAAGAAACAACTCGATGAGCAAGAAAGATTGGGTCTCATCCGGCCTAGTACTTCTCCGTGGGGTTGTGGTGTTCTTTTTGTGAAGAAGAAGGATGGATCGAGTCGACTTTGTGTTGATTACCGTCCAGTGAACAAGAAGACCATCAAGAACAAATACCCACTTCCCAACATCAATGAGCTGTTCGAACAACTCAAGGGTGCCCAAGTATTCTCCAAGCTTGATCTTCGTATGGGTTATCACCAGATTCGCATTCGTGAAGAAGATATTCCCAAGACAGCATTCAGAATAAGCTTTGGTTCATATGAATACACTGTCATGTCTTTTGGCCTCGCCAACGCTCCTCTGACGTTCTCTCGCATGATGAACTTAATCTTCAACGCCTACACCAATGACTTCGTTTTGGTCTATCTCGATGACATTCTGGTTTTCTCGAAGAACAAGGAAGATCATGCCAAGCACTTGCGTTTGGTTCTCGATAAGCTCAGGGAACATCAGTTCTATGCCAAGTTCTCCAAGTGTGAATTTTGGCTCGATGAGGTTCTTTATCTTGGTCATATCATCTCTGCCAAGGGCATTTCCGTGAATCCCGAGAAGGTATCCGCAATTGTGAATTGGGAACCTCCTCAGAATGTGAAGCAACTCCGCAGTTTTCTCGGACTCGCAAGCTATTGCCGAAGATTCGTTGAAAACTTTTCCAAGATCGCGAAGCCTCTCTCAAATCTTCTTCAGAAGCACGTCAAGTACGTTTGGTCTCCGGAGTGTGATATTGCTTTCAACACTTTGAAAGAGAAGTTGATCACTGCTCCAGTTCTGACTCCACCTGATGAATCCAAGCCGTACGAGGTCTTTTGTGATGCCTCTCTCCAAGGTCTTGGCGCAGTTTTGATGCAAGATAAGAAAGTTGTTGCTTATACATCTCGCCAGTTGAAGCCTAATGAGAAGAACTACCCCACTCATGATCTCGAGTTGGTGGCAGTTGTGCATGCTCTTTTGACTTGGAGACATCTTCTATTGGGAAGAAAAGTGGACATTTTCACTGATCACAAGAGTCTCAAGTACATCTTCACTCAGCCTAATCTCAAGCTAAGGCAAACTCGATGGGTCGAAATGATTCAATAGTATAATCCGAGTATTGAGTATACTCCAGGCAAGGCCAATGTGATTGCTGACGCTTTGAGCAGAAAAGCATATTGCAACAGTCTGATTCTCAAGCCTTATCAACCCGAGCTTTGTGAAGCTTTCCGCAAACTGAATCTGCAAGTTGTTCCTCAAGGTTTCCTCGCCAACCTTCAAGTTTCTCCTACCTTAGAAGACCAGATTCGCCAAGCCCAGCTTCTTGATGCTATGGTGAAAAAGGTGAAGATTGGGATTGCAAAGAGTCAGTCCAAGTACAAGTGCTACCACCTTGATGACAAGGACACTCTCTTCTTCGAGGATCGTATTGTTGTGCCCAAAGGTGAACTTCGTAAAGTGATCATGAACGAGGCTCACAACTCTCTCCTCTCCATCCACCCTGGTAGTACGAAGATGTATCAGGATCTCAAGCAAGCTTATTGGTGGACTCGAATGAAGCGCGAGATCGCTCAATTCGTGAATGAATGTGATGTCTGCAGAAGAGTGAAGGCAGAACAGCAAAGGCCAGCAGGTCTCCTCCAACCGCTTGCCATTCCAGAATGGAAGTTTGACCACATTGAAATGGACTTCGTGACTGGGTTTCCAAAGTCCAAGCGTGGCAATGATGCTATATTTGTTGTCATCGACAAGATCACCAAAGTGGCTCATTTTCTGCCTATCAAAGAGTCGATCACTGCAGCTCAATTGGCGGAACTCTATACCTCTCGCATTGTCTCTCTGCACGGTATTCCTCAAGTGATCTCTTCAGACCGTGGCAGTATCTTTACCTCGAAGTTTTGGGATTCTTTTCAGAAGGCCATGGGTACCAACATCCGCTTCAGCACAGCTTTCCATCCTCAAACAAGCGGTCAAGTCGAGCGTGTCAACCAGATTCTTGAAGATATGCTCAGGGCTTGTGTGATCTCCTTCGGCATGAAGTGGGAGGATTGTCTTCCTTATGCTGAATTCTCCTATAACAACAGTTTTCAAGCAAGTTCGGGCAAGGCCCCTTTTGAAATTCTGTATGGCAGGAAGTGTCGTACCCCTCTCAACTGGTCTGAAACCGGTGAACGTCAGCTACTGGGTAATGACTTAATCACAAAAGCAGAAGAAATGTGCAAAGTCATTCGTGATAACCTCAAAGCAGCCCAATCCCGCCAAAAGAGCTACTATGATAGTAAGCACCGTGATTTGGCTTTCCAGATCGGAGATCATGTTTACCTCCGCGTCTCTCCTACGAAAGGTACTCGTCGCTTCGGTATCAAAGGGAAGCTTGCCCCTAGATACGTGGGACCTTTCAAGATTGCTAGTAAGAGAGGCGACCTCGCCTATCAACTTGAGCTTCCTTCAAACTTTGAAAATGTTCATGACGTGTTCCATGTCTCTCAGCTTCGAAAGTGCTTCAAGACTCCTGACCGCACCATCAACTTCGAGACATTGAGCTCCAAGAAGATCTCTCCTATCGTGAGCACCCAGTTGCTATTCTTGAAGAGACTGAACGCAAGACTCGCAACAAGTCAATCAAATTTCTCAAAGTCAAGTGGTCTCACCATTCCGACCGTGAAGCTACATGGGAACGCGAGGATCACCTCCGTTCTGAGTACCCAGAGTTCTTTCAGTCCTAGATCTCGGGACGAGATCTTTTCGTAGTGGTGGAGTGTTGTAACGCCCCAGATATACTTTCCATATTTGTATCCAACTCTTGCCGTTTCCGGCATTAAGTTATATTTATTTCTCGGGTTCGGGTCTTTGTCTCCGTGTGTTGTTTTCTTTTCCGTGCATCTCTTATCATGTCATCACGTGCATTGCATTTGCATACGTGTTCATCTCATGCATTCGAGCATTTTCCCCGTTGTTCGTTTTGCATTCCGGCGCTTCGTTCTCCTCCGGTGGCCATTTCTAGCTTTCTTTCGTGTGTGGGGGTTAAACATTTCCGGATTGGACCGAGACTTGCCATGCGGCCTTGGTTTACTACCGGTAGACCGCCTGTCAAGTTTCGTATCATTTGGACTTCGTTTGATACTCCAACGGTTAACCGAGGGACCGAAAAGGCCTCATGTGTGTTACAGCCCAACACCCCTCCAATCTGGCCCAAAACCCACCAAACTCTGCTCCATGTCCTAGATCGTTCGATCACGATCGCGTGGGCGAAAACCGCACCTCATTTGGACACTCCTAGCTCCCTCTATGCCTATATATACACCCCCCACTCCAAATTCGCGGAGTCCCTCCCCCCTAACCCTAGATCAAATCGCCTCCGCCGCTACCGGACACGTCCGGACGGAGCCGGACGCGTCCGCCCGCCGCCGCCATCCAACCCGCCGCCGCCATGTGTCCCCCGCGGGACCAGATCGCCGGCCGCCGCCGCAGGCCCGCTCGGGCCCGTCCCCGGCCCCCCAAGTCCATCGGCCGGGTCGGGTCCCCGCGCCCGACGCCGCCCGTCCGCCTCCTCGCCGGCGTGCGCTCTGCCGCCACCGCACGACTCCGGCGAGGGTCGCCACCTCGACACCGGCGGCCGCTGTCCCGCTGCCGCCTCGACCGGTCCGGCGCCGCTGCTTCCATTACCCGTCCACCGCCGCCCCGGCGAGCTTCCCCGCCGGCCGGCCCCTCCTTCCCGGCGTCCCGCTCCGTCTCCGGCCGCCGTGAGCCCCATTTCCGGCAAGCCCGAGCTCGGACTGCTACAGTGCCGCCGGACCCGATCTGGATCTGGATCTGGGGATCCCCCCGGTTGACTTTTATCTCCTAACCCTAGTTTTTTATGCGATGTTTGACTGCTCGTATCTCCGCAACCGTAGCTCCGTTTTGGGCATACGATATATCAAAATCTTCGCCTCGACATGTACATCATTTCATTCCATTGCATCATTTCCATTTGAGCTCATCTTGATGCCCTAAATGCTGTTAGAAGGAGGCTTCGTGAGTTAAATTGCAGATCCGTTAGTTCATCATGCACTTTTGTCATTTTTGCCATGTTTAATCCGTGCATGATATGCCTGTGCCCCTTTGGGATGAATTGTTAAGCATTTTGTCTTCTTTCCAGAGGTGCCACCCATGCATTTTTAGGATGTGTGTGTTGTCTTGTGCAAGCTTGCGAAGAGAGGTACCTGAGATTGCTGATTTCAGGGACTTAGTGATTTTCACTAAGTCTGGGATATTTTAGTTCATGATGCTATATGTCCAGCTTGTTTCCTAGTGATCCGTGCCTCTTTTGAGGATGATCAGTAAGGGAGTTTTGATATTTATGTTATGATCTATCCATCCATGTCTTTGTTTGCATATGTGGAGTGATCTAGGTTGACTCAATCGAGCTCAACTTTTGCTTCGTTGTTAATCTGGGCAGATCGTCAACTTGTTTGCGATTTTGCCGATGCTACCGTTAGTGTTCCATGCATGCTATGCCTTTGTTATTGCCATGTGTAGCTAGCACATTGTGCCTTCTTGCTGGTTATATGCTTGCCTTGCTATGACTTGCACCGTAGTGAGTGCATCGAGCTCGTTTACATGCCTTCGTGAGTTATAATTTCAGCATGTCTCAGTTTTCACTAAGTCTGAAAACTGATTGTGTTCGAGCTATGTTCGTGAGCTCGGTAGAGTATTTTGTGAACCCTTTTGACCCCAGGTCACTTTGGGTCTTTTGTTAAGCTTGTTGAGTAGCTCCATGCCATGTTCTTACTTGTCATGTTCAGTTTTTCTATCATGTTGTTTTTCTGCTCCGAAGAGGGCTTCGTGATCTGAAATTTCAGGCTAGTGTTAATTTCACTAAGTCTGGAATCTGTTTTGCATATTCATTTTTGCCATGCTTGTTTTAACCCCTTAATGGATGAATTTGCCTATGGCTCAGTGCTAGTGATTTGTTAAGCATCTTGTGTACATCACTGCCATGTATTTTGTTTTCATGTTTGGTGGCTGTAGCATGTTCATTTCGTTGCATTTAGATGCCTACTTGCTGTAAATCGCAGACCGGTGTCATATCTTAAAACGCTTGCCATTTCCAAACCGTAGCTCCGATTCCAATGATCTTTATATCGTTTTCAAGATATTTCGTCCCCTCTATCCAGTGGCACCCTTGGAATTCCAAGTTGAGGCCAGGTTCATGCATTTCCTGTCATATCTTGCATTTTGCATCCCGCATCGCATCCCGCATAGCATATCATCATTTCATCTCATTGCTTGGTCTTGCACGTGGTTGATTGTATCCTTGTTGCTTGTTTGTCTTGTTTGGGTAGAGCCGGGAGATGAGTTCGCTACCGAGGAGCCCGTTGAGTTTGCTTGTGAGGATCCAGTCAGCTTTGACAACTGTGCAGGCAAGATGATCATACCCTCGAAATCACCACTATCTTTGCTATGCTAGTTTGCTCGCTCTTTTGCTTTGCCAATGCTACGATGCCTACCATTTGCTTGTCAGCCTCCCAATTGCATGATTGAACCTCTAACCTACCATTGTCCTAGCAAACCGTTGATTGGCTATGTTACCGCTTTGCTCAGCCCCTCTTATAGCGTTGATAGTTGCAGGTGAAGATTGGAGCCGTTCCTTGTTGGAACATTTATTTACTTGTTGGGATATCATTATATTGCTATGTTAACTTAATGCATCTATATACTTGGTAAAGGGTGGAAGGCTCGGCCTCTCGCCTAGTGTTTTGTTCCACTCTTGCCGCCCTAGTTTCCGTCATATCGGTGTTATGTTCCCGGATTTTGCGTTCCTTACGCGGTTGGGTTATAATGGGAACCCCTTGATATTTCGCCTTGATTAAAGCTTTTCCAGCAATGCCCAACCTTGGTTTTACCATTTGCCACCTAGCCTTTTTTCCCTTGGGTTCTGCAGACTCAAGGGTCATCTTATTTTAACCCCCCCGGGCCAGTGCTCCTCTGAGTGTTGGTCCACCTGTCAGCTACCGGTGGCCACCAGGGGCAACTCTGGGCTGGCCTACCCGTACCTAGGACAATCTGAGTGTGCCCTGAGAAAGAGATATGTGCAGCTCCTATCGGGATTTGTCGGCACATTCGGGCGGTGTTGCTGGTCTTGTTTTAACCTGTCGAAGTGTCTTGAGTTACCGAGATACCGAGTCTGATCGGAACGTCTTGGGGGAGGTCTTATCCTTCGTTGACCGTGAGAGCTTGTCATGGGCTAAGTTGGGACTCCCCTGCAGGGATTGAACTTTCGAAAGCCGTGCCCGCGGTTATGGGCAGATGGGAATTTGTTAATGTACGGTTGTAGATAACTTGAATCTTAATTAATTAAAATGAATCAACTGAGTGTGTTGCCGTGATGGCCTCTTCTCGGCGGAGTCCGGGAAGTGGACACGGTGTTGGAGTAATGCTTGCGCAGGTTGTTCCTCTAGATTCTCGCTCGCGCCTTGCCTCCTCTTCTCGCTCTCTTTTGCGTATAAGTTAGCCACCACATATGCTAGTCGCTTACTGCAGCTCCAC
This sequence comes from Triticum urartu, assembly GCF_056163025.1. NCBI lineage: Eukaryota > Viridiplantae > Streptophyta > Magnoliopsida > Poales > Poaceae > Triticum > Triticum urartu. Next base: position 160,325,178 of record NC_141877.1, read on the forward strand.
ATACTTGCCTTATCCTTCCTATAAGCTTAAATAGTTTTGATCGCAAGGGTGCGAGATTGCTGAGTCCCTGTGGCTCACAGATACTATAATTCCAGATGCAGGTCCAGGTGATTCCGCTCCAGGTGACGAGTACGAGCTCAAGTGGGAGTTCGACGAGGACTCTCAGCGTTATTATGTTTCCTTTCCCGACGATCAGTAGTGGTGCCTAGTTGGGGTTATCGATTCAGGGCCTTGTCGCATGTTGGGGGTCTTTTCTATTTTGGCACCGTAGTCGGGCCATGAGTGATTTGTATGATGGATGTTATTTATGTACTTTGATGTGACGTGGCGAGTGTAAGCCAACTATGTACCTCCCCTTTATATTATTTATGTACATGGGATGTGTGATGATTTCCTGACTTGCGACATTGCTTTCAATGCGGTTATGCCTCTAAGTCGTGCCTCGACACGTGGGAGATATAGCCGCATTGAGGGCGTTACAGCTTCCGCTTAGCGATCTTCAAGGGTATGAAGATGCACTCCCTCTCTCTCGTTGCTAGTATCTCCTAGATTGATCTTGGTGACACGTAGGAAAATTTTGAATTATTGCTACGTTCCCCAACAGTGGCATCATGAGCTAGGTCTATGTGTAGATTCTATGCACGAGTAGAACACAAAGCAGTTGTGGGCGATGATTTGTTCTATTTGCTACCGTTACTAGTCTTATCTTGATCCGGCGGCATTGTGGGATGAAGCGGCCCGGACCGACCTTACACGTACGCTTACGTGAGACTGGTTCCACGACTGACATGCACTTGATGCATAAGGTGGCTGGCGGGTGTCTGTCTCTCCCACTTTAGTCGGATCAGATTCGATGAAAAGGGTCCTTATGAAGGGCAAATAGCAATTGGCATATCACCGTTGTGGTTTTGCGTAGGTAAGAAACGTTCTTGCTAGAAACCCATAGCAGCCACGTAAAACATGCAACAACTATTAGAGGACGTCTAACTTGTTTTTGCAGGGTATGCTATGTGATGTGATATGGCCAAAAGGATGTGATGAATGATATATGTGATGTATGAGATTGATCATGTTCTTGTAATAGGAATCACAACTTGCATGTCGATGAGTATGACAACCGGCAGGAGCCATAGGAGTTGTCTTAATTTATTTATGACCTGCGTGTCAATGAATACACCATGTAATTACTTTACTTTATTGCTAACCGTTAGCCATAGTAGTAGAAGTAATAGTTGGCGAGGCAACTTCATGAAGACACGATGATGGAGATCATGATGATGGAGATCATGGTGTCATGCCAGTGACGGTGGTATTCATGCCGCGCCTCGAAGATGGAGATCAAAGGCGCAAGATGATATTGGCCATATCATGTCACTTTATGATTTGCATGTGATGTTTGTCATGTTTTTTACATCTTATTTTCTTAGAACGACGGTAGCATAAATAAGATGATCCCTCATTAAAATATCAAGAATTGTGTTCCCCCTAACTGTGCGCCGTTGCTAAGGTCCGTTGTTCCGAAGCACCACGTGATGATCGGGTGTGATAGGTTCTAACATTCGCATACAACGGGTGTAAGACAGATTTACACACGCAATACACTTAGGTTAACTTGACGATCCTAGCATGTACAGACATGGCCTCAGAACACGAAAGATCGAAAGGTCGAACATGAGTCGTATAGTGGATACGGTCAACATGAAGATGTTCACCGATGATGACTAGTCCGTCTCACGTGATGGTCGGACACGGCATAGTTGACTCGGATCATTTATCACTTAGATGACTAGAGGGATGTCTATCTGAGTGGGAGTTCATTAAATAATTTGATTAGATGAACTTAATTATCATGAACATAGTCAAAAGGTCTTTGCAAATTATGTCATAGCTCACGCTTTGGTTCTACTGTTTTAGATATGTTCCTAGAGAAAATTTAGTTGAGAGTTGACAGTAGAAATTATGCGGACTGGGTCCATGAACTGAGGATTGTCCTCATTGCTGCACAGAAGGGTTATGTCCTTAATGCACCGCTCAGTGTGTTGAACCTCGAGCGTCGTATGTAGATGTTGGGAAACATCTGACATACACGTTTTGATGACTACGTGATAGTTCAGTGCGTAATGTTGACGGTTTAGAATTGTGGCACCAAAGACGTTTTTGAAATGTCACAGAACATATGAGATGTTCCAAAGACTGAAATTGGGATTTCAGACTAGTGCCCATGTCAAGAGGTATGAGACCTCTGACAAGTTTCTTAAGCCTGCAAACTAAGGGAGAAAAGCTCAATCGTTGAGCATGTGCTCAGATTGTCTGAGTACTACAATCGCTTGAATCGAGTGGGAGTTAATCTTCCAGATGAGATAGTGATGGTTCTCCATAGTCACTACCACCAAACTATTGGAGCTTCGTGATGAACTATAACATATCAGGGATAGACATGATGATCCTTGAGAAACTCGCGATGTTTGACACCGCGAAAGTAGAAATCAAGTAGGAGCATCAATTGTTGATGGTTAAACCACTATTTTCAAGAAGGGCAAGGGAAAGAAGGGATACTTCATGAAACAACAAATTAGTTGCTGCTCTAGTGAAGAAACCCAAGGTTGAACCCAAACCCGAGACTAAGTGCTTCTGTAATGAGGGGAACAGTCACTGAAGCCGAACTACCCTAGATACTTGGTAGATGAGAAGGCTGGCAAGGTCGACAGAAGTATTTTGAATATACGTTATATTATTGTGTACTTTACTAGTACTCCTAGTAGCACCAGGGTAATAAATACCGGTTCGGTTGCTAAGTGTTAGTAACTCGAAATAAAAGGCTACAGAGACTAGCTAAAGGTGAGATGACGATATGCTGGAAGTATTTCCAAGGTTGATGTGATCAAACATCGCACGCTCCCTCTACCATCGAGATTGGTGTTAAACCTAAATAATTGTTATTTGGTGTTTGCATTGAGCATAGACATGATTGGATTATGTTTATCGCAATACGGTTATTCATTTAAGGAGAATAATGGTTACTCTGTTTATTTGAATAATACCTTCAATGGTCTTGCACCGAAAAATGAATGGTTTAATGAATCTCGATCGTAGTGATACACATGTTCATGCCAAAAGATATAAGATAGTAATGATAGTACCACATACTTGTGGCACTGCCATTTGAGTCATGTTGGTATAAAACGCATGAAGAAGCTCCATGTTGATGGATATTTGGACTCACTCGTTTTGAAAAGATTGAGACATGTGAACCATGTGTATTGGTAGATATGCATGAATAAACTCCATACAGATGGATCGTTTGGACTCACTTGTTTTTGAATCACTTGAGACATGCAAATCATACCACATGGGCAAGATGACTGAAATACCTCGTTTTCAATAAGATGGAACAATAAAGCAACTTGTTGGATGTAATACATTTTGATGTGTGCAGTCCAATGAGTGCCGAGGCACGTAGTGGATATCGTTATGTTCTTAGTTCATAGATGATTTGAGTAGATGCTGAGTATATTTACTTGATGAAACACAAGTCTGAATTATTGAAGGGTTTAAGTAATTTCAGAGTGAAGTTGAAGATCGTCGTGACAAGAGGATAAAATGTCTATGATATGATCATAGAGATGAATATCTGAGTTACGAGTTTGGTACACAATTAAGACATTGTGGAAATTGTTTCACAACTAATACCGCCTGGAACACCATAGTGTGATGGTGTGTTCGAACATCATAACTGCGCCCTATTAGATATGGTGCATACCATGATGTCTCTTATCGAATTAGCACTATCGTTTATGGGTTAGGCGTTAGAGACAACCGCATTCACTTTAAATAGGGCACCACACAATTCCATTGAGACGACACCGTATGAACTATGGTTTAGAAAAACCTAAGCTGTCGTTTCTTAAAAAGTTTGGGGCTGCGATGCTTATGTGAAAAAGTTTTAGGCTGATAAGCTCGAATCCAAAGCGGATAAATGCATCTTCATAGAATACCTAAAATAGTTGGGTATACCTCCTATTTCAGATCCATAAGCAAAAGTGTTTGTTTCTAGAAACAGGTCCTTTCTCGAGGAAAAGTTTCTCTCGAAAGAATTGAGTGGGAGGATGATGGAGACATGATGAGGTTATTGAACCATCACTTTAACTAGTATGTAGCACGGCACAGGAAGTTGTTCCTGTGGCACCTACACCAATTGAAGTGGAAGCTTATGATAGTGATCATGAAACTTCAGATCAAGTCACTACCAAACCTCATAGGTCAACAAGGATGCGTACTACTTCAGAGTGGTACATAATCCTGTCTTGGAAGTCATGTTGCTAGACAACAATGAACCTACGAGCTATGGAGAAGCGATGGTGGGCCCGGATTTCAACGAATGGCTCGAGGCCATAAAATCCGAGAGAGGATCCATGTATAAAAACAAAGTATAGACTTTGGAAGAACTACTTGATGGTCGTAAGGCTGTTGGGTGCAGATGGATTTTAAAAGGAAGACGAACAATGATGGTAAGTGTCACCATTAAGAAAGCTCGACTTGTCGTTAAGATGTTTTCCGACAAGTTCAAGGAGTTGACTACGATGAGACTTTCTCACTCGTAGCGATGCTAAGAGTGTGTTGGAATTATGTTAGCAGTTACTGCATTATTTATGAAATCTTGCAGATAGGATGTCAAAAAACATTGTTTCCTCGACGTTTTTCTTGAGGAAAGGTTGTATGTGATACAACCAGAAGGTTTTGTCAATCCTGAAAGATGATAACAAGTATGCAAAGCTCCAGCAATCCTTCTAAGGACTGGAGTAAGCATCTGGGGGTTGGAATGTATGCTTTGATGAGATGATCAAAGATTTTGGGTTTATACAAAGTTTATGAGAAACTTGTATTTCCAAAGAAGTGAGTGGGAGCACTATAGAATTTTTGAAAAGTATATGTTGTTAACACATTGTTGATCAGAAATGATGTAGAATTTCTGGAAGGCATACAGGGTTATTTGAAAAGTGTTTTTCAATGGAAAACCTGGATTAAGCTACTTGAACATTGAGCATCAAGATCTATAAGGATAGATAAAAAACGCTTGATAGTACTTTCAAATGAATACATACCGTGACAAGATTTTGACGGAGCTCAAAATAGATCAGCAAAGTTCTTGGCTGTGTTACAAGGTGTGAGCATTGAGTAAGACTCAAGACCTGACCACGGTAGAAGAGAGAGAAAGGACGAAGGTCGTCCCCTATGCTTTAGACATAGGCTCTACAGTATGCTATGCTGTGTACCGCACTTGAAGTGTGCCTTGCCACGAGTCAGTCAAGGGGTACAAGAGTGATCCAGGAATGGATCACATGACATTGGTCGAACTTATCCTTAGTAACTAGTGGACTAAGGAATTTTCTCGATTATGGAGGTGGTAAAAGAGTTCGTCGTAAAGGGTTACGTCGATGCAAACTTTGACACTAATCCGGATGACTCTGAGTAGTAAACCGGATTCGTATAGTAGAGCAGTTATTTGGAATAGCTCTAAGTAGCGCGTGGTAGCTGCATCTACAAGATGACATAGAGATTTGTAAAGCACACATGGATCTGAAAGGTTCAGACCCATTGACTGATAAACCTCTCTCACAAGCAAAAATATGAACATACCCCATGGGTGTTGGATTCATTACAATCACATAGTGATGTGAACTAGATTATTGACTCTAGTGCAAGTGGGAGACTGTTGGAAATATGCCCTAGAGGCAATAATAAAATGGTTATTATTGTGTTTCCTTGTTCATGATAATTGTCTATTGTTCATGCTATAATTGTATTAACTGGAAACCGTAATACATGTGTGAATACATAGACCACAACATGTCCCTAGTAAGCCTCTAGTTGACTAGCTCGTTGATCAATAGATGGTCATGGTTTCCTGACCATGGACATGGGATGTCATTGATAACGGGATCACATCATTAGGAGAATGATGTGATGGACAAGACCCAATCTTAAGCGTAGCACTAGATCGTGTAGTTCGTTTGATAAATCTTTTCTAATGTCAAGTATCATTTCCTTAGACCATGAGATTGTGCAACTCCCGGATACCGTAGGAATGCTTTGGGTGCACCAAATGTCACAATGTAACTGGTGGCTATAAAGGTGCATTACAGGTATCTCCGAAAATGCCTATTGGGTTGGCACGAATCGAGACTGGGATTTGTCACTCCGTATGACGGAGAGGTATCTCTGGCCCACTCGGTAATGCATCATCATAATGAGCTCATTGTGACTAAGTAGTTGGTCACGGGATCATGCATTACGGAACGAGTAAAGTGACTTGCCGGTAACGAGATTTAACGAGGTATTGGGATACCGACGATCGAATCTCGGGCAAGTAACGTACCGATTGATAAAGGGAATTGTATACGGGATTGCTTGAATCCTCGACATCGTGGTTCATCCGATGAGATCATCGTGGAACATGTGGGAGCCAACATGGGTATCCAGATCCCGCTGTTGGTTATTGGCCGGAGAGTTGTCTCGGTCATGTCTGCATGGTTCCCGAACCCGTAGGGTCTACATGGTTCGATGACGCTAGGGTTATTAGGAAGACTTGTATGTGATTACCGAATGTTGTTCGGAGTCCCGGATGAGATCCCGGACGTTCGTAGGAGTTCCAGAATAGTCCGGAGGTGAAGATTTATATATGGGAAGTCATCATATGGTCACCGGAAATATTCAGGGGTATACCGGTATTGTACCGGGACCACCAGAGGGGTTCCGGGGGTCCACCGGGTGGGTCCACCTGTCCTAGAGGGCCTTATGGGCTGTAGGTGGAAGGGAAACAGCCCCTAGTTGGCTGGGCGCCATCCTCCCTAGGGCCCATGCGCCTAGGGTTTGGGGGGAACCCTAAAGGGGGCGCCCCCCTTGCTTGGGGGGCAAGCCCCCTCCCCCTTGGCCGCCGCCCCCCTCTAGATCTCATCTAGAGGGGCCGGCCCCCTTTCCCCTTCTCCCTATAAATAGAGGGGCGAGGGGAGGGCTGCAACACGACATCCAAGGCACAGCCCGTCCCCTTCCCAACACCTCTCCTCCTCCGCGTGAACTTGGCGAAGCCCTGCCGGAGAATTGCCACTCCATCACCACCACGCCGTCGTGCTGCTGTTGGAGCTTCTTCCTCAACCTCTCCCTCCTCCTTGCTGGATCAAGGCGCGGGAGATGTCATCGGGCTGCACGTGTGTTGAACGCGGAGGCACCATTGTTCGGTGCTTAGATCGGATTCGACCGCGACCTGAATCGCTACGTGTACGACTCCTCCAACCGCGTTCTTGCAATGCTTTTGCTTAGCGATTGTAGCGACCCGACCCAAATGGATCAAGTCTCTGTGCTTAAGTGTCATCCCTGGATCGGTATGCTGACACACACAGTACTCGAAGGATTTATAACAGAGGTAAATCACATGTATAAAGTAACGTAAATACTATTACCTCAATCCATATAGCGGAAGCAACAAGGTTGTGGATTCCCATCAACACCAACGGCAAAGTTGAGTGTAGAAATCGTAACCCTAACGTATCACTTACTCGTCGTAAGATAATCCTGCAACATGAGACGTTGCAGCCCGAAACGGGCCAGTACATTGAATGTACTGGCAAATTCACACCACAGAGAATGTTGAATAAAGACTATGACTACATGCATATTTGGCTGGTGGAAAAGCTCTATGGTTATAAGGTTTTTGCGTAAAGCCAATTTTTCCCTACTGTAAAGGAATACATTTTATTTAACTATCATGGTGGTTGTTGAACATTGAGAATGGTTGACATCATTCTCAATCCCAATTAAGTAACATCATTAAACCCAACAATATTCATTTAAAGTAACGTGATGAGATCAACAGGATAATCCAAGAACTAGATACTCAAGATGTCCATAACCGGGGACATGGCTAATCATGATTAGTTTATACACTCTGCAGAGGTTTGTGAACTTTTCCCCACAAGACTCGATTGCCTCCGTTGGATTTCTCGCACTACACGGTGTTTGAGAAACGGATGACCGAGACATAGTCTTTCAGAAGCGCTAGCACCTTACGATCGGGTAGACCGTACCACCTACAACCCCTACATCTGCTAGTCTACCACTGTAAGAGTTTGCACAACTTAGTCAACTATGCCAGAGCCCATAATGGCTTGTGGCTGCACACGGAAGTTTCTAGTATGAATAATCTCATGATCCCTTTGAGCCTGGGTGGCGGTCCAAAGAAAAACAGGCAAGTCCTGAAAACCCCAGGTGCCTCAATCCACCCAGATGTGTGTTTAAGTTGCCACCTTAGATAAACCATTAATTATCAATCTCACATCTGTCATGGATATCACTCACCCAATCCACGTCTACTAGCATAGCATGGCATAATAAGAAAACGTAGAAGTAACTCCCAAAGGTTTGAATGCAGGGCAATAGGTTCCTACCTCATCAACTACTTCCCAATACCCCCAATTTAATTAGATCCTAATCATGCAATGTTTGAGGTTGAAACTAATGCATAAAAACTGGGTGATAAAGGAATATGATCAAAGTGTGAACTTGCCTGCAATGTTGATGAAGATGATTCGCACTCAAAAATCTTGATAGCTCTACTCGTCACACTCCGGTCAATCTATCGTAAGCAAGCAATAGTAACCACACATAAGCAATCACTCAAAGATCAGAAAGAGCGAAGAGGACGATTCGGAAACAACAAAACCAAGCAAATAACTCTTGCAACATAAATTTTTTTCTAATAGTACCAAAATTATGTGAATTTGGCCTTATTAGAATGTTTAGGTCAAGAGCTTCGATTTGCAAAAAGAATCAACTCAAACGGAGCTACGAAACTCAAGTTAATGATCAAACGAAGTTTGAATTCAAATCTGATCTAATTCAAATTTTAAACTTTTCAAAAAACATGTTTAAGTTGTTTATCCGGATAGAGGAGATCATAACGAAGACGTGGGCGTTGGTTTCATTGGATTTGGACTAACGAGCAAAAAGTAGTGATCGTTTGAAAATTAGGGACTAATCTGTAAAATTCTAATCACAGACGGGTCCCTGGCAGAAATAAAATAAAACGAAAAGGCTATATAACGAACGTTCGCTAACGAATGCTAACGAACGAACCGTTCGCTAGATTAGAAAAAAAACGAATGGATCTAATCCGTTAGATCTAAATCCAACGGACGAGAGGCGGGGAGGAGTACCGCGGCGGCGGGCGACGTCGGCGGCGAGGAAGACGGTGGCGGCGGCTTCGGCGTTTGAACGGGGAGGCGGCTCCGGTGGCTCTCCGGCTTGGGCGTCACCACCAGAAGGAGCGGGGCGACGAGGCGGAGACGAGGGAGGCGGCAGCTCCGGTCGAGGGCGACGGGATGGTGCGGGGCGACGGCGGCGGATCTCGTCGGAGCTCGAACTCCGGCGAGTGCGGCGGTGGCTGCAAACGGCGCGGCGGCGGCTCGGCTTCGAGCGGCGAGATGCGGGAGAGAGAGGGGTGTCCGGGCGGCGGCTTTATAGGAGGAGGGGAGGCACGATGGCATGGGGAAGGGGCGACCGGTGACGGGGCGGCGCCGGACTCCGGGAGGAGTCCCGGTCGGGGACGACGGGCGAGGCGGCGCGGAGCTGGGCCGGCCCAGTCGGTGAGGGAAGTTTTTTTCAACATTATTTTCCAGACAAATAAAATAATAAAAGCAAAATAAATAAAAATATTATATAGGCATATAATATATCAAAATTTTCAGAAAAAGATTTTCTACGACATGAACATTTTTATAACTTCAAATAAAATCCACACAAATTCAGATAAATCAAAGAGTGCTACTGGTCTATTAAAATCCAACTAAAATCATTTTTTAAAAATACCAAAATGATTTCAAATTTATTTCTCTCCAATTTTCTGTTATAGGGAATCATGTTACCCTAATTTCCATATATTTTATTTTTGGAGAAAAATAATTTGAATAAAACTCAAATAAATCCAAATTGAAAATAAATTTAAAAGAACTTTGGATTTAATTCTTTGAAACTCCCAACTCATATTTCATATAATTTGAAGAAGTCATTTTATCTTCTCTCATGAAAATCATTAAGCTGCATGAAGTTTATGAATTGAAAATATTTTCAAATGAAATTCAAATATTTTCAACAACCCTTGTCATTTAAATAAATGGAAGAAGTCATGTCATCTTCTCTCCAGGGTTTCGTGTTGAAAAGAATTTGAATTCATGAAGATCAAAAAGCAAATATGAAAGTTTGGGAAAGTCCTTTTATTCCCTCTCATTTAACTTTCAAAAGTTTCGAATTCACTCACTTTCAGACAATCAATCAAATCTATCTATTTATTATAACATTCCAAAATTTAGAATTTTGGGATGTTACAAACCTACCACCCTTAAAAGGAATCTCGTCCTCAAGATTCGGAGAGGCTAGAAAGAAATAGGTTAGGGTTTGGGGTCTTCTCAAAATTCATCGATCGTCTCCGGGGTCTGGGGTGCTACCACCCTTAGAAGTATGGTTACTGTTCCATCAAAACTCATATACTCCATCCTTATTCTTGACAGTGTCGGTCTTCTCAGATCCTCGAGAAAATTCCTTCTCCAAGCTCTTCCGGTAGTGGCATAACCTTTTCCTCAATTCTTCTGTCTTTCATCTAGGTAAGGTTATTCCGAGACTGGGTCTTCTTAGCGGACGGGTCTGGCGCCAATACTAATCAACTATCGACATCTCATGGTGGTCAACAATTTATGGTTTCTCCTGCAGGAAATGGGTCTGGGTGATCCTCACTGTATAACCTACGGTTGGCAAAGCTGCCGTGTACAAGGGAAAAATTCTTACACCATTCTAAGGTTTAACAAGGTTTAATATCGTCGTCTCTCTACTATAGGCAAGTCACTCAGATTTACCATCCCATATAGCAAGGCGAATAATAAGAGTAAGTCGGTATGGTGATCAATCCATCCCGCACCCAAATCATTACCTTGTATACGATTTAGCGAATCTCGCATTCTAACAATCGGTTATCCTCACAAGCATTGCAGAATTTCTCTTATCAACGAACTAAGTTCAGATAATTCCATGGATTCTGCAAGACAAACAAACATCTATCGTTCCTTCACAACCCTCAGGTTTTGCGTAACTCCTATAAGATCGTCTGCTGATAAAATCATAACTTCTTCTAGGGTTTTTTTTCCTTCAGCAAGAATGTGCTTTCTTCTTGGCAGGTCCTGGGGCCTGTGGGTTATGGCCCATCTCATCACTTGTCGTCCTTGAACTTATCATGGGGCAACTGATCATTATTCCAACTTCCAACTTCCTAGTATTCTTAAATCCATCCAATTGTATTGTCTTCCTTCCTTCTATTGGCACCAAACTAGGACATGATTACTCAGACTCATCATGGAGTTTCCATTGATCCATATTTCCGACATCATACCTCCTTTATATCCAATAGTAATTTATCTCTTCATCCTCGTGGAATATCCCACATACCAAGATAAAAACTTATACTTATGAAGTCCATATTCTACTTCGTCGAACATCATTATCCTTTCCAGGGTCAAGCGTCCTTACAGGGGAATATTGGCCATCTCTGTATGGCACTTCTTCATCTGGGAAACATGAAACACATCTTGAACTCCTGACAGTCCTTCGGGTAACTCAAACTTGTAGGCCACTTCTCTCATACGCTCCAAAACTCGGTATGGTCCTACAAATCTCGGGGCTAACTGTCCCTTAACGCCAAATTGTTTAACTCCTCGCAGAGGGGTCACACGAAGACATGCTCTGTCTCCAATTTCATAGACTACCTCCTTGCGTTTTTAAGTCTGCATAACTCTTCTACCTGGACTGAGCTACCTTCAGTCTATCTCGAATCAACTTAACATTCTCTTCTGACTCCTTGATCATAGTTGGTCCAACAACTGACGGTCTCCAACTTCATCCCACATACTCTTGGGGTATCACACATATCGAGACAAAATTCGTATTCATTTTGTCCGAAATCCACTCAGTGGAGTATCCTTATCTTTTCCAGGGGTCAACGGTTCTTACAGGGTAGTACCACCCTTAAAATGCACAAATCTTCCATAGACCATATTTCTCATATCTTCAAAATGGCCAAAATTCTTCTTCATAGAGTAACAACTCATAAAACCCAAATCTTTACCAACGATGCTAACTTTATTGATTCTCCAATGATTACAATCTTTTGCTTTTCCATTACATGTCTCAACTCAACACCTCAATATAAAAGAAAATGTTCTCACTTCTACTACTCCATTTCTTTTGTTGCAAACTCAACTATCTAGCACAAGTCTCCTTCTCCTTGGGGCATTCTCTGGAAAAGTGCCCTGCTCCATTACAACTAAAACATATTACTTCTGACAAGTATCGAGGTTTCCTTTTTGGGCAATTGTTGAGGTAGTGTCCTGACTCCTTGCACCTGTAACAGGTGATATGACTCAGATTCTTCCTGGAATCCAATCTGCTTCTCTTCCTGGACCTTACCATGCCAATCATGGCTTCTATTTCTTGTGGGTCATATTCTACTTCCTCTGTCGGGAATTCTACTAGATCCCCATTCAAACAATTTTGGGAGATGTGTCCTTCTTCTCCACATGAATAGCAAGACTTAGTGCAGGGTTTACTCGGGTCTTCTTTAGGTGTGTCCTCCATCATAGCTTCTTCTAAAATTTCCATGAGGGCTCCTTTCATTTCTTCTTTCTTCTGCTGGATGGTTTGTTGTACCATGGGGTAGATGTGGCACTGAGCAAAATAGTGGGTAGTCCCTTCACACAAGAAACAAGTAATCTTCCTAGTTGGGCATTCTTCAACTGGGTGACTTCCTTCACAATTAGGGCATTCATCCTTGTGTTCTTTATGGGTGTGTCCTATTTCTCCACAAATCTTGCATGCACAAGGTTTCTTCATATCCTTTCCATAAGGCTTCAACTTCTGGGGCACAAACCGAGACTTTGGCAAAGTCAACTTAAATTCTTTCCAAGAGGTTACTCCTTGCCATCCATTGATGGTTTGGTACATCCTCCACCAAGTAGCAGCACCTCTTTCAAAGAATTGAAGAGCATGCTGGGGCATATCATTTCCAACTATAGGGTTATTCTCCATGTGATCTTCCATGTTCTGAATCCATCGGTCCGTCTCCAATTGACTCATCGGTCCAGAAAATACAAGCTCATCTTCATTCATCCTCTATTGGGTCCATGGGTTCGGGGTGAGATAAGAGAGATAGAGAGGGATACACACAATACAAACAATGGTTTTGAAAAGACAGATTTTATCTGTGGCTGTCGGAAAAACATCAAACAAATGACAGCTCACAAACATCGCATCTAACGTAGGTATATAACAGGGGTTTGGTCTTCTAAAGGTTAATAAATCTTCAACATCTCCAAACTCTTCAAGCCTTGTTCATGCCTCCAATGGCTTCTTCCGATCGTGCTTGTCCTTCTCAAGTTCTTTTTCCAGATCATCTCCGTTGACGTGAAATCTCTCTTGACATCCTTTAATACTCCGGAGTTGTATTTCAAACTTCTAGGTTTCAACATCCTTGGCATGAACCATGGTCTAGTTCCTGACGAATCTCCGGTTTCTCAAGGTTTTGCTCCTCTAGCTTGGCTACTTTCAGCTTTTGGTTCCTGAGTTCTTCATGAAATGCTTCCTTGTCTAATACGGCTTCATGGAGCTCCACCTTAAACTTCTTGATGTACTACTCCAGATCTTGGTGATACATCAGCTAAGTTTAAAACTGCATCCTTTGCTGATAGATGCTCCATCAGCCTTCTACCATCCAATCCTTCTGAAGGAATGCATGCTTAGCTCAGCTCGGTGACCACAATATCAATGGTGATGACATCATGGATAACCGTGTTTCTGCCCTTGTCATTGCCATGAGCTATCTTCCATAATTGATATCCCCTGCCTTAGGGTTTTCTTGACAAAACTTTGAGGTTTTTAACTCTCCATGCTTGGTCTTTCTCTGATACACCTTGATCTCGGGCATTGACAACTCCCATAGTCTGCCAAGTTCCATAAGGGTAGCATTCCTAGGTCATACAAATCTGGGGATTCTTCAGAGCCTCCAATTCTCCTAGTCTTCAGAGTCTTCAACAGCTGTAGTTTCCATTATCATAATGTATGGTAAAATCCTCTTTATTCCGAATGGTCTTACTGGTCTGATATCCTGTACTTCTTGGAGTGGTCTCATCAGTCGAATCTTCGAGTGGTCAAAAGGGAAAGGGGTATGGTTTCACTAAAGAGAATTTTTGAATAAGCTCAGAAGAGAAGAGAGGTAAAAGATCTTTTTGAAAGGGAAAGTTGTAGAGCAAAATCTTTGCTATGGGCTTGCCAGTTTCTAGGGTCACGTCCTACAGTCAACATGTGCTCTGATACCATCTTGTAGCGACCCGACCCAAATGGATCAAGTCTCTGTGCTTAAGTGTCATCCCTGGATCGGTATGCTGACACACACAGTACTCGAAGGATTTATAACAGAGGTAAATCACATGTATAAAGTAATGTAAATACTATTACCTCAATCCATATAGCGGAAGCAACAAGGTTGTGGATTCCCATCAACACCAACGACAAAGTTGAGTGTAGAAATCGTAACCCTAACGTATCACTTACTCGTCGTAAGATAATCCTACAACATGAGACGTTGCAGCCCAAAACGGGTCAGTACATTGAATGTACTGGCAAATTCACACCATAGAGACTGATGAATAAAGACTATCACTACATGCATATTTGGCTGGTGGAAAAGCTCTATGGTTATAAGGTTTTTGCGTAAAGCCAATTTTTCCCTACTGCAAAGGAATAAATTTTATTTAACTATCATGGTGGTTGTTGAACATTGAGAATGGTTGACAGCATTCTCAATCATTAAGTAACATCATTAAACCCAACAATATTCATTTAAAGTAACGTGATGAGATCAACAGGATAATCCAAGAACTAGATACTCAAGATGTCCATAACCGGGAACACGGCCAATCATGATTAGTTTATACACTCTGCAGAGGTTTGCGCACTTTTCCCCACAAGACTCGATCGCCTCCGTTGGATTTCTCGCACTACATGGTGTTTGAGAAACGGATGACCGAGACATAGTCTTTCAGAAGCACTAGCACCTTACGGTCGGGTAGACCGTACCACCTACAACCCCTACATCTGCTAGTCTACCACTGTAAGAGTTCGCACAACTTAGTCAACTATGCCAGAGCCCATAATGGCTTGTGGCTGCACATGGAAGTTTCTAGTATGAATAATCTCATGATCCCTTTGAGCCTGGGTGGCGGTCCAAAGAAAAACAGGCAAGTCCTGGAAACCCCAGGTGCCTCAATCCACCCAGATGTGTGTTTAAGTTGC
Organism: Triticum urartu; assembly: GCF_056163025.1. NCBI lineage: Eukaryota > Viridiplantae > Streptophyta > Magnoliopsida > Poales > Poaceae > Triticum > Triticum urartu. The sequence goes on from NC_141877.1 coordinate 160,340,562, forward strand.
CACCTTAGATAAACCATTAATTATCAATCTCACATCTGTCATGGATATCACTCACCCAATCCACGTCTACTAGCATAGCATGGCATAATAAGCAAACGTAGAAGTAACTCCCAAAGGTTTGAATACAGGGCAATAGGTTCCTACCTCATCAACTACTTCCCAATACCCCCAATTTAATTAGATCCTAATCATGCAATGTTTGAGGTTGAAACTAATGCATAAAAACTGGGTGATAAAGGAATATGATCAAAGTGTGAACTTGCCTGCAATGTTGATGAAGATGATTCGCACTCAAAAATCTTGATAGCTCTACTCGTCACACTCCGGTCAATCTATCGTAAGCAAGCAATAGTAACCACACATAAGCAATCACTCAAAGATCAGAAAGAACGAAGAGGACGATTCGGAAACAGCAAAACCAAGAAAATAACTATTGCAACATAAAACAATTTCTAACAGGACCAAAATTATGTGAATTTGGCCTTATTAGAATGTTTAGGTCAAGAGCTTCGATTTGCAAAAAGAATCAACTCAAACGGAGCTACGAAACTCAAGTTAATGATCAAACAAAGTTTGAATTCAAATTTGATCTAATTCAAATTTTAAACTTTTCAAAAAACATGTTTAAGTTGTTTATCCGGATAGAGGAGATCATAACAAAGACGTGGGCGTTGGTTTCGTTGGATTTGGACTAACGAGCAAAAAGTAGTGATCGTTTGAAAATTAGGGACTAATCTGTAAAATTCTAATCACAGACGGGTCCCTGGCAGAAATAAAATAAAACGAAAAGGCTATATAATGAATGTTCGCTAACGAACGCTAACGAACGAACCGTTCGCTAGATTAAAAAAAACGAACGGATCTAATCCGTTAGATCTAAATCCAACGGACGAGAGGCGGGGAGGAGTACCGCGGCGGCGGGCGACGTCGTCGACGAGGAAGACGGTGGCGGCGGCTTCGGCGTTTGAACGGGGAGGCGGCTCCGGTGGCTCTCCGGCTCGGGCGTCACCACCAGAAGGAGCGGGGCGACGAGGCGGAGATGAGGGAGGCGGCAGCTCCGGTCGAGGGCGACGGGACGGTGCGGGGCGACGGCGGTGGATCTCGTCGGAGCTCGAACTCCGGCGAGTGCGGCGGTGGCTGCAAACGGCGTGACGGCGGCTCGGCTTCGAGCGGCGAGATGCGGGAGAGAGAGGGGTGTCCGGGCGGCGGCTTTATAGGAGGAGGGGAGGCACGGTGGCGTGGGGAAGGGGCGGCCGGTGACGGGGCGGCGCCGGACTCCGGGAGGAGTCCCGGTCGGGGACGATGGGCGAGGCGGCGCGGAGCTGGGCCTTGGCCTGGCTTCGGCTGGGCCGGCCCAGTCGGTGAGAGAAGTTTTTTTTTAAAATTATTTTCCAGACAAATAAAATAATAAAAGCAAAATAAATAAAAATATTATATAGGCATATAATATATCAAAATTTTCAGAAAAAGATTTTCTACGACATGAACATTTTTATAACTTCAAATAAAATCCACACAAATTCAGATAAATCAAAGAGTGCTACTGGTCTATTAAAATCCAACTAAAATCATTTTTTAAAAATACCAAAATGATTTCAAATTTATTTCTCTCCAATTTTCTGTTGTAGGGAATCATGTTACCCTAATTTCCATATATTTTATTTTTGGAGAAAAATAATTTGAATAAAACTCAAATAAATCCAAATTGAAAATAAATTTAAAATAACTTTGGATTTAATTCTTTGAAACTCCCAACTCATATTTCATATAATTTGAAGAAGTCATTTTATCTTCTCTCATGAAAATCATTGAGCTGCATGAAGTTTATGAATTGAAAATATTTTCAAATGAAATTCAAATATTTTCAACAACCCTTGTCATTTAAATAAATGGAAGAAGTCATGTCATCTTCTCTCCAGGGTTTCGTGTTGAAAAGAATTTGAATTCATGAAGATCAGAAAGCAAATATGAAAGTTTGGGAAAGTCCTTTTATTCCCTCTCATTTAACTTTCAAAAGTTTCGAATTCACTCACTTTCAGACAATCAATCAAACAATCAATCAAATCTATCTATTTATTATAACATTCCAAAATTTAGAATTTTGGGATGTTACAACGATCTTCAAGGGTATGAAGATGCACTCCCTCTCTCTTGTTGCTAGTATCTCCTAGATTGATCTTGGTGACACGTAGGAAAATTTTGAATTATTGCTATGATCCCCAACAGTACAAACCCTAGCCTCTTCCTCCTCGCGCCACCGGACATGTCCAACCGCGTCGGACATGTCCGCTGGACACGTCGCTCCGACCAATCGCACGCCGCCACCTCAGCTCCGCCGCCGCCTCCAGCCAATCCGCCGCCGCCACATCACCACCGCCGGGCTTCTCTCTCCTCCGCGCTCGCGCGGGCCCGGGAGGCCCAGATCTCCCCCCGGCCCGGTTCGCCGCGCCGCCGCCTCCCGCGGGCTTCCGCGTCCCGTGGAGCCCCACGCCGCTGCCGCGCCGCGTGCTCCTCCCATCGCCGACCCGCACCACCGCGCGACACCGCCACCGCATCCCGCGCGGCCCGAGCCGGCCACCGCCCCCGCCGCCTCGTCGCCGGTCGCCGCCCGCTCCGTCGTGCGTCACCGCCCGGCGGAGTTCCGTCCCTGTCGCCGCCCCTTCCTCCCTGCTACTCCGGCGATCCCCGGCCTCGTCGCTCCGGCCATCTTCTTCTTCTCCGGCGAGGTCCCCAGGATCGGGACCAGATCCACCAACACATCGAACCAAACGGCCTCCCCGCGTCCCGATCCGCTCCGTCCCGGATCCCTCCATCCCGCGTTGACTTTCGCGGAGGTATAAATTTCTCCAAGTCCCAGATCTGTGTTATTTTTATGCCTCCTTCATCATGCCATAACTTAGTGCTCTGTGCTCCATTTTGCATGCATGATATATCAAATTGTTCATCAGGATGTCCTCTTCATTTCATTCCATTGCACCATGCTTGTTTGAGTCTATCTTGATTCCCTAATAGCTGTTGCAAGAGTTCTATAAAATGTTAGGTGCCGATTCTTACCAGTTTATGAGCATTTGTCATTTTTGCCATGATTAATGTGTGCCTCCTATGGACTTGAGCCCTACATGTGTTTTGTTATATGCCATGCCATCTTTACAGGGGTGTATGCCATGTATTTTTGTGATCAATGTGGTGACTAGCACAAGCATGCAAAGTAGCTCTCGTGATGTTGCTGATTTCAGAGACTTAGAATTTCACTAAGTCTTTGTCTGCTGTTATTTTTATGCCATGTATTCATGTTGCTACAGAGTGATCCATGCCTTGTTTGAGTATGTTCAGTAAGGATGATTTTGATTTATTGTTATGCTCTATCCATCCAGGTCTTTGTTTGCAATTATGGAGTAACCTAGCATGACTCAATCTTGCTCTACTTTTGCTATAAAATGTTCCTTGCAGATTGTTTACGTGTTAATCAATTTTGCCAAGGTTGTTGTAGTTGATCCATGCATGCTATGAGATTGTTCTTGCCATGTTTCGCTTCTTCATCATGTCTTCTTGCTGGGTGCATGCTTAGTTTGTCATGCAATGCCTTGTGTTGAGTGCATCGAGCTCGCAAACATGCCTTCATAATTTTGTTTATGCCATGTCCAGTTTTCTGCTAAGTTTGAATCTGTTAACGAAACTTGCTATGTTTACATGGGTGCCATCATATCTTCTGATCCTTTTTGGCTTATGGTCAGTAAGGGACTTTTGTTATATGCTTTGAGTAGATTCATGCCATGCTTTGCTTTGCCACGATATGTTCCTATAGCTTGTTGTTATCTTGCTCTAAACATTGCTTCCTGATGTTAATTCCTGGCATGTTGTTATTTTTACTAAGTCTGTGATGCTGATATATTTTGCCCTTTTGCCATGCTTGTTTGAACTTGCTCTTGTGTGATTTATCCATAGCTCAGTGTTCATATTTTGTCAAGCATCTTGAGTAGATCACTGCCATGTGCTTTGTTGCTATGTTGGAGTGCAGTAGCTTAGTTTCTTGTTGCATTCTAGATGGCATCGTGCTGTTAATCGCAGAATCGTGCCATCCTTGTTTTTCTTGCCATTTGCAAACCATGCATCCGTTTCCAGGGATCTTTATATCCATTTCGACCGAAATCAACTCATCTTTCCAGTGGCACTCTTGCTTTGCCAAGTTGAGGCCCTGTTCAATCTTTTCCTTCCGGAGCACGCATATGCATTGCATATCACATTCCGCATATCATGCCATGTTTTGCATCATGTTGCTTGCGCATTGCACCGTGGTTGATTGTGGTTTCCTTTGCTTGTGTTCTTGCCTTGGGTAGAGTCGGGAGACGAGTACATGTTCGAGGACCCGTTGAGTACGCTTACGAGGATCAAGCTTACGTCAACTCGGAGAACTTTGCAGGCAAGATGGCCATACCCTCGAAATCACTTCTATCTTTGCTTTCTAGTTGCTCTCTCTTTTGCTATGTTGCGATACCTATCACTTTCTATATCATGCCTCCCATATTGTCATGCCAAGCCTCTAACCCACCTTGTCCTAGCAAACCATTGTTTGGCTATGTTACCGCTTTGCTCAGCTCCTCTTATAGCGTTGCTAGTTGCATGTGAAGATTGGAGTTTGTTCCATGTTGGAACATGGATATTTTGTTGGGATATCACAATATCTCTTATTTAATTAATGCATCTATATACTTGGTAAAGGGTGGAAGGCTCGGCCTTATGCCTGGTGTTTTGTTCCACTCTTGCCGCCCTAGTTTCCGTCATACCGGTGTTATGTTCCTTGATTTTGTGTTCCTTACGCGGTTGGGTTATAATGGGAACCCCTTGACAGTTCGCCTTGAATAAAACTCCTCCAGCAAGGCCCAACCTTGGTTTTACATTTGCACTAACAACCTAACCTTTTTCCCTTGGGTTTCCGGAGCCCGAGGGTCATCTTTATTTTAACCCCCCCGGGCCAGTGCTTCTCTAAGTGTTGGTCCAACCTGAGCGATGTCCGGCGCCCCCTGGGCAACCAAGGTCTATGCCAACCCAATGTCTGGCTCATCCGGTGTGCCTTGAGAACGAGATATGTGCAGCTCCTATCAGGATTTGTCGGCACATCCGGGCGGCTTTGCTGGTCTTGTTTTACCATTGTCGAAATGTCTTGTAACTGGGATTCCGAGCCTGATCAGGTCTTCCTGGGAGAAGGAATATCCTTCGTTGACCATGAGAGCTTGTGATGGGCTAAGTTGGGACACCCCTGTAGGGTTTTGAACTTTCGAAAGCCGTGCCTGCGGTTATGGGCAGATGGGAATTTGTTAATGTCTGGTTGTAGAAAACTTGACACTTGACTTAATTAAAATGCATCAACCGCGTGTGTAGCCGTGATGGTCTCTTTCCGGCGGAGTCCGGGAAGTGTACACGGTTCTTGTGTTATGTTTGACGTAAGTAGTTTCAAGATCACTTCTTGATCATTTCTAGGTCATGACCGTGCTTTTCTTCTCTTCTCGCTCTTATTTGCGTAAGTTAGCCACTATATATGCTTAGTGCTTGCTGCAGCTCCACCTCATTACCCCTTTCCTACCCATAAGCTTAAATAGTCTTGATCGCGTGGGTGTGAGATTGCTGAGTCCCTGTGACTCACAGATTACTTCCAAACCCAGTTGTAGGCGCCGATGATACCAGTTGCAGGTGGCGCAACCCAGCTCAAGGAGGAGCTCAAGGAAGATCTTGTTCGTTGTGTTGTTTCGTTTTCAGTTGATCAGTAGTGGAGCCCAGTCGGGGCGATCGGGGATCTATTATTAGGGGTGGTCTTTCTTTATTTGGTTCCGTAGTCGGACCTTGATTGTATTCTGGATGATGTAACGCTATATTTATGTATTGTGTGAAGTGGCGATTGTAAGCCAACTCTTTATCCCTTTCTTATTCATTACATGGGATGTGTAAAGATTACCCCTCTTGCGACATGCCTACAATGCGGTTATGCCTCTAAGTCGTGCTGGGTGTTACACGTCCCTACCAAACTTACGGCAAGGTTCACATCAGGTCTGGTACACAACATGGCATACATAATAGACCCTATGGCTGAGGCATAGGGGATGACACTCATCTTTTCTCTATCTTCTGCCGAGGTCGGGCATTGAACCGTGCTCAATTTCACACCTTGCAATATAGGCAAGAACCCCTTATTAGACTGATCCATATTGAAATTCTTCAATATCTTGTCAAGGTATGTGCTTTGTGAAAGACCAATGAGGCGTCTCGATCTATCTCTATAGATCTTGATGCCTAATATGTAAGCAGCTTCTCCAAGGTCCTTCATTGAAAAACACTTATTCAAGTAGGCCTTTATGCTTTCCAAAAATTCTATATCATTTCCCATCAATAGTATGTCATCCACATATAATATGAGAAATTCTACAGAGCTCCCACTCACTTTCTTGTACACGGGCTTCTCCATAAGTCTGCGTAAACCCAAACACTTTGATCATCTCATCAAAGCGAATGTTCCAACTCCGAGATGCTTGCACCAGCCCATAGATTGAGCGCTGGAGCTTGCATACCTTGTCAGCATTCTTAGGATTGACAAAACCTTCCGGCTGCATCATATACAATTCTTCCTTAAGGAAACCATTAAGGAATGTTGTTTTGACGTCCATTTGCCATATCTCATAATCATAGAATGCAACAAATGCTATCATGATTCGGTTGGACTTCAGCTTCGCTACGGGTGAGAAGGTCTCATCATAGTCAATCCCTTGAACTTGTCGATAACCCTTAGCGACAAGCTGAGCCTTATAGATGGTCACGTTACCATTCAAGTCAGTCTTCTTCTTAAAGATCCATTTATTTTCTATGGCTTGCCGATCATCGGGCAAGTCTGCCAAAGTCCATACTTAATTTTCATACATGGATCCTATCTCGGATTTCATGGCTTCAAGCCATTTGTTGGAATCTGGGCCGGCCATCGCTTCTTCATAGTTCGAAGGTTCACCATTGTATAACAACATGATTTCCAGGACAGGGTTGTCGTACCACTCTGGTGCGGAACGTGTCCTCGTGGACCTACGAAGTTCAGTAGCAACTTGATCTGAAGTTTCATGATCATCATCATTAACTTCCTCTCTAGTCGGTGCAGGCACCACAGAAACATCTTCCTGAGCTGCGCTACTTTCCGGTTCAGGAGGCAGTACCTCATCAAGTTCTACTTTCCTCCCACTTACTTCTTTCGAGAGAAACTCTTTCTTTAGAAATGATCCATTCTTTGCAACAAAGATCTTGCTTCGGATCCAAGGTAGAAGGTATACCCAATAGTTTCCTTAGGGTATCCTATGAAGACACATTTTTTCCGACTTGGGTTCAAGCTTTTCAGGTTGAAGTTTCTTGACATAAGCATCGCATCCCCAAACTTTCAGAAATGATAGCTTAGGTTTCTTTCCAAACCATAATTCATACGGTGTCTCTCAACGGATTTCGATGGAGCCCTCTTTAAAGTGAATGCAGCAGTGTCTAAAGCATAATCCCAAAATGATAGCGGTAGATCGGTAAGAGACATCATAGATTGCACCATACCCAATAGAGTGCGATTATGACGTTCGGACACACCATTTCACTGAGTTGTTCCAGGCGGCGTGAGTTGTGAAACAATTCCACATTTCCTTAAGTGCGTGCCAAACTCGTGACTCAAGTATTCTCCTCCGCGATCTGATCGTAAGAACTTTATTTTCCTGTCACATTGATTCTCTACCTCACTCTGAAATTCCTTGAACTTTTCAAAGGTCTCAGACTTGTGTTTCATCAAGTAGACATACCCATATCTACTTAAGTCATCAGTGAGGGTGAGAACATAATGATAGCCACCGCGAGCCTCAACGCTCATTAGACCACACACATCAGTATGTATGATTTCCAATAAGTTGGATGCTCGCTCCATTGTTCTGGAGAACGAAGTCTTAGTCATTTTGCCCATGAGGCATGGTTCGCACGTGTCAAATGATTCATAATCAAGAGACTCCAAAAGTCCATCTACATGGAGTTTCTTCATGCGTTTGACACCAATGTGACCAAGGCGGTAGTGCCACAAGTATGTGGGACTATCATTATCAACCTTACATCTTTTGGCATTCACACTATGAATATGTGTAACATCATGTTCGAGATTAAACAAAAACAAACCATTGACCAACGGGGCATGACCATAAAACATATCTCTAGAACAACCATTATTCTCGGATTTAAATGAGTAGCCATCTTGCATTAAACGAGATCCAGATACAATGTTCATGCTCAAAGCTAGTACTGAATAACAATTATTGAGGTTTAAAATTAATCCCGTAGGTAGATGTAGAGGGAGCGTGCCGACGGCGATCACATCGACCTTGGAACCATTCCCGACGCGCATCGTCACCTCGTCCTTCGCCAGTCTCCGCTTATTCCGCAGCTCCTGTTTTGAGTTACAAATATGAGCAACCGCACCGGTATCAAATACCCAGGAGCTACTATGAGTGTTGGTAAGGTACACATCAATAGCATGTATATCACATATACCTTTGGCGTTGCTGGCCTTCTTATCCGCTAAGTACTTGGGGCAGTTCCGCTTCTAGTGACCATTTCCCTTACAATAAAAGCACTGAGTCTCGGGCTTGGGTCCATTCTTTGGCTTCTTCCCGGCAACTGATTTACCAGGCACAGAAACTCCCTTGTCGTCCTTCTTGAAGTTCTTCTTACCCTTGCCTTTCTTGAAACTAGTAGTTTTATTCACCATCAACACTTGATGTTCCTTTTAGATTTCCACCTCTGTTGATTTCAGCATTGAATATAACTCAGGAATGGACTTCTCCATCCCTTGCATATTGTAGTTCATCACAAAGCTCTTGTAGCTAGGTGGAAGCGACTGGAGGATCCTGTCAATGACCGAGTCATCTGGAATATTAACTCCCAGCTGAGACAAGCGGTTGTGCAACCCAGACATTTTGAGTATATGCTCGCTGACATAACTATTTTCCTCCATCTTACAACTGTAGAACTTGTCGGAGACTTCATATCTCTCGACCCAGGCATGATCTTGGAAAACCATTTTCAGCTCTTGGAACATCGCATATGCTCCGTGCTGCTCAAAACACTTTTGTAGCCCCGATTCTAAGCTGTAAAGCATGCCGCACTAAACCAGGGAGTAATCATCACTATGTGACTGCCAGACATTCATAACGTCTTGAGTTGATGGGAAAATGGTGCGTCACCTAGTGGTGCTTCAAGGACATATGCTTTCTTGGCAGCTATGAGGATGATCCTCAAGTTACGGACCCAATCCGTATAGTTGCTACCATCATCTTTCAGCTTGGTTTTCTAGAACGCGTTGAAGTTGAGGGCAACATTAGCGTGGGCCATTTGATCTACAAGACATATTGTAAAGACATTTTAGACTAAGTTCATGATAATTAAGTTCATCTAATCAAATTATTTAATGAACTCCCACTCAGACAAACATCCCTATAGTCATCCAAGTAATACATGATCCGAATCGACTAGGCCGTGTTCGATCATCACGTGAGACGGACTAGGCATCAATGGTGAACATCTCCATGTTGATCATATCTACTATAAGTCTCATGTTCGACCTTTCGGTCTCTTGTGTTCCGAAGCCATGTCTATACATGCTAGGCTCATCAAGTCAACCTAAGTGTTTTGCATGTGTAAATCTAGCTTACACCCGTTGTATGCGAATGTTAGAATCTATCACACCCTATCATCACGTGGTGCTTCGAAACAACGAACCTTCGCAATGGTGCACAGTTAGGGGGAACACTTTTCTTGAAATTTTAGTGAGGGATCATCTTATTTATGCTACCGTCATTCTAAGCAAATAAGATGTAAACATGACAAACATCACATGCAAATCATAAAGTGACATGATATGGCCAATATCATCTTACGCCTTTGATCTCCATCTTCGAGGCGTGGCATGAACACCATCGTCACCGGCATGACACCATGATCTCCATCATCGTGTCTTCATGAAGTTGTTTTGCCAACTATTACTTCTACTACTATGGCTAACGGTTAGCAATTGTCGGCGTTCTGGGAACGGGGGTCCCCAGACTTGCCTGCCTGCGGCGTGGCTCAAAGGGGGGCCCAGCACGGCCCATCTTCATCAACATAGACTCAAGACCCTCGCGAGGGGCCAAGCCTCGCGGGGCGGACGACGCGGAGCTCCCTCAGGCATGGCCTCATCAAGCTGGCTCGCGAGGAGGCGGAGAGATCAAGGCGGGGTACCTCATAAGGTGCCCGTGACGCAAGCCATGACGACCAAGGGCGCCAGGCGGGCGCCAGCCCGTTCAGTGTCCTCCTTTCCTCTTTGGTGCAAAGGGAGCAAGCACGGCCGCGGAGTACCGAGGCATCAGGCAAAGGTTGCCATTTCGGTGCAACAAGACCAAGGCCAGGAGGACTGCAAGACGGAGGTCATCGTGGAGCCCAAGACGGCGTCACCACCAGAGCTTTGTGCAGGCGAAGACTACTTTTGTCAGGATAACTGGTACTAACTGTCCCCCTTCAAATTAGCCCGCCATTGTTGGCTCCCTTCCCGCTCGATATTTGGGAAGAGGACCAGGGCCTCTATAGATAGGACCAGCCACCCACAGGGTAGGGAGGAGAGAGTAGAGAGGTTTAGGGAGATCGAGATAAACAATCGAGAAGAGAGAGAGAGAGAGAAGGGTGACTGAACTCCTCCCAGCAGTTCATCGCCCCAGCCAAGAACAGACCCTCGCGAGGCTGTTCTTCCTTGTATTGTTCATCATCATCAGCCCAAGAGGCAATCCACCACACCACACACTGGAGTAGGGTATTACAACACAATGGTGGCCCGAACCAGTATAAACCCTGTGTCTCTTGTGTTGTTCTTTCCATAGCTTAGATCTTAGCAAGGCGGAGGGGTGCAGGTAGGTAGGAGGCGAAATCTCTGCGCGCACCCCAGTGTTCGAACCTCAAGGGTCTGCCGGAACCCGAAATCTGACATTTGGCGCGCCAGGTAGGGGTGCGCCGGAATTCGTCTTCCACCACCCCATTCTCCGCCGACCATCGCGCCCATGTTCGACGCTCGCCGGGCCCGCGCCGAGCGCCGGGCCGCTCTCGCTTCTCGCGTCGCCCAGACGGCTCCTGTCGGTGGGCGTCCTCGCCGTTCTCCGTCACCTGCCGTCAATGCCGCCACTGGCCCGGCGGGAGACGAGCAGAAAGCATCGTCTCGGCATCCGTCCGTGCGGCAAGACGGCCGCACCGCAACTCCCTCGCTCACCCCGGCTGGTTCTTCGTCCCGCGCGCTCCGCGCACCCATGGAGGATCGAGCTACGCTCATTGCGGCAAACGAGCTCCTGCGCTACCGTCCCGTCGATGATGTCTATGAAGAATGGCTCGACTGCGTCGCCGAGCTCGTCCGTGCCGCAGGGGGCTCTCCTGCGCCGTCCGTTCCGCTGCACCGCACCCCACCCCGCGCGGGCGACGAAGCTCCGGCGGCGCTCCGCTGCCTCCTCCTCAGGAAGGCGCCATGGCTCCAAGGCGCGTGGTCCCTGGGAGGAACCCGCTCCGTCAGGTGCCAGCGCGACAAGAGCAGAGCTGCCAAGAAGTCCCTCACCCGCAAGAAGCTGCCCGGGCGCTCCCTGCTCCAGCACGTCGTGACCATGCTCCTGCTCCCGCACGTCAAGACCCCGCTCTGCTCCCGGCTGCAGCGCGAGGGGACATGCAAGACCAAGCTCTCCGTCACCCAAGGCCTCTCGTGGCCACAGCAGGCTGCCGAGCCTTCACCACCGAGCTACACAGCGTCGCGTGGCCCGGCAAGTTCAAGCCAGACCTGCCTCCTCGTTACGACAGCACGGCTGACCCTGCGGAGTTCCTCCAGCTCTATGAGCTGGGCATCGAAGCTGCCAACGGAGACGAGAAGGTCATGGCAAACTGGTTTCCCATGGCGCTCAAGGACGGGGCCCGCACCTGGCTCCTGAACCTGGCTCCAGGCACGATCTCCTCCTGGGACGAGATGCGCACCCGCTTCATCGCCAACTTCCAAGGTACTCGCGACCGGCCACCCGCCGTGAGCGACATGCGCCGCATCAAGCAACAACCCGGGGAGACCCTGCAGAAGTACATCCAGCGCTTCAACAACGCACGCCTCAAGATTCCTAGGGTGACTAAGGAGGCCATCATCTCAGCCTTCTCCGACGGCGTGCGCGATGTCAAGATGAAGGAGGAGCTGGCGATGCATGAAGACCTGTGCACTTCCTTGGAGCTGTTCAACTTGGCAACCAAGTGCACCAGGGCTGAGGAAGGGCGTCTCTCCCTCCTCGAGCTGCCTGCCGTAGACCCAGAAGAGAAGAAGCCCAAGGCCAAGGATGTGAAGCGCAAGGGGGCTGCCATGCTCGCGGCAGAACCAGACACCAAGCAGGGCAGAGATCAGCCCGAACCTTCCAAGGGCAGTCGGTACTGTGTGTACCACGACCTCCACACCCACAACACCAACGAATGTCAAGAGCTCCGAGCCGTGCGAGAAGGAAGGATCGGCCGTCGCCCCGACCACGGTGACCGGGGCTACGGTCGAGGAGGAGGAAGGAACACAGGACGCTGGGAAGACCGTGGCCCGCGCCAAGGGTGGCGCGATCAACCTCGTGAGGATCGCTGGCAAGACCCGCCTCGTGAGGGAGACTGGAGGGATCAGCCTCGTGAGTATCGCCCGCAAGGCAACGCAGGCCTCCCTCCGCTGCCGCCGCAGCCAAGGAGAAACGAGGACCGCCACCAGGACGAGGGGGCTGGGGGCTTCCAGGAGCCGTGCGCGATCGCCTGCATCCTGGGCGGGGCTCAAGCCCCAGCCTCTCAACGCATCTTCAAGCAGTTCGCCCGCGAAGTGAATGCAGTCCTCCCCAGGCTCGAAGCCACGCGCCCTCTCAGGTGGTCGGCGTGCGCCATCATGTTCAGCCCAGCAGATCAGCTCAAGTGTGCGGCTACAGCCGGAGTCCTCCCGATGCTTTGTTCCCCAATCATCAGCAACGTGGTGGTCACCAGGACCCTCATCAATGGTGGGGCAGGGCTCAACATCCTGTCCGTGGAAACATTCAACAATCTCCAAGTGCCCTACAGCCAGCTTCAGCCAACCAAGCCTTTCTCCGGAATCACCGATGGCTCCACGGTCCCGATTGGGCAGGTCCGCCCTCCCTGTCACCTTCGGGGCACGCGACAACTACCGCACCGAGCTAATCGACTTCGACGTCGCTCACATTCGCCTGCCGTACAACGCCATCCTTGGGTACCCAGCGCTGGCCAAGTTCATGGCTGTAACTCACCACGGCTACAACGTCCTCAAGATGCCAGGAAGTGGCGGAGTCATCACGGTGCCCTGTGAAGAGAAGGACGTGGTGTGTTCCCTGGAACGAGCCTTTCAGGCCGCGTCACTGGAAGACCCGGATCGTGGAAGCAGGAGGCTTCCCGAGACCGCCCCCAAGAAAAAGAAGACATCGTCCGGCCCGGCCCCTCAGGAGGCAGGCCCCTCTGGGCCCGTGCCTGCCCAGGGGGAAACTCCTTCCATCGCATAGGAAAGCGCGCCCGACGCCCTCCTCAGGCAGGGCTCGGGGGCTCTCCCCTGGAGGGCCACCGACCTAGCTAGGGTCACGAGGGAGGCGCTTGGGCACCACATGGAGGCGTGTTTCGAAGCACGTTTCCCTCAAGAAGGAGCAAGGCAAGGAGAGCCAGACCCTCAGGAGTTCGTTAGCAAGGCCATTCAGGAGCTACAGGAGTCAAGAGTCATGAAAGGCGGCCGCCGCCTACCAGCAGTGGCTCCCCATCCAGGCGAGGATGGTGGGCTGCGCGTCTGCATCGACATACCAGGGCTCAACCGAGTCGCCTCTCTGGAGCGCCTCTGGCCCTCGCGAGTGGGGCGCTGCGGAGGTCCGCTCCACAGCTACGTTTGCATGCCTTACGGCTTGCCGAACGCGGCTGCCACGTACCAGCGCCTCATGAGGGGCATCACAGAGGCACAAGAGGCCAGGCGTTCCGCAGCCCTGGCGGAGATGGAGATGGTCCGTGAGGAGCCGCCAGCGCCTCCGGAGCCTCCCGAGGCCCCTGGGCCTGGGGTCTCGTGAGGATCGGCTTCCGCAGCCCACCGAGTCTGCTATACCAACACCCCTTCATCCTCAACGTCATCAGGTGACATCTTTCAAGTTTCACTTCCAGCTGGGAGCGCCCCCCAGGGTTGCATTATTCCCAGGCCGCGTGGGTCCGTCCCTGCGGCGTCTATCCCTTTTATTTCATGTTGTTAGCTTACCTTGTTGGGGGCGCCCCTCGGGCTGCATGATCCCCAAGTCGCTCGGGGCAGACCCAGCGGCATGTATCCCATTTGCGTTTATTTCCGGTTATGCGTTCGACCCACCATGCTTGATTATTTGATGCCGGTCCACGCACCTCTTCTTCTCCATGCCGACCACTTGCATGTTAAAGGGGGGGGGGGTACCTGAGCATCGCGACTCAGGGCTCTTACTGGCTCTCCAGCCCTCACCCTCTGGCCTTGTCCATGGCATCGTGACCTGGCATACCAGCGATGGCTGAGACCAGCTCGAGGGCCGGGACCCGAGGACGTAGAGTGCCGGCATATAACCAAATTTGCAGGGACACATCACAAGATAAGGCCCAGTGCCAGGCGCAACCCGCCTAGAGGTAGGGCCCCGTGAGTCCCGCGCTGGCTCACGGTTGCCCAGATACACCTCGCCAGGCCCTACCGTGCCAGCCACGTGTCAGGGCGGGGCTGTACACGCCCCGGGGGCTCCTCCCGGAGGGGGCCCCCTCCCACGTACCAGTGGAAGCACCATGCTCCGTGCTGGCTGACGACACTGCCGAGGAGCGGCTATGCCCGTACACATACGGAAGCGCTATGCTCCGCGCTGGTGATAAACAACTGAGGGTGGCCCCCGGGCCGCATCAACCTCAGGGAGCCCAGAGCTCAGTGTCTAGCCTCATCGTAACGCCTCCCCTCGGGAGTGCCGCGCGAGGGGGCTGGGCACGGGGGCTGCGCCTAGGTCACACCTAGACGCACGCCGCCAAGCCAGGCCCCCCCGGGCCTGGTTCGTCGCGCGTCTCTCCCCGAGCGGAGCCAAGGTACGAAGGCCATTTGAGCGTCAAGGGGGACTCCTGAGCATCGCGACTCAGGAGCCTAACTCGTCACGTAGCCCCTCACTCCTTAGTTCCGAAAGGCTAACGACGGTTGAGGTATGCGCACGGCCGGGCTCTGCAGATGTAGAACGGTAGATCCACCCACATCACACCTTCCTACTTGCTGTTCGTGCGCCAAGGGGGACTCTTGAGCATCGCGACTCAAGAGCCTAACTTGGCACGTAGCCCCTCACTCCTTGGCCCCGTCCTGGTTTCCGATCGGGACTAACGCTGGGTGAGGTATGCGCGGGGCCGGGCTCTGCCGGCGTAGAACATGAGCAAGTAGGAAGGAAAAGCGCAAATTTCAAGGAATTCAAAAGCAAATATTACAGTCAACACTGTTATCTCAATGCCTAATGCAAGTTTAAACGGCTCCCCGAGGCATGATACATGTGCAGGAATTAAAGGCAGGACAGGAGCCACAACGGAGTCACTTGTCGGCGGTGGAGCAGCGCGGAGTGGGTTCGCCTCATGGAGTAGTGGGGTCGGCAGTGCCTTGCTTTGGCTTGGTGCTGAAGGTCCGGAACTTCCCCAGCAGAGCCTCCGCGCGACACTTCACGGCCTCGGCAGCGGCAGCGGCATGCTCGACGCTTACTGGCTCCAGCAGGCTGTCGAGGTCGACGCTGGGATCGCGAAGGTAGATGTGGGTGAGGACCCGCGTCAGTGCTGCAGAAGACAGGACATGCGCCTCGGCCTCGGCCGTGGGGCCAAGACCAAGGGCGACATCTTCAAGAGCACGAACCAGGAAGGGAAGCAGCTTGGCGGGG
Organism: Triticum urartu; assembly: GCF_056163025.1. Lineage (NCBI taxonomy): Eukaryota > Viridiplantae > Streptophyta > Magnoliopsida > Poales > Poaceae > Triticum > Triticum urartu. Next base: position 160,356,503 of record NC_141877.1, read on the forward strand.
CCGTCCTCGGCGCCAGCCAGCGGGCTCTCCAGGCCGCTGTCGTAAAGCGTCCTCAGTGAGGAGCGAGCCTTTGCCTCCATCTCCGTGAAGGGCACGCGGTCCTCGGCAAGAACCAGGGCCTTGTCGTCCAGATCGGCCTTCCTCGCCCCCAACTCCTGCTCCAGCACGCCTAGGCGGTCGCGGCGCTTCCTGAGCTTGACCTCCCTCTCCTTGACGGCCGCCTCGCAAGCCTTCACGCCTTCTTCCTGCTCTTGGCGAAGGCGGACCTCTTTCGCGAGCTGGTCCCGCAGGCCTTGCAGCTCCTCCTCCAGCGCCTTGCAGCGACCACGGACGTCGACCACCTCCCCCAGGGCTGCGTCACGAGCAGCCTTCGCCTCAAGGGTGGCCTGCTTCTCCCCGTCGCAAGCCGTCGAGGCCTGGACCAGCGCCGCCCGAATCGAAGCGTCGGAGCGAACCCATCCTGAAGCCAGCTCCAGGCGCCCGGCCACCAAGCGAGGGTCGGCGCCAAGAAGATCCTGCCGCACTCGGTCCAGCTCAGCAACAACGCGATCCAGAATGGCAGAAGGAGTCGAAGAAATAGCAGCCCGTGGAGTAGGAGGAGAAGGCGGCAGCACGGCCACAGCATCCTGAGGCGGAGTCTGCTGCGCCCCAACGGCTGTAGAGGCGGCGGCAGGCAAGGACACCTCGGGAGTCACTTGGGCCATGGGGGCTGAGCTCGCCCCAGCCGGCTCAGCCAGGCCTCGCAAGGACGACCGGGCAGGAGAAGCCTATGCGTCGCGGTCACCCTCCTTCGCGGGCAGAGGCGCTGCCACGGATGGAACCTCGGGAGCCCCCTTCGACTTCTTTGCTGCGGGCGCCAGCCTATCCAAGAGATGCGGACGTCAAGCCTCATAAGCAGAGCAAGAAATAAAGACAAGAATCAAATGCTTACAGGTCCTCGCCGGTGAGCTCAAGCGGCCTCCGGCCAAATTTGAAGCCTGAAAGCCGGCTGGAAGGGTCAACCTCGGGAAGCTTGGAAGCGGAAGGTGCGTCTGCGGTCTGCCTCGGGGCCGGGGCAGACCCGCGGGAGATCAGCCCGGTCCTGTCCTTCTTCGAGATCGGGGACAAGCTCCCGCCGTCCTGCTCGTCGTCATCCTCGTCGTCATCGCTCGGAGAGAGGCGGAGAACGTGGGACCTGCGCCGGAGGAGGGGAGCCCTCGACTCTCCGTCAGTCGCCTCGGAGTCAGGCCCTTTTTCCCGCTCCCCTCCCTCCTCTTCGCTGGAGTCGTCGGAGGACACGTCCACCGATTCCCCATGAGTTTCCATGGGCACGGGCCCGTCCCCGTTGAAGACGGGCATGGACTCCACTACCTTCTCCCAGTCGTCGCGGAGGAACAAGGGCGTAGGAGCGCCCTCCAACCTCGCCACATCGCCCCTGACCAGAGATTGGAGGACCGCAGCCAGATCTCTGTCGGCCAAGGCCGCGGGGCTCGGATGGGCCCTCCACATCGGAAGTGAGTACTGCCGAAGCGGAGCCAGCTGGTGCTCTAGGAACTCACTCAGTAGCGACACGCCGGTCAGCTTCGCCGCCGCCATGTTGGCCGGCCTCAGATCCGTGTCCATCTTCTCCAACACCAGCTTCGCGCGGGGGTCCGCGAGCTCCACTCGACCCCAATCGCTGGAGCTCGTGGGCTGCTCCGTGGGCAAGATCAGCCGAGGGTGGATGCGCCCAGCATCCGCCAAGACCCACTTGCTCCTGAAGCCCTCAATCCTTTTCCCGGGGTTCGAGATGGCAATGGCGCCACCGTACGCGATGAAGCTCGCGCACACGGAAGCAGGACCGCGAGAGCTCCGGAGGTAGAAGTAGTGGCGCAGCAGGGCCACTGAGGGCTGCACCCCTACGTGAGCCTCGCAGTAATAGGCGAAGATTGCCAGGAGAAGGACGGAGTTGGGGTGGAGATGCAGAGCCTGTAGCTTATAATGGCGGAGGACAGAGAAGAAGAACTCGGAGAAGGGAGGCACCAGGCCAGCAGCAATGGCACTTACGAAGAGCGGATAGAAGGTGCTCCCTTGACCCTCAGGGGTGGCAGAGCCGGCCTTGAACACCTTCGCCCCGTCGATGCCCCGCGCCGCCGCCATCCGGCGCAACCGGGCGAGGCTCGCCTCCGACACGTTCGGCAAGTCCAGGGCAGACGAGTACCAAGCTACGGCCGGGGGCTGACGAGGCGCCATGGCTTCCTAGGTCACGCGGTCGGAGTAGATCTGGAAATTTTGGAGGAAGGAAGGAGAGGTGCAAGAAAGGGGATTTGAGCAGCAACCGGAGAAAGCAAAAAGCAAAGCCTAGGCGGATGCCGCTCCTTTATCAACTCGCGTGGTTGCTAAGGCGCTCACGTCCAATCAACCGCCACGCGGCGCCCAAGGCCGCAGGCTGTTAGGGCCCGCGGCGCTTCGCTCTTGCCCTTCCGCCTCCCTGCACGGCCAAGTCTGGGCGCGCCTTGGGCCCGGGGGCTACTGTCGGCGTTCTGGGAACGGGGGTCCCCAGACTTGCCTGGCTGCGGCCTGCGGCGTGGCTCAAAGGGGGGCCCAGCACAGCCCATCTTCATCAACACAGACTCAAGACCCTCGCGAGGGGCCAAGCCTCGCGGGGCGGACGACGCAGAGCTCCCTCAGGCACGGCCTCATCAGGCTGGCTCGCGAGGAGGCGGAGAGATCAAGGCGGGGTACCTCATGAGGTGCCCGTGACGCAAGCCCTGACGACCAAGGGCGCCAGGCGGGCGCCAGCCCGCGCAGTGTCCTCTTCCTCTTTGGTGCAAAGGGAGCAAGCGCAGCTGCGGAGTACCGAGGCATCAGGCAAAGGTTGCCATTTCGGTGCAACAAGACCAAGGCCAGGAGGACTGCAAGACGGAGGTCATCGTGGAGCCCAAGACGGCGTCACCACCAGAGCTTTGTGCAGGCAAAGACTACTTTTGTTAGGATAACTATTACTAGCTATCCCCCTTCAAATTAGCCCGCCATTGTTGGCTCCCTTCCCGCTCAATATTTGGGAAGAGGACCAGGGCCTCTATAAATAGGACCAGCCACCCACAGGGTAGGGAGGAGAGAGTAGAGAGGTTTAGGGAGATCGAGATAAACAATCGAGAAGAGAGAGAGAGAGAGAAGGGTGACTGAACTCCTCCCAGCAGTTCATCGCCCCAGCCAAGAACAGACCCACGCGAGGCTGTTCTTCCTTGTATTGTTCATCATCATCAGCCCAAGAGGCAATCCACCACACCACACACTGGAGTAGGGTATTACACCACAACGGTGGCGCGAACCAGTATAAACCCTGTGCCTCTTGTGTTGTTCTTTCCATTGCTTAGATCTTAGCGAGGCGGAGGGGTGCAGGTAGGTAGGAGGCGAAATCTCCGCGTGCACCCCAGTGTTCGAACCTCAAGGGTCTGCCGGAACCCGAAATCCGACAACAATAAAGTAAAGTAATTACATGGCATTTTCATTGACACACAGGTCATATAATAAATTAAGGCAACTCCTATGGCTACTACCGGTTGTCATACTCATTGACATGCAAGCCGTGATTCCTATTACAAGAACATGATCAAACTCATACATCACATATATCATTCATCACATCCTTTTGGCCATATCACATCATATAGCATACCCTGCAAAAACAAGTTAGACGTCCTCTAATTGTTGTTGCATGTATTACGTGGCTGCTATGGGTTTCTAGCAAGAACATTTCTTACCTACGCAAAACCACAATAGTGATATGCCAATTGCTATTTACCCTTCATAAGGACCCTTTTCATCGAATCCGATCCGAATAAAGTGGGAGAGACAGACACCTGCTAGCCACCTTATGCATCAAGTGCATGTCAGTCGATGGAACCAGTCTCACGTAAGCGTACGTGTAAGGTCGGTCTGGGCCGCTTCATCCCACAATGCTGCCGAATCAAGATAAGACTTGTAACGGTAAGAAAATTGAACAAATCATCACCCACAACTACTTTGTGTTCTACTCGTGCATAGAATCTATGCATAAACTTGGCTCATGTTGCCACTATTGGGGAACGTAGCTATAATTCAAAAAGATTCCTACGTGTCACCAAGATCAATCTAGGAGATGCTAGCAACGAGAGAGAGGGAGTGCATCTTCATACCCTTGAAGATTGCTAAGTGGAAGCATTGCAACAACGCGGTTGGTGGAGTCGTACACGTAGCGATTCAGATCGTGGTCGATTCGGATCTGAGCGCCGAACAACGGTGCCTCCGTGTTCAACACACGTATAGCCCCGGGATGTCTCCTCCTTCTTGATCCAGCAAGGGGAGAGGAGAAGTTAAGGGAGTACTCCGACAGCATGACGGCGTGGTGGTGATGGAGCTCGTGGTTCTCCGGCAAAGTTTCGCCACGCGCGACGGAGGAGGAGGTGTTGGAGAGGGGGAGGGCTGCACCAGGGGAAGGGTGTGGCTGCCCTCCCACCCCTCACTATATGTAGGGGCAAGGGAGAGGGGGCCGTCCCCCCTAGATGCATCTAGAGGGGGGGCGAGGGGAGGCTTGCCCCCAAGCCAGGTGGGGGGGGCGCCCCCTCTAGGGTTTCCCCCAACCCTAGGCGCATGGGCCCTAGGGGGAGTTGGCGCCCAGCCCACCTATGCGCTGGTTCCCCTCTATATTCAGCCCATAGGGCCCTCCGGGGTAGGTGGACCCTCCCGGTGGACCCCCGGAACCCCTTCGGTGGTCCCGGTACAATACCGGTAACCCCCCGAACACTTCTGGCGACCGAATAAGGACTTCCCATATATAAATCTTCATCTCCAGACCATTCTGAAACTCCTCATGATGTCCGGGATCTCATCCAGGACCGCGAATAACCTTCGGTAACCACATACTATTTCCCATAACAACTCTAGCGTCACCGAACCTTAAGTTTGTAGACCCTACGGGTTCGAGAACCATGCAGACATGACCGAGACATCTCTCCGGCCAATAACTAACAGCGGGATCTGGATACCCATGTTGGCTCCCACATGTTCCACGATGATCTCATCGGATGAACCACGATGTCGGGGATTCAATCAATCCCGTATACAATTCCCTTTGTCCATCGGTATGTTACTTGCCCGAGATTCAATCGTCGGTATCTCTATACCTTGTTCAATCTCGTTACCGGCAAGTCTCTTTACTCGTTCCATAATGCATGATCGATCCCGTGGCTAACTCCTTAGTCACATTGAGCTCGTTATGATGATGCATTACTGAGTGGGCCCAAAGATACCTCTCTTTCATACGGATTGACAAATCCCAGTCTCGATTCATGCCAACCCAATAGGTACTTTCAGAGATACCTGTAGCGCACCTTTATAGCCACCCAATTACGTTGTGACGTTTGGTACACCCAAAGCATTCCTACGGTATCTGGGAGTTGCACAATCTCATGGTCTAAGGAAATAATACGACATTAGAAAAGCTTTAGCAAACAAACTACACGATCTTGTGCTACGCTTAGGATTGGGTCTTGTCCATCACATCATTCTCCTAATGATGTGATCGCGTTATCAATGGAAAAAAGCCTTGATTTATTGGCAATTGCTAGAATTATCTATGATCCATTGACATCCAATTAGGGGTGGACTAACGAGAAGCTCGACTCGTTAAGCTCGTACTCGTTAAGCTCGTGATCGTTAAGGCTCGGCTCATTAAGCTCGTTAGATTAACGAGCAGAAAACCCTGCTCAGCTCAGCTCATTTGAAGCTCGTTAAGCTCGTGAACGCTCGCGAGCGCTCATTAATAGATTATAATATGTTATGATATACATGATGAATGTGTAGGTATGATTTTCAAGATGAAATATGGTGACTACAAAAAGAAATGAAGTAGTTTGTTGCCTCATATGTCGATTAGATTAAATTGATGGGCCGAGGTGCTACAAAAAGTTTGTCACATAAGATAAATATATGTGTTGTTACTAACGAGCTACTCGTGAAACTCGTTAGCTCGCTCGTTAAGCTTAATGAGCTGAAATCAATGATTGGCTCTGTTCATTAAGAAGGGAGCTACGAGTTTAACGAGCCGAACTATCGAGCGCTCATTAAGCTCACGAGCTACGAGCTTTTGGTCCAGCCCTACATCCAATGTCCATGGTCAGGAAACCATGACCATCTATTGATCAACGAGCTAGTCAACGAGAGGCTTACTAGGGACATATTATGATCTATGTATTCACACATGTATTACGGTTTCCGGTTAATACAATTATAGCATGAACAATAGACAATTATCATGAACACGGAAATATAATAATAACCACTTTATTATTGCCTCTAGGGCATATTTCCAACAATCTACGGGGCACTACATGGCCGCGCGTGTGACTTCGTCCAGTACGTCCTCCGCGGCTCTCTGCAACACAACTGCGGCGCCATACAGTACACCGGTGATCTACGGTAGGTACCAGCCGGCTCCTCCGATCGCACTGTACTACGATGTTCCGGCTTCGTCCCCGGCTTCATCAACTGCACCACCGCCGCCGCCCGGATGGAGGCCATCTCCTGATCCTTGGATGGGGCTAGTCCAGGAGTGGCCAATGCCCTGGTCCGCCCCTATGCCATATGGGGCCCCGCCTGCCTATACCGGTGGCTGGCAGCCCGGTGCTCGCCCTCACACCAGCGCGTCCATCCTCGCGCCCTGACAGCTGACGGCCGCATACCACGCTGCTCCCTCCTCCGCGCCACCGATCTACAACACCAGTCCTTATGCATCCTATGGCGCTCCCTCGCCCCCTACATGCAGCAGTACAATGATGGTGTCTCTCTCTTTACGCTGATGCCGACCCGACTGCCGACGCCACCACACCCGCAAGCTCCCATGACTACACCGGCCTCTACTTCGACTCCGAGCTGGGACCAAGCTGCTTTTCTACAAGCCATAAACAACTTCGCTGCACAAGGGAACTCAGGAACGGATTGGATTTTTGATTCTGGTGCTTCTCGTCATATGTCTGCATCGAGTAATTTGCTTTCTTCTTGCACACCTTCGTCTTTTCCCTCTATTAGTCTCGGTGATGGATCTTCCATTCCTATTTTTTTGTGTTAGTCAGGCTCAAATCCAATCCCCAACTAAGCCTTTGCTTCTTCGTGATGTTCTTGTAGCTCCTGCCCTTATTAAAAAATCCGATTTCTGTTCGGCAAATCACCACTGATAATCTTGTTTCTGTTGAGTTTGACCCCTTTGGTTTGTCTTTGAAAGACTACCGGACAAAGGTCGAGATTGCTCGATTCAAAAGCTCTGGTGATTTATATTCTCTCCATGGTGTTCCGGCCGCTACTCCTCCAACATCTATGGTGGCCTCTGTTGATCTGTGGCACCAACGTCTCGGCCATCCCAATAAAAATGTGTTACCCACACTTCTTAGTGAATTTTCAATACCTCATAATAGAGACTCTCATAATTCTTCTATGTGTCAGTCATGTCAATTGGGCAAACAAGTTCGCCTTCCCTTTAGTTCCTCTCAATCCTCTAGTACTTTTCCTTTTGAATTACTTCATTGTGATCTCTGGACATCACCAATAGAAAGTGTACTCTGGTTTTAAGTATTATCTCGTGATTCTTGATGATTTTACTCATTATGTTTGGACTTTTTCTTTACGCAACAAATCTGACATTCATAATATATTCCTTAACTTTCAATGCTATGTCTCGGTCCACTTTTTCCTCCCTATAATATTCATACAATGTGATCATGGTCGTGAATTTGACAACTTTAAAAATCAAAATTTCTTTCTACAATATGGAATTGTCTTGCGTTTCTCCTGTCCTTATACCTCCCCTCAAAACGGCAAAGCCGACCATTCTCTTCGTACTCTTAATGACATCATTCGCACTCTGCTTGTTCAATCTTCTATGCCTTTGATGTTCTGGGCAGAGGCACTCCACACGGCCACATATTTGCTCAATATTCGTCCATCTAAAGTTAACCCACAAACTACTCCTTACTTCTCTTTATTTCTCTCTCATCCAAATTACTCCGACGTTCATGTCTTCGGTTGTCTTTGTTTCCCAAACTCCTACTCCACTTCTCCTAACAAACTTTCCCGCGCTCTATCACATGTGTCCATATAGGTTTTTCTGATGAGCACAAGGGTTATCGTTGTCTAGATCTTGTTAGTGGCGTGTTCATGTGTCTCGTCATGTAACATTTGCTGAAAACATTTTTCCCTTTTCCAAGCGTCAACAATTAGATCCCAACTCATCCACGCCATCCACTAGTCCCTCTCGCCGCAATCATCTTCCCTTCTTTCACCTCCCGACCTATCCAGCGAAACCATCGGTAGTAGTGGATCCTGCCGCCACCACTTATGTCATCACCTCTGTCCCGGCAGAGGAAAACACACTACACTCTGACATGGCAGACCTCCTGCCACCATAGTCTTCACCGCCATCTCCAGTGTTCGCTTCCTCCGCTGCGCCGGACGCATCCACCACATCTTCCCCCACCCCTCCTGCTCATGCTATTCCCATTCCAGCTCCTACTAACGATCATACCATGTGCACACGTGCCAAGTCCGGGTTTCGTTTACCTGCAAAAGATCGTCTCAATATTCATGCATCTTTATCTCCTTCCTCTCTACCCAAATCTTACAAATCAGCTCTCCTAGATCCTAATTGTGCCGCAGCTATGAAAGATGAATATGATGCCCTTCCGCAGAATAACACGTGAGAGTTAGTTCCTCGTCCTTCCAATACAAATATCGTTTTGGGCAAATGGGTTTTTGGCCATAAATTTAATTCTGATGGGAGTCTTGCACATTATAAGGCTCGATGGGTATGCCATGGTTACTCTCAGCAACACGGCATCGATTATGATGAGACTTTCTCTCTAGTTGTCAAGCCCAACACTATTCGCAATGTCCTTAGCATCACCGTCTCTTCTTCCTGGCGAATTCATCAACTAGATGTCAAAAATGCTTTTCTTCATGGCTCTCTTCAAGAAACAGTCTATTGTCAACAACCTCTTGGCTTCGAACAATCCTCATATCCTAATAATGTTTGTCTTCTTCAAAAATCTCTTTATGGTCTTAAACAAGCACCATGTGCCTGGTTCCAACGCTTTTCTACTTATGCTCAAACAATCGGTTTTACCCTTTCCCGTTCTGACACTTCTCTCTTTACCATTAATTACAACACGAACACTGCTTACCTTCTTTTATATGTTGATGATATTATGCTCACAGATTCCTCACAACAATTTTTAGATCATATTATCTCCCTTCTTCGCCACAAATTTTCTATGATAGATTTAGGTCTTCTTCACCACTTCTTAGGTATTGCTGTTATCCGTGACTCCTCTGGTCTTTTCTTATCTCAACGGCAGTACACTCTAGATCTTCTTTCTCATGCTGGTATGCTTGATTGTCAAACTTCCCGTACCCCTATTGATACAGGTTCCAAACTCTCTACCGACGGTGATCCTTTCTCTGATCCTTCTCTTTATCGTAGTCTTATCGGTGCACTTCAGTATCTCACTCTCACTCGTCCTGAAATTTCTTTTGCCGTTCAACAAGCTTGTTTATACATGCATGATCCTTGTATTCCACACCACAATCATGTCAAACGTATTCTTCGATATCTCAAAGACACACTAGACTTAGGTCTTCATATCAACAAATCCTCTCCCACCTCCTTGATAGCTTACTCTGATGCAGACCGGGCTGGTTGTCCAGATACTCGTAGGTCCACATTCGGATTTTGTGTTTTTCTTGGTAAAAATTTGGTTTCTTGGTCTTCAAAAAGGCAGGTTACGATCTCCCTGAGGGAGTCCTGGATTAAGGGGTCCTCGGGCGTCCGGGCTATGTGACATGGGCCGGACTAATGGGCCATGGAGATACAAGATAGAAGACTTCCTCCCGTGTCCGGATGGGACTCTCCTTTGCGTGGAAGGCAAGCTTAGCATGCGGATATGAATATTCTTTCTCTGTAAACCGACTCTATACAACCCTAGCCCCCTCTGGTGTCTATATAAACCAGAGGGTTTAGTCTGTAGAGGCAATCATAATCATACAGGCTAGACAATTAGGGTTTAGCCATTACGATCTCCTGGTAGATCAACTCTTGTAACCCCTATACTCATCAAAGTCAATCAAGTAGGACGTAGGGTATTACCTCCATCAAGGGAGCCCAAACCTGGGTAAAACATCATGTCCCTTGTGTCCTGTTACCATTGATCCTTAGACGCACAGTTCAGGACCCCCTACCTGAGATCTGCCGGTTTTGACACCGACATTGGTGCTTTCATTGAGAATTCCTCTGTTGTACCGACAATAGGATTGGTGGCTCGCCTTGTTACCAAGGACGGTATCACTTCCGGAGGAGCCCTGGCCTCAGGACAAACCCTCCGGCTGGGCAGCTTTACCATGGCTGCCCGTTCGGCATTTAAGCCGATGATGACTTCCCAAGTCATCGAAAATCGTCTCCGTGTCGACTCCGAATACTCCAAGCAGATGGATCCGGCGGATTTGGCATCCTTAAACGAACTCCTGGATCGCATCGCCACCCAGGGAGTCTCTACAGACTATGATCAGTTTGGGTTTAAACCCGATCAGAGAAAAATCAAATCTCCGCCGATCACCCATCAGATAGCGGTCGTAGAGGAGCAAAGAAACAACAACTCTTCCCCTATACTGAAAGCAAGCTATATTCGGATTTCCGAGCTCATAAAGCTGGATACTCGTCTGCGGGGTGACACTCCCGGTCTTCCAAACTTAGAATCGGACGTTGAGCCTAAGGAATCATTGGACATCCTGGACCCCGAACTAATAAACTTGGAAGTTCTTCAAACTCCGGAATCCACATTGGGTCAGGGTTCGGATTTAACTTTTGGGGATCGTTGCAGAAATTAAAAAATTTCTAGGCATCACCAAGATCAATATATGGAGAGACTAGCAACGAGAGAGAGGGGAGTGTATCTTCATACCCTTGAAGATCACGATGCGGAAGCATTGCAAGAACGCGGTTGGAGGAGTCATACATGCAGCGATTCAGATCGCGGTCGATTCCGATCTAAGTGCCGAACAACGGCGCCTCCGTGTTCAACACACCTGTAGCCCGGTGACATCTCCCACGCCTTGATCCAGCAAGGAGGAGGGAGAGGTTGGGGAAGACAACTCCAGCAGCAGCACGACGACATGGTGGTGGTGGAGCAGCGTGGTTTCCTGCAGGGCTTCGCCAAGCACTACAAAGGATGAGGATGTGGAGAGGTAGGGCTGCGCCAAGGGAGAGAGAGCCTCGTGTCCTTGGCTGCCCCAAAACCCCCACTATATATAGGAGGAGGGGAGGTGGTTGCACCCCCTCTAGGGTTCCCACCCTAGGGGGTGTGGCATCCCTAGATGGGATTGGAGGGGGCGGCCAAGAGGGGGAGAGGGGGGGCCTAGGGTGGGCCTTTAGGCCCATCTGCGCGTAGGGTTTCCCCCTTCTCCTCCTAACTGCGCCTTGGGCCTTGGTGGGAGGCGCACCAGCCCACTCAGGGGCTGGTCCCTTCCCACTCTTAGCCCATGCAAGCCCCCGGGGCTGGTGGCCCCTCCCGGTGTACCCCCGGAACCCTTCCGGTGGTCCCGGTACATTACTAGTGACACCTGAAATACTTTCGGTGGTCAAAACCTCACTTCCTATATATAATTCTTTACCTCCGGACCATTCCGGAACTCCTCGTGATGTCCGGGATCTTATCCGGGACTCCGAATAACATTCAGTAACCACGTACAAACTTTCCCTATAACCCTAGCATCATCGAACCTTAAGTGTGTAGACCCTACGGGTTCGGGAGGCATGTAGAAATGACCGAGATATCTCTCCAGTCAATAACCAACAGCGGGATCTGGAAACCCATGTTGGCTCCCACATGTTCGACGATGATCTCATCGGATGAACCACGATGTCGAGGATTTAATCAATCCCGTATACAATTCCCTTTGTCAGTCGGTACGTTACTTGCCCGAGATTCGATCGTCGGTATCCCAATACCCGTTCAATCTTGTTACTCCCAAGTCACTTTACTCATTCCGTAATGCATGATCCCATGACTAACTTGTTGGGGATATAGCTATTAGTTATGACCCGCCCATGAGGGGCCGGGTCAGCCTCAATGGCGGGTTACAAAGGAAGCCCAGTAAACATTCAAGACGATAGTTTATCAAATCTTATAGAAGGCCTAAAGGCCTAGAGGCGGCTTAAGGCCCAATATTATAAACCGCAGTATATAAGGAAAGACTTGTAAAGAAAGGCATGCAAAAGAAGTCACCGAGCCGGACACGATTTATGAGCCGGCCGGGACTCTGTTGGCCACCAGGCGTCAACCCGTGTATATAAGGGGACGACCCGGTGGCGGCTTAGGACAAGAAACAAGAGATCGATAACCAAGATGGCGAACTAGCCTCTTGGTAATCGAAACCCCAGCAATATCAACACAACTAGACGTAGGCTTTTACCTTCATCGTAAGGGGCCGGACTAGTATAAAACCTCTCGTGTCCTTGGTCCCGATTAACCCCTTTAAGCTTCCTAGTTGCGATGGCCCTACGATTAAGTCCTTTTGCTAGGACATCTGCCGTGACAATTCCACGACAGTTGACGCCCACCGTGGGGCCAGCGCATGGTGGATTTGAGTTCTTGAAGGGCAACTTCCAAGAGCTCAAGGGATACACTGTGGGCCGGATGACCAAGAGTCGTCGCGGCAAGCTCTACATCGACGACGAAGGCTGGGGCCCCGAGGCTGGCTCAATCGAGTACGGGTACCGGGTCCCCTTTGGCGGAATTCATGTCTTCATCAGCCGGATTGGCGAGTGAGGCCCTGAGCTAGACATCCACACCAACCCCGTCGAAATGGCTCAGCGCGCGAGGACCACCCGTGTTCAATGTGTTGTGAAGCATGCTTTCGTAGGCTGCATCCATGGCGGCGAATACTCTGAAGTGTCGATGGATGGCGCTGAGACGACCTTCTGTTCTGACGCTACATCATCAACGGGCAAGACGGACTCTTTGTATCAACTGCAGGATGGCATGCTCGGGGGCTGTTCCGATGGCAGCAGTATTCCGGACCCCCTTGAGCCGCCGAATTGGGTCGGAGTCTTGATGGCAGGAACACAGCCTGGACAGAACTGCACAGCAGCAGCAGCAGCAACAACCACCGGGTCGGCCGCAGCCGGGTCAGGAGACCCCGCGCGCCCCCCGGCTCAGATTCTGATGGACCCACTACAAAAAAAGACACATCCGTGACATTTTGGGCCGAACGAATTTTTTTTCTGTCATACATATGACACTTCTATGACGATAATTGTGACAAAACCCGGTATCATCATAGATGTGGTGGGCTCCTACTTCTATGACAAAAAATCATGACAGAAAATGGGCTTTTCGTCCTGGGCGGGCCGGAGACGCAGCTGCATGACATTCTTTGGGCCGTCCATGACGGAAAAAACCGTGGTAGAAGAGAGGGGGAGGAAAATTTCGGGGAGTTCCCGGTTACGGTGGGAGGTCGGGGGCCGAGCGATGCGCGCTTCTCTCATACACGTACGCGCATGTGTGCGAGGCGTTGGCTCTAACTGAACCCGAGCGAAGCATTGGGCTCTAACTGAACCCGAGCGATTGCACTGCAGGCTACGCGTTACTGAACCCGAGCGATCGATCGATGGCTGTTAACTGAACCCGATCGAGCGATTCCTTCGCTGCTGCTGCTAAAAGAAGCCGATCGATGTTGCCTCTGGATGAACAGTGAGCGTTGCCGGGGGGGGGGGGGGGGTTGGATGAACAGTTCCCGGTGGGGGTGGATGAACAGGACCCCGTGGTGTTGCCTCTGGATGAACAGGACCCCGATCGATCAAGCCGGTTGGGGCTAGATGAACAGGACGCCGTGCAGGGCTGGATGAATAGGACCACCCCGTGGAGGGCACGATGAACAGTAGATGGTGGAGGGTAGGATGAACAGTAGCCCGTGGAGGGGTGGTTGAACAGGAGCCCGTGGAGAGGGCTGGTTGAACAGTAGCCGGTGGAGTAGCGCGCGGTGGAGGCTGGATGAACAGGAGCCCGTGGATGGACAGTCGCAGGTCGAGGCTGGAGGAGGTCAACGGTGGATGAATAGTAGCTCGTGGAGGCTAGAGGGGGTCGACGGTGGAGATGAACAGTACCCCGTGGAGTCCCGTTTTGCGGTACGCCACACCCCTCCCGATGAACAAGACCCCCATTTCGACCGTAGTGCTCCAACACAAGTCCGTTTCATCCGTTTTGCAGTACGCCACACCCCCCCGATCAACAGGACCCCGTTTCGACCATAGGAGGTCCGTTTCCTCTGTTTTGCGGTACGCCAGACCCCTCCCAATGAACAGGATCCCGTTTCGAATGTGGCCGGTCGAACACAAGGCCATTTCCTCCGTTCTGCGGTACGCCAGGCCTCATTTCCATCGCCTGTTCCATCCAAGCCCTCCCGATGAACACGACGCATTCCGTTGCTTCCCCATGAACACGACGCATTCCGTTGCCTCCCCATGAACACGACGACGACGCTGTTTCTCCGTTCTGACCCAGCAATGTACATGAGCCCTGGCCGTACGTATGCGCGAGTAGGCGTTCGAGACCCCGCCCGTATGTACACATACGTGGCCGTATTTTCTTTCTTGCACCCTAGCCGCTGTACATACGTGTACATGCTACATGCACGCCTCTACTACGAAACGTGCCCGCCTCTACATCGACCAGTATGTACGTACACGTTCGCGACCAGAATGACAACGCTACGTATGCTTCGACCAGGTGGGTCCCGACTGTCAGGCACTTCCTTGCCTGCGAAGATGTAGCTGGTGGGTCCCAGCAGTCAGGGGAAAAAATACGGTGGCCCGTTCGGTGGGTCCCCGCTGTCAGGTGGAGGAATAATTATTTTGCACGTAATAAGGAGGCACTATCTTGCTGCGGCCGTGGACCCAGCTATCAGCCTCTCCACATACAGTCCACGTCCGATGGAAGACGTTCCTTGACCACGTTGACCACGCCGCGCCGAGAGCACCAGGGCGTTGGACGACGACGAGGCCTAGGAAGGGGATGACGCGGAGCCGGGGAAGACGCGGCAGTGGATGCCCACGCGTAGAGGAGTACGAGGGCACTGGTTCGCTGCGGTGTGAGGCTGCCGTCGCCGCAGAGTAATAGGGTGTGTGGGTGAGGAGAGGGATGGCCTGGCCAGCGGTGGGAGTAGTAGGGTGCGGTGAGGCCTCCATCGCATCGTGGCCGGCCACGGGAGGCGGGAGCACGAGGCACGACCGGTGCTGGTTTGGGCGGCTGGAGCAAGAAGACCAGAGGTTGAGGAAGCACTACGGCCGTTGGATGGACATCGTACGGTCACTAGAGCTAGAATCGTGCATATTGACTAAGTTGACAAAGCCCTTCGTCCTTCTCAACTTAGTAGGCCCACAAATCAGCCTGCCACTATACTGGGTCCCAACTAACAAGGGGAGTATTCATTTTTTTGTGCGTAATAAGGAGGCACTTCCTTGCGTGTGAAGATATAGCTGGTGGGTCCGAGCTGTCAGCGGCGGTAACGTTTTTTTCGCGAAATACAGAGGCCGTTTCGGTGGGTCCCTGATGTCAGGTGGAGGAATCATTATTTTGCGCATAATAAGGAGGCATTTCCTTGCGTGCGGCCGTGGACCCAGCTGTCGGCCTCTCCACGTACAGTCCACTTCAGATGCACGTCGGTTGTTGACCACGTTGACCAGGCCGCACCGAGAGCACCAGGGCGGTGGACGACGGCGAGGCCTAGGAAGGGAACGACACGGAGGCAGGGAAGACTCCGCAGTTGTTTCCCACGCGGAGGGGAGTACGACTGTACGAGGGTTTACTGGTTCGTCTGCCGTCGCCGGAGAATAACAGCAGGTGTGGGTGAGTAGAGGGATGGCTAGGCCAGTGTTGGAGTACGATGGGGCGGTGAGGCCTGCGCGGCAGCACAGCCGGCCGCGGGGAGGAGGGAGCAGGCAGTCCCGCCGGCGCTTGTTTGAGCGGCTGGAGCAGGAAGATCAGAGATTGAAGAAGCACGACGGCCGTTGGATGGACATTCAACAGTCACTGCTTGTGCGTCAACCTTTTTTTAGGAAAGCCTCAAATCTGTGGAAAACAGCATACAGCCCATCTGCCGTTATTTCTAATAATTTTCAGCCCGTTTGCTAATTCTTAAGGTTTTTTTGGAGCCCATATTATTTTTGTTAGCATTACAGCCCAAATTGTGGCCACGGTTAAAAAATTATACGAAATTTTGCATATTTTGGTGCGGTCCGAACTGTTTTTAATCCCGAAATTTTGACTCACATTCAAACTGATTTTAAAAATAAATGTATATCAATATAAAATCCAACAAATTCTCCATGCATAAAAATTCATGTAATTTAAAATCTTGAAATAAAAAAAAGATATTTCAAACTAATTGCCGGTTTGATGTGTTTTAAAAATGTACAGCCCATTTTCTCATTACTGATGGGCCATTTTCTCGGCCAGCCGAATGAAAGCTCTCCTCGTCTTGAAATATTTGCAGCCCAACAGGCCTGACAAAGCGACTTACTTGGCAAATCACAAAAAACTGGGGCTGTGGCCGTGGACCCAGCTGTCAGCCTCTCCACGTACAATACTCTTCTGATGGAAGTCGTTCCTTGACCACGTTGACCACGCCGCGCGGAGAGCACCACGGCGGTGGACGATGGCGAGGCCTAGGAAGGGGACGACATGGAGCCGGGGAAGACGCGGCAGTGGAAGCCCGCACAGAGAGGAGTACGAGTGTTCACTGGTTCGGCTGCGGTGTGAGGCTGCCGTCACCGCAGGGCCTGGCCAGTGGTGGGAATAGTAGGGGGCGGTGAGGCCTCCGCGACAGCACAACCGGCCACGGGAGGCAGGAGCATGCGGCACGACCGGCGCTGCTTTGGGCGGCTAGAGCAAGAAGACCAGAGGTTGAAGAAGCACTACGGCCGTCGGATGGACATCGTACGGTCACTGGAGCTAGAATCGTTCATATTGACTAAGTTGACAAAGCCCTCCGTCCCCGTCAACTTTGTTGGCCCACAAGTCATCCTCCCACTATGGTGGGTCCCAGCAAGCAGGGGGTATTCATTTTTTGTGCGTAATAAGGAGGCACTTCCTTGCGTGCGAAGATATAGCTGGTGGGTCCGACATGTCAGCGGGGGGAACGTTTTTTTCACGAAATACAGAGGCCCTTCCGGTGGGTCCCAGCTGTCAGGTGGAGGAATCATTATTTTGCGCATATAGTCCACGGCCGATGGATGTCGTTCATTGACCAAGTTGACCAGGCCGTGCCGAGAGCACCATGGCGCTGGACGACGGTGAGGCCTAGGAAGGGAACGACACGGAGCCGGGGAAGACTCGGCAATGGTTGGCCATGTGGTGGGGAGTATGAGGGTTTACTGGTCCGGCTGCCGTCGCCGGAAAATAACAGGAGGTGTGGGTGAGTAGAGGAATGGCCTGGCCAGCAATGAAGTAGGGTGGGGCAGTGCGGCCTGTGCGGCAGCACAGCCGGCCACGGGAGGCGGGAGCAGGCAGTCCCACCAGAGCTGGTTTGGGCGGCTGGAGCAAGAAGATCAGATATTGAAGAAGCAGCACGGCCGTTGGATTAACATCCAACGGTCACTGCTGCTAGAATCGTTTGTGTACTAAGTTGACAAAGCCAAAGTACACGTCAACCTAGTAGACCCACAAGTCAGCCTCCAAATCTGTCCCAAAAAACATACAGCCTGAAAGTTCTAGCCAGATTCAAATTAATTTTAAATCTAAATATACCTTAATTTAAATTCAATGAAATTTTACCCGCACAAAAACAATGAAATTTAAAATACCAAAATCCGAAAGAAAACAACATTTTGGAACTAATTGTTTGTTTGCTGTATTTTTTCATTTTATAGCCCATTTATTATTACTTATAGCCCATTTCTTATTACTTATAGCCCATTTTCTGGGAAAAATGCATCCCTCCTCATCTTGAAAGATTTCCGGCCCAGCAGGGCGTAGAAAAGCAAGTAGGCCTACGTTGGTTATTCTACAAAAAACAAAATAGCTGGCTAGCAATTCAGAAAGGAAAAAAACAAAGTGGGCTGGCCATGTGCTAAACATATGAAATAAAAGCCTGGGCTAGACGGGCCACGGGTCCCGCACAACCCAGTTGATACCCTTCTCTGTCCCGAAAAAACAAAATTACTAGGCGTGCTGCCGGGTCCCTACTGTCATCCTCACCATGTACAGTCATCTCCTTATTCCTCTCGGTTGTTGACCATGTTGACAACACTGGAGGGCGGCGCCGCGGTGAGCGAACCAAGGTGGAGTACGATGGTGAGGCCTCGGACGGGAATGAACAGGAGCCGGGGCAGATCACAGCCAGCCGTGGGAGGCAGGAGCAGGCGGTCCCGCCGGCGCTGGTTTGGCTTTGGCGGCTCGAGGAAGAAGTGACTGAAGAAACGCGACAGATGTTGAATGTCAATCCAACAGTCAAGGTTGGCACAATCGTTTTGTTGACTAAGCGGACACCAAGTAGAATACTCTTTTATATATAGGAAGAAAACTGCGAGGAAAATGCGTTCGTCTGCCATCCTCCTCACAGGGAACGTTCGCCACATAAGTGACTAGCACCCTTGGTTTTCAACCGAGAGGTCTTGGGTTCGAGTCCCAGGAACTCTCAATTTTGTCCTCCTTCCTTCCTCGCAAAAAGGGAAAGAAAATCAAAGACTTGGGAAGGCGTACAGAACAAGCTAGTGTACGAGTAATGAGATGTTGCCGATTTTTAGAAAAAAGAAAGACGTGCTCCTGTAGCTAGTTCGAATCCAAACCTAGACTATGACTATATATGGTGCTATGCTACTCTGCAAGTAATGAAACTGACATATCCAACGTCCGCTTCTCCTCTTCTCTACTTACTCTGCCTAACATCAGAAGCTCTGCCTGTAGCAACCATGTCCGCTGGCTGCTCGTCCACCTGCTCTTCAGTAGGCAACAACCAGATATGCACCAAGTTGCAACCCATACCATCGCATGTGGGTCTCATCACGCCCTCACCGGCACATGCACCGCAGCCGATTGCTCATCGCAACCAGCTACCGTTGGTGTGGTGCCACTGCTGCAAATCACGCAGAGTCATCCGTCGCGTCTCAACCACAATCCCCAACCCTGGCCGAGTCTTCTACAAATGCCCGAATCATGGGGTAATAATATGCTTAAGTGTTGTTCTACTGCTTTCAGTTGCTGATTTTTTTAATAGTTTGGTTGATGATCTACCAATTTGATTTGTGCAGAAAAGGGAAGATTCGTCTGATTTGTATTTCTGGGAAGTTGCTGATGTGGGGGAATGCAACTACGCTGATTATTTGGTTAGCCGAGGAATCCCAATACCAGCAGGTTGGGGTGTTGGACAAGTAACTGAAGGAACGGCAGAAGAGGAAGATGCAGAGCAGAAGGTTAAAGATGCAGTTCCTCCGATCATGGCCAAGCAACAGCTGCTGAACGGCCTTGACAGCAATGAGGAGATGAAAGAGCTTGTGAAGATAATGGGCAAAATCGATGTGCTCTGTAGGATGATTATCTCTTTATTTGTAGTTTATGTAGCACTCGTGATGTATTCAGTGGCGTAGTGTTGTGAACATCTAATGATTTCTATTAACGGAAATCAGGGGGTATCCCCTTTTGCTCATATAAATAAATAAATAAATAGCAGAGGCCCTGTCGGCTCAGCTTTGTTCTCATTCGAAGACGTCGAGCAAATTGCAGTCCAACAGCAAACTATGTCATCAAATTCAAGTTTCACAGCCAAATATGAGTACAACTAAACAACAATATCATCATGTTTTAGTTGTCATACAATCACCAAACACAAATCAGCATACATAACAAGTGATGTTCTCACAGCAAAATACTAAACAACATGTTCATCAGGTTTCAGTTGTCATAGCAAACACAATTTCACATAGTAGATAAAAAACTTCTTCTGACAGGCAAATACGACAAAAGAAATGTAATCATCATCCGCAGCAGCAGCGTCAACATCTTCGCCATGCGTATCAGTCTGAATCGTAATTCCCCATGATGTCATCTTCTTCTTCGTCCTCAACGTCCTCGAACGTTGGCTTCTTCTTGATCAACTCTTGTATGTCCACAGCACGACAGGCAATCTTTTCGCCGGCATCATTGACGTGATGGTTCTCAAAGATATTAGGAACATCTGTGTTATCTTGTACATCAGGATCAGTGTAAGCATCATCTTGTTGTGCAACTTCATTAAACGAATTCCTCTGCTCAAACCTTTTCAATACTCTCCAGTCATCGCTACGTGAAAATGTGTCTTCCAAGAAAAATATCTGTGTTGCTTGATTTGCCAAAATAAAAGGCTCGTTGGTCTGGTACGCCGCCTTGACATTGATGGATTTGAAATAATCATCAGCTCTGGGTTTTGCGATCCTGGAAAACAGGTTATACCAACGACAGCACAACAGAACCACACACCGATGATCCTCGAAACTGGAGATATACTGCAACTGAATAATGTCTGTTATGTTAGCATACATTTCAGTTGTCTCTTTGTCATACGTATCCGTGCTCATGATGGCACTGTTTTGTGTCTTCCTGCCTTCATCTCGTGCAAGGGTGTTGTAGCGCACATCTCCAACAACGCAAGATTCATAATGTCTTACCCGAGTATCAGGACCCATTGCTAGTGAGTAAAGGGCATCATCAACTGCCTGCCCATCCTCCCGCATCTTCTTAACCTATGGTTAGAAAATAGATAAGCTGATCATCTTATGTACTCAATATATTAAAAAAACTGACAGTGCACTTCAAAAGATTACATGGTTCTTGAACCATTTCGCAAATCCTGCCATAACCAGTTTGTCAATGTTTCTTGGATTTTGCGGCAGTAACTCCTCTTTGTAGATGCTGCACAACATAGTGATCACGTCAAACATCTAAATATATAAGAATGTGCTGCAAGTTTAGTAGATTACGATGTATAGTGATCACTTACGAGTTATTCAACACATACCAAACCATTTTGTCCAAATCTTTAGGTTTGTCCTCTTGTCGACTCTTCCCTGTAACTCGAACAGAATAATCAAAAACATTGAGCCCGGGATTGTCTTCACCCACCTCTTTGCTAAGCTGATCAGCTGTTTCAATGTATTTTGAGCAGAATGTCAACGCTTCTGTAGCAATGTAGGCCTCTGCAATGGAACCCTCGGGTCTAGCTCTGTTCCTAACATAGCCCTTGAAAGTGCCTAGCCGCCTTTCAATAGGGTACATCCAGCCATACTGTACTGGACCTCTAAGTAGTGCCTCATCAAGTAGATGAACAGCCAAATGCACCATCAGATCAAAGAAGGCTGGAGGATATATCTTCTCAAGGTCGCATAGGATAGTTGGTATCTTGTCTCTAAGACGCTCCAAAGCATCTATCCTGATATTCCTACTGCAGAGTTCCCTGAAGAATTGTCCCAACTCTGCAACTGCTCTGTATAAGTCAGGGCGGCCCAATCCTCTAAGGATAACAGGTAAAACCCTTTGAAGTGGGACATGGCAGTCATGAGTTTTCAACCCTTGTACCTTGTTTCCATCTGCACTGACTCTCCTTTCAGGGTTGGAAGCAAATCCATGTGGGAATCTCACACGTGACAGGACCTCGCAGAATTCTTTTCTTTTTACCTTGTCCAAGACGTACACAGCTAGTGCCATATCCCGTGGTTTACCTTCATCTTGCACCCGTGAATCCTTTCTGATACCCAGGTGTGTCAAATCAATCCTAGATTTTAAGGTATCTTTCGTCTTGCCTTCAATATTAAGAAGTGTGCCGATAATGTTGTCACATATATTTTTCCCGATGTGCATCACATCAAGATTATGCCTCAGATCCAAATCTTTTCAATACTCAAAGTCCCACAAAGTGGACCTGCAGGTAAACAATAATCTCTCTTCTACCCTGCCACGCTTCCTTTTCCCGCTACAATTACCAGGATGGTTTCCTGGTGTAATATGCCTGACCTTCTCTAATTCCACTTGCAAATCATCGGCGGTGAGCCTCTTTGGCGCATCACGGTTTTCATGCTTTGCATTGAACACATGTCTTCGGTATTTTCTAGGATGCGGCTTGTCCTTGGCAAGGAAACAGCGGTGTCCAATGTAACAGATCTTGCTAAGTATTGCGTATGACAGTGGATTCCTGTCACAGCGAACACATGCATTGTAACCATGTGTCGTTTGCCCTGACATAGTGCCCAAAGCCGGATAATCATGGATGCACCAAATTATAATAGCACGCAGAAAGAAATCAGCTGGTGGGCTGCTATATAGGTCTCGAGTGAGAACACCCTTCCATAGCTTTTGAAGTTCCTCCACAAGAGGCTCCATGAACAAATCAAAATCCTTTCTAGGACTTTTTGGACCTGGGATGAGCAAGGCCATCATGTAGTTTGATTCTTCGGTGCAGACATTTGGAGGCATGTTGTAAGGGATAACAAGCACTGGCCACATGCTATATGTGGCGCTCTGGTGGCCAAATGGGTTAAATCCATCTGAAGCTAAGCCAAGTCTAATGTTTCTCGGGTCAGCAGCAAACTCTTTGTGTTTATCATTGAAGCTTTTCCACTCACTACCATGAGATGGATGGCTCATTACATTCTGATCTCTGTACTCCTGGTTCCTAGAATGCCACAGTACATCCTCTCTTGTTTTAGCATCATGAAACAACCTCTGCAATCTTGGTGTAATTGGAAAATGTCTCAGAACATTATGAGGAATCCTCTTCACAACATCGCCATCTTTCCATCTTGATGATTTGCATTTCGGGCATTCACTTAAGTTGGCATAATCCTTCTGGAACAGAACACAATTATTCTTACAAACATGGATCATATCATATCCAATTCCAACTGCACGAAGGAAATTCTTCATTTTACTGTAGGTGTGTGGCAGCTCAGATGCATCTGGGAAAGATTCGCGGAAAGCAGCCAACATCGCATCGAATGATTTGTTGGTCATCCGCTCAGATGTCTTCACCTGAAGAAAGGTGACCATAGCTGAGAATACTGACAGCTTATTTCCTGGGGTGACGGCAACGTTGCATTGTTCCAACATGCGAGCCCACCATTTTTCTTCTGCAGGTGAAAGTTCACGGAATGCACGAGCATTTCGTAGCATTGTTTCAATGTTGGTCAAACTCACTGGCTCCGCCACCACCTCCTCCTCCTCTTCCACCTGAGCATCAGGCAGGTCAAGATGGTGATCTGCTGCTTCCACGTAGTCAATAACATTGACGTTCACAGCTTCACCATGATAAACCCACCTAGTATATGTGACCGACATCCCATACAAGTGTAGATGATTTTGCACAGTTGACTGGGTCTTGTAACTGAATTCATACAACTGCTACACAGGCAGATCACATTTGATTTCGGACCACCGTACTCAGCTCTGATAAAGTTCATGAAGTTTTCAACCCCCTCGACATATGCAGCTGAGAATCTTCGAGCATAAGTTATCCAAGTCCTGTCCATCTGTTAGACATACAAATTAGTTCTTCTACTAGATATTACAAGAAAAACATATATGCTTTTTTATGAAGTCCAGAAAAAAATACCTAGGTCGATGTCTAAAGCTATGGCAAGATATTTGGACGAGCAAATCTAAGTAAAGAAATATATGTAAAGCTAATTCAGCAAACAGATTTGAGTGCCAAATTATGGCGGGTTGTTTCAGCAGTCAATGAGGCCGAGCACACAACCATCGAACTATCGAAGGCCATCGCAGCAACAAAGATCGAGTATAAAACGGTGTAGAGCTATTTTAGCTAACAGATTGGCTACTAGACCACGGCAATCTACGTCACAATAAATATATGGCAGAATATTTTAGCAACTAATCGGCCTTGGCATGCCATCTCAGCTAAGCAGATTGAGTGCAGAACAGGGCAAGGAAGCTTCTTAAGCAGAGCATATTGACAGTAAACTACTTCGGCAAACAGTGAGATTAACAGCGTCTATCAGCTAACATTCAGCGCTACACCGACATGAATGGGGCCTCAGTCTAGAATGCGCGTATCGTGGGAGAAGCTGACCGCCGTGCGTCTCCACACGAACGTCGCCAGCGGTGGCGGCGCTGACCGCCGTGCGCCTCCACAAGAACGTAGCCAGAGGTGGCGGCGCGGCTAGAGGACGACAGTCTACGAGAGCGTACTGTGGGAGCGAGAGGATCCCCGAACTGTGGTGCCGATGTATCGGCGCGGCGGGGAGGGCGTCTTTGGCAGAGCGAATGGAGTGGAGGGGGACAGGGGGGAGGGGGGGTTTGGGGAATATTATTGGCTAGTTGGCCGAAGGGCGGTTGAATCGGATTTGGGGGGAATTTTTGGGTGTGGGGGGGGGGATGGATTTTCGCGCGGTGGGCGGGGGGAGTTTGGCGCATGGTCGGTTTCTCCAAGTGCAGTCCCATGTGCCAGTGAAGAGGCAAGCCGAAGCGCGTTCCGTTTGTGTGAGCCGTGTGCATGACCGAACGTGTGTGGGGTGCCATGCGACCGCGACAGGAGTGCTGTGAGTGTACCACATTTTTTCCTTTTAAGCTAGGTGCTTCGCCCCCTCAAAAAAAATCTGTTGCTTCGCGCGATCCATCAATAGTACTACTAGTAATCCGGTAATCCCGACTAAAACGGCGCGGCCGGGTCTTTTCCCGCGTGATATGCTGGGAGGTTGGCTTAGTTGGGGTTTTTAGGACGAGTAATGCTACACCTACATAATCCCAGTTACGTAATTAACGCAATGTGAAACATGTGAGCTGTTGATTATAGATTGGGGGGAGGGAGGGGCCCACCACCATGAAAATCAGGGGAGGAGAGAGAGAGGCAATTTACGTTAACCCTTTCGTAGGTTCCCATAGATGTAGAAAGATGTGTCCGATCCTGCAATATAGGCCGTCCGATCTATATCTAACGGATAGGACGGAAACTATGACAATTTACCCGCACTCCTCTCCACATTTGTAGATAAGGCTTTCCCTCGTTCATCCTTTTCTCCCACAAGATATTGATCTTCCGTGCAATGCACGGGCATCTTGCTAGTACTCCTACAATATGTATATTATTGTGAAAATTCGTATACACCGGCCGAGATTAATGCAAACACGGCAGATTTTCATTACATTTCGAACTTTTATAGGACAAAAAAATAAAAGAAACCCAACCCTATACCTATTCTACGGTGGCGACCGACGTCCTCAATCTGTGATCTCCATGTACGGGGGCGGGGTTCAAGACCCGTGAAGTGAAGGTGCGGTCTCCAGCGAGGAAAAGTAGAACATGGGAGACGGACCGGCCAGTTGGCACACCATGCCCTGCCGCCTCCCATGCTCTACTCATCCTCGAAGGAGTCCCCGACCTCGGCGGTGCCGGACGTTGGACGGCGGCAAGTAGGACACGTGGCTGACGGTGCTCCCGTCGTCGGCTGCCAGCGTGGCCATCGCTTGTGCGGCGACTTGAGCGAGGGCGGCGACCTCGAGCTCCATCCCCGAAGACAAGCTCTCCGCAGAGCGTTCGCGCTTGCGGTCATGGCGGATGTGGTTCCAGGTAGGAGGACGATGCGCTATGGTGTGGAGGTTAGCTGGGTGTTGCCGCTTTAAGTAGCGCATTCCGGTGAGGCCAATTGTCCGAGTGCGTCATTAAGTTACCGGAGTTGGTTCCGCGGGCACCGAGCCTCTTAATGACGACATACGAACAGACGACATGAATGCGGGCAGCTGGCGCCGGCTGGGAACACACCATGCGATGGTGCGAGGGACGAGGGTTTTGGTGTGCCAGGGTAGTCAGCTGTGGTCGTGGCAACGTTGGAGATGCCCTTTGCTCACATGCGATCCCCGCATGTCATTGGAAAAGCAAGAAGACCCGACATGGTCTCAGGTCCAGAGGATGCAGTTGGCCACGCTACACCACTCCGCGGACGCGTCGCGGCGCCCCGTGCATCCTCGACGAGCCGGGTGTTGGGGTGTGTTTGGATTGTGGCCAAAGTGCACCTTGCCAAAATTTTGGTCATGACCAAAAGATTGGTCTTTGTTTGGATGGTTGCCATTTTTTTGGCATGCCAATGAACTCTAACCAACTCTAGTTCTTTTTTCTTGCCAATGTCGGCCAAATCATGGGCAACCAATACCTCAACCAAAATTTTGGTCATGACCCAAAGATTGGTCTTTGTTTGGACGGTTGCCATTTCTTTGGCATGCCAATGAACTCTAGCCAACTCAAGTTCATTTTTCTTGCCAATGTCGGCTAAATCATGGGAAACCAATACCTCAACCAAAATTTTGGCTACCCAATGCTTTGATGGGGCAACCTTGGGCACAAAACAAACATACCGTTGGTTGTGCCACAGCACTAACGCCACCCTCAGCAAACTGAAACCGACCGTGTCTAGCGACGATATGAGCGTGTCGCTCACCGCGGTCACCGTGTCCAGAGGCGGTGGTGGAGCCGCGCCCCGTTGTTGGCCCCAACGACCCACATGAACGGTTGTCGGTGGCGAGGAGGTCGTGGGCCAGCTCCTCCATTGGACTAGTCTGCACTACGTCGTCCCGACGGGTGTGCCCCACATGTCTGTTTCCCTGTTTTCCCGGCCATATTCGAGCGTCAGTGCTCCGCGTTGCGCATTAGGCCTTTCACTATGTAGGCCAAGCGAGACAACTTATTGTTTATTTGAGCCATTCAAGTATAATCATGTGGTGTTTGCTTATTTCTCATTCCTCTCCAACCCTCTTCTCCATCGATCATGTTGCCCTCCAGTCGAGTCCATCCTCCCGCATGCCTCATTTGAACATTCAGCCGAGTATCATTCGCATGTACCCACCGTAGTCCTCTTTCAATAGATCTCCGGACCCCGAGATGAAATCGAGAGGGAACGAGTGGGGGCACGTGATACCTAAGGCGGATTCAAAATTTTGAACCGGTGATCATAGCATCCGCAAATCATATATAAAGGGTACTCAATGTTTGTTTCATTTTTGAACGTACAATATACTCCCTCCTATCCTTTCTAGTTTACATATAAGTTTTATGTGTAGTCAAAGTATATCTACTTTGATCAAAAAGGTATCAACATTCAACAACGCCAATCAATATTGTTAGATTCGTACATACTCCTAGATTTGTACTCGAGATGGTTTCCAATTTGACTACTGACAAGATTAATAGTACATGAGATGTATAATGTGAAAATTATATCATTGGAAACTCCTTTCACATACGAATTTGACCGTATGCTTTGTGTAAGTTGCATGTCATATATTATTACTCTAACATTTGGTCAAAGTTAGCCTCGAAAAACGCATTAGACCCTGTATGCTTTGTGTAAGTTGCAGGCCATATATTATTACTCTAACATTTGTGTAAGTTGCATGTCATATATTATTACTCTAACATTTGGTCAAAGTAGTATAGTGGAAGTGGATCCTCTGACGTAGGTATCCCTGCCTTACCCTCCCTTTCGGTCACTTACTAGCGGACCCCATGCTTGCTAGGCCCCACATGTCAGTTACTCAATGGGTTCGGCCACGCCAGGGAATCCTCATCCGTAGTATACTCCCTCTGTTTTTATTTACTCCGCATAAAACGGAGGGAGTGGTGGTATAATAAATGACACGCGCGGGGGAGGGGGAGGGACGTCGGTTTCCTCTCAACTGCGGTCCCACAAGCGAGCGAAAACGCAAGACGAAGCGCGTTCCATTCGGTGAGCGACGTGGAGGGTCCAGCGTGTCAGGCTGCAACGCGAACGCGACAAGAGTGATGTACAGTCAAAACCGATTGACCGGTCGTCACCGGAACCACTATTCACACCAGAACCTACGCTACTCAGCCTACGCCAGCCACTGCCCTAAAACCACACCAAATCTCCAGCCCATTCCCCCACCTTTCGATCCCCTAGCCCGCATCAAGCGTCCCCTAGTTTGCTGGAAAGCCATGGTGCGCTGCAAGATCACTTACTACAAGATGCTGATGCCGGAGCGCCGCACAGAAATCGCGGAGGTGGTCGGCGCCACAGACCTCCGTTCCCAAGCTCGCTTTGCGGCCGGCCAATCCCCGAGTTCTCTAGAGCCAAGCTACGAGGAGGAGGAAGCCGATCCAATGTTCATGGCGGAGGTCACGGCACAGAAGGCCCCCGATGGGTATGAGACGATGGACATCGACTTCGTGCCGGCGTCCGAGTCCCCCATGGTGCAGGCGGACCAGCGGTTCAACATGGCGATAATAAAGGAGGACCGGGAGGCAGAGGCTCAACTCGACGCGGAGCGCGCGCATGCCGCTGCCATCGAGACTCTCCTGCAGGTGGAACCGGATGTCGTGGATGTGAACCGGGCGGCGGAGGCTCAACTTGAGGCGGAGCGCGCGGATGCCGCTACCATCGAGGCCCTCCTGCAGGCGGAACCGGACGTCCTGGACTTGAACCGGGCGGCAGAGGCTCGACTCGACGCAGAGCGCGCGGATGCCGCTCTCATTGACACCCTCCTGCAGGCGGAATCAGACGTCCTGGACTTGAACCGGGCGGCGGAGGCTCGACTCGACGCGGAGCGCGCAGATGCCGCTGCCATCGAGGCCCTCCTGCAGGCGGAACCGGACGTCCTCGACTTGAACCGGTCTGTGCTCTCGTCCATGCAGAGCACCCGCACGCTCCTCTTGAATGAGTAGCTGGAGGCCGAGGACAACCACGGTGCGGAGACACACGTCGGCAGCGACGGCTGGTTCACGACGGTAGCCAAAGACGACAAGGTCGTCTCTTTCCGCGAGCAGTGATAGTTTTTCTTTATGTTGTTGTTTTTATGGATCTTTTGCTGTGTAAAAACATATATTTGTTATGCAAGTCACCTGACTTGGGTCAGTCTACCATTTCAGGCGGTTGGATGAATATCCTACGTCTCCTAACCCTTCTTTCCTTCTTCCTCACCTCTTCTTCTTCCCCAACAGACCACCGCACGGGCCGTACGGATACTCCCCAACTTGCGGTTGGATAAACATACTCTATGAACGAAAATTATGTGTCAGCGATAGGATGGCTGAGTTTGGTGTGTTCACATGTGACATCACATGTCAGTGAGGGTGCGTTCCCTTGGTTGGGTTTGCGGCGTGCAGGAGCGACCGTGTGAGGGTGCGGTGCGACCGCGGCGTGCATGAGCGACCGTGTGAGGGTGCGGTGCAACCGCGATAGCCGTGCGCAAGTGGACCTCCTTCTCATTTTGAAAACTTTAGGCAAGCTTGGCAAAAATGTGTGGCGAAGTTTGGCAATGCAAGGCCTAGACCCAAACAGGATAAGTACGTACATACTAGGAGTACTAGTGTTAAAAAAGAAAGGCTGGATTTTCCTTCGCGGGATTTAGTCGCTACAAATCCTCGTTTCAAGTGTTAATTAATGCGTATTTTTTTTCTCCAAAGACCAAAGAGCTAACCATCTCACTCCTCATCACTTGATTAATGCAGCGCCATGCAAACCAACCTTCTCACTTCCGCATGCATGCAGGGGATATTAATGTCCTTGGTTGCTAACCCCATCAATTTTGCCTCGATTAGTGTTAGTGGCCCTTTGCAAATTGTAATTTTGATATACTGGCCTTGTGTACAAAAAATGGAGGTAGTAGTAACTATATTTGACTTCCTTCCCCATTGCGATGACATCGACGATATTGTTTTTGGTGGTTAGGCGAAGTGCGTTCGACGGAGAACACCATTGAGGGAGACCACGGTAAGTTGTTCGCAAGTGCCGCCTGCAAGCCGAGACAACCGCCTTATTTTCATCCAGGAAGTCCTTTACTAGTACTACTATAACTAATGTCGTGAGATGGCTTCTCGAAGAAGACGATGGAGAAGCGGAGTCAGCGAAGAGTGAAATGATGGTTGCTTCGTTCGTGCTTTTGTGTTTTGACGCCTCACTGCTTTGTGATTTGTGATAGAAGGGACAGGGGAGTAGACTCTGTGCTCTATACTGTACTACATGCGTCCAAGCATGGGAGAAAGAGGAGAGACGTTGCATTTTTCTATTCCTTCAATCAGTCAATCAGGGAGCTTCGGTTCCATCTTTTTGACTTTGGCAACACCGTCCACAATGGTTCCCACGATGCCAAAAGCTATTTTCACATTTGGCTACACATTGTGGATGCCCTTAACCGTACCACTTGGTTTTGCTCCTGTGTGCTATCTATACAAATATCAAGTATATTGATCTAAAAAATTATAGAATCAAGATTAGTAAAAAGGAAGTGATTTTGCCACGCGGATGGCGGGGGAGGTT
The DNA here is from genome assembly GCF_056163025.1 of Triticum urartu. Classification (NCBI taxonomy): domain Eukaryota; kingdom Viridiplantae; phylum Streptophyta; class Magnoliopsida; order Poales; family Poaceae; genus Triticum; species Triticum urartu. Next base: position 160,386,795 of record NC_141877.1, read on the forward strand.
TCTTATTTTCGGAGGACGTTGTCCTGGCGGTTTGCTAACATGCGGTCCCACGTGTCAGTTCTTTACCAAGCCGATCCACGTCCCACATGAGGCAGAACAACGGCAGAAGAAACACGTGGTTAAGTTGAAGAAGATGAGGGAGAAGCGGATTCAGCAACGAGTGAAATGATGGTTGCTTCGTCCCTCCAACTTAACTGCGGGAAAGGTGCAGCTTTGTGATTTGACGCCTCATTCCTCATTACTACGCCGACGCCATGACTGGGGTGCTTCACCCCGGCTGCTCTGCACTGTATTCCGGTATGGCACATGGACCCGGTAGCTTGATGTCCCACATGTCGGCGAAAGGGACTAGAAGATTTATGAAAGTGAGCGCTCCACTCTTACGACGGAGGAGTAGACGACACGGCGGCCCAGTGAACTGTCACTTGTACTGTATAGTACTATAGTTTTGCTGTTTCGCACGATCCATCGATACAAACCCGATTAAACAGGAAAGGGTGGGATTTTCCCCGCGCGGTAGATGATACTGGCCATACATTTCAAAGGCAATTTTAATGTATGCAAACTGAATAATTATAAGTAACAATATGATATCTAGTAAAACTAAAAACACATATGATTTATTGTGTTAGAGTGTAGTAGTAGTGCTGTATTGCATAGTTGTTAGATGTAACATGCGAGAACGTGTAGAGATGTAGTTTTGGAGGGCCTACATAGAGAAAAGCGTAATACGGTCACCGAACTTCAGAATAAGCTGATTACGGCCACTATATACGTTTTGCGGTGATTATACGGTCACTTGCTCACAGCTCAGCATCGGATTGCACCCTGTTGACCGGCCAAATAGTCTGCGTTGTCGGATTTCGGGTTCCGGCAGACCCTTGAGGTTCGAACACTGGGGTGCGTGCGGAGATTTCGCCTCCTACCTACCTGCACCCCTCCGCCTCGTTAAGGTCTAAGCTATGGAAAGAATAACACAGGGGACACGAGGTTTATACTGGTTCAGGCCACCGTTGTGGTGTAATACCCTACTCCATTGTGTGGTGTGGTGGATTGCCTCTTGGGCTGATGATGATGAACAATACAAGGAAGAACAGCCTCGCGAGGGTCTATTCTTGGTTGGGGGGGTGAACTGCTGGGAGGAGTTCAGTCACCCTTCCCTCTCTCTCTCTCTCTGATCCTTTGATCCTTCGATCCCTCTATCCCTCTGTCCTTCTATCCTTCTCCCCTTTCTCTGCGGGTGGCCGGTCCTATTTATAGAGGGCCTGGTCCTCTTCCCAAATATCAAGCGGGAAGGGAGCCAACAATGGCGGGCTAATTTAAAGGGGGACAACTAGTATCAGCTATCCTGACAAAAGTAGTCTTCGCCTGCGCAAAGCTGTGGTGATGACGCCGTCTTGGGCTCCACGATGACCTCCATCTCATAGTCCTCCTGGTCTTGGTCTCGTTGCACCGAAATGGCAACCTTTGCCTGATGCCTCGGTACTCTGCGGCTGCACTTGCCCCCTTTGCACCAAAGAGGAAAGGAGGACACTGCACGGGCTGGCACCCGCCTGGCACCCTTGGTCGTCATGGCTTGCGTCACGGGCACCTCGTGAGGTACCCCGCCTTAGTCTCTCCGCCTCCTCGTGAGCCAGCCTGACGAGGCCATGCCTGAGGAAGCTCTGCGTCGTCCGCCCTGCGAGGCTTGGCCCCTCACGAGGGTCTTGGGTTTGTGTTGGTGAAGATGGGCCCCGCTGGGCCCCCTTTTTGAGCCACGCCGCAGGCCGCAGGCAGGCAAGTCTGGGGACCCCCGTTCCCAGAACACCGACAGTAGCCCCCGGGCCCAAGGCGCACCCGGACTTGGCCGTGCAGGGAGGCGGAAGGGCAAGAGCGAAGCGCCACGGGCCCTAACAGCCTGCGGCCTTAGGCACCGCGTGGCGGTTGATTGGACGTGGGCGGCACTGTTCCCCCACGCCCTCCTTATTTTGCGCCATGCTAGGCGGACCCGTAGTCGTACACAGCCGTTCCCCTTTTTGTTGCTCGAGCGCCCTCTGTCCTTCCTCCACTCGAACTCTGGTTTTTGTTTTCAACTCAATCTTGAAACTTCCCCCCCCTTCCCATCGCCATGGCTCCGACGAAGAAGGGAAGAGGGAAGAAACCCGTGTCTCCGCCTTGCCCGCCGCCGTTGGCGGCCCCCGCTGAGGGCTTGGGTAAAGTCAGCTCGGCTCTGGCCACCATCTTCAATGAATGCGGGAGGACGACGGCCTAGCGCGCGTCCCACTTCTCCATCGACAGGATAGCCACCGAGGTCCCGTATTTTGCCGACGCCCTGTGGGCGGGTCTAGTTCCTCCCTTTTCTGATTTCTTCAATGCCGTGCTTTCCCACTATCAGATCCACATGATGCATCTGGGTCCTGAATCCATCACTCTCCTTTCGGTCTTCGCCTTTGTTTGCGAGGCTATGATGGGCATCCTTCCTTCGGTCGCCTTGCTGCGCCACTTCTTCTCGCTGCGCCTTGTTGACCCTACCCAATGCTGGGCGTGTGTGAGCTTCGTTGCCGCGTCTGAGACGGCGGCCTCTGGGATTGACTTCAAGCTCCCTCCGCCCGCGGCTGGGTTCCGCGAGCGGTGGCTGTATGTGGATGCTGGGGTGCCTAGCCCCCTGCTGCCGGAGCCAACTTCGCCTGCTGTCCCCAATTCAGGTTGGGGCCAGGAGACGCTTGAGAGCCCCCGGCTCGTCTTCGTCTGGCACCGCTTCGCGTTCTTGAGGTCGCTTGGCGCGACAGCACCCAAGGTGGTGAAGGAGTTCCTGCTACGCCGCGTTGCTCCTCTCCAGCGCCACTCCCGCCGGATGTGGGCCTTCAGCGGGCGCGATGATCGTGTGAGGCTCCAGGAAGAGGACCTGACGCCTGAAGTGCTGAGGACGGCGCTCTTGACCCTAACGGGGGACCCCAACCCTGACAGCATCCAGTAGGGAGGGGCCTTGCTGTACCTCTGCCAGAGCGGGAGCGATTTTGTGAGGCAGATGCCTATCTTCGATGAGTGGGGGCCGCACCCCGACGGCCTCCAGGGGCCTCGCGAGAACCCAGTGGTGGTGACTGCCCTTCCAGTCGGCCAAGGCGACTCTTCCTCAAGTGGCGGAGCAGGGAGGCACGAGGCACCAGAGGCTGAGGGGGCTCCCGGCGGGGCGCCAGCACCGGGCGATGCTCATGAGGAAGCAGTTATCGGGGCCCGTGCCGCTGAGGCTAAGGGTGACAAGCAGCTGCCCTCTGCGCCTACGACCGAGGCCACTGAGACTCCAGCGGCTTCTCTTGGCGAGGCGATTGGCGGCGCACATCAGGCAGGCGCCTCTGACGCAGATCGCCTTGACGCTCCATCTTCGTCGCAGGATGATCCCTGCGCCTGATTCTTCGGCCGCTTCCGCGTGGACTTTGAGGCCCTCCGGAAGAGAAGGGAGGCCCTGGGCGACGATTACCCTTGTCACCTGCTGAAGCGTAGGAAGTACTTCACCACTGATGAGTAAGCCTTCTCCTTTCCCAGCTCCCGGTCCTTCTGTTGCTCTTACTGATCCTTGCTCCGCAGGCCCCTTCTAGCCGAGCTTGCGGAGACGGCTGATGAGCCGTCCCCCTTGGCTTTGCCCCCTCCACCATCCTCAAGCACTCCAAGCAGTGGAGCCCTTGTGGTGAGGGCGATCGACGAGGAAAACCGTCCCGAGGCATATCATGGCCCCGCGCACCTCGCGATCCTTCGCGGGCCTTCTCGTGGCTTAGCCAGCCTGCCGTGGGCTTCTCGCCTGGTTGTGGACTGCGATTGGCTGAGGCGCTTCCTGCGCTCTTCACCTGGGGACGGGCTGGCCCCAGGCCGGGCTTCTGACGCGGCGTGCCCGACCATCGCGAGGGTGCCAGCCCCTAGCCTCCAGCCCGGAGGGGGAGTGCTGACTCGCGGCCCCTGGTGCTTGCTTGGGGAAGATGATGGTGTGGAAGACGTGCTCGAGCGCGCTCGGGAGCGTCGCGCTCTCCGCCAAGGATTCCTTCGAAGGGCGGCTGGCGCGGTAAGCCTGCTTGGAGAGGAGCTTGTCGATGAAGACGCGCGCCTTGAGGCCGAGGGCCTACGCCTGGCTGTAGAGAGACGCGAGCTGGAGGGCGCCATCGCCCTTGCGCGCCGTCAGCGCAATCTTGACGATGCAGAGGCCAAGGCGTCGCTGGTGGCCTCTCGGGAGGCCCGATCTTGGGCCGCTGAGGAGGCTCGGGAAGCTGACCAGCGGCGAACGGCGGCGGAGGAGCGGGCTCAGGAGCTCCTGGCCTGGTGCCACTCACTGGAGGAGCAGGTGGAGCTGCGCGAGGCAGCCCTCGCGTCGATGAAGGTGGCCTCCGGCGACTCAGTAGAGCTCCAGAAGCATGAGGAGGCGCTGACGCTGGAAGCCGCCGAACGTACCCGTGAGTACGAGCATCTGGAGACGAGGGAGCGCTTGGTGACGCAGGCGGAGGATGATGTTGCTGCATAGGAAGAACGCGCCCTGGAGGAGGTCAGACATCGAGTGGCGATGGCGCATTTGAACCTCGAGCACGAGTTCGAAGAGAAGCTGGGGATGATCCGGGCAGAAGCTGAAGGCAGGACTGCTGCCTTGAGGGCCAAGCTGGAGGAGGCGACGCGGCGGGCCGACGCTTTCCGGGCCGCTCTTGAGGTGGCGCAAGGTGAGTTAACCGCCTCCCAGGCCGAGGTGCTCCTTCTCCGCCAGCGGGTGGAGGAGGCTGAGGTCGTCGCGGGCCAGAACGCGGACGAGATACGTCAGCGGAGGGTCCTGGAGCATGAGCACGGCCCCATGCTCACCACGCTCTGGGAGAGAGCCAACACAGCCTTGGGCAACATCTGTGAGGCGGCTGTTGGCGAGCCGCATGCAGTCAACTATGCTGGCAATCTTCAGTTCTTCACTGACGTGGTGACGCAGCTGGAGGCGCGGTCGGTCAGGGCTGACAGGTTGGTGGAGGAGAGGAGCCGCGCCCTGCTTGGGCGTGCCTTTTCTCGCGTCTTCAGCCACTTCCGGAACATGGATCCCCACTTTGATTTTGACGCCGCCATTGCCCCAGTCCCCCAGGCCGTCCGAGGCGATCTGGCGCACTGGGTGGAAGACAATGTGGATGCTCTTATCAGGGCCTTCGCTTCAGACAACTTCGACGTGATCGTGGCGGCCGACGAGGGCGGCGTGGTGAATGGCCCTGACGCCGCTGGCGGCGACGCGGATAGCGATGGCGAGTTCAGCGATGCCAGCAACGGCTCGGGTGGTGCTCCTGAGAACGCATTAGGGGATTCATCCGACTGATTGTGCATCACTCCTACTTCCTTACCCTGCATGAATAGAACTCGGGTTTTGGCCCGATTGCAGTGAGAGCATTTTGGAGGGGGAGCCCCTTATGTAAAACTTGTGTTCATCGTATTAGTAGACGCTACATTGCCCATGCGCCCGCGCCAAGTGGTTGGCCCAAGCGACGCGCTGGTCGGCTAGTTTACCTTTGTCCCGTGCTGGGCCTGAGGCAGCCCGTGGGAGGTTGTGGTGTCTCGAGTGTTCCCTGATTGGGTTCATAGGATCTGCAGTAAAACACCCTCCTGAGAGGTCACGTCAGCGGCAGTCTGGGCTGCGCGCAATCTAGGCCTGACCCGGCTCGCGAGGGGCTCGCGAGGGGAGGTAGCTGAGGCAAAGTGGTAACCAAAACGCGAGAAATTGCTCGAACGAGACTAAGCACCCCTTCCCCGAACACACGCAAATCTCAAATTCGAATCCAACTTGAATCCAGCGGGGGAAAGCGACAACCAAAGGGAAAAGCAACGAAAGCAAACAAAAGGCCGCGTCTGGCACCTAGTCTAGTCTTGGACGTCTTCTCACCAATGCGGAGCTAAGTGCTGCCACTGGGCGTGGGAGGGAGCCCCAGGGCCTGAGGCCGGCACCCCTGAGTCTCCGGGGCGTGTACAGCCCCACTCATTATTACGTGAGAGTGTCACGGGGCGGCGAGCTTCACAGGCACTGGGCCTTCTTCACAGGTACTGGCCTTGCTTCATATCGCCAGATGAGGGCCCCGCCTTGCGCCACACTCTAGTGCCATCAACGACGATCGGAAACCAGGACGCCGCCGATGGGGTAGAGCGGTCGCCAGCGGTTCCCCCGACGACCACGGGTCCTCCGCCGGGGGCAGGCCCTGAGGCACCTCGCCAGCAGAGGGCCTACCTCCTGAGAACACCTTGCTCCGAACGCCGCGGTGGTGATGTCGGATCCCGGCCCCTCTCCTGCAGCCCCCTGCGCCCTCCTCCCGAGGGGCAGGAGACTGCGGGAGCGGGGCAGCTGCTCGCTGTGGCGAACTGCACCTCCTGCGATCCATGGTTAGCGTATGCCTGCTCCTGAAGAATTAGCGGTACCCGAAAATCGTTGCCCCCGGCGTGGCCAGTGGGACCGTCCCGGGGCTCCCGGAAAGGCTCAGCTTCTGGCGCCTCGTCCCCCCAGCTTGGGCTGAGGAGCGAACCTTGTTCGCTCTCGTGTGGGTGTCCTTGGTCCATCATGAGGGGCACGTATTCCTCCGGCGCCGTCATCCCGAATGCCACGCCGTAATGCTCCGCATGCCATGCGGTCCTGCCTGACGCGCCCACCGTGGGGTGGCAGCGCGGCTGTCCACTGGGGCCGCGGGTCGCGTCGAGTCCTTCTTCTTCGCGGACCGGGAGCGGGGGTAGCGTCGCCGCCGGTCCGGTGCTGACAGCTTCGCTGGCGTTGGAGTAGCCTCGGAGCCCGCGGGCGCGCGCGGAGCCCCCGCGCGGGCCGCCCTGGGATTGAGATGGGAGCTGGATGCAGAAGGGGTGAGCCCCCGAGGCGGCGAAGCCCAGGAGCTCTGCCACTCGCTCCAGCAGCACGTCGCGGCCGCCCTCCAGCAGCCTGCACTGCAGCAGCTCTCGGGCCACTGTGAGCGCGGCCCTCGAGTTCTCCTGCTCCCTGCGGGTGTACGGTGTCGTGGTCACGGCGTGATTGGAGGCCCTTTCTGCCGACTGCGCCTGCCGTGGTGTGAGAGCTGTCGAAGCCTGTCCGCGTCGCCCGCGGCCCGCAGCGCCCTGCGCACCGCGAGCTGCCTGGGGCATGGGGTCGCCCGAGGCGAACGGCTCTGCGCGGGCGGGCCACGCCGCCCACGGGTCTGGGTTGCCCGCCTGGTCGCCAGACATGGTGATGACGACGCGACGAGGCGCGAAGCGATAGAAGGTGGATTCCGGCGCACCCCTACCTGGCGCGCCAAATGTCGGATTTCGGGTTCCGACAGACCCTTGAGGTTCGAACACAGGGGTGCGCGCGGAGATTTTGCCTCCTACCTACCTGCACCCCTCCGCCTCATTAAGGTCTAAGCTATGGAAAGAATAACACGGGGGACACGAGGTTTATACTGGTTCGGGCCACCGTTGTGGTGTAATACCCTACTCCAGTGTGTGGTGTGGTGGATTGGCTCTTGGGCTGATGATGATGAACAATACAAGGAAGAACAGCCTCGCGAGGGTCTGTTCTTGGCTGGGGGGGATGAACTGCTGGGAGGAGTTCAGTCACCCTTCACTCTCTCTCTCTCTGATCCTTTGATCCTTCGATCCCTCTATCCCTCTGTCCTTCTATCCTTCTCCCCTTTCTCTGCGGGTGGCCGGTCCTATTTATAGAGGCCCTGGTCCTCTTCCCAAATATCAAGCGGGAAGGGATCCAACAATGGCGGGCTAATTTAAAGGGGGACACTAGTATCAGCTATCCTGACAAAAGTAGTCTTCGCCTGCGCAAAGTTCTGGTGATGACGCCGTCTTGGGCTCCACGATGACCTCCGTCTCATAGTCCTCCTGGTCTTGGTCTCGTTGCACCGAAATGGCAACCTTTGCCTGATGCCTCGGTACTCCGCGGCTGCGCTTGCCCCCTTTGCACCAAAGAGGAAAGGAGGACACTGCGCGGGCTGGCACCCGCCTGGCGCCCTTGGTCGTCATGGCTTGCGTCACGGGCACCTCGTGAGGTACCCCGCCTTGGTCTCTCCGCCTCCTTGTGAGCCAGCCTGACGAGGCCGTGCCTGAGGAAGCTCTGCGTCGTCCGCCCCACGAGGCTTGGCCCCTCGCGAGGGTCTTGGGTTTGTGTTGGTGAAGATGGACCGCGCTAGGCCCCCTTTTTGAACCACGCCACAGGCCGCAGGCAGGAAAGTCTGGGGACCCTCGTTCCCAGAACGCCGACATGCGTGGTGCCATGTTGACTAGTTAAATTTACCACGTTCGCTGTGGGTCCCACCTGTCAGTTCACATAGGCAAAAGGTCAGATAAACACAAATTTACGCAGGCGCGACAAGGCTCCAACCCGTGCACGGGAATCACCTGGTTGTGTATGTGTCTGTCAGGGCCTGATGTGTGCGCATGCACGTGTAGGTTGAGCACTTGAGCGTGAGAGTCTGTGTTGGTCGTGTGGTGTACTGGTGTGTGCATGCATGCGTGCGTGTGTGCGTGTGAGTGTTGCGTGCGTGCGTGCGTGGCTACGTGTGTACGTGTGAGTGTTGCGTGCATGCGTGGGTGCATGTGTTTGTGTGATTGTTGCATGGATGCAGTTCATGTGCATGCGTGCGTGTGTGTATAATCACCACACCAGCTCATGTGTGTTAAAATAGACGGCTCAGCATACCAATACAAGGCCACCTTGTCCGCTATGCCCGCGGTCATGACTTCGAACCACTGTCCAAATATTTTTTTGTCGTTTGTTTTCATTCTTACTAGCAAGATGCCAGTGCGTTGCATGTAACATCAAGATGCATTTGTATGACTTGTTTATCTTGTGCGAGAAAATGATGAATGAGGGAAGGCCTTATTTGCAAATGTGGAGAGGTGCGTGGGTGCCTTTTTGCAAAATTGCCATAGTTGCTTTCCTATCCGTCAGATATAAATCGGACGGCCTATATTGCAGGATGGCAGGCACACCATCATCACCAACTCTATTTTTTATAAGAGTGTATTTTATGTATTTTAGAAGAGTGTAGATGTAGAGTAGATACAAGTCGACAGCTGGGCACGATGGTAGTGAGATAATGTTATGCAACACTAGAGGTGCCACGTGGAGCGTTTAACTGGTCAACTAGTCATGTCATGAGCAAATACAGAGTTGTACGGTGAGCCCGTGACTGCATAATAACCACTAAACGTAAATGGTGACCGTAATGAGTGGATTCTGAAGTCCAATGTACATATCGTGCTTTCGCTTCAAATACAATGATCGTCATTGCATATATCGCGAGAGAAAGATGAAACATGCATGAATTTTCTGGGGGCTTACTTTTAGAGGACCTGGAGATAGTTTTGTGTGCATACGTGAAAGGGGCGTACAGGGGGTATGCGATGGAGAGAGAGATGCTCTTTGTTTCTCTTTATTATGACTAACTTTTTATATAGTATAAAAATATACAAATTCACAGTGCGGAATAAATATCATTGGCACCATGCAATGCAAATTAGCATTCGTACTCCTCCATATAACTTTGTAATGTTTGTATATATGTAGAAACTCTAAAATATTTTTTTGGCCACACTTTATTCAAAAGGAATGTTGTATGCGAAATAAACGTGAAGAGAGGGCTTTTTAGATCAATGGGGTACGTGATGTAACATGTGTGAATGTGTAGTTGATGCATTTGGCGGGGCCGAGAGAGGTATGTGTGTGTATTACATATTCGAGAGTGGCATGGATAGAGAGCCCGATGGGGGGGCGTGGGAGAGATAGCACGAGAAATGAGAGTGGTCTAGAGAGAGAGAGACGAATATGACATCACGACAAGAGATTCCATTCCCTTGAGTGTGTATATGCAAGGGGGGAGGGAATAGAGGCACCAGGAGAAATTTTCTGTGTGTGTGGTGTTTGTGTTGGTATGTGTGGGTGTGAGAAGATAATGAGACATGGGGGCAGAGGGTGTGTCACCGCGTGAGGTCCGGTGGGTCGAGGTGAGGCCCTTCGTTCTGTTCCGTCCTGCGCCACATTAGTCAGCCCGTGATGCATTTAGGAAGACCCATGGATGACTAGTCATACAAGACAAAGATAGCAGAATTGTGACAGACTCTGTGTCCACTGACAAAGCCGGCTAGGATTTGTAACCCTAGGTTCTCGGACTAAGGTAACCCCTTTATCTCTGATATTACTATTCATCCAACCTAACTTTAAGGGGCATCCTACATAATGCTCTGCTAGAATCATACTCGTCGATTAGGAAGAGAGGTGTGAGACAGTGCGTGAGAGATAGGCGTAAAGATAATGTGCATACATGAGACACGTAAGCAGGTCCATGTATATAGAAAGGGTCGATGAGGATTGTGCGTGTGTATGTTTGCGAGAGGAAGAGTGCTTGTGATAAAGGTTAGTGAAAACAGTTGTAAATGGTTATGAGAGGGAGGGAGGGTTATATCTAGAGCATGTGTGCGAGAAAGACACCTCGGGAGAGAGTGTGTGAGCATGTGTGAGATACCACCGATGGAGAGTGAAACTACACGTAGAAGACTGCTCTACACATTGATTAAAGATATAAATTATATCCAAATATTAGGATGGGATCATGATATTTGCAATTCGCGTAAGGAGCGGTCATTGATCCATCAGACATCTAGATTCTATCTAATTTGAGCATGTCTATGTTATTATTCGACACAATTGATCCACATAGTTAGTATTTTGAACTCCAGACAATGCATCGCTTTAGCAATCGAATATAAACGTGAGTATAGTTCATGTTGTGTGTGTAAAGCACATTATACATACGAAAGTTACACAATGGACATTATAAATAGCTACTACCTATGAACTAGCATACATTTGAATTCAACTTAAGGTGGATTAAAAAAAATTGAATTCAACATGAAGTCCATTCAATTATTTGAATTTGATATCATGGCATTTGTAAACCATACCTAAATTATGGGGGCACCAATCTTTGCTCTGATTTTGTACATAATAGCATATGTAGTCGTGTACAAAATAGATTCAAATTTAGCTCCTCCATTCCAAAATAATCGTAGTTATAGGATTTTCAAGTGTCAAAATTTCAAAAAGAAGCGGATAATTTAATGAGGTTTTCAAACATACAAGGTCAAATATAACGTTGTATATTTAGGTCAATCCTCATAGTTCAAGAGTACTCTAAACGTGAATGCTTGTGTTTCAACATTTCGAATGAAGCGCCAAAAGAGCCTCTACTCACCCGAAACCGCGTGAGACCAATGTTTGGTAGTACAAGGAAATTACTTTTCTAATAACTCCGACCCATGAAACCTATCGGCCTGATGTCCAAAGTTCTAAATCGGGGTAGGTTTGTAGCTTCATCTAGACGCCACGCAACCGCATCCGAAAAACATTCATACACAATGGCCGCCTAAGCACACATGCGCGCGGCCAAAATCGTTCACGCCCACTATTTGGGACACCTGGGATTACCATCCTACCCCCGACCCGCAGTAGGTCCGAAATTTAAGAGGGGGGGCAAAGTTTGTACTTTCCCCAAATTTCAAACAAGCGCGTCCCATTTCTGTTCAAAAAAGCAAAAAACAAGTGCGTCCCAGACCGAAACATGGTTCCCCCCACCCGTCCGATTCCCCATTCGTACTCCGTGGGCGCCAAAACTACCTCTCCACCAGCCGCGAAACCCCGGCGTCCTCCGTCCGCCACCCCTTCCCACCCATCAACCGCCGCCCTCCTCCATCACGCCAGAGCCGATACCCCGACGTCGTCGTCCACCGCAACCTCAACCACAACGCCCTCCACGGCTAGTAGTTGAAGCCGAGGCCGAGCTGTCCGTACCTGAGCCAGTTCAACCACGCCGTCCTGCGCCTCACCGCTGCCGCTCCAACTTCGCCACCCTCCACCGCACCAGAGCTGTTCCCGCTACGGCGTCCTTTGCCGCCTTGGATCTGCTTCCCCTCCGCCGACATACGGCCACGGCAACACAGTCAACAATTTGGCCATGGGTTCATCCAAGCCTGCACCATCCAGAACATCTGTTTCCCCGGTAAAAAGAAGAAAATCGGCGCGACTTGTGGTGGTGACCACCCAGCAACCGAAAGAGGTACTCCTCTTCCCTTATACGTGCAAATCTTACGTCTCTGCTTGCACGGTATTCATCCCACAGAAGACACTAGTTGGCCGCTTCTTCTTGATACTAGATGTTCCTAGTAACTCGCGATGCACAAGGTTTCTCCTCATATACTATTTCACCTTAGCTAGAGGTCCGTCGCCCCCCTGAATTTCAATTTCTGGCCACTTGATTCCCAATTAACGGAAGCATTCCTCGGCGTAACATGCGCTAGTAGGCCTATTACGCCGGGGAAGCAGCGCCTTGGTGTTTATCTTAGGGGTGTGTGCGGCCTAGAGCTACTGGCGCCCGATCTGGAGGTCGGCCGGGACTAAAGGGATGGCCTGGGGGCGCTGCCAAGCACGGCAGTGGTGTGAGGTCGATGGGAGGGCGGGGCAGCGGAGGCAGGGGTCTGGGCCGGTGGTCGCTGGCGGTTCGAGAAAGATCGTCAACAGTGACTCGCGGGACCAGTGAGTCACTGTTGACGATCTTTCTCGAACCACTAGTGACAAACCCATCAAAGATAGGCATCACCTAGAAGCCAACTAAAAAGCTGCGATGGTGGCGAAGCAGCCCGCCTCCCACCAGGCTCTCAGGTCCTAGATGATCATGCTCACCACTCTAGCCGGATGTCTATCTTGTATTGCTTCCAATTTGGTTAAATTACATCTGCTTAGCTTACACATTATACCTTTGAATATGGCATGCCTTCCTTTTTTTGGTACATACTAGTACATCTGTGTATTAACCATGTTCTTACATCAAACTAATGTTCTTGTGTATCCCCCATCAATCACTTATGACGAGGCTGGCAGGCAAGGGGACTACTCCTCATTTAAAGAATGCAGCGTCAGCCTCCCGACATGATTCTCAAGAAACAGAAATGATAGATGAAGATAGTGAACGTAGCTCTGTAGTTGATTACATAATTTCCCCTACACTAGCATCGCAGGTGCTTGCTCTAACTTGGCAGCGTGATATGTGGTTGCATGTTGCATATGGTGTCTAGATTGTAATTCTTCCAATCTGGTTAAACTACATGTGCTAGTCTGCTTAGCTTATACATTATACCTGTTAATGTGACATGCCTTCCTGTATTTAGTACATAGTACATCTGTCTATTAAGCATGTCCTTACATAAAACTATTGTTTTTTTGTATCCCGCAGCAATCAACATGACGAGACACCTTTAGTATATGCAGTGCGATATTAGTTGCATCTTTCATATGATTTATAGCATGCGCTGCTTCTAATTTGTTGAAATTCCATTTATGATGGGACGCTTTTAACTTGGCAGAGTCATATTGGTTGCATCTTTCATGTGGTGTATAGCTTGCATTGCTTCTTATTTGCTGGAATGGTTTCTACTTAGTTTACACAAACAGTTGTGAACATGCCATGCCGTCCTGTTTTTCGTACATATTCCATCCTAGTATCATGTGTTTGTCTTACATCAAAGTAGTGATTGTCAGTATCATGCATGAATGAGTTCTGAAGAGAGAATTTTATTGCTTTTTCTTGTCAGTTTTACTTGACAATTCAAAATCAATAAAGCGGAAGGAAGTTAGCAAGGCAGCGGATAAAGGTGCTCCTTCCGAACGAAGGGCCTCTACAGTTTCTACTCCTCCACACCCCCAAGATGATTTCCAAGACAACACATGCATAGACACTCAACAAAGTTGTGTTTATGATGAGCACATCTCCCCTAGTGCAGCATCACCGGTGCTCCCTCTAACTTGGCACTGTTATATGTGGTTGCATGTTATGTGTGATGTCTAGCTTGTATTGCTTCTAATTTTGTTGAATTCCATCTGCTTACTTTACACATTATACTTGAATAAGACACATGTTCCTGTTTCTAGAACATACAATATCTGTCTATCACACCATGTTCTTACATCAAATTACTACTGTTGTGTAACCTGCAACAATCACTTATCATAAGACACGTTTGACTTCGGAGTGTGATATAGGTTACATCTCACATTCTTTTCTAGCTTGTATTACTAATTTGTTGAAATGGCACTTATGACGAGATAGTTTTAACTTGGTAGAGTGATATTCATTGCATCTTTCATATGGTGTGTAGCTTTCATTGCTTCTAATTTGTTGAAATGCCTTCTCCTTAGTTTACACATCATAAGCTGTGAATATGCAATGCTGTGAATATGCAATGGCACTAATGACGAGAGACCTCTAACATGGTAGTGTGATCTTGTTTGCATCTTGCATATGATTTATTTCTTGTACTGCTTCACATTTGTTTAAACGCCATTTATGATGAGACACTGTTAACTTGGCAGAGATATATTTGTAGCATCTTTCATATATTGTCTACCTTCCATTGCATTGCTTCTAATTTGGTGAAATGTCTTCTTCTTAGTTTACACATCATAGTTCTGGTTATCTCTTTCGTCCTGTTTTTCATACATATTACATCCTCCTATCATGTGGTTGTCTAACATCAAAGTTCAGTTCGTCTGCATCACGCATCAATTTGTTCTGAAGAACTAAATTGTTATTCGTTTTTCTTGTCAGCTTGACTTAACATGGCACAGAGAAAGAGGAAGAAACACAGAATGGCAGGGAATGAGAAGCAGATGAATCCTGCAGATTCTGCTGGTGCAATAGAAGGTCAAAGTCCAGCAGAAAATTCTACAAACACGGCATCCATGCTACACGAGTTGCAAAAAAGACAAACAAAAACAAATAGCTGCCATCAAACAAGCAGAGACAGCCCTAGTTCTTGCAACACCTACCACAGTACTACCAGCTGCACGACGTACTCGTGCGTCAACTGAGCTAGCAGCACATTCCCAAGCTCCCTTGCCACCTGACACTACTTCCCAAGCACTCTTGACACAAGACGAGTTGGCAATATCAAATGAACCTTGTGAGCTTCAACAGCAAGAAGGTAGTTGCTGGAGTCAAGTTACAGTTGCATGCTTCTTTATATGTTGTCTCACAGTTTGATGTACACTAACACTTCCTATGTTTGTTGTTGGACTAGCACCTAGGCGCAAGAGGAAACAAACATCAGGGATAATGCTCGATAGGTTAACTAAATCTAGAGGAGTAAGAATGGAGATCCGTTTTGAGGCAGGTTTAAAAAGGCCACGTGATGCTATAGAGTCAGCCAAGTTAGTATCAGAGGCAGCGGTTGCTGTTAGGTGTCATGTACATATCCTCCCAACATGGATTCAGTACAGGAATGACAAAAACAAAACCCAGTTCAACATCTTCCTCGACCATTTATCTGTAAGTATGGTTATGTATGGAAACTAGTAATATCGTCTTGCTCTGTCCAATACTTTCTAGGTTGCTGATAATGAGACTCCCATAATTTTCAACAGATGAGGTTCAATTTGGATAGCGAAGATGATGCAACCAGACAAGATTGCACCCATGTTTTCAAGTCTGCTTTGCGACAGTATCGGTATAACTTGAGGAAAACTCACTTTGAAGGCAAGGCTAACAGTGAACTTGCCCAAACATCTCTAGTGGAAAATATATCTGATGAAGACTGGAGAGGCCACGTTAAACACTGGTCCGATCCGAAGTATCAGGTACATTATATATATGTGATCAGATCACATGTTGAAGTCCTATTTACGCATGTGCCACACAAATCTATCTTCTTGTAGGTGAACTGTTCAAAGAACAAGGCCAACCGTACGAAAGTGAAATTCCAACAGACGACAGGATCTCGTAGCTATATTGCACACTGCGAGGCTCTTGTAATTAGCCGCTGTTTCACTCTTTTTGCTGTACCATATTATCAGATCTATATTGACTTGTTCCAAATGCAGAGGAAAGCCCGCAAGGACCAAAAAGTACCTGAACAAATGCTGTGGAAATCTTCAAGGACTATCACACCAGCAATAAGAAGGGCATGACTACACCAGTCAAAGCCGATGTTGTAAGTCCTTAATCCTCATGCCTTTTAACTACTACTTACTCTGACTTGTGCCTTGAACTGCATGGTTTGCAGCCAATGTCTATTACTCTTTTCAATTTTATACACAATTGTCTTAGCATATCATTGCACCTTACAAGGTTTAAAAGAGAGGAGTGATGTTCCTTTGATCTTGACCCGTAATCTAGTTCCGTGCTGGACTTGCCCACACAACGTTACAATTGCCTGTTTGTCTGTTCTCAGTTGTTTTGTGATATGAATGACGTCATACTATGCTTACCGTATTATAAACTTCGTCTCTTTATCCTTAGCCCTCAATACAATGTGAAGAAATAGACAATACATTAGCGATGGTACATGGTCATATGTTTGGAACCTGGTTTTATTATGTACTTTGCAATAAAATACAACTAATATTTTACATGGGTTCACCAGAATAAGTTCTGTATATAGACCAAAGCTATTTTGTTTGGTTTTGCTTCCTCCTTAATATCTTCTGTTCTGGTACTACTAATGTAAAACCTCAACTTTTCAGCGAGCTATGGAAAAAATGGTGGAACCGCCACCTTTTGAAGGTGGCAAGGCAACTATAACCGCAATGTCAGCTCTTGCTGCAGTGGGTCAGTACTTATCCACTAACAGTGCCAAAAGCACGTTCCTGCGCAATACTGGGTTGGTTGTTAAGGCAATATCGTCCAAACTGCCTCATGATCAAGATATGCAAGCTCAAAGCAATGTTGTATCTGCACTCCAGACACAAGTCCATTCCCTAACAGAGACCCTTTGTGAAACAAGGAGAAACATTGCTCAATGGCGTCAAGATATGCATGGTTTTGAAACCAGACTATCAGGTATTTGCTATGTTGTTCAGGTGCCTAGGGGAAATGAAGGCGAGGGTTATGGTGCTCCATCGGAGAATACAGCATGAAAACGTAACAGTCAGGTCAAATGAACTGAGCTTCTGAACTTCTGGTGGTGCATTTATCTGCTATACTGCTAAGTTTTATGCCAACCTTCCTTTTGTTATATAGTTGTAATTTGTTTTGGTGCGATACAAAATTTATTCTTAACGTGTAGCCACCGCCTGTAGGAAACAGCAAGCCATTTTTTTATAGTGTAGGGTGTTCCCTATATTTGCACTGGTGGCGATCTTTGATGCCGAGTGGATGTAATCTGTGCAACCGCCTTAATAGCCTAGTGTTAGTTTCGGCCTTATTTATTTCCTACTCTTCTTTTTCCCTGGTTTGCTAGTGGCCGCAACTACCATGGGCCATATACGGGCCGTAGGATCCATGGGTCTCCTACGGGCCGTCGATAAATGGGCCTGTAATCGGTGGGCCTCGGGCCGTCGGATAAATGGGTCTACATGGGCCATAATCAGGCGTAATTGGTATCGGCCCAGCACGGTAACAGGCCGTTAATAGGACGTAGGACAGCAAAGGCTTAATTCTGTCACAGGCATAACAGGTCGTTAATGGGCCAGAATATAGGACGGGCTGGAAACGGCGCAACGGGTTAACAGGCCAGAAACGGGCCGACTCTTGCCATGGGCCGAATTTGGCCCATTAGGGTAACAGGCCAGTAACGGGCCGACTCTTGCCATGGGCCGATTTTGGCCCATTAGTGGAACAGGCCAGTAACGGGCCGACTCTTGCCATGGGCCGAATTTGGCCCATTAGGGGAACAGGCCAGTAACAGGCCGGAAGTAATCGAGGGCCGAAAAGGAGCCCAAGAACGTATGGGCCGTCAATAGGCCAAAAGCTAACACAGGCTGGAAACGGCCCATGTAAATCATAGGCCGTTAACGGGTATAAAGAAAATTACTGTTCATTATGGGCTAGAGTCACCGTGGGCCTTTACCTGGGCCGGCCTATTATGGCACACAAAAATCTTGTGGGCCTTTACCTAGGCCGGCCCATTATGGCCCGCGAAATCTTGTGGGCCTTTAACTGGGCCAGCCCATTATGGTCCGCAAAATCTCATGGGCCTTTAGCTGGGCCGACCCATTATGGTCCGCAAAATCTTGTGGGCCTTTAGTTGGGCCTGCCCATTTAAACTTGTTGGGCCGTGCCACGTGTCGACGTATCATAGGCGCCTTCTGTCCAGTGAGTGGATGACATCTGTCCCGACGATGAGCCGACACGTGTTTCCTCTAGCCAATGATGATTTTACACGTGGAAAATCGCCATTGGTCGGGGCTGTTAATGGGTTATCGGATCCAAAACCCGACCCGATAGCTTAACGGCATTCCGTTATGGTGGATGCCACGTGTCGGTCACCCTTGACGAAAGCACTTCTGTGACGGGCGATTTATCGTCATGGAAGTGGACACTTCCGTGATGATAATTTTGGTAATGTCATGGAACACTTCTACGACAGCACAGGTATGACTATCTTGATTCTGTCATAAATTTTTCATGGATGTACATGCATGACAAAAAAGCGACCTACTATGACAAACACGTATCATCACGGAAGTGTATTTTTTTGTAGTGACCTCATGGATAAACTGACGACCCTGTTGACTGCTGTGGTAGAATCGGCGAATCAAGCTCAGCATGACACAGAGGTGGCATGCGTACGTGAGGAGATGGTACAAGCCAAAGAAAACTTAGCAGCAGAGGAGGTCAGGATGGCCGCAGAGCGGGCGGCTTTGGACGTTCGTGCTCAGCAGCTTCAGGCAGAGACCTTCCGGCTCTCGGTGGATCTGAACGCGTCGAACGAGGTCATGAGAAGAAGGCACCAGAAAACTCAGTCACGTCTACCTATGACACTCGATCCTAGGAACCTTTTTCATACACCCGGGGCCGGGGCAAGTAACCCGCCGAAGGCAAATCGGATCACGACACCCGGGGCACCAGTTCAGCCGCGCACCATGGAACCACCTCGTCTACACACCGCTTCGCCTCATTATGTGCCAACACCACCGGGTCACTTCTCCAATCCCCTGGAAAACCTCATTGCAGCTTCGGCCCGTTTGGCGGCTCTCCCGATGGAGGGCAACTCTCCGGCGGCGATCGAAACACGAAGGGTGAGAGAACTTCTTCAAACGGCTCTGGCGCAGCAGGATGCATACTCTTACAGTCGAGATAGGATCCATTCAACCCCTCGCCCAAGCCGGAGCCCAAGCTACAATAGGCGTATGGATTCAGCTGACATGTCAAGCAATGCTCAATGCCGCAACCGGCCACACAGGATGAGCCGGGACAGGCTGGAGCCCTTAATTTGGCGGATCAGGAGGGGATCCGACAAGAGGCTGAGCGAGCGGTTCAATTGGCAGCAGAGCAGGCGGCTCACCAGACTTTTCCGGCTTATCCGGCAGCCTCGGTTGAGGCAGGAGTGGCCACGAGAACCGGAGGTGTCCCTTGCCTGGTGCCTTCCATACGTAATGAGCGTTTGCCAAAGGACTTCAAGGGGCCTCATAAGGTGCCTAATTACACGACTGACTTGCAGCCTGGGGCCTGGATTGAGAGTTATGAGATGGCCATGGAGCTGTTGGAGGTCAGCGACGCGACAATGGCTAAATATTTCACCATGATGTTGGATGGAACAGCTCGTACTTGGCTAAAATGGTTGCCCCCTAATTCCATCGGCTCATGGGCGGAGTTAAAAGCCCAGTTCATTCAGAACTTCAAGGACACATGCAAACAACCTATGTCAATCATGGACCTGACCAATTGTAAACAAGAGGAAGGTGAGTCCACAACCCATTGGGTGCGCCGGGTCAAGGAGATAATTCATTCATCTGATAAGATGGATGCCAACTCGGCAGTCTTAATGTTGGAGAAAAATTACCGTTTTGAACCTCTGAAGTAGAAGCTGGGGTGGCTTAAACGTGACTACAATGACATGGGCCAGTTGATGGCGGCTCTCGTCAAGTATGCTGATTCTGATAGTACCAAGGACCTATGTCTGATAAAGAAAAAACAGGGAAGGGAAAGAAGAACGGCAACGGCAAGGGTCACCAACATAACCCGGCAAATCAAGGAGGTAATAAACGTAAGGCTGACGAATTTGTGGCTAACACCAATGCACAGGGCAACAATCAACGACGCAAGGGTAGGCAACCCCCTCGGTCGGGCGGGTCAGGTCCCACCCTTGAGCAACTATTGAATGAACTTTTTCGAAGACACGGCACCCGGGAGAAGCCAGCCACCCATCTGCGGAAGGACTATACAATCATGAAGGCATTCAAGAATTCAAATGCATTCGATGGAAGTCATGGCCCTGGCGGTAGTTCAGGTGGAGGCGGCTTTCATGGCCCGGGCGCCGGATCAGGTGGAGGCGGTTTTCACGGCCAGGGACATGCGGGTAACCAAGGAGGTTATAATCCACAACCCGGCCAAGGTAATCAGCAGCAATCCGGATATCAGAGCAACCAGAAGTAGTTGAATAGTGGGCAATATCATGTGTTTACCACTAGCTTGTGCAAGGGGGACCAAAAGCTTCACAAGAGGGCTGTCAATGCCGTTGAGCCGCTGATCCCGCGTTACTTACGGTGGTCAGAACAGCCTATTGTGTGGAGCAGAGAGGACCATCCTCCCCGGGTTGACAATCCGGGTCACTTGGCCTTGGTAGTAGCGCCTCAAGTGGGTGGATATAAGTTCACTAAGGTGCTCATGGATGGAGGCAGTAGCATCAACATCCTCTACTATGAGACGTTTCGCTGGATGGGGCTGACTGATAAGAGTCTTAAGCAATCTAACACTGTTTTTCACGGTGTGGTACCTGGCAAATCGGCATACCCAGTTGGCAAGATTGAGCTGGAAGTAGCCTTTGGAGATGAATATGATTCCAGACCAGAGAAGTTAACCTTTGAGGTGGTTAAGATCAAAAGCCCGTATCATGCTTTGTTTGGACGGCCGGCTTACGCCAAGTTCATGGCTCGGCCATGTTATGTGTATCTGCAGCTCAAGATGTCGGGTTACAAGGGCACCATTACAGTACATGTAAGCCGGAAAATAGCCCTGGAGTGTGAAGAAGGAGATGCTGCATACGCTGAGTCTATTTGTGCAACAGAGGAGCTAAAGTTTTATAAAGATAATGTTGACCCGGTAGACATGATGTCTCTAAAGAAGCTAACAACGAAGCATGAACCGGTGTTGAAATTGAAGTCAGCTGATGACACCAAGGCGGTTGATTTTGTGCCCGGCGATTCATCCAAGCAATTCATCATCAGTGACAATTTGGATCCAAAATAGGAAAGCGCGCTCATCGAGTTCATCCGTGAGAACCGGGACATCTTTGCATGGAAACCTTCTAACATGCCGGGTGTCCCGAGAGAACTCGCTGAGCACACTCTCAATATTGATCCAAAGTTTAAGCCGGCCAGGCAGTTTCTCCGATGATTCAATGAGGAAAGGTGCAAGGCCATCGGAGAAGAGGTGGCCCAGCTCTTGGCGGCCGGGTTCATTGTGGAAGTCTTTCACCCGGAGTGGTTAGCCAACCCGGTGCTTGTACTCAAGAAGAACGGCACTTGGCGTATGTGTGTGGATTACACCGATTTAAATAAGGCTTGTCCAGCTGACCCTTTCGCTCTCCCCCATATTGATCAGATCATTGATGCTACGGCGGGTTGTGCGCATCTGAGTTTTCTGGATGCCTATTCAGGTTATCATCAGATCAAGATGGCAGTCAAGGACCAGGAGAAGACAGCTTTCATGACTCCGTTTGGAGCTTTCTACTATGTATGCCCTTCGGGCTCAAGAGTGCCCATGCAACTTATCAACGGTGTATGCAGAATTGCCTTCACGATCAGATTGGGCGTAATGTTCATGCTTATGTGGATGATATAGTAGTAAAATCTAAGAAAGAGGAAACTTTGGTCACAGATCTGAAATAGATCTTTGATAACCTCCGGGTCTACAAAATGATGCTTAACCCGGCCAAGTGTGTTTTTGGAGTCCCAGCTGGCAAGCTCTTGGGCTTTTTGGTGTCCAACCGAGGTATTGAAGCTAACCCGGAAAAGATTAAGGCAATCATATCTCTGGCCAAACCAACATGCATCAATGACGTTCAATGGCTGGCGGGTCATGTTGCTGCTCTGAGCTGGTTCATAAGCCGGTTAGGGGAGAAGGTGATGCCTTTATATCAGATGATGAAGAAAACAGATGATTTTGTTTGGAGCAAGGCTGCGAACTCCGCTTTTGAGGATCTGAAAAAACAGCTCGCTGAGCCGCCGGTCCTTACTGCTCCAGTTGAGAAAGAGCCGCTGTTGTTATATGTAGCCGCCAACTCACGAGCGGTTAGTATGGCAATTGTGGTGGAGCGTAAGGAGGTTGGCAAGGAACATCCGGTTCAACGGCCGATTTACTACGTCAGTGAGGTGTTGATTGAATCTAAACAAAGATATCCACATCGGCAGAAGCTCGTATATGGGGTGTTCATGGTAAGTCGGAAGCTCAAACATTATTTTCAAGGTCACCCAATCACTGTGGTTAGCTCTGCTCCTTGGGGAGACATCATTCAAAATAGAGAAGCCACTAGACGAGTTGGCAAGTGGGCCATTGAGCTTGGGTCTCATGGGTTAAAGTATATACCGCGTATTGCGATTAAATCTCAAGCACTGGTTGATTTTATTAATGACTAGACAGAGATGCAGATGCCGGAAGAGAAACCAGACAACACATATTGGACTATTCACTTTGATGGGTCCAGACAATTAGAAGGCTCGGGGGCTGGAGTTGTTTTAACCTCCCCTCGAGGTGACAAATTTTTTTATGTGTTGCGGCTGATGTTTCCTTGCACTAACAATGTAGCGGAGTACGAAGCATTGGTCCATGGTATTCGAATGGCTAAAGAGATGAGCCTGAGCTGGGTCTGGTGTCTTGGCGACTCAGATTTGGTAGCTCAACAGGTGTCAGGCAAGTGGGATTCCAAAGATCCTCTCATGGCGGCTTATCGTCGTGAAGTTGATGCTATAGCAGGGCATTTAAAAGGTTATCAGGTGGAGCACATTGACCGTAGGAAGAATGAGGCGACTGATGCTTTAAGTCGGTTGGGATCTCAGCGTAAGCCGGTGCCACCTAACACCTTTTTGGATGTTTTGCATAACCCGTCTGTTAAGTTACCTATAGAAGAAGATCTAGTCGTTCTTGACCCGGAGGCGCAGTTGGTGGCGGCTCTTCACGTCATCCCAGATTGGACATTACCATTCTTGGCTTACATGACCCGGGGCGAGCTGCCAGCGGATGAGACCCTGGCCCGACAGATAACCCGGCGGTCTAAGTCAATGAAGAGTTTTGATGGAGAACTATACCATCGTAGTGTCTCTGGAGCGTTTCAGCGGTGTGTTTCCCCTGAAGAAGGCAAAGAAATACTTCGTGAGATCCATGAAGGTGATTGTGGTCATCACGCCGAGTTAAAGTCTCTGGTGGCCAAAGCTTTTCGTCATGGGTTTTATTGGTTGACGGCTCATGCTGATGCAGAAGATTTGGTTAGTAGATGTGATGGATGTCAAAAATTCGCACGACGAGCACATGTGCCAGCTCAAGAGTTGCGGATGATTCCAACCACTTGGCCGTTTGCGGTCTGGGGGCTTGACATGGTTGGACCTTTCAAAAGATCTAAGGATAAAAAGACACATCTTTTAGCGGCAGTTGACAAATTCACAAAGTGGGTTGAGGCAGAACCAGTGAGTAAGTGTGATGCGGCCACATCGGTTCAATTCATGAAAAAGGTGATCTTCCGTTTTGGTTTTCCACACAGCATATAGCTGACAATGGCCCTAATCTATCCCAAGGGGCTATGGATGAGTTCTGTCAGCATGAGCATATCCGGCTTGATGTTTCGTCTATAGCTCATCCTCAATCCAATGGTCAGGCTGAGAGAGCAAATTAGGAAATCTTAAAAGGTTTGAAGCCCCGGCTTATGGTTCCCTTGCAGCGAACGCCGGGTTTTTGGGTAGAGGAGTTACCCTCGGTGCTGTGGAGTATCAACACCACCCCTAACAGATCTACAAGTTACACACCTTTCGTCATGGTTTATGGAGCAGAAGCAGTGTTACCTAGTGACATCCGTCATGACTCGCCCCGTGTGGCGGCTTATGTTGAAGCTAACAATGAACAAACCAGATAGGATGCACTTGACTTGTTAGATGAGGAAAGAGACTTAGCAGCGGCTCGATCAACAATTTATCAACAGGACCTGCATCATTATCACAGCCGTCGGGTTAAGTCCAGGGCTTTTCAAGAAGGTGGCCTGGTGCTCCGGCTCATCCAGGATTTATCAGATGCACACAAGCTATCCCCACCTTCGGAAGGACCTTTTGTGGTCAGCAAGAAATTAAACAACGGATCATATTACCTCATTGACGTTCGTGAGCACAAAGACTAACGTAAGTCAGAAGAGGAGACCCGCCAGCCGCGGAACATTGCTCAACTTCGGCCATACTACACCTGAGCCACCGGCTCTCATCATGTACATACATTGACGTTATATATATCATGATAAGTAATAAAGCAGGACCATCGGTCTCTTTTCTTTTCAGAAAGATTACACATCTTTATTATTTTTACTATTATTTTTAAATTGACTATTAAGGAGCTGATCATATTTGAATCAAGTCTAACCTTTTTTGGTCCGGCTTATGATCATATTCGAATCTAGCTGCAATTATCATGGTCACTTGGGGGCTTCCTGTTCAAACATAAGTCGTATTCGAACCAAAGAGAACATAGTTGTCGTAACCCTTTTGATCGGATCAAAGCCAAACTCACCGTGGGGCTTCTTGATCGTATTCGAATCACAGCTTAACCCCTTTTGGGTCCGACTTGGATCGTATTTGAATCAGGGTCGTTAAAAACCTCTCAAGGTCATTTGGGGGCTTCCTGTTCAAACATAGGTCATATTTGAACCAAAGAGAACATAGCTGTCGGTACCCTCTTGATCGGCGCAACGCCAAAGCCACTGGGGGCTACATGGTCGTATTCGAACCAAAGAGAACATAGCTGTCGGTACCCTCTTGATCGGCGCAACGCCAAAGCCACTGGGGGCTACATGGTCATATTCGAACCTTAGCTTGACCCCTTTGGTCCGGGTTACTGATAGTATTCGAATCAGAAACCCCCAACCTTTAAATACAAGGTTAATTTTGTTTACCACCTGTTATTTTCCTTATTGGTTTTTTTTGTCTGAATTTCACAAATAATCAGTATAGTCTTTTCACCAGCTGTACTATTTGACAACAAGCCGCCAGGGCATAATAATCTTTAAGTATTCAGAAGCATTGACTTCTCAAAAAGGACCAGATTATTAACCCCATCACCCAGGTCATTTAAGCCGGTGGTCAAGAGGTCAAAGGTACAGGTGTGGCTATTGTTTATGAACATTTGCTTTTTGTATTAATCAAAGGTTCTTCCAACCTTGTTTTCTTTTTACATCTGGTTCTATTTTTTACTATGATAAATATATTGGCTATAAACCGGGTGTTCTAACCCGTTTGGTACTAAGCCGCCAAGCCAGCTGTCTCCTTTTTATCTATAGGAACAGAGTTGAAGTATTGCAGGGACAACCATAAAAGTGATTCATATATTAACATCAGAAAAGCACAGAGTAACACACGGTGTCTTATGTGCGATGGCATATGCAGAACATGCAGTGTTTTCAAAAACTAATCTATTACAAGACTTTTACAAGCCCATGAAGATGGTCATCACTCCTCCCTCGCCGGTTCACCGCCCTCTGCTGATTGGAAGGTGGGCTTTGACCAATCAAAGCCGTTCAGAGCAATAAATTCTGCTTCTTCATCAATCAGGCCGGCCGGATCAACTTCCGGGGCAAATGTATGTTCACGAACAGACGGGATTAAATCGGTCACTTTGTAGGAGGGAGTCGCCATCTTCTTATTATCCAAGTCAAAACCTGGCTAATACTTGTCGATATTGGTTTCTTCTCCAAGAATAGTTGCCTGCGGTCGAACGCCGCGCACGCAAGCCACGAAGTCATCTTGGTCAAAGGGAGATCCGTCTTCCTTCATGGTAGGATACCCTCGGGCTACGTTCGCCGGTTCTAGATCTAGCACCCAAGCCTTGGAGCGGCTTAGGGCAGTCAAAGCTCCGGCTCTGGCACATGAGCGCTTCACTTCTTGGAACCTAGCGAGTAAGATTGACAGCTTTTTTAAGACGTCGCTGAGCCGGTTGGGTCCTCGATTAACAGGAGAGATAGCAGCAAGTGCCCATTGAGTGCCAATATACAATTGCTCCACTAAGCTATACATCGCCTTCAGTTTAGTCGCATTTTCTTGGCTCAGATTCTTGCTTCGTGGGCCTGCACATATTTTGTAAACAAAGAGTCAGCTGGCGGTTCATATTTTGGATCAACAGAAAATACACAATATCAAATACAGATGGCTTACCAAATATGGCGGCCACCATTTGATACACCCGGTCCTTTAATCCGGTCAGCTCTGTTGTAACCTCTTCAAGGGCTGCCTCAGCTTTCTCAGCGCATTGTGTCAACAGAGTTTTTTTTTCTTCAGCCCAGTTTTTCTTCTTGACAGTCAAGATGGTTTTCAAATTTTCCGTCTCAGCAAGACTCAATTGTAGTTTGGAGTCAGCAGATTTGATTTCTGCCTCCTGATCCGCCAGCTGGGTCTTCGCATCAGTTAATTGAGAGCTCACTTCACATAAGGCATTCTGCAAAACATACCCAGCCGAGTCAAGATTTCAATTAAAGTTTAAAGATTCAAGATTCAAGTCTCGAGCGCCTTTGCATTGCAAAACCACTTGACACTTGGGGGCTAATGTATGCCAAATCAATTTTTTATGACTCTAAAATACTTCAAGTCCCAAATACTTTACAAAGTAACAGCACTTGGCACTTGGGGGCTAATGTATGGTATTCAGCAAAGTTTCTCAAGGTTAAGCCGGATTACAGTATTTGTTGGATTCAGTACAAGATAGTTATAAAAATCAAAGAACCGGCTCATTTACGGTCAAATGAACCAGCCCTTGGGGACTACAGGTGAAGCTTTGTTCTATTTTATTAAACTCCAAAAAAATTTAAAGGTAAAGTCTAAGCCTATCATAAAGTCTACAGATCATTCCGGTTTTCTCATAATCTGAAGACTTGGGGGCTGGCAGAAGGTAAGTTGGAAGAACGTACCTCGTACTTCAGCTGCAGCTGCTTGACCATTTCAATCTCCGAGTTACGGCTTGAGTGCACATGGCTGAGATAGCCGGATAATATATCATTGGCATTCAGATGGTCATAATGCGAAATATCAAAACACACTTTTTGTCGCTCCAGCGCCTCTTGTTTCACAGTATGACGAGCCAACATAGTGGGATTCCCTGGCTTAACGAAGCAGCTCCCAGTGATCAGAACGTCTTGAGCAGACCGTGATGGTGGGTTAGCCGAGCTGGATGGACCAGTGGCAGAAGGATTAACGGTGGTTTCATCAAATGATGGCTCAGGAGGATTTGCTTCTGCATTGACAGGCGGGTCTTCTGGAGTATCAGTTAATGGAGGAGAAGATGGCATGGCTTGTTCAGGGACAGGAACTGGCGGGTCTTCCACCGGCTTAGTTGCCTTTGCCTTCTTGGATTTAGCTTGACCGCTGAGAGAAATATGATGAGACTGTTAGTATAAAGATACATCTTGAAAAACACAGAGGAAAGAGGGTTTTTCCTTACCCAGGGGTAGTCTTGAAGGCCGGAAATTTGGTCTGAGACGAGTCGCCAGAAGAGTGAGACACCTCCTGCAAATATAAAGTAAAGTTAAGTAATGCAAGGGAAATGATCCATTAAATAGAGAGTCAAAAACAAATAAGTAAACCTCATTCCGGTGCTTTTGCGGAGTTTGTTGAAGAACAACAGGCGGTTCATCATCATTCCGGGCCTGACGGGGGCTTTCATGTTGCTGATTTTTCAAAAGAAAATGAGGGTCCAGATAAGCTAAAGGGTGTGAAAACCTTACTTTCCGGGTTACGACTCGAAGTTTCTGTCTTGGCAAATGGCCTGAGTCGGAGGAAATAGTTACCTCTTCTTCCACAGCCTGACTGGCCCCAGTGTCGTCCTGGTAATGATCAGTGTTAATAAGATTATTAAAAAGTTGGCCAAGGGAGTCAAGGGCTACCTCCGATTCAGAAGTATCATCAAGCTTCATCATGTCTTCAACGGTGTTCTTCTTCTTCTTCTTTTTAGACCTCCGGGTCGTCTTCTTGGCATTTATGGCGGCAACTCTCGCTTTCTTGCCAGCTTCGTGGTCATATTTAACTTTCCAGAAATCAGATTTGGCTTGCAAACAGGTAAAAACAAGATGAAAGGTCAGGCAAGTATTTAACAATACGGCTGGGAAAAATACAAAGGAGAGAGATCAGAGTTTCCTTACTTCTGGCACCGGATTAAGCTTGCAGAAGGGGTTTAACCCGACGGTACTACAGTCTTCGTATTTTCCGTTCACCAGAAGAGTTGACATTGAAACAATATCTTCTTCCGTTAGTTGAATGGAGCTGTGACGAAGAGAGTCATCTGGGCCTCCACCATACTCGTACATCAATTTCGATCGACGGCTTAGAGGGATAACCCGCCATGAGATCCAGCAGCGGGTCAGGTCAAATCCGGTTAAGTCATTCCCTAACAAGGCGTTAATCCTTTTTATTGATGGGATCAACTTCTTGCGTTCGGCAGCAGTAAGCTTGTCTGGGAGCGTGGATTTTGAGTCAAGACGCTCGACGCGATAACCCGACAGTGGCTTTTCGTTTGCTGGTGAAGTGTCTTGATAATAGAACCAAGTCTGATTCCAGTCTTTTGGATGACTCAGCAAGACTATGAGGGGGAAGACAGCGCCCTGCAGACGCTGAATTGAGATGCCTCCAAGTTCCAAGCTAAGGATGTTGGTGCACTCGTTCTGCACAGTTCCATGGTCGGCTCTTCCTAAAGGTACACCTCACACAGCACTTGGAAGTTGCAGATATTGGATATGGAATTGGGCCCAATATCTTGAGGGTGGAGTTTGAAAAAATGGAGGACATCTCTGAAGAACTTTGAGCCGGGTGGTGAAAAGCCACGGTTCATGTGGTCAGTAAAGACAATGAATTCACCATATTTTGGATTGGGCCGTTCTTCCTCCGGGTCAGGTGCACGATAATACATGGAATTTTTTCCTGGCAAAAATCCTATGGAGAATAACTCCTTCAAACGTTCCTCAGTTACGGTTGAGGAACCCAATTGTAGACAGTCGGCGGTTTGGACGGCATGGTGTTCAGAAACGCACTGAAAGGAAGGTAACATGCCGGTTCAATTCAACAAATATGATGAAAGTATAAGATGATACAGAGGAGTAATGGCGGCTTAATTAAGGTCTAATGTCATATAAGGAAAAGTAAGCCGACACAGTAAGCCGCCATGACTACAGACATTTGAGGAATACTAGCGGCAGAATTGATTAAGTATAGAGACAAACAGGTTTCTTAACTTCTGGATATTACTATGGATCAAATGGCCGTTCAAAATGAGAAACTTTCTAGACCTAAAAATATAGCTCAGATGAGTTCATCAGCCATAAGAAGACATCTGTGCAAAGGAAGGGGATCTACTAACATCTAAAATGGATGAGAAACAGCCATCGCTTACGTTCTGCACTTAAGGAGGGTGCGGTAAAAGAAGTTGCAAAAAATCTACGACGAACAGCGAAGAACACAAGAAGGAAACCTCATGAACCCTAATGCAGATCTATGGGGGTGAGAAGGTGAGAGCTTACGGGTGCGGAGTTGCTGCGGAGGATCGTCGCCGTTCTCTAGATAGTCAGGGTGATGCAGCAGCCGAGCTTGAGGACGATGAGGAGCGCTGCGGCGGCGGTGGAGCTCGAGCGACAGGAGGGTTGCGAGAGGAAGGAGATGAAGAGGAGAGAAGAATGAGAAAAGGTCGAGGCGTGCCTATTTATAAGGGAAAAGTTGAACAGACAGGCGCGAAAATTGAGGAAGACCCAAATGATGATTATCCAACCAAACAGATGCCTCGATTCTCGGGAGGCATTAAAGATGAAGATCCGTTGAGGGATGACGTCATAAAAGTTTTTTGTGTTTTCAAGAGATGACGTCATGGCGGGTTACAAAAACTTCTGCGAGGATAAGAAGATGGATTTTGTCCAAGTGTTGAAGATTGACAAAGAACAAAGTTCAAAGTCAACCTGGGGCCTAATGTTGGGGATATAGCTATCAGTTATGACCCGCCCAGGAGGGGCCGGGTCAGCCTCAATGGCGGGTTACAAAGGAAGCCCAGTAAACATTCAAGACGATAGTTTATCAAATCTTATAGAAGGCCTAAAGGCCTAGAGGCGGCTTAAGGCCCAATATTATAAACCGCCATATATAAGGAAAGACATGTAAAGAAAGGCATGTAAAAGAAGTCACCGAGCCGGACACGATTTATGAGCCGGCCGGGACTCTGTAGGCCACCAGGCGTAAACCCATGTATATAAGGGGACGACCCGGTGGCGGCTTAGGGCAAGAAACAAGAGATCGATAACCAAGACGACGAACTAGCCTCTTGGTAATCGAAACCCTAGCAATATCCAACACAACTAGACGTAGGCTTTTACCTTCATTGTAAGGGGGCCGAACTAGTATAAAACCTCTCGTGTCCTTGGTCCCAATTAACCCCTTTAAGCTTCCTAGTTGCGATGGCCCTACGACTAAGTCCTTTTGCTAGGACATCTGC
Organism: Triticum urartu; assembly: GCF_056163025.1. Lineage (NCBI taxonomy): Eukaryota > Viridiplantae > Streptophyta > Magnoliopsida > Poales > Poaceae > Triticum > Triticum urartu. The sequence goes on from NC_141877.1 coordinate 160,417,436, forward strand.
CGTGACATTTCCACGACATAACTGCTTAGACACATTGAGCTCATTATGATGATGCATTACCGAGTGGGCCCAGAGATACCTCTCCGTCATACAGAGTGACAAATCCCAGTCTCGATTCGTGCCAACCCAATAGACACTTTCAGAGATACCCGTACTGCACCTTTATAGCCACCCAGTTAAGTTGTGACATTTGGGACACCCAAAGCATTCCTACAGTATTCGGGAGTTGCACAATATCATGGTCTAAGTAAAAGATACTTGACATTAGAAAAGCTTTAACAGACAAACTACATGATCTTGTGCTATGCTTAGGATTGGGTCTTGTCCATTACATCATTCTCCTAATGATGTGATCCCGTTATCAATGACATCCAATGTCCATGGTCAGGAAACCGTAACCATCTATTGATCAACGAGCTAGTCAACTAGAGGCTCACTAGGGACATGTTGTGGTCTATGTATTCACACATGTATTACGATTTCCGGATAACACAGTTATAGCATGAACAATAGAAAATTATCATGAACAAGTAAATATAATAATAACCATCTTATTATTGCCTCTAGGGCATATTTCCAACAGTCTCCCACTTTCACTAGAGTCAATAATCTAGTTACATTGTGATGAATCGAACACCCATAGAGTTCTGGTGTTGATCATGTTTTGCTCTTGGAAGAGGTCTAGTCAATGGATCTGCGACATTCAGGTCCGTATGCACTTTACAAATATCTATGTCTCCATCTTGAACATTTTCACGAATGGAGTTGAAGCGACACTTGATATGCCTGGTCTTCTTGTGAAACCTGGGCTCCTTGGCAAGGGCAATAGCTCCAGTGTTGTCACAGAAGAGAGTCATCGGGCCCGACACATTGGGAATAACTCCTAGGTCGGTAATGAAATCCTTCATCTAGATTGTTTCATGTGCTTCCTCCGAGGCTGCCATTTACTCCGTTGACATGTAGATCCCGTCACGACGCTTTGCTTGCAACTGCACCAGCTGACTGCCCCGCCATTCAAAATATACACCTATCCGGTTTGTGACTTGGAGTCATCCAGATCTGTGTCGAAGCTAGCATCAATGTAACCCTTTACGACGAGCTCTTTGTCACCTCCATAAATGAGAAACATATCCTTAGTCCTTTTCAGGTACTTCAGGATATTCTTGACCGCCCTCCAGTGTTCCATGCCGGGATTACTTTGGTACCTTCCTACCAAACTTACAACAAGGTTCACATCAGGTCTGGTACATAGCATGGCATACATAATAGACCCTATGGTCGAGGCATAGGGGATGACACTCATCTTTTCTCTATCTTCTGCCGTGGTCGGGCATTGAGCCGTGCTTAATCTCACACCTTGCAATACAGGCAAGAACCCCTTCTTGGACTGATCCATATTGAACTTCTTCAATATCTTTTCTAGGTATGTGCTTTGTGAAAGACCAATGAGGCGTCTCGATCTATCTCTATAGATCTTGATGCCTAATATGTAAGCAGCTTCTCCAAGGTCCTTCATTGAAAAACACTTATTCAAGTATGCCTTTATGCTTTCCAAGAATTCTATATCATTTCGCATCAATAGTATGTCATCCACATATAATATGAGAAATGCTACAGAGCTCCCACTCACTTTCTTGTAAACACAGGCTTTTCCATAAGTCTGGGTAAACCCAAACGCTTTGATCATCTCATCAAAGCAAATGTTCCAACTCCGAGATGCTTGCACTAGCCCATAGATTGAGCGCTGGAGCTTGCATACCCTGTCAGCATTCTTTGGATTGACAAAACCTTACGTCTGCATCATATACAATTCTTCCTTAAGGAAACCATTAAGCAATGCCGTTTTGACGTCCATCTGCCATATCTCATAATCATAGAATGCGACAATTGCTAACATGATTCGGACGGACTTCAGCTTCACTACGGGTGAGAAGGTCTCATCGTAGTCAACCCCTTGAACTTGTCGGTAACCCTTTGCGACAAGCCAAGCCTTATAGATGGTCACATTACCATCCGCGTCTGTCTTCTTCTTAAAGATCCATTTGTTTTCTATGGCTCGCCGATCATCGGGCAAGTCTATCAAAGTCCATACTTCATTTTCATACATGGATCCTTTCTTGGATTTCATGTCTTCAAGCCATTTGTTGGAATCCGGGCCCACCATCGCTTCTTCATAGTTCGAAGGTACACCATTGTCTAACAACATGATTTCCAGGACAGGGTTGCCATACCACTCTGGTGCGGAACGTGTCCTTGTGGACCTATGAAGTTCAGTAGCAGCTTGATCCGAAGTTTCATGATCATCATCATTAACTTCCTCTCTAGTCGGTGCAGGCACCACAGAAACATCTTCGTGAGCTGCGCCACTCTCCGGTTCAAGAGGCAGTACCTCATCAAGTTCTACTTTCCTCCCACTTACTTCTTTCGAGAAACTCTTTCTCCAGAAAGGAACCATTCTTGGCAACAAAGACCTTGCCTTCGGATCTGTGGTAGAAGGTATACCCAATAGTTTCCTTAGGGTATCCTATGAAGACACATTTTTCTGACTTGGGTTCGAGCTTTTTAGGTTGAAGTTTCTTGACATAAGCATCGCATCCCCAAACTTTCAGAAACGACAGCTTAGGTTTCTTCCCAAACCATAATTCATACGGTGTCGTCTCAACGGATTTCGACGGAGCCCTATTTAAAGTGAATGCGGCAGTCTCTAAAGCATAACCCCAAAATGATAGCGGCAGATCGGTAAGAGACATCATAGATCACACCATATCCAATAGAGTTTGATTACGATGTTCGGACACACCATTACGCTGAGGTGTTCTAGGCAGCGTGAGTTGTGAAAAAATTCCACATTTCCTTAAGTGCATGCTAAATTCATGACTCAAATATTGTCCCCCACGATCTGATCGTAAGAACTTTATTTTCCTGTCACGTTGATTCTCTACCTCATTCTGAAATTCCTTGAACTTTTCGAAGGTCTTAGACTTGTGTTTCATTAAGTAGACATACCCATATCTACTCAAGTCATCTGTGAGGGTGAGAACATAACGATAGCCACCGCGAGCCTCAACATTCATTGGACCGCACACATCAGTATGTATGATTTCCAATAAGTTGGTTGCCCGCTCCATTGTTCCAGAGAACGGAGTCTTGGTCATTTTGCCCATGAGGCATGGTTCGCACGTGTCAAATGATTCATAATCAAGAGACTCCAAAAGTCCATCTGCATGGAGTTTCTTCATGCGTTTGACACCAATGTGACCAAGGCGACAGTGCCACAAGTATGTGGGACTATCATTATCAACCTTACATCTTTTGGCATTCACACTATGAATATGTGTAACATTACGTTCGAGATTCAATAAGAATAAACCATTGACCAGCGGGGCATGACCATAAAACATATCTCTCATATAAATAGAACAACCATTATTCTCATATTTAAATGAGTAGCCATCTCGCATTAAATGAGATCTAGATACAATGTTCATGCTTAAAGCTGGCACTAAATAACAATTATTGAGGTTTAAAACTAATCCCGTAGGTAAATGTAGAGGTAGCATGCCGACGGCGATCACATCGACCTTGGAACCATTCCCGACGCGCATCGTCACCTCATCCTTCGCCAGTCTCCGCTTATTCCACAGCTCCTGTTTTGAGTTACAAATATGAGCAACCGCACCGGTATCAAATACCCAGGAGCTACTACGAGTGCTGGTAAGGTACACATCAATAACATGTATATCATATATACCTTTGGTATTGCCGGCCTTCTTATCCGCTAAGTACTTGGGGCAGTTCCGCTTCCAGTGACTGTTTCCCTTCCAATAAGAGCACTCAGTCTCAGGCTTGGGTCCATGCTTTTGCTTCTTCCCGGCAACTGGCTTACCAGGCGTGGCAACTCCCTTTCCGTCCTTCTTGAAGTTCTTCTTACCCTTGCCTTTCTCGAAACTAGTGGTTTTATTGACCATCAACACTTGATGTTCCTTTTTGATCTCCACCTCCGCTGATTTCAGCATTGAATATAGCCCAGGAATGGTTTTCTCCATCCCCTGCATATTGAAATTCAACAAAAAGCTCTTGTAGCTAGGTGGGAGCGAATGAAGGATTCTGTCAACGACCGCGTCATCCGGGAGATTAACTCCCAGCTGAGACAAGCGGTTGTGCAACCCATACATTTTGAGTATGTGCTCGCTGACAGAACTATTCTCCTCCATCTTACAACTATAGAACTTGTCGGAGACTTCATATCTCTCGACCCGAGCATGAGCTTGGAAACCATTTTCAGCTCTTGGAACATCTCATATGCTCCGTGTTGCTCAAAACGCTTTTGGAGCCCCGGTTCCAAGATGTAAAGCATGCCGCACTGAACCAAGGAGTAATCATCACTACGCGGCTGCCAGGCGTTCATAACTTCTTGAGTTGCTAGGAAAATGGGCGCTTCACCTAGCGGTGCTTCAAGGACATATGCTTTCTTGGCAGCTATGAGGATGATCCTCAAGTTACGAACCCAGTCCATATAGTTGCTACCATCGTCTTTCAGCTTGGTTTTCTCTAGGAACGCATTGAAGTTGAGGGCAACATTAGCGTGGACCATTTGATCTACAAGACATATTGCAAAGATTTTAGACTATGTTCATGATAATTAAGTTCACCTAATCAAATTATTTCATGAACTCCCACTCAGGCAGACATCCCTCTAGTCATCTAAGTGATACATGACCCGAATCGACTAGGCCGTGTCCAATCATCACATGAGACGGACTAGTCATCAACGGTGAACATCTCTATTTGATCGTATCTACTATACGACTCATGTTTGACTTTTCGGTCTCTCGTGTTCCGAGGCCATGTCTGTACATGCTAGGCTCGTCAAGTCAACCTAAGTGTTTTGCATGTGTAAATCTGGCTTACACCCGTTGTATTCGGACGTTAGAATCTATCACACCCGATCATCACGTGGTGCTTCGAAACAACGAACCTTCGCAATGGTGCACAGTTAGGGGAACACTTTCTTGAAATTTTAGCGAGGGATCATCTTATTTAAGCTACCGTCGTTCTAAGAAAATAAGATGTAAAAACATGATAAACATCACATGCAATCAAATAGTGACATGATATGGCCAATATCATTTTGCTCCTTTTGATCTCCATCTTCGGGGCGCCATGATCATCATCGTCACCGGCATGACACCATGATCTCCATCATCATGATCTCCATCATCATGTCTTCATGAAGTTGTCTTGCCAACTATTACTTCTACTACTATGGCTAACGGTTAGCAATAAAGTAAAGTAATTACATGGCGTATTCATTGACACGCAGGTCATAAATAAATTAAGACGACTCCTATGGCTCCTGCCGGTTGTCATACTCATTGACATGCAAGTCGTGATTCCTATTACAAGAAAATGATCAATCTCATACATCACATATATCATTCATCACATCCTTTTGGCCATATCACATCACACGGCATATGCTGCAAGAACAAATTAGATGTCCTCTAATTGTTGTTGCAAGTTTTTACGTGGCTGCTATAGGTTTCTAGCATGAACGTTTCTTACCTACGCCAAAACCACAACGTAATATGCCAATTTCTATTTACCCTTCATAAGGACCCTTTTCATCGAATCCGATCCGACTAAAGTGGGAGAGACAGACACCCGCTAGCCACCTTATGCAACTAGTGCATGTTAGTCGGTGGAACCTGTCTCACGTAAGCATACGTGTAAGGTCGGTCCGGGCCGCTTCATCCCACAATGCCGCCGAATCAAGATAAGACTATTAACGGCAAGTAAATTGACATAATCGACACCCACGGCATCTTGTGTTCTACTCATGCATAGAAACTACTCATAGACCTAGCTCATGATGCCACTTTTGGGGATCGTTGCAGAAATTAAAAAATTTCTACGCATCACCAAGATCAATCTATGGAGAGACTAGTAACGAGAGAGAGGGGAGTGTATCTTCATACCCTTGAAGATCGCGATGCGGAAGAATTGCAAGAACGCGGTTGGAGGAGTCATACATGCAGCGATTCAGATCGCGGTCGATTCCGATCTAAGTGCCGAACAACGGCGCCTCCGTGTTCAACACACCTGCAGCCCGGTGACGTCTCCCGCGCCTTGATCCAGCAAGGAGGAAGGAGAGGTTGGGGAAGACAACTCCAGCAGTAGCACGACGACATGGTGGTGGTGGAGCAGCATGGTTTCCAGCAGGGCTTCGCCAAGCACTACGAAGGATGAGGATGTGGAGAGGTAGGGCTGCGCCGAGGGAGAGAGAGATTCGTGTCCTTGGCAGGCCCAAAACCCCCACTATATATAGGAGGTGGCTGCGCCCCCTCTAGGGTTCCCACCATAGGGGTGTGGCAGCCCTAGATGGGATTGGAGGGGGTGGCCAAGAGGGGAAGAGGGGGGCGCCCTAGGGTGGGCCTTTAGGCCCATCTGCACCTAGGGTTTCCCCCTTCTCCTCCTAGCTGCGCCTTGGGCCTTGGTGGGAGGCGCACCAGCCCACTCAGGGGCTGGTCCCTTTCTACTCTTGGCCCATGCAAGCCCCCGGGGCTGGTGGCCCCTCCCGGTGGACCCTCGGAACCCTTTTGATGGTCCCGGTACATTACCGGTGACACCCGAAATACTTCCGGTGGTCAAAACCTCACTTCCTATATATAACTCTTTCCCTCCGGACCATTCCGGAACTCCTCGTGACGTCCGGGATCTTATCCTGGACTCCAAACAACATTCGGTAACCACGTACAAACTTTCCCTATAACCCTAGCATCATCGAACCTTAAGTGTGTAGACCCTACGGGTTCGGGAGGCATGTAGACATGACTGAGACATCTCTCCGATCAATAACTAACAGCGGGATCTGGATACCCATGTTGACTCCCACATGTTCCACTATGATCTCATCGGATGAACCACGATGTCGAGGATTCAATCAATCCCGTATACAATTCCCTTTGTCAATCAGTACGTTACTTTCCCGAGATTCGATCGTCGGTATCCCAATACTTTGTTTAATCTTGTTACCGCCAAGTCACTTTACTCGTTCCGTAATGCATGATCCCGTGACTAACTACTTAGACACATTGAGCTCATTATGATGATGCATTACCGACTGGGCCCAGAGATACCTCTCCGTCATACGGAGTGACAAATCCCAGTCTCAATTCGTGCCAACCCAACAGACACTTTCGGAGATACCCGTAGTGCACCTTTATAGCCACCAGTTACGTTGTGACATTTGGCACACCCAAAGCATTCCTACAGCATCCGGGAGTTGCACAATCTCATGGTCTAAGGAAAAGATACTTGACATTAGAAAAGTTTTAGCAGACGAACTACACGATCTTTTGCTATGCTTAGGATTGGGTCTTGTCCATTACATCATTCTCCTAATGATGTGATCCTGTTATCAATGACATCCAATGTCCATGGTCAGGAAACTGTAACCATCTATTGATCAACGAGCTAGTCAACTAGAGGCTCACTAGGGACATGTTGTGGTCTATGTATTCACACATGTATTACGATTTTCGGATAACACAATTATAGCATGAACAATAGACAATTATCATGAACAAGGAAATATAATAATAACCATTTTATTATTGCCTCTAGGGCATATTTCCAACATTAATGCCACCCACCCACCACAAGAAATATCCGCCAAGCAATTCCGGTCCCCCGGATATATGCGACCTCATGTACGTATGTCAGCAGCCTCAGGAAATAGTCCATCACTTCTGGGCCAGATTCCTCCTTGTCAAGGACAAGGTTAAAGATTGCCACGATGAGGACGCAATTTCAGCATTCCGCAATAATTGGACGGACAAAGAAATCCTCAACGCCCTCAACCGCCATCGCATACTACACTTCGATGACTTGGCAACCGTAGTATAGAAGTACTGCGCAATGGAAAGCGCCTGGAAAACTCAGACAGCTCGCTGGGAACCAGCGACCTTCACGCCACCTCCCTGATGGGCAAAAAGGATGCACCCTCGTGGGGCACCCGACCCCATAGGGAACAAAATCAAACCCGTTACGGGACGTGGCACCGTTCTTGAAGGATGGCTTGATAGGCCATGCAAAATACACACGACAGCAGATACCGAACCAACCCACAACCTTAGAGCCTGTTGGATACTCCAGCAAGTAGCCAAGAGAGGCAAGGATATCCTCACCAAAATTACCTCAGAGCCACACTTTCCAGAAGACGACGACCTCAGAGTATTAACGGTCTTCGAGACTTTCGCTTCAAACAATCGGCATAAGAGAACACTCCATGACCTCGCTGAAGTCTGCCAAGTCAAAGCAACAAATCCCTGGAATGACACGGCAATAACTTTTAATGCCAATGACGAACCAAAATTCTGGTCAGTCCGGGAACCGACCGCCTTGGTCCTCAACCCAATTGTGGACGGCTTTTGACTCACTAAAGTGATCATGGACAGCGGCAGCGGATTGAACCTCATTTACGAGGACACACTCAGTAAAATGCAAATAGACAGAAGCCGCATCGAGCAAAGTGATATGACCTTTTGAGGAATCATTCCCAGTCGGGAAGCAAGATGTGCGGGAAAAATTAAGCTCGACGTGGTATTCGGCATGCCGGAGAACTATCAGTTCGAAGAGATAACCTTCCAAGTGTCCCCTTCCAACAGTGGATATCACGCCCTGTTAGGGCGGGACACATTCACGTGCTTTTAAGCCATACTTCACTACAGGTATATAAAGCTCAAGATGCCTGGGCCTAACGGTATTATCACTCTCGCCAGTGCTCTGGACATAGCACTCCGTGCTGAAAACAAAACCGCACCCCTGGCCCTCGAGCACTATCCGAGGCCCTTGCGGCAGAAGAATTGACCGCACAATGCTCCATCATGGATAGGGACGACGTAATCCTCGATAAGCGGCCCAAATCCACCTCCTTCAAACCAGCAGATGAAATAGTAAAATTTCAAGTTCACCCGACGACCCCCAAGAAGACAGCCTCCATCGGGGCACAACTGGACCCTACAGTCGACGCTGCATTACGCGCGTTCCTGCGCGAGAACTGGGACATATTCTCCTGGCATGCTTCTGACATGCCAGGAATCCCATGCAGGTTGGCCGAACAAAGCCTCAATATATTGAAGGGATACAAGATGGTCAAGCAAACACTGCGACGCTTTTCTGAACCCAAACGACAAGCTATGTGGGAGGAACTAGCCAAGTTAATTGAGGCCGTTTTCAAGAGAGAAATAAAACATCTGAACTAGCTAGCAAACCTGGTGATGGTACCAAAGAAGGATAAATCCCGGTGCCTATGCGTCGATTTCAAAGACCTCAACAAGGCCTGCCCTAAGGATCCCTTCCCCCTCCCCCGCATCGATCAGATCATTGTCGCTACCGCAGGACACGAATCACTGTGTTTCCTCGACGCATACTCCAGATACCATCAAATCAAAATGAAGGAATCCGACCAAGCCGCAACATCGTTCATTACCCCATACGGGCCTTTATGCTTCAACACTATGCCATTTGGGCTAAAAAATGCCGGCGCCACCTACCAACACATGATTGAAACATGCCTGGAGAAACAAATCGGCAAAATAGTCGAAGCATATATGGATGACATCATCATCAAAACTAAGCACGTCGAGTCACTAGTAGACGACCCGCGTCTCACATTTGACAACCTCCGTGCATATGACATCAGGCTCAATCCGGAAAAGTGTGTCTTCGGCGTTCCCGCTGGAAATCTGCTGGGCTTCATCATTTCCAATAGAGAAATTGTGGCAAACCCAGCCAAAATCCGAGCTTTGTCACAATTGGCTACACCAACAGACCTTAAACAGGTCCAAAAACTAGCCGGATGTGTGGCAGCTTTAAGCTGCTTTATCTCTAGATTAGGAGAAAAAGCATTGCCACTATACCGCCTACTCCGATGCAGCGACCACTTCGAGTGGACGGACGCGGCAATGGTCGGACTGGAAGAAATAAAAGCTCTTTTAGCGAGTAACACAATCCTGTCCGCGCCGAATGTCGGCGAACCCATGTTATTATACATCTCTGCAACACACCAGGTGGTGAGTGCGGTGATTGTCGTCAAACGAGAGGAGGACGGACATAAATTCCCACTTCAGAAATCGGTATACTATGTATCCACTATCTTCACACCATGCAAATCCCGGTACCCTCATTACCAAAAGATAGCATATGCGGTCTTCATGGCATCCCGGAAGCTACGGCACTACCTCCAAGAGTGCTCGATCACGGTGGCTTCCTAAGTACCACTCAATGACATAATAAACAACCGCGACACTACAGGCCGGATTGCCAAGTGGGCCATTGAGCTCTTGCCATTTGATATCACATACAAGCCACGCCGAGCCATTAAATCCCAAGTATTGGCTGACTTCGTCGCCGAATGGACAGAGGCCGAACTCCCTAAAGAGTACGGTACATATTCCAACTGGGTCATGCACTTCAATGGCTCTAAAATGCTGGCGGGTTTAGGAGCGGGCGTTGTCTTAACGTCCCCCACAGGAGACACAGTCTAGTATGTACTCCAAATATTATACACAGACTCCAATAATGCAGCCGAATACGAGGCCTTATTGCACGGTCTTCGGATGGCTGTATCTATGGGCATACAACGCCTGGAGGTGCGCGGGGATTCAAACCTCGCAATATCCTAAATAAACGGAGACTTTGACGCTAAAGATCCAAAGATGGTGGCCTATCATAACGCCGTACTCAAAATATCGGCTCGGTTCGAGGGACTCGAGTTTCATCATGTGGCTCGAGAAAGTAATCAAGCGGTGGATGTCCTTGCTCGCATGGGTGCCAAGCGTGACCCCGTCCCGCCTAACATCTTTTTGGAAAGGCTCTTCAAGCCATCCGTGGTGTGGTAGGATGAGAGCGGCAACACTAGTCTGGATCCGGTTATACCCCAAGAATCCGTACACAATTCTGATATCATCGGGGGCTCATCCACCGAAACAACACCATCGGCCCACCTAATAATGGTTGTAATTTCCCCATGGACCGAACCCTTCTTGGCCTACCTTAATTGGCGAGAGCTCCCCGAGGACCAGAATGAGGCTCGATGCATCATTCGGCGCTCAAAAGCCTCCAAGGTTCATGAAGGAGAGCTCTACAACAAGAGTGCTACTGGAATACTTCAAAGATGTATCTCCGAAGAAGAAGGACGACAACTCTTGGCCGAAATCCATGCTGGTCTTGGCGGTCACCAGGCCATAGCCCGGGCTATTGTAAGCAAGGCCTTCCGTACCGGTTTCTTCTGGCCGACGGCCCGGGAAAATGCACAGGACCTTGTCCAACATTGTGTGGGCTGCCAGCTTTTCACCAATCAAAGCCATATGCCGCCTACCACCTTACAAACAATCCCTATTACTTGGCCTTTCGCGGTCTGGGGGCTTGATATGGTCGGACCCCTCAAAGGGGGAAGCCATAAGAAAAAATATCTACTGGTCATGGTAGATACATTCACTAAGTGGATAGAGGCCAAGCCAGTTAAAACGGCCAAAGCCGGACCAGTGATAGACTTTATATCTGGCACCGTACACCGTTATGGTGTCCCATACAGCATCATCACCGATAATGGCTCCAATTTTACAGCCGACGAAGTGAAAAAATGGTGTGCTAACCTGGGCATCAAGCTCGATTATGCCTCCGTCTATCACCCCCAAATGAACGGTCAAGTCGAATGAGCTAATGGTCTTATCATGAGCGGCATTAAGCCTAGACTAGTATGGTCTTTAAAAGAGTTAGACAAACACTGGGTCGAGGAGCTCGACTCCGTACTCTGGGGGCTGCGGACCACGCCCAATCGCACTACCGGTTACACACCATTTTTCATGGTGTACGGCGTGGAGGCTGTTTTGCCCTGCGACATTATTCATGACTCACCTCGAGTGCGCATGTACGAAGAGAGAGAAGCCGAGCTAGATTGGCAGGACAGTCTAGATACCCTGGAGGAGGAGCACGATGTTGCAAAGGCCCGTTCCGTATTCTATCAACAACAAGCTCGCAGATACCAAAGCAGAGAGGTGCAGGCCAAGACTTACAATGTTGGTGAACTCGTTCTACGCTTGCTAGAGATGAAAAAGGACAAACTCAAGCCCAAGTGGGAAGGTCCCTTCATTATAGATGAAGTTCTCACTGGAGGTGCGTACCATCTGCATGATGCATCGGATAATCGGTTAGAGCCGAACCCGTGGAATGCCGCCAGACTCCGAAGATTCTACGCCTAGAGCCAGACTCATTGTTCATTTTCTTTTGCTCCTCTTTTCATTTTCTCTCTCTTTAAATATTTTTCTTTAGCTTTATAGCTCTTGTGCGGCTAGACCACACACTTATGAGGTACACATCCTTAAATGTATACGCCCATAACACCCGGGGGCTTCTTTTACAGAAGCTTACTATCATTTTCCGAGCATCAAGCTCGCCACATATATGTCCTTTTCTCATGTATACCCTTTCTTCACCATGATATGCACCTTTATGACTTAAGTTTTTGCCAAGCTGGGTTGCCTGGCTCCTGTGCTTATGCCCTACGTTCCCGTTAGTTCGGCTAGGGCATAAAGGGAGCACCTCTGCGATTGTTACAGGCGGGTCATCCGGACTTGTACCTCAGACTGGGTGAAGCCGAAAGCTAGTGTTCTTAAGGGAATAATCGGTCGGCGGACTAAAGACGTTTTACCCTCGTTGCACTATGAACCCCCAGATATTATGTATACTGCGATTTTTCGAATCACAATTTGGGCATGCATACTAACGCATGTTCACCCAGGGAAAGGAACCCTTAACGGAACTATTCTCTCCGGAATATGTTTCTTACAATCAATAAGTAATATAACATAGCTAGCCGAATACAACTTGTCTGTTCAAGCAACTATGACCCCTATGCCTGGTTTCCACGCATGCCTTGGTATTTATTGATGGTCCGGTATTCGGAAACACTCCGCACCTTCGGGTCGAGAGGTCGAAGCGAAAAGGTCTGCCATGACAATCGTTTTACAGTTCGGCTAGGGACAAAATTGTCAATTGAACTTCATAGTCACTTGGACTCAAAAACTTCTTCCTCTATACCGTCTAACAGGCTGTCTAGTTTACAGTCCTATTGTGAAAACTTCGCGGCTATCTTTACTTGGTCATATACCAAGCTCACTGGAATCTCTTGTCCATCCGACCCCCGAGGTCCGACCCGGGCCATATGATTCGGATCAAGTCAGGTGTACCGTGTTTTCACCATGGCCCAAGCCTCTCGTGCGCCTTCCCGGCAAGCCGATATCTTCCATAAACTGAAGCGGCGCCGAGCTCCCTTGAATAGCTTCACCAGCTCCTCCATACTTCCTGGAGGGGATGCGGATGGCCATAAAGCCTTGGCAACGCTCTGCATCGCTTACCATGCTCGCTCATACACTTGGGACAACTCTTGTGACAGATCGCCTTAGAAGCTGGATGCCTCTTCTTCGGGCCGCCCAGTCAAAATACCTACAGGAATAAACTTATCAAAAGTCGTCTCAGCAAACTGTACGACAATAAGTTGAAAGGCATACTGAATATGCCGCCTCAAAGCTTTTTGTTCTCCTTTATAGCATCCGCTGGTTGGGCCCGCACATCCTTCAGCTCTTCGCCGAGCCGGGTATTGGCATCCCGCAGCTTGTTCTTTTCGTCCCTGGTCCGTGTTAGTACATGTTGACCAGCAGCCTCTTGCCTTTCGGCATGTTCCTTCTTTGCTTGTGGGGCCTTTAGCTTCTCTAACATCTGAGCCAACGAGCCTGCCATCATATAATACAACAATGTTTATTCATATAAACACGATTGGCACATGATTACATGATAGAAGGGAACAATACCAGTCGGTGCCTCCTTGGACTTCCCTAGTTCGGCGGTAATAATAGTTAGCTGGGTCCAGCACTGTTCCAGCTCCCGAGATAGCATGTTGTTCTTCTCCATGAGTACCTGATTATACAATGATCCTTAAATCAGTTCTTTCAACTGCTTCATGTCTCGGGGGCTACTAGTATATGGTTACCAGATCTATACAATGCATACTTACCCACATATCATTCAAATACTAGTCAGTGGCTCTTGCAAGCCCATCCCGATCAGCTCGGATGCATGCATCAGCCGAGCTGAAGGCATTGAACGCCTCTTCAGCAAAGCCGGGGTCGCGAAGAGCGGCCCTCCATAGCCGATGATTCATGGAGCTCTCTACTTCAGAGTTCTTGACGGACATGTCATCCGAATCCTCTGAAGGATGACAATCCGGCATCACTCCCGTATCAGCCCCTGCCCTAGAGGCAGGGTCTGGAACCTGATTGGTAGAGGCGCGATCGGCAGGATCCTCGGACATAGTCTGGCGAACACTCTTCCTGATAAAACACATCGGACAATGTCACAGTTCGATGTGACTGCTAGGGGGTGTATTTGAATCCATACCTCTTTGATGAAGGCTCAGCCGTGTTGTCATCTGCCTACCTCTTTGAAGCCCCGCCCGGCGCAGGCGCCGCTCTCTTATGAGATGCCTCTGGTGCAGCATGGCGTGCCGAGCACCTCCACTTCGGAGCACGAGACAGTGCGGTGGGTGAGGCATTACGAGGAAGATCTTTTGGAGGAGATGCTCCCTGGGCACTTACGTGGGAAGACGGCAGGAGACCGGGGTAATCGGCTACAATGGCCACCTCTGTGCCGTCGTAGCTCGCCTGATAGAAGACCCCCTTGAGGGAGTCCTGGATTAAGGGGTCCTCGGGCGTCCGACCTGTTGGATATGGGATGGACTAATGGGCTATGAAGACACAAGACAGAAGATTCTTTCCTGTGTCCGGATGGGACTCTCCTTGGCATGGATGGCAAGCCTAGCATTCATATATGAAGATTCCTTTCTCTATAACCGACTTTGTACAACCCTAGTCCCCTCCAGTGTCTATATAAACTAGAGGGTTTAGTCCGTAGAGGCAATCATAATCATACAGGCTAGACTTCTAGGGTTTTAGCCATTACGATCTCGTGGTAGATCAACTCTTGTAACCCCCATACTCGCCAATATCAATCAAGCAGGATGTAGGATATTACCTCCATCAAGAGGGCCCAAACCTAGGTAAAACTTCGAGTCCCCTGTCTCCTGTTACCATCAACCTTAGACGCACAGTTAGGGACCCCCTACCTGAGATCCGCCGGTTTTGACACCGACATTGGTGCTTTCATTGAGACTTCCACTGTGTCGCCGCCAAAAGGTTCGATGGCTCCATCCATCATCTGCAACGATACTGCCTGGGCGAGGTTTTTCTTCCCGGCCAGATCTTCGTATTCGGTGGCTTCGCACTGCGGGCCAACTCGCTTGGCAATCTAGAGCAGATCGACAGCTACGCCCCAGGTCTCCAGATTAGTTTTGGAAACCTTGATTATGTTGCTGATGTTCGAGGAGACTTGATCTTCCAAGGATTCACGACCCCAGCCTCCGCTCTGGCCTTAGAGCCGGAGCGCCTCGCCAGGACCGAAGACAAGATTTCTAAACCCGCCGGACTATTTTCGGCCACTAGGCCCAGTACAAGGGAGCCGGAGGAAGCAGTGTCGCCGGCGACCATCACCAAGCCGAACTCTACCGCAGACACTGGGTCCGAACTCTCGGAGTCAGCATTTTGTGAGCTCGGCGGAGGAATTCTCTTCCTGCCATACTCCACGGACTCTTTTCTCCCTCAACAAACCTCGCCTTTAAGCGAGACTGTGGACTTGATGCGATCCCTTGTGATTACGGAGGAGCAACGTCCGATCTATGCCCAGCCCGGACTAGGGGCTGAGAGCGGGGAATTTTACGTCCCACCCACCACCCACTTCATCGCCACAGTAGAGCACTTAACTGACACGCTCGATTTCGGATCCGAAGACATCAACGGTATGGACGATGATGCTAGAGAGGAGCAAGCTGAAAACCCACCGTTTACCGGACGCTGGACGGCCACCTCTTCGTATGACGTGTACATGGTGGATACACCCAAGGAGGGTGACAATGATAATGAGAAAAATCCAGTAGGGGATAAACCTCCCAAGATACAACAAAAACACCGACGGCGCCGCTCTAAATCACGCCGCATCAAAGACAGCAATACCGGCATGAGAGACAACAACACTCCGGATGATGCCGAAGACCAAGAAAACCCCGTCGAGCCAAACTATGAACAAGTCGATCAGGAAGATGGGCAAGTTAGCCCTGATGAATAGGCTGCAAACAAAGACTCGGAGGATGATATGTCTCCGTCGTATCTACTTTTGCAAACACTTTTGCCCTTGTTTTGGACTCTAACTTGCATGATTTGAATGGAACTAACCTGGACTGACGCTGTTTTCAGCAGAATTGCCATGGTGTTATTTATGTGCAGAAACAAAAGTTCTCAGAATGACCTGAAATTTCACGGAACGTCTATTTGGAAATAATAAAAAATCCTTGCAAACGATGAAGACCAGGGGCCCACACCCTAGCCACGAGGGTGGGGGGCGTGCCCCCTACCTCATGGGCCCCATGGAGCTCCTCCGACCTCAACTCCAACTCTATATATTTGCTTTCGGGGAGAAAAAAATAAGAGAGAAGGATTCATCGTGTTTTATGATACGGAGCCGCCGCCAAGCCCTAAAACCTCTCGGGAGGGCTGATCTCGAGTCCGTTCGGCACCCCGGAGAGGGGAATCCGTCTCCATCGTCATCACCAACCTTCCTCCATCACCAATTTCATGATGCTCACCGTCGTGCATGAGTAATTCCATCGTAGGCTTGCTGGACGGTGATGGGCTGGATGAAATTTATCATGTAATCGAGTTAGTTTTGTTAGTGTTTGATCCCTAGTATCCACTATGTTCTGAGATTGATGTTGCTATGACTTTGCTATGCTTAATGCTTGTCACTAGGGCCCGAGTGCCATGATTTCAGATCTTAACCTATTATGTTTTCATCAATATATGAGAGTTCTTGATCCTATCTTGCAAGTCTATAGTCACCTATTATGTGTTATGATCCGTTAACCCCGAAGTGACAATAATCGGGATACTTACCGGTGATGACCGTAGTTTGAGGAGTTCATGTATTCACTATGTGTTAATGCTTTGGTCCGATACTCTATTAAAAGGAGGCCTTAATATCCCTTAGTTTCTACTAGGACCCCGCTGCCACGGGAGGGTAGGACAAAAGATGTCATGCAAGTTCTTTTCCATAAGCACGTATGACTATATTCGGAATACATGCCTACATTACATTGATGAATTGGAGCTAGTTCTGTGTCACCCTAGGTTGTGACTGTTACATGATGAACCGCATCCGGCATAATTCTCTATCACCGATCCATTTCCTACGAGCTTTCCATATATTGTTCTTCGCTTACTTACTTTTCCGTTGCTATTGCTATCATCACTACAAAATACCAAAAACATTACTTTTGCTATCATTACCACTACTATCATATTACTTTGCTACTAAACACTTTGCTGCAGATATTAAGTTTCCAGGTGTGGTTGAACTGACAACTCAGCTGCTAATACTTGAGAATATTGTTTGGCTCCCCTTGTGTCGAATCAATAAATTTGGGTGGAATACTGTACCCTCGAAAACTGTTGCGATCCCCTATACTTGTGGGCTATCAAGACTATTTTCTGGCGCCGTTGCCGGGGAGCATTGCTCTATTCTTTGAGTCACTTGGGATTTATATCTTCTTATCATTATGAAGAACTTGAGAGATCCAAAAACCAAGATTTATCCCTCAACTACGAGGGGAGGTAAGGAACTGCCATCTAGCACTGTACTTGATTCACCTTCTGTTTTGAGTAAGCTTGCAACACCTAAACCTGCTTCTGCTATTCGTTTTGATATGTCGCATGTTCTGCTATGCATGATACTTATGATGAGACTACTTCTATTCTTGATACTACTGTGCCACTTGGGTGAATTTCTTGATGAACCACTTGCTAGGGTTAGATAGAATGAAAATATTGAAACTGATAATATTGATGAAAGTGACGATGAAGACTCCCCCCCCTAATAAATATGAATTGCCTGTTATTCTCGAGGGTTATGTTTTTCAAAAAGAAGCTGCTCTAGCTATTTTAGCTTGCAAAGATAGATACGAGCTCAAGACGTTATTAACTAAATGGAAGCAGCAATCTCTTAATGCTAGAATGAAACCTGACCCTGCTTTTGCTACTTCACCTATCTGTGTTACTGATAATGATTATGAATTCTCTGTTGATCCTGATATAATTACTTTCGTTGAATCTGATCCTTTTCATGGCTATGTATCTAAAACTGTTGTGGCAATCTTACTAAATTAAATGATATAGCTACCCTGTTCACTAATGATGAGAGAAATCGTTACTTTTATATCCTTAAAATATTCCCGTTCTCATTAAAGGGTGATGCTAAGATATGGTTTAATTCTCTTGATCCTGGTTGTGTGCGTATTCCCCAGGATATGATTTATTACTTCTCTGCTAAATATTTCCCTGCTCATAAGAAACAAGCTGCTTTGAGGGATATATATATATAATTTTGTGCAAATTGAAGAAGAGAGTCTCCAACAAGCTTGGGGGAGGCTTCTCCAATTACTTAATGCTTTGCCTGATCATCCTCTTAAGAAGAATGAAATACTTGATTTCTTTTATAATGGACTAACCGACGCTTCCAGAGATTACCTGGATAGTTGCGCTGGTTCTGTTTTCAGGGAAAGAACACCGGATGAAGCTGAAATTCTATTGAATAATATGTTGACAAATGAAAATAATTGGACACTTCCTGAGCCTATTCCTAAACCAACTCCGAAGAAAAGAGGTGTTCTATTTCTCAGTCCTGAAGATATGCAAGAGGCAAAGAAATCTATGAAAGAAAAAGGAATAAAAGCTGAAGATGTTAAGAATTTACCTCCTATTGAAGAAATACACGGTCTTAATTTACCGCCTGTTGAAGAAACATATGATCTTAATCCATTACCTATTGAAGAAATACATGGTATTGATAACCTGACACAGGTAGTAAAGGTAAATTCCCTCTATAGATATGATAAAGCTGAAATCCCATTTACTAAGTTTGCTAGCCCATGCTTAGATGAGTTTGATAAATTTATGGTTAAGCAAGAAGACTTCAATGCTTATTTTGGTAGACAATTGAAATACAATTCAAATATGCTTGAACACTTGGGTGATTATATGGCTAATGTCAAAGGTGAACTTAAACTTATTAGTAAACATGCTTCTATGGTTACCACTCAAGTAGAACAAGTACTTAAAGCTCAAAATGATTTGCTCAATGAATTAAATAGTAAGAATAATAATTATGCTATTAGAGTGGCTACTAGACCTGGTAGAATGACTCAGGAACCTCTATATCCTAAAGGCCACCCTAAGAGAATTGAGCAAGATTCTCAGAGAAATAATATAGATGCACCTAGTCCTTCTAAAAGGAAGAAAAAGAAAAATGATAGGACTTTGCATGCTTCTAGTGAACCTATTGCTGAACCACCTGAGATTCCCAATGATATTTCTATTTCTGATGCTGGAACACAATCTGGCAATGAACCTAAAACTAGTGATAATGTTAATGATAATGTTAATGATAATGTTCATGATGATGCTCAACCTAGCAATGATAATGATATAGAAATTGAACCTGTTGTTGATCTTGATAACCCACAATCAAAGAATCAACATTATGATAAGAAAGACTTTGTTGCTAGGAAACATGGTAAAGAAAGAGAACCATGGGATTTTGAGCGCTTTAATGAAATGATTAGACCTACCTTTTTGCGTATGCGATTAGCTGATATGCTTAAAATGAATCCTTATGCTAAGTACATGAAAGATATTGTTACTAATAAAAGAAAGATACCGGAAGCTGAAATTTCCACCATGCTTGCTAATTATACTTTTAAAGGTGGAATACCTAAGAAACTAGGAGATCTCGGAGTACCAACTATACCATGCTCCATTAAAACAAATTATGTTAAAACCGCTTTATGTGATCTTTGAGCCGGTGTTAGTGTTATGCCTCTCACTTTATATCGTAGACTTGATTTGAATAAGTTGACACCTACTGAAATATCTTTGCAAATGCCTGATAAATAAACTGCTATACCTATCGGTATTTGTGAGGATGTGCCTGTTGTAGTTGCAAACGTTACTATTTTAACGGACTTTGTTATTCTCGATATTCTCGAGGATGATAGTATGTCTATTATTCTTGGAAGACCCTTTTTGAATACTGCAGGGGCTGTTATTGATTGCAACAAAGGCAATGTCACTTTTCATGTCAATGGTAATGAGCATACGATACACTTTCCGAAGAAACAACCTCAAGTTCATAGTATCAACTCTATCGGAAAAATTCCATTGATTATTATTGGAGGTTTTGAATTTCCTCTACCTACTGTCAAAAAGAAATATGATATTCTTATTATTGGGGATGTGCATATCCCCGTTGAGGTAACATAGTGTTATTCAAAATTTCTCCGGTTCCATGTTATTCGGAATGAGTTCGTTAACAAGACTTGATCAACCTTGTTAGTGGATTCCTTTTCATGAGCATGAGATGGATGAAACTAGAAGGCACAACCTTATGTACCCTCCTTTTACTTTCTGTTATTTATATTAAATAAAATTAAAATAAGTATCTTTCGTCTGTTATCTGATTTATCCATGCAATATAAAAATACCCAGAAAATAAAAGTTCTCCAAATGCCCTGAAATTTAAATATGATTTTTCTGGAATATTTGAGAATATTTGGCACTGAGAACACAGCAGGGGGGCATCCACCTGGCCACGAGGGTGGAGGGCGCGCCCTACCCCCTAGGCGCGCCCCCTGCCTCGTGGGCCCACGGTTGCCCTCCTCCACTTATTCCTGCACCCACACACTCCTTCTTCCTCCCAAAAACACGAATATCCAGCTCAAGCACGAGTTCTAGCTCATTTTGCTGCCATTTTCGATCTCCTTGCTCAAAGCACCTCTCACAAAACTGCTTGGGGGGATTGTTCCTTGGTATGTGACTCCTCCATTGGTCCAATTAGTTTTTGTTCTAGTGCTTTATTCATTGCAAATTTGTGCTGCTTAGGTGACCCTGTTCTTGAGCTTGCATGTCAAATTTATATGGTTAAAAGTAGTTTTGATGCATGATATAGGCTCTAGGCACTTGTAGGAGTAGTTGCTATCAATTTTGTTGAGTTTGGTTTACTTTTATTTTGAAGTTACTAAAAATTTCAAAAAAAATTCAGAGGAAGAAATATGTTTAGGAAAATGTACCAAGATGGTTCTTTAAGGAAACAAGAGCCCAGGCTTGCAATGCGTGATGCCGATGATGAGCCACCAAGGGACGCCCCAGTGCGGCCCTGTGAATGGCCTTCAGAGGACTTCATGGATCGAGCGGGGATTAAGGAAGAATGTAACACATATTTGCGTAACGCTGATCTTGTGAGCTTCGAGGAAGAAAAATGTCGTCAGTACCACTATCTCACCAGTTCCTTTGTGAGGAGGTTTGAATTTTCTTCTTCATGTAATTCTCCAACTGTCCTGTTTGATCTTTATGAAAATTCTTACACTATGGACTTAGAGGATTTTACCACTGCTTGCAAACTTCCACGATGGGGTAGTGTCAGGGAACCTCGCAAATATGAATTTAGAGATTTTATTGCTAGTATAACTGTGGGGGAATCTAGAGATATAACACAAGCTACCATAGGGAGCATTCACTTTCCTTCTATACATTATTTTGCTCTCTTCATAGGTAGATGCATTAATGGTAAAGATGAGGCATGTCACATGTGTGTGCCTGACCTCAGTATTCTTAGGAGTGCTGTGTTAGGAGATAAATCTTATAATTTGGGAGCCATTGTTGCACGTAGGTTGCATGTTAATAGATTTAATGGAGATTTCTTTGGTGGAATTTATGCAACCCGCTTAGCTGATTTTCTTGGTGTAACCATACGCAATGATGATATTGAATTGCCTCCTGCTTACCTAGACTTTAATGCTATGGTTCACCACTAGTTTGTTGAGAGGAATGAATCACCTCTCCAGTATCGCTTAATCTTTGACAGACACCGTGCTGTCCGTATTACTCTCCCTGCTCCTGCCTTCTTTGATTATCAGGCAAAAGGAAGATATGTTATTACCAGAGAGGAGGCGGATGAGTATGAGAGGAGGGCAGAGGCCGCTCGTCGCCACGCTGCAGCTCAGGAGGCGATAGCCGCTGCATCTTAGTACGACCCCAACTATTATTATGGATATTCGCCAGGCCAGCCGTGGCCCTAGACCAACTTAGGACAAAAGCCTATGCTTGGGGGAGTACGTATTTCTCACCGACACTATATTCATGTTCACACAATCATTGCTAGATGTCGGTGCTCATACTTTTTCATTGTAATATCCATGCTAGTTTATTTCCTTTTTATGCTTTCTTCTTGTGTGGTTGATAAACTTTAAGAAAAACTAAAAAAAATAGTTGTATCTTTTAGCTACTTTTAATTTCCATGCTTGTAGTAGTAATTAAAAAGAAAACCCAAAAAGATTTCCTATTCTTCTTTTGCTTGTTGGGAGCTCTCCCGTGTAAATAGTTTTATTTCTTTTCTTTTCTTTGGGGGTCGATAGGAGAAGGCCATGATTAAATTATTGAAGTGGCTCTTATATGCATTATTGTTGATCTGACAAAAGAGCCCATATTGCCTTGTATTCTCCTGCTTATTGAATGCTTGCAGATTCCAGCTTAGTCCAATGCACGTGCACTGTTATTATTATTCACATCATTCGGTCATGCAAGTGAAAGGCAATTATGACGATATATGATGGACTGACTGAGATGAGAAAAGCTGGTATGAACTCGACCCCTCTTGTTTTTGTAAATATGATTAGTTCATTGTTCCTAATTCAGTATTATGAATAAACATGTTTGCAATGACAACTAGAGATCATAGTTTCTTGTGCCATGCTTGATTAGCTAGGAGATTATAATGGTTTACCTTGCGTGCCAACATGCTATTAAAATGGTTGTGATGTGGTATGATAGGGTGGTATCCTCCTCTGAATGATTTAAGTGACTTGACTTGGCACATGTTCACGCATGTAGTTGAAACAAAATCAACATAGCCTTCACGATATTTATGTTCATGGTGGATTATATCCTACTCATGCTTGCATTCGGTGTTGATTAATTTTAATGCATGTTCATGACTGTTGTCGCTCTCTAGCTGGTCGCTTCAAAGTCTTTTGCTAGCCTTCATCTGTACTAAGCGGGAATACTGCTTGTGCATCCAATCCCATAAACCCCAAAGTTATTCCATATGAGTCCACTATACCTACCTATATACGGTACCTACCTGTCGTTCCAAGTAAATTTGCATGTGCCAAACTCTAAACCTTCAAATAAATATCATGTTTTGTATGCTCGAATAGCTCATGTATCAACTAGGGCTGTCCGTGTCTTCCATGTTAGGTGGGTTATTATCAAGAGGAGTGGACTCCGCTCCTCACTCACGAGAAAGTGGTTGGTCACCGAGATGCCTAGTCCCATGCTTTATGCAAATCAAATCAAAATAATTGCAAACAAAACTCCCCTGGGACTCTTGTTAGTTGGAGGCACTCGTTGTTTCGAGCAAGCCATGGATTGATGCTTGTTGGTGGAGGGGGAGTATAAACTTTACCATTCTGTTTGGGAACCGCCTATAATGTGTGTAGCATGGAAGATATCGCCATCTATTGGTTGTTATGTTGACAATGTAAGTATACCGCTCAAAATATTATTCACCTCTATTTCAAAACCGAGCTCTGGCACCTCTACAAATCCCTACTTCCCTCTGCGAAAGGCCTATCTATTTACTTTCATGTTGAGTCATCATCCTCTTATTAAAAAGCACCAGTTGGAGAGCACTGCTGTCATTTGCATTCATTACTATTAGTTTACATTGAGTATGACTTGACTAGATCTCTTTTACCATGAATTACAATGTCTAGTCAGTCCTTGATCTTTAAAGGTGCTCTGCATTTATGTTTTGCGGTCTCAGAAAGGGCTAGCGAGATACCATCTTGTTATATCATATTATGACTGTTTTGAGAAAGTGTTGTCATCCGAGATTTATTATTATTGCTCGCTAGCTGATTATGCCATTGATATGAGTAAACATGAGACCTATGCGTTATTATGGTTAGTTCATAATCTTTGCTGAAAACTTGAATGCTGGCTTTACATATTTACAACAACAAGAGCAAACAGAGTTTGTAAAAGGCTTTCTTTATCACTTTCAGTTTGTCAACTGAATTGCTTGAGGACAAGCAAAGGTTTAAGCTTGGGGGAGTTGATACGTCTCCGTCGTATCTACTTTTCCAAACACTTTTGCCCTTATTTTGGACTCTAACTTGCATGATTTGAATGGAACTAACTCGGACTGACGCTGTTTTCAACAGAATTGCCATGGTGTTATTTATGTGCAGAAACAAAAGTTCTCGAAATGACCCGAAACTTCACGAAATGTCTATTTGGAAATAATAAAAAATCCTTGCAAAAGATGAAGACCAGGGGGCCCACACCCTAGCCATGAGGATGGGGGGCGCAGCCCCCTACATCGTGGGCCCCCTGGAGCTCCTCCGACCTCAACTCCAACTCTATATATTTGCTTTCGGGGATAAAAAAATAAGAGAGAAGGGTTCATCGCGTTTTACGATATGGAGCCACCGCCTAACCCTAAAACCTCTCGGGAGGGCTGATCTGGAGTCCGTTCGGGGCTCCGGAGAGGGGAATCTGTCGCCATCGTCATCATCAACCTTCCTCCATCACCAATTTCATGATGCTCACCGCCGTGCGTGAGTAATTCCATCGTAGGCTTGCTGGACGGTGATGGGCTGGATGAGATTTATCATGTAATCGAGTTAGTTTTGTTAGGGTTTGATTCCTAGTATCCACTATGTTCTGAGATTGATGTTGCTATGACTTTGCTATGCTTAATGCTTGTCACTAGGGCCCGAGTGCCATGATTTCAGATCTGAACCTATTATGTTTTCATCAATATATGAGAGTTCTTGATCCTATCTTGCAAGTCTATAGTCATCTATTATGTGTTATGATCCATTAACCCCGAAGTGACAATAATCGGGATACTTACCGGTGATGACCGTAGTTTGAGGACTTCATGTATTCACTATGTGTTAATGCTTTGGTCCGGTACTCTATTAAAAGGAGGCCTTAATATCCCTTAGTTTCCGCTAGGACCCCGCTGCCACGGGAGGGTAGGGCAAAAGATGTCATGCAAGTTCTTTTCCATAAGCACGTATGACTATACTCGGAATACATGCCTACATTACATTGATGAATTGGAGCTAGTTCTGTGTCACCCTAGGTTATGACTGTTACATGATGAACCGCATCCGGCATAATTCTCTATCACCGATCCATTTCCTACGAGCTTTCCATATATTGTTCTTCGCTTACTTACTTTTCCGTTGCTATTGCTATCATCACTACAAAATACCATAAACATTACTTTTGCTATCATTACCTTTTGCTATCGTTACCACTACTATCATATTACTTTGCTACTAAACACTTTGCTGCAGATATTAAGTTTCCAGGTGTGGTTGAACTGACAACTTAGCTGCTAATACTTGAGAATATTCTTTGGCTCCCCTTGTGTCGAATCAATAAATTTGGGTTGAATACTCTACCCTCGAAAACTGTTGCGATCCCCTATACTTGTGGGTTATCAAAGGACAGTAATTACCTTCCACCCTCCGAGGATGAGGTGAGCCTCGGCGATGAAGACTTTATCGTGCTTGAGGAACCTCTCGAGCAGGAGCGCTTTAAGCAACGGCTAATAGCCACTTCAAGAAGCCTGAAAAAGAAGCAGCAGGAGCTTCAAGCTGATCAAGATCTACTAAACGAGAGATGGACTAAAGTCCTGGCAGCAGAGGAATACGGCCTCGAGTGCCCAACCAAAAGTTACCCGAAGCGTAAACTGCTACCTCAATTCGATGACGAGGCACTTGAGCCCGTACTATCACTACTAGGGAAAACCCTAGTAGTAGCGCTTGAAATATGCATAGCAGTAGCGCTGGGTCCAGCGCTACCACTAAGGCGCTACAGCTAACTAGTAGAAGTAGTGCTGGAAAGGGAGCGCTACTGCTACTTAGTGCTTGTTCTAAAAGGCGCTGCTGCTAAATTTTCCTGTATTTTTAAAAATACAGCTTATTTTCATTATGTGGTTTTATATATAGTACTTTCATCATATGATTTTATGACCATGATTACTTATTATATATAACAGTGGGTGAAATGAACGTGGAGTAGATTCAAGTGGAGGCAACATGTGGTGCATGTCGAAAGTACTACTCTAATCCAAACTTGATCTAGTTTGGATTAGTAGTACTTTTGAGGTGCACCACCTGTTGGCTTCACTTGAATCTAATCCAGGTTCATTTCACCCACTGTTATATATATAATAAAAAATCATGCTCATATAACAACTTAGCATCATGCATCATCGATCGTAATAATAAATAACTCATCATTGGTATCATAATAACAAGTCATACTCATCATCATCGATCATACAACTTCTAATCGATACCACATCATCATCATAGTCATCTAACCAATCCTACTTAGTTGTTCTTAGCACATGATCATGAGAATTATTAACTAGGACCTACTACCTTCTCTTAGGTAAAATAGCATAAAACAAGATAGGCCCTGACTCTCCATTATGGAGAATGGAGATTATCCTGTATTCAATTCTTGCCTTTCGCACAATGTTGCTTCCAAGTACCTCCTTACGACTGTCCATACATTTTCCATTCTTTGATTTTCATGTCTCCACTTCTTTTAGAAATCCAATATGGACAGGTGAGATTCGTATGATGACCTGGCTGTATGTTCAAAACATCAAGGCGACCATTCTGATACATCAGATGAGGCGCACAATCATTCAGGATTTTCTGCTGAAAAACATAGTAATAACTTCGTAGTTAGCAATGTAGTTAAGTTTCAAAAGAATTTATGCAAAAGATGCATGGATGTCGTAATACTAAAAAAAATCTTACCATGACATCTCCATGGATGTTACCGTAGTTCAACACGTGCACTAGTGGCACGTATTGACCATAATGTGGTGGAGTTTTATAATAGATATTGCAATTCTCAAGATTAGTACAAAATGCGACCAGATGATTTTTCACCTGATAAGTTAACTCAGAGCCATCGGTGTAGTAGGTTCTGTCTACCATGTTCCGCACATTGTTTGAACAATGAAAATAAGCTGTCAACTATTTTGAAATGAACAAATATAAATTAGTTAATAACTATGTTTGACAAACTCACATAGCGGTAGAATTGGAAGCGTATCAACAAGGACCCACATGTACATATTGTCTTGGTCAATGTTAGGATCACCAAGATCCATGGTGACAAGCATACCCTCATAAAAACCATACATCTTGCAAAGTGCTTCCCAATTTTTGCAACCAAAATGGGTTACGCTCTCAGAATTATACATATTTACTTCAAAATCCACATCATGATGGGTCCTTAGGTGAATTTTCTTTGTTTCAAAATTTTCATGGTCTTCAAAACCCATCCTCTCCAAGACATAGCGTCTTGCATGGCATGGGATAAGCTACTGAAATTGTAAAATATGAAAATTACACGTTGAAATAGTTGAAGTCATGCTTAATTACGGAAAAAACACTTTTCTTCATTGCGTACCGTTTCAACATCGAAGGTCTCCTGGAGCTTAATGCTGAAGCGCCGATCTTCGTCCAGGTGAGGCCTGTCGCATAGACCTCGGTCGTCGTTGCACCAGCTGCACTCCCCCGGGAGACTTTCGTCGTCTGATGACGACATTTCATATGTTCATAATTCAAAGATTAAACTTGTACAATTCAATATATGTACTATAAAAATTAAATTAGATCATTATTATTCATCACGGGTTGACTATCGGTCTGACGAGTCTATATGGTGGAGACTCTCCCTCACTGATTCCTCTCTGACATTTGCGAACGTCAGTGATGGTCCTTACTCCTCCTTTCCCTAGTGCATAACAAAGGTCTAGCACAAGGAAAAGAAGGAGAAACGACCCCCACGACAACAGTCGGGCTTCTTCGTCCTCTCTCATATATGGTGGATACAATCCCTCACTGATTTTTCGACCTTCGGTGATGGAGCCTCGACAGACTTAAAGTCAACCCGAAATGTCGTTTAATTATTTTTCAAGAAAATCCAGGCCACTCGATATTTCCTACATATTCTAGCACAAGTCATGCCAGAATTCGCAGAAAAATCCGGCATGACCTTTGCTAAAAAAAGGACATATCGAGCGCCTGAAATTTGCCGGAACGGAAATTAATCAACACTCCGGCAAAATATAGGCCACTATAGGAGGTGTAACCTTCAAACATGGCCGGCCACTTGGGCAAGCACATATCCTATTTGAGCAACACAAGATATACATGTTTATATCTACATCATATGAGCATTCAATAAGCATTCAAGATATACACCCAAATTCTATTAACTACACCTAATTAAAAACCTACATTTTAAACATGCTTCGATCATAACTAGGGTTCATACTATGTTATTATAAGATTAAACACCTAAACTACCTAAATTAAATTAAGAACAGGGGTGGCTGGTCTCACCTCGATCAAGGTCGAAGGGGGTCGGTGACGGGGACGACGACGGGGATGATGCAGGGGCTCCTTGATCTCTGCAAAAAACAAATATAAACAAAAACATTATTATCGTCATCTTAGGACTTAGTGAAACTCCATAAGCTACATCGAATTATTCTATTCAAAATTACTTATAATTTCCTATTCTTTTCAAATTTTCTTATTCAAAATTACTTATAATTTCCTATTCTTTTCAAATTTACTTATTCAAATTTTCTAAAAAATTCCTAGTCTATTCAAAAGACCTACATTTCCTATTTTTCAACCTCACTCTATTCAAAATTACTTATTCAAAAATTCTAAAAATGTCCTATTCTATTCAAAAGACCTACATTTACTATTTTTTCAATTTCATATTTTATTCTATTCAAATTACTTATTCAGATTTTCTAAAAACAGAATATACTAAAAACCTACATTTACTTAAAAAAATCTAAAAAATCTAAAAACTTCCTATTCTATTTACAGAAAGGGGGAGATGGAGGTGGGGGAGGAGGAGGAGGAGGAGGGAGGAGGAGGTGTAGGAGGAGAGAGGAGGAGGATAGAGCAGGAGGGGAGGAGGAGGAGGGGGCGCCGGAGAGGGAGGAGGAGGGGGCCGCTGGGGAAGAGGGAGGAGGAGGGGGGGCTGCCGGGGAGAGGGAGGAGGAGGAGGGAGAAGGAGGGGTCCGCCGGGGGAGAGGGAGGAGGAGGGGGAGGAGGAGGGAGGCACCTTGGGGTGGAGGAGGATGACGACAACGGAGGAGGAGGGACGGCGGCGATGGTGACAGAGCGACGTACGATGTGAGTGTGAGGGGGGAAGTGAGGGGACGCGCGTGCGGGGCGGTTTTGGATAAGGGCTTTAGTGGTAGCGCTTGTTTCTAACAAGCGCTACTGCTACGATCAATAGCAGTAGCATTTTTCTTAACCAGTGCTACTACTAAGGCTATGATCGTTACGGCATCAAATTAAAAAATGCATTGGTCATCATCGATCCTTTTGTGTAGAATCTGAATTTTCAATAGGAATCCTCGCCGGTTTAAGAACCGGCGAAGATTCCTATTGCGGCCACAGATCCTACACATAGAGTTCGATGAAGACCAACTGGTTGTGATGGTTTGAGAAGCACCATATTTAAGGTGGTAAAAATTCTGTTCGTGGAGCGAGGTGGGACTAAACTTTGGTCATAGGAGGGGGCCTCATTTAGAAGTAGCGCTGGTCATAGGAAAGCGCTATTGCTACGTACAATAGCAGTAGCGCTTTTTGCACACCATCGCTACTAGTATGCCTGACCTGCTAGCAACAGTTTGGCAATTATAGTAGTAGCATGTTTTGTAGCTACAGCGCTACCGTTAAGCGCATAGTAGCAGCACTTTCTGCGGCCAAGCGCTACTAATAATTAGTAGCAGCGTTGCCTTTTAAAAAGCACTACTAGTAAGCTCCTGTCTGTAAGGTTTTCCCTAGTAGTGTATCAGCGCGTAATGCGGCTGATTGACCACGATGTGGCTGGGACAAAGCGGCAACTCAAGCCGAACACCAGCCCATCCTACCTCGCCGTAAAGGCAGAGATAAAACAGCTCGGGGATACACGTACGACCTGTGGTAGGACCTGAAGAATAAATCAGGTCCGGCCAGATCGATCTACGGATCATGGGGGCGTGCCCCGACACACAACGACGGCTATCAAGCCGAACATTGCAAGCACAATCACGTTCGGGCCGAAAAATCGCAGACGGACTCCATCCGGACTACGTCACGACCTGGCCCGTTATAGAGGCGCCGCACACCCCCTCTGCTTCACAGATGAAGTAATGGAACATGAATTCTTAGAAGGGTTCAAACCCGTGAATATCGGATAATATGATGGAACCATAGATCCCGCGGTATGGATTGAAGACTTTATTCTTCATATTCATATGGCCCGCGGCGATGATCTTCATGCCATCAAATACCCCCCTAAAACTCAAGGGGCCAGCTCAGCACTGGTTGAACAGCCTGCCTGAAAATTCCATTGGCACCTCGGAGGACTTGGAAGATGCCTTCCGCGATAACTTCCAAGGTACTTATGCCCGGCCTCCGGATGCCGACGACCTAAGTCACATTATCCAGTAGCCCGGGGAGTCAGCCAGGAAGCTCTGGATGTGGTTCTTAATTAAAAAGAACCAAATTGTCGATTGTCCGGACGCCGAAGCCCTTGCGGCCTTTAAACATAGCGTCCGAGATGAATGGCTCGCCCGCCACCTCGGACAAGAAAAACAAAAATCCATGGCAGCCCTTACTACTCTGATGACCCGCATTTGCGCAGGAGAGGACGGCTGGCTCGCTCGTAGGAGCAACAACACCAGTGATTCTGGCACTTCCGAAGTTCAAGACGGCAACGTCAAGCCACGACGCAATAAACACAAGCGTCGAAATAATAATGAAGGAATGCAAGACACGGTGGTCAACGCCGGATTCAGCAGCTCCAAACAGGTTAATGGAAAAAGCCATTCAAGGCAAACAGAGACGGACCATCCAATCTAGACAATATACTGGATCGACCCTGCCAAATTCACGGCACCCCCGATAAACCAGCCAATCATACCAATAGAAGCTGTTGGGTCTTCAAACAAGCCGGCAAGCTTAATTCCGAATACAAGCGGAAGGGGCCGCCCAGTGACAGCAATGACGAAGAGACTCGCCAACCGAACACCGGGGGTCAGAAGCAATTTCCCCCCGAAGTAAAAGTAGTAAACATGGTACACGTGACGCACATCCCTACGGGGAAGCGCAAATGCGCACTACGGGACGCCTACGCCATAGAGCCGGTCACCTCAAAATCTAGGCAATGGGCGGCCTGCCCGATCACTTTTGATCGCAAAGACCATCCAACAAGTATTCGTCACGAAGGTTCGGCAGCTCCGGTCCTCGACCCAATTATCGACAGGTTCCATCTCACGAAAGTCCTTATGGACGGCGATAGTAGCCTTAATCTACTCTATCAGGACACTGTCCACAGAATGGGCATTGATCCTTCACGAATCAATCCCACCACAACTTCCTTCAAGGGAGCAGTACCCGGCATAGAAGGTCACTACATGGGTTCAATTACATTGGAAGTCATTTTCGGCTCATCGAACAACTTACGAAGCGAAGGATTGACCTTCGATATTGTCCCGTTCTGTAGTAGCTACCATGCACTTCTCGAGCGTACTACTTTTGCTCGTTTTAACGTGGTCCCACACTATGCTTATCTAAAGCTTAAGATGCCCAGTCCATGCGTCGTCATCATAATAAACGGAAACACAAAACGCTCCCTCCGTACAGATGAGCATACTATGGCTACTACAGTCGAAGTAAAAAGCGGCCCCATGAAGCCGCGCATCTCATCAGCCATCAAGCAGCTGGTCTCTATTAAACAAGACCGATCAATCTTAGAGATAGATTAGGAGCCCAGCCTCTGTCGTTCGCCTCATATAGCTGCGAAGTTTGTACCGCGCATTCATAATTATGCACTTAAAATACCTTGGTCATCGACGGAGTCACAATACGGATAGGCCTACAATATGGTCCACACTCCCATAGCCTTTTTTTCCTTTTTTCTAACTATCATCTATCTTCTACTACAGGTGACTCAAAGCCTGGTCATCTTACAGGCTCCTTCTGAGTTCATCTCGGTGCAGGTAACCAAAGGCTATTCCTGCCAAGGAGTTCTTCCGGCGAGGCAAGGCAACACAGACGTGCGAAAGGGGGTCCAAATAAATTTTTGTAGACCGCACTCTTTATTTCAAACCTGTAAAGTGCCTTTTTCCTCAGCCTTCGACCCCCGGCATGTTAAATAGTCCAGGTAGTGGCATTATAATCTGAAAGATTGTGTTTGACATATCAATCAGATTCTAGTGAACATAGTCCGTATTCAGTATTTGCTTTTCCTAACAACTGAATTTTGCTTCTTCGGTTGTTTTCACACACGCACCTCGGCACAAATTGCCAGGGGCTTGATATGGCAACATATGAAGTTGCCGACAAGTCCGAACAGCTTTATAGCATACTTCGGCGTCACGAGTTTGGCCTTATATGCATCAGCCCAGAATCATGTCTTTGGTCAATAGTTGGGTTGCCCGTCTCCTGTGCTTACTACCTTATGTTCCTCCCTATCGGCTAAGGTAGTAAAGGGAGAACTACTGCGATTGTGTTTCCGGTTCATCTGGTCAAGCACCTCAGTAGAGAAAGACGAAAACTGACTGTCATGATGGGGCGAGAGCTGGTCAACCACCCGATGACTTATCATAATGTTTCGCGATTCCTTCCGTATTAAACGAAGGACCATTCTTCTGGTCACCTATGTAACGCATCGTATCAGGATAACCGCGTACATACCAGGGGCTATATCGTAGACCCACGGTCAAACTCCTATGGCTAAGTGAAAGTGTTAAAGCCTTATAGTACGATTGCCTAGTTCGCTGCATTGGCACCTCTTTCATGGACCAAGAAGTTGGGTCAAGAGTGATCAAGTGCTTTTACGAACACCCCCATATTATATGCGAGGGGGATGAAGCTGACGAATGGAAAACTTTCAAATTATACAAAAAACGGCTGCACAGGAGGAACCAAAACCTTCAGGCAAAAACATAGCCTACAAATATCATAATATTGTTTTTGCAATTTCGGCACAATCACTCGAATATCATATCTTTTGAGCACTGACCCTCTATCAGGCGGGTGCCCTCAAGGACATCCTCAAAATAATGCTCCGGCGTGTGATGGTCCTTGCCCCCGGGTGGACTCTTTGTTGCAATATCGGTGGCCTTCATCTTTGCCCAGTACGTCTTGACGCGGGCAAGGGCCATCCGTGCACCTTCAATGCACGTCGTCGGCGTTCTGGGAACGGGGGTCCCCAGACTTGCCTGCCTGTGGCCCACGGCGTGGCTGTTTGGCAGGTTCGTACGACCCATCTTCATCAACAAGGCATTCAATACCCTCGCGAGGGGCCAAGCCTCGCGGGGCGGACGACACAAGACCTCCTCAAGAGCGGCCTCGCCAGGCAAGCTCACGAGGGGCGAAGAGATCAAGGCAAGGCAAACCTCGCGACGCCCCTCATGACGTGAGCCATGATGATCGAGGCCAGGCAGGCGCCAGCGCGCGCAGCGTCCTTGTTTCCTCTTTGGTGCTAAGGGGGCAAGCGCATGCACGGAGTACCGAGGCATCAAGCAAAGGTTTCCATATTGGTGCAACGAGACCAGGACGAGAAGGACGCCAAGACAGAGGTCACCATGGAGCCCAAGACGGCGTCATCACCAGAGCCTTTTGCAGGAGAAGACCACCTATTGTCAGGAAAGCTTGTACTAGCTGTCCCCTTTCGAATTGGCCGTTGTTGGCTTCCTTCCCGCTCAATATTTGGGGCGAGGACCAGGGCCTATATAAGTAGAACTAGCCACCACCATGAGGGAGGGGGATCGAGACCATCACAAGTCGGCAGCTAATTTCGATCCTCACACACAAACAAACTCACCAAAAACAAGAACACCTCAACCTCAGGAGGCTGTTCTTCCTCTTGTACTGTTCATCATTAGCCCAAGAGGCAATCCACCACCACCACACTGGAGTAGGGTATTACACCACAACGGTGGCCCGAACTAGTATAAATCTTGTGTCTTTCTATGTTGAGAGTTCGTCGTGTTCGTCTGCGAGATCTTAGAGAGCTAGGGCGTAGATCGATAGGGAGAAAACCTTCACGCGCACCCTAGTGTTCGAACCTCAAGGGTCTGCTGGAACCCCAGATCCATCATTTGGCGCGCCAGGTAGGGGTGTGCCGAAGCCTCTGTCCATCACTCCACGCTCCGTTGCTCCATCATCTCCATGGCAGACGCGCGCCGTGCTCGTGCTGAGCACCGGGCTGCCCTCGTAGCCCACGTCGATCAGACGGCTCCCATCAGCGGGCCACCTCACTGCTCCCCGTCGCCCGCCGCCAATGCCGCCACCGACTCGATGGGGAATGAGCAGCAAGCATCCTCACTGCACCCATCGGTGCGGCGGGACGGCCGCACTGCCACTCCATCGCTGACCCCGGCCGGCTCTTCTTCCCATGCACGTCGCCCTCCCATGGACACATGGGCTGTGCTCCTCATGGCGCACGAGCTCCTGCGCTACCGCCTAGTCGACGACCTCTACAAGGACTGGCTCGACCGCATCGCCAAGCTTGTCTGCGCCGCCGGGGGCTCTCCTGTGCCGTCCCTTTCTCCGCCTCACCCTCCACCAGCTACGGGCGACGTAGCTCATGGAGCGCCTCCACCACCTCAGCCCCAAGACGGCGCCCTAGCACCAAGACGCGCGGCTCCGCGACGTGACCCGCTGCGTCCCACACCTGCGTGTGAGGAGAGAAGCTGTCAAGAAGTCCCTCGACCACAACAAAACGCTCTGCCGCTCCTCGCGCCACCGCGCCAGGACCGGCTGCTGCGGCAAGTCCGTGTGCCACCTGCGGCGGCAGGGCCCGGACCCCGTCAAGACCAAGCTCCGCCCCAAGGCGGGTCCCAGTGACCACGGCTGGCTGCCGCGCCTTCACCCTCGAGCTGCGCAGTGTCGCCTGGCCAGGCAAGTTCAAGCTAGATCTACCTCCTCGCTACGATGGCACCCCCGACCCTGAGGAGTTCCTGCAGCTCTATGAACTGAACATCGAAGCGGCCAACAGTGACGAGAAGGTCATGGCGAACTAGTTTCCCATGGCTCTCAAGGAAGGCGCTCTCTCCTGGCTCCTGAACCTGCCACCGAGCTCGATCTCCTCCTGGGACGAAATGCGCACCCGCTTCATCGCCAACTTCCAGGGCACTCGCGACCGCCCCCCGATCGCGGGCGACCTACGCCGCATCAAGCAACAACCAGGAGAGACCCTGCAGAAGTACATTCAGCGCTTCAACAGTGCATTGATTAAGATCCCCAAGGTGAACGACGAGGCCATCATCTTTGCGTTATCTGATGGTGTCCGCGATGTCAAGATGAAGGAAGAGCTCGCTATCCATGAAGAGCTGTGCACAACCCTGGAGCTGTTGAACATTGCGACCAAGTGTGCAAGAGCTGAGGAGGGGCGCCTCTCCCTCCTCGAGCTCCCTGTTGCAGACGTAGAGGAGAAGAAAGCCCAGGCCAAGGACGTGAAGCGCAAGGGAGCAGTCGTACTCGTGGCGGAACCAGACACCAAGTGTGGCAGAGACCAACCGGAGTCGTCCAAGAGCACCGGTCCGTTCTGCGTCTTCCATAACCTGAGCACCCACAACACCAGCGATTGTCAAGAGATTCGAGCCATTCGCGAAGGACGCTTCGGCCGACGCCCCGAGCGCGGCGACCGGGGCTACGGCCGAGGAGGAGGACGCGGTGGCGGATGCTAGGATGACCGTGGCCCGCATCAGGAGTGGCGCAACCGGCCTCATGAGGATCATCGGTAGGATCAGCCTCGCGAGGGCGCCTGGACAGATCAACCTCGTTAGGATCGCCCTCAAGGCAACGCTGGACTCCCTCCACTGCCGCCGCCACCAAGAAGGAATGATGAACACCATCAGGACGAGGGGGCTGGGGGCTTCCAGGAACCGCGTGCCATCGCCTGCATCTTGGGCGGAGCCCAGGCCCCAGCCTCGCAGCATATCTTCAAGCAGTTTGCTCGTGAAGTGAATGCAGTCCTCACCAAGTTCGAAGCCACACGCCTGCTCAGGTGGTCCCAGTGCCCCATCACGTTCAGCTCGTCAGATCAGCTCAAGTGCGCGGCTACTGCTGGCGTCCTCCCAATGCTTTGCTCCCCAGTCATCACCAACGTGCAAGTTACCAACACCCTCATCGATGGCGGCGCAGGGCTCAACGTCCTATCCATAGACACATTCGACAGCCTCCAAGTGCCTTATGACAAGCTCCAGCCTACCAAGCCTTTCTCAGGAGTGACCGACGGTTCCACCACACCAATAGGGCAGGTCTGCCTCCCTGTCACCTTCGGTACGCGCAACAACTACTGCACCGAGCTCATCGACTTCGATGTCGCGCACATCCGCCCGCCGTACAACGCCATCCTCGGGTACCCCGCCCTGGCCAAGTTCATGGCGGTGACCCATCATGGCTACAATGCCCTCAAGATACCAGGAAGCAGCAGGATCATCATGGTCCCATGTGAAGAAAGAGATGTGGTGTGCTCCCTCGAGCATGCCTTCCAAGCTGCAGCAATCGACGACCCCGACAGCAGGAGCGAGGGCCCTCATGAGGCCATCCCCAAGAAGAAGAAGCAGATGCGCCGTGCCGGTCCTCAGGAGGGTGGAGTCGCAGCCGGAGCCTCGTCAGGATCAGCGCCCATTCCAGGGGCGCCTCCCTCCATCGCATAAGAAGGCGCGCCCGGCGCCCTTCTTGGGCAGGGCTCGGGGGCTTTCTTCTGGAAGGCCTCAGACCTTGCCCACGTCACGAGGGAGGCGCTCGGGCACCACTTGGAGGCATGCTTCATGGCATGTTTCGCTCAGGAGGACATAGGTCAAGGACCACCCACCGTTCAGGAGTTCATCACCAAGATCAACCAGGAGCTGCAAGACCCAAGGGCCATGTGTGGCGACTACTGCTCACAAGGCGCAGCTTTCCATCCAGGCGAGGATGCCGAGCTGCGGTGTGTGTTAACGTTCAAGGGCTCAGCAGGGTCACTTCTCAGGAGCTTTTCTGTCCTTCACGTGTGGGACGCTGCGAGGGCCCACCGCACAACTACGTTCGCATGCCCTTTGGCCTGCCAAGCGTATCAGCCGCCTACAGGCGCAACCTGCGGCACCTCCTGGCGTCTCAGGAGGCCAGGCACCACGCTGTCCGGACGGAGATGAGGATGGTCCTCAAGGAACCACGTGAGTCCCCAGAGCCTCCAAAGGCTCAAGGCCCCGGTGGCTCGTGAGGAGCAACCCTTTCGTCGTGCGCCTTCAGCTGCCTCAACTCTCCTTCGTCAACATAATAACCAGGTGACATCTTTTCAAGTTCATTCAGCTGGGAGCGCCCCTTGGGCTCCATCATTCCCAGGCCGCGTGGGTCCGTTCCTGTGGCATGTACCCCTTTTATTTATGTCTTTAGCTTACTTTGTTGGGAGCGCCCCTCGGGCTGCATCATTCCCAAGCTACTCGGGCCTGACCCGGTGGCACATATCCCCCATGCATTACTTAAGCCTGCTGCTCTTATGATGGATCAACCTATGATTGCTACTTGCTCGATCGCAACCCATCATGGGAACCGCGCGCCGGCCGTCTTTCTTCAGAACCCTTCGCGTGAGTAAGCTGAGAACGGCGTCTGTGCTCGGGTCCGTCCCTACAGCATCGATAAATCCTGCGGCTAAGCTTTGTCTAGCGGGCTAGTCCCATTTACGTCACCTCCTGGGGTCGTTGGTGCTTGGCTCTCTCATGTGGTAACCTCAGGAAATTCATTCGGCGCAGGCCATCTGAACACCTCGCAGGACAAACACAGCAAACAAGAACCAAGACTAGGCGCAACCCGCCTTGAGGTAGGGCCTCGTGAGTCCCGCGCTGGCTCACGAGTGCCCATATACACCTCGTCTAGCCCTGCCGTGCAAGCCACGTGCCAGGGCGGGGCTGTACACGCCCCGGGGGCTCTCCGCAGAGGGAGCCCCCCTCCCACGCACAAGTGGAAGCACCATGCTCCGCGTTGGCTGTCGAAACTGCCAAGGAGCGGCTATGCCCATGTACAAGCGGAAGCACTATGCTCCGCGTTGGTGAGATAAACAACTGAGGGTGTCCTCGCGGTCGTACCAACCTCGGGGAGCCCCAAAGCTCAACGTCCGGCCTCACCGCAACGCCTCCCCTCAGGAAGGCCGCGCAAGGGGGCTGGACACAGGGGCTGCGCTCGGGTCATGCCCAAGCGTACGCCATCCAGCCAGGTCTCCCGGCCCTGGTCGTCGCACGCCCCTCCCGAGCTGTGCCTCGACGAGGGCCAAGGTATAGAGATTGTTTGCACGTCAAGGGGGACTCCTGAGCATCACGACTCAGGAGCCTAACTGGTCACGTAGCCCCTCACTCCTTGGGCCGTCCTAGTCTCCGGTCGGCCTAATGGCGGTTGAGGTATGGGCGGGGCCGGGCTCTGCCGACGTAGAACATCAACCTATCCTCGCATACTCTTCCTGTAAGCTGTTTGCGCATCAAGGGGGACTCCTGAGCATCGCGACTCAGGAGCCTAACTGGTCATGTAGCCCTTCACTCCTTGGCCCGTCCTGGTCTCCGGACGGCCCAATGGAGGTTGAGGTATGCGCGGGGCCAGGCTCTGCCGACGCAGAAGACAAAGCAAATAGGAAGAAAATTGCAAAATCTTGAAG
Source organism: Triticum urartu (assembly GCF_056163025.1). NCBI lineage: Eukaryota > Viridiplantae > Streptophyta > Magnoliopsida > Poales > Poaceae > Triticum > Triticum urartu. The sequence goes on from NC_141877.1 coordinate 160,456,414, forward strand.
CAAATATTACAAGACACATCGTCCTGACAATCTCAAATGAAAGTTTTAACGCGTCGACGAGGCCTAATGCATGTTACAGGAACGAAACAGGAAAGCAGCCGCAAGTCACCCCTGGACATCATCATCTTCAGGATCGGTGGCATCACCGATGAAAGGAGCAAGGACGAAGCCGCATAACTTCTTCAGCAGGGCCTCCACTTCACCTTTCACGACTGTGGCGGCGGCCGCACAATGCTCATCAACTACGGGCTCCAGCAGCTCGACGAGGCGGGCATGGGGGTCGTGAAGGTGCAGGTGGCTGAAGACGCGCGTCAGCGCAGCTGAAGAAAGGATACGAGCCTCTGCCTCAGCCATAGGACCGATGCCCTCCACGACTTCCTCAAGCGCCTTCACCAAGTGGGGAAGCAGCTGAGCAGGGCCATCCTCGTCGGTGGTCAGCGGCTTCTCTAGGCCCTTCTCTTACAGCGACTTCAGCGCCACGCTGGACCTCTTCTCAAGAAGCGAGAAGGCCTCGCGCTCTTCAGCCAGGACCTTCACCTTGGCGTCGAGCTCGGCCTCCCTCGTCTTCGCCTTCTGCTCTAGTTCCTCTAGTCGGCTGCGCTCCGCAGCCTGTGCCTTTGTCATCTCCCCCAGCTCGGTGCTGCGACCCTTGATGGCATCCTCCCGAGCCTTCATCTCCTCCTCCTTCGCTTCGCGGTCGAGTGCCTCCTTCGCGCGCTCATCACGCCGCCTCTTCAACTCATCCTCTAGCTCTCGGCAGCAGTCGCGGGCAGCCTCCGCGTCCTTCAGCGCCGCCTCGCGATTAGCCGCAGCTCCGGCGGCAGCCTGGTTCCCCTGCTCGGAGGCCGCTGCGGCCTGGCTCAGCAACGCTCGAATGGCCGAGTCGGAGTGAAGCCAACCTGAGGCGAGTTCCAGGCGCCCGGTCACCAGATGTGGGTCCGCACCCAGAAGGTCTTCCCGCAGCTTGGCCATCCCCGAGAAAACACACTCCAAGGATACAGAGGGAGCGGAAGAATACAGAGCCAGGGGAGCACCAGGAGGAGGATGCGACGCCGTTACCAGAGCCTAGAAGATCGAGGGCTCCGGAGCCCTTGGGACCTCATCAGCAGAGCCAGGTGTCGGCACTTTCGGAGGCGGCGGGGCCATGGGGGCTGGTTCATCCTTCCGATGCTCCTCTTGGCCTCGCGAGGGCGACCGAGCTGGGGAGGTGCGAGTGCTATCGCCCTTCTTCTTCGTGGAGGGGGGCGCGGCCGCGGCACCCTCCCTCCTCTTCTTCACTGAAGATGCCGGCCTGATCATCCAAGGGTGAATGTCAGAAAATAGCAAGTACAAGCAGGAACAAGGCGAAGCTCGAAGCACTTACTGATCCACTGCGACATAGTCCACCTTCTGCTTGGTGAGCCTGAAGCCCGAAAGCGTCGGGGTCTGAGGAGCGGGCGCGTGGGCTCCGACAGCAGAAGACGGTGCAGTGGAAGCGCCGGAACCGGCCCTAGGCGGCACCACGTCAGAGGAAGCATCCTGAGAGACCAACGACGACCTACCCCTTGTCGGGATAGGGGGCAGCTCCCTCACCTCCTGGCGGCCGACGACCTCGGCATCGTCTGGAAGGGCCCGGAGGGTGTCAGCCTTACTCAAGGGGGAGTTCACCCCTATTCCCTCGGGGATCTCCGCCGAGTCTTCCTCCTCCTCTTCCTCCCTGTGGGACTCGTCAGAAGACACCTCCACCGGCTTCGGTGTTGCGGAGGCCCAAGCGAGCACTGGCGGCACCAGCCCGCACGCATCAAAGGTCGGCCTAGAGGCAACGAATTGCTCCCAGTCCTTGCGACAGAACAAAGGAAGAAAGGCACTCGGCGGGTACCCCTGGTTGTCCCCAACCAAGTGGCGCAGGACTGCAGTCAGCTCATCATCAGGCAGGGCCGCCGGGCTCAGACGAACCTTGGCCCCTTCATCTCTAAGCTTCCGCAAGGGGCGCGTGCGCGCCTGGAGCGGAGCAACGCTTAGCTTCAAGAATTCCCTTAGGAGCATTACCCCCGTCACCTTAGCCGCTTTCGCATTGCCCGGCTTCAAATCAGACTTCATCTGCTCCAACACCGACATCGCTCGCTCATCAGCGAGCTCCGCACAAGACCACCCTTTGTGAGATTGGGGCGCCTCCATCGGATGAGCGCACTTGGCATTCATCATGACCCATTTGGCACTGATGTTGTCGACCCTCTTCCTGGTGTTTGAGATTGAGTTGGCCTGGCCGGTCGCGATGAAGTTGGCAGACCCGGAGCTGTGGCCATCGGTGACGCGGAGGAAGAAGAAGTGGCGCAGTAGTGCCACGGACGACATCACGCCCAGGTACGCCTCGCAATAATAGGCGAAGATAGACAGAAGAGGAATGGAATTGGGATGGAGATGCAACACCTACAACCCAAAGTGGTCGAGGACCTCGAGGAAGAAGTCAAAGAAAGGGGGAACCAACCCGGCAGCGATGCTGCTCGTGAAGAAAGGGAAGAAGGTGCTTCCCTCAGGCTCCGGCTCGTCGGAGGAAAGCCGGAGCTCCGTCTTCCCCCTCTCGTTGCTCGCTCCCGCCGTCACCAAGCACGTGTCGGCTAGGCTCTTCTCCGTAACAGTGGGCGCGTCAAGGGCTAGCTCATACCAGGCCGGCGCCAAGGAGGACTTAACCTTGCGCGACGGCATTGGACGCGTATGTGGAGAAAAGTAGAATCGGATCTGGAAGTTTCAGCAACAAGGAGCGAGAAAGGGGATCTGGAGCAAGGCGAGGAAGAAGCAATGAAGGCAAGCACTGTCTGCGCCAGCCTTTTTGTCAAGTCGGGTAGTTGCCAAGGCAGCATGGGGAAGCGGAGACGCCCACGTCCAATCAACCACCACGCGGCAACCGAGGCTGCAGGCTTTTGGGGCCCGCGGTGCTACGCACTTGACCCTTTGGCTTCGCCTCGAAGCCAAGCCCGAGTGCGCCTTGGGCCCCGGGGCTACTGTCGGCGTTCTGGGAACGGGGGTCCCCAGACTTGCCTGCCTGTGGCCCAGGGCGTGGCTGGGTTGGCAGGTTCGTACGAACCATCTTCATCAACAAGGAATTCAAGACCCTCGCGAGGGGCCAAGCCTCGCGGGGAGGACAACGCAAGACCTCCTCAAGAGCAGCCTCACCAGGTAGGCTCACGAGGGGCGGAGAGATCAAGGCAAGGCAAACCTTGCGAGGCCCCTCGTGACGTGAGCCATGATGATCGAGGCTAGGTAGGCGCCAGCGTGTGCAGCGTCCTTGTTTCCTCTTTGGTGCTAAGGGGGCAAGCGCAGGCATGGAGTACCGAGGCATCAGGAAAATGTTTCCGTATTGGTGCAACGAGACCAGGACTAGAAGGACAGCAAGACGGAGGTCACTATGGAGCCCAAGACGGCGTCATCACCAAAGCCTTTTGCAGGCGAAGACCACCTTTTGTCAGGATAGCTTGTACTATCTGCCCCCTTTCAAATTGGCCGTTGTTGGCTCCCTTCCCGCTCAATATTTGGGGAGAGGACCAGGGCCTATATAAGTAGAACTAGCCACCACCATGAGGGAGGGAGGATCGAGACCATCACAAGTCGGCAGCTAATTCCGATCCTCACACACACAAACTCACCAAACACAAGAACACCTCGACCTCAGGACGCTGTTCTTCCTCTTGTCCTATTCATCATTAGCCCAAGAGGCAATCCACCACCACCACGTTGGAGTAGGGCATTACACCACAACGGTGGCCCTAACTAGTATAAATCTTGTGTCTTTCTGTGTTGAGAGTTCGTCATGTTCGTCTGCGAGATCTTAGAGAGCTAGGGCGTGGATCAATAGGGAGAAAACCTTCACACGCACCCCAGTGTTCGAACCTCAAGGGTCTGCCGGAACCCCAGATCGGACACACGTTGACTGCTTAACGGCGTCGATACGCGGCACCGCATGAACAAGTTGAAGGAAATATGCCCTAGAGGCAATAATAAAGTTGTTATTTATATTTCCTTATATCATGATAAATGTTTATTATTCATGCTAGAATTGTATTAACCGGAAACTTAGTACATGTGTGAATATATAGACAAACAGAGTGTCAGTAGTTTGCCTCCACTTGACTAGCTCATTGAATCAATGATGGTTATGTTTCCTAACCATAGACATGAGTTGTCATTTGATTAACGGGATCACATCATTAGAGAATGATGTGATTGACTTGACCCATCTGTTAGCTTAGCACGATGATCGTTTAGTTTGTTGCTATTGCTTTCTTCATGACTTATACATGTTCCTATGACTATGAGATTATGCAACTGCCGAGTACCGGAGGAACACTTTATGTGCTACCAAACATCACAACGTAATTGGGTGATTATAAAGGTGCTCTACAGGTGTCTCCGATGGTGCCTGTTGAGTTGGCATAGATCAAAATTATGATTTGTCACTCTGATTGTCGGAGAGGTATCTCTGGGCCCTCTCGGTAATGCACATCACTATAAGCCTTGCAAGCATTGTGACTAATGAGTTAGTTGCGGGATGATGTATTATAGAATGAGTAAAGAGACTTTCCGGTAACGAGATTGAACTAGGTATTGAGATACCGGCGATCGAATCTTGGGCAAGTAACATACCGATGACAAAGGGAACCACGTATGTTGTTATGCGGTTTGGCCGATAAATATCTTCGTAGAATCACTACTAGGGAAAAGGCTAGTAGCAGCGCGGGTTTTAGATCTATCAGTAGCGCGGGGTGGTGCGCTACTGATAAGGCGCTACAACTAATGAATAGCAGTAGCGTGCCTCCACCCACACTACGGCTAAATCGACTTAGTAGCAGCGAGTTCCATGAGGAGCGCTGCTGGTAATTAGTAGTAGCGCTTCTCTCTGCCCGCGCTGCTACTATTATTTCGTATTTTATTTCTTTTTTATTTCATGTTGTATTCGTACACCTTTACACAAATTTTCATACAACAGGAATTTACAAATTGTTTTTACATCATAATGAGTTATTACATCACGGGGTGAGAGAACCGTGTGGACTAGTTTCAAGTGGACGGACATCCACTTGAAACTAATCCGCGGTTCTTTCACCCAATGATATAATAAATATCATCATCATCATATCATTAACAACTTATCATCATCATCATCATCATATCATTGGTCACTAGTCGTAATCACAAGTACTCCTCACATCTTCAACTCTAACACATTGTATCACATAATAAACATATTGTACCTCATAGGACCTACTACATTGTCTTAGGACCTACTATATTCTCTAAGGTAAAATAGCAAAAAACAAGATAGCCCCTCGCTCTCCATTATGGAGAATGCAGATTATCCTGTCTCCAATTCTTGCCTTTCGCTTAATGTTGCTTCCAAGAACCTCCTTACGAATGTCCAAACATTTTTTCCACTCTTTGATTAGTATGTGTTCACCGGTTTCAGAAATTCGATATGCACAGGTGAGATCCGTAGGATGACCTGGCTGTAGGTTCAGAACTTGAAGGCGACCATTGTAATACATCAGATGAGGCACACAAACCATCGGGTTTTCTGTTGAAAAACATAGTAATAACTTCGTAGTTAGCAATGATGTACTAGTTTTAGAAGTATGCAAAAGATGCACGGATGTCGTAATAGTAAAATATCTTACCAGGGTATCTCCATAGAAGTTATCGTGGTTCAACATGTGCACTAGTGGCACGTATTCACCATAATTTGGAGGAGTTCGATAATAGGTATTGTAATTCTCAAAAAAAGTACAATAAGCAATCAAATGATTTTTCTCCTTATAAGTTAACTCGGAGCCATCAGTGTAGTGGGTTTTGTCTACCATCTTCTGCACATTCTTTGAAGATTCAAAATAAGAGGTCAATGGAAATAAGCTGTCAACTATTTTTAAATAAACAATATAAATTAGTTAATAACTATGTTTGAGAAACTCACATTGCGGTAGAATCGGAAGCGTATCAACAAGGACCCAAATGTCCATATTGTCTTGCTCGATGTCAGGATCACCAAGATCCATGCTAACAATCATACCCTCATAAAAACCATACATTTTGCAAAGTGCTTCCCAATTTTGGCAACCAAAATGAGTTACGCTCTGAGAATTGTACAGATTTACTTCAAAATCGATATCATGATGGGTCCTTAGGTGTATTTTCTTTGTTTGAAAATTTTCATGGTCTTCAAAACCCATCCTCTCCAAGACATAGCGTCTTGCATGGCATGGGATAAGCTAGTCGAATTGTAAAAGATGAAAATTAGACGTTGAAATAGTTGAAGTCATGCTTAATTACGAAAAAAACACTTGTCGTTGTTGCGTACAGTTTCAACATCGAAGGTCTCCTCGAGCTTAATGCTGAAGCGCTGATCTTCATCCAGCTGAACGAACCTGTCGCACATACCTCGATCATCGTGGCACCAACTGCACTCCCCCGGGAGACTGTCATCGTCCGAGTACGACATTTCCTACGTTCATAATTCAAAGATTAAACTTGTACATATTCTAGCACAAGTCATGCCAGAATTCACGAAAAAGTCCGGCATGACCTTTGCTAAAAAAGGACATATCGAGCGCCTGAAATTTGCCGGAACGGAAATTAATCAACACTCCGGCAAAACATAGGCCACTTGGAGGTGTAACCAAAACATGAAATAATTGCTTAAACTAAAAAATAACACCAAATATGGCATGTTCAACTAGTTCTATTAATTCAACTAGTTCTTACTAAATATAAACTTAGTATAAAAAGAAAAAAACTAGTTCTTTCTAAAAATGAAGTAGTTCAACTAGTTATTAATTTACTTACTATACTAGTTCAACTAAAACTTAACTAGTTCAACTAAAACTAAACTAGTTCTATTAATTCAACTAGTTCTTACTAAATATAAACTTACTATAAATAGAAAGAAACTAGAACATCTACTACTACTAGTTAACATGTACTACTGCTAATTATACAACTATTACTAATTAACATGTACTACTGCTAATTATACAACTAGTTTACCATCACTACTAGTAATTAATATCCACTACTTCTAAAAATCATTATCTATGAACCCTAAATTAACATCTACTACTACTAAAATCATCTACTAACTAAGCAAAGAGAGAGGGGGTTGGGGAGGGGTGGGGGGCTTACAGAGGGAGAGACGGTGGCGGGGAGGTGCTCGGCGACGAAGGGGCGGCGAGGGCGGGCTCGGGATCGGGAGGGCGGCGGTCCTGGGCGGCAGGCTCGGCGGGCTCGGTGGAGGGCGTCGGCGGTGAGGTCGAGGGCGGCGACAGTGTGGTCGAGAGCGGCGGCCGTGAGGTTGAGGGCGGGCGGCGGCGGCGGTGAGGGCGCAGGCGCGCTCGGGCTCGGGCGGCGGCGACAGGGAGTAGGGGAACATGCCGGTGGGGGGGGGAAGGAGGACTTAGCGAAATTTTGATGCGGGGGGTGGTTAACTCGAACTAGTAGTAGCGCACGTACAGAAGATGCGCTATAGCTAACTTATCTACAGCGCGTTTTGGGGAAAACCGCTACTGCTAATGGAAGCAGTTATTTCTTTTGTTTAGTAAAAACATCAAAAATATACATTGGTCATCATTGATCTTTTTGTGTATAATGTAAATAGTCAACATGAATCCTCACTGTACCTGTATAGGTACAGGCGAGGATTCATATTGCATCCACAAATCATACACATATAGTTGAATGAAGACCAAGTGCTCGAGATGGGTTGAGAAGCAACATATTTAAGGTGGTAAACACCTTGTTCGCTTAGCAGTATGGGACTAAACTTAATTAGTTGTGGTCATACTTAGCAGCAGCGAGTTTTGAGTAAAACCGCTGCTACTAAGTTCTTTAGCAGTAGCGCGTCCACGGGAAGGGCGCTACTACTATATCTTTCCTGGAGGCAACACCGTGGCAATTATAGTAGTAGTGCTCTTTTCACCTAGAGCGCTACTGCTACTCAGTCATTAGCAGCGCTGTTTTCTAAAGCTCGTTGCTGCTAATTAGCAGTAGCGTCTGTTTTTAGACCGCGTTGCTGCTAAGATTCTGTGTATAAGGTTTTCCATAGTAGTGAATCTGTAGGAACCAATATGAGCATCCAGGTTCCGCTATTGGTTATTGACCGGAGACGAGTCTCGGTCATGTCTACATAGTTCTCGAACCCGTAGGGTCCGCACGCTTAAAGTTCGGTGACAATCGGTTTTATGAGTTTATGTGTTTTGATGTACCGAAGGTAGTTCGGAGTCCTGGATGTGATCACGGACATGACAAGGAGTCTCGAATGGTTGAGACGTAAAAATTGATATATTGGACGGCCATATTCGGACACCGAAAGTGTTCCAGATGATTTTGGAGAAAACCGGAGTGCCGGAGGGGTTACCGGAACCCCTCGGGGAAGTATTGGGCCTTAGTGGGCCTAAAGGGAGAGAGAGGGCTGCTGCCCAGGAGGTGGCCGCGCCCCCTCCCATGGGGAGTCCGAATTGGACTAGGGGAGGGGGCGCGACCCCTCTTTCCCTCTCCCTCTCTTTCCTTCCTCCATCCCTCTTCCTAGTTGGACTAGGAAAGGATGAATCCTCTTCCTAGTAGGAAGAGGATTCCTCCTCTCCTTGGGGAGCACCAAGGTTGGCCGGCCTCCCCCTTGCTCGTTTATATACGGGGGGGCACCCAAAGACACACAAGTTGATTGTTCCATGCCGTGTGCGGTGCCCCCCTCCACCATAATCCACCTCGATCATATCGTAGCGGTGCTTAGGTTAAGCCCTGCGTCGGTAGCAACATCATGACCGTCATCACGCCGTCGTGCTGACGGAACTCTCACATGAAGCTCTACTGGATCGGAGTTCATGGGACGTCATCGAGCTGAACATGTGCTGAACTCGGAGGTGCCGTGCGTTCGGTACTTGGATCGGTCAGATCGTGAAGACATACGACTACATCAACCGCGTTCTCATAACGCTTCCGCTTATGGTCTATGAGGGTACGTGGACGATACTCTCCCCTCTTGTTGCTATGCATCACCATGATCTTGCGTGTGCGTAGGATTTTTTTTTGAAATTACTGCTTTCCCCAATAGTGGTATCCGAGCCAGGTTTATGCGTAGATGTCATATGCACGAGTAGAACACAAAGGAGTTGTGGGCGTGGGTATATACATATTTCTTGCCGTCACTAGTTGATTCTTGATTCAGCGGCATTGTTGGATGAAGCGGCCCAAACCGACATTACACGTATGCTTACGCGAGACTGGTTCTACTGACGTGCCTCACACACAGGTGGCTAGTGGGTGTCTGTTTCTCCAGCTTTAGTTGAATCAAATTCAATGAATAGGGTTCTTCCTGAAGATCAAAAAGCAATCAGTATACCGCATTGTGGTTTTTGATGCGTAGGTAAGAACGGTTCTTGCTCAGCCCATAGCAGCCACGTAAAACTTGCAACAACAAAGTAGAGGACGTCTAACTTGTTTTTGCAGGGCATGTTGTGATGTGATATGGTCAAGACATGATGCTAAATTTTATTGTATGAGATGATCATGTTTTGTAACAAAGTTATCGGCAACTGTCAGGAGCCATATGGTTGTCGCTTTATTGTATGAAATGCAATCGCCATTTAATTGCTTTACTTTATCACTAAGCGGTAGTGATAGTCATGGAGGCAATAGCTGGCGTGACGACAATGATGCTTCGATGGAGATCAAGGTGTCAAGTCGGTGACGATGGTGATTATGACGGTGCTTTGGAGATGGAGATCACATGCACAAGATGATGATGGCCATATCATATCACTTATATTGATTGCATGTGATGTTTATCTTTTATGCATCTTATTTTGTTTATATCGACGTAGCATTATAAGATGATCTCTCACCAAATTTCAAGGTGTAAGTGTTCTCCCTGCGTATGCACCGTTGCGAAAGTTTGTCGTGCCGAGACACCACGTGATGATCGAGTGTGATAAGCTCTATGTTCACATACAACAGGTGCAAGCCAGTTTTGCACACGTGGAATACTCGAGTTAAACTTGACGAGCCTAGCATCTGCAGATATGGCCTCGGAACACTGAGACCGAAAGGTCGAGCATGAAACATATAGTAGATTTGATCAACATAGTGATGTTCACCATTGAAAACTACTCCATCTCACGTGATGATCAGACATGGTTTAGTTGATATGGATCACGTGATCACTTAGATGATTAGAGGGATATCTGTCTAAGTGGGAGTTCTTAAGTAATATGATTAGTTGAACTTTAGTTTATCATGAACTTAGTACCTGATAGTATTTCTCATGTCTATGTTGTTGTAGATAGATGGCCCGTGCTGTTGTTCTGTTGAATTTTAATGCGTTCCTAGATAAAGCAAAGTTGAAAGATGATGGTAGCAATTACACGAACTGGGTCCGTAACTTGAGGATTATCCTCATTGCTGACCAGAAGAATTACGTCCTGAAAGCACCGCTAGGTGCCAAACCCGCTGCAGGAGCAACGCCAGATGTTATGAACGTCTGGCAGAGCAAAGCTGATGACTACTTGATAGTTCAGTGTGCCATGCTTTACGGCATAGAACCCGGACTTCAACGATGTTTTGAACGTCATGGAGCATATGTGATGTTCCAGGAGTTGAAGTTAATATTTCAAGCAAATGCCCAGAATGAGAGATATGAAGTCTCCAATAAGTTCTACAGCTGCAAGATGGAGGAGAATAGTTCTGTCAGTGAACATATACTCAGAATGTCTGGGTACCACAACCACTTGACTCAATTGGGAGTTAATCTTCCTGATGATAGTGTCATTGGCAGAGTTCTTCAATCACTTCCACCAAGCTACAAGAGCTTCGTGATGAACTATAATATGCAAGGGATGGATAAGACGATTCCCGAGCTCTTCGTAATGCTAAAGGCTGCGGAGGTAGAAATCAAAAAGGAGCATCAAGTGTTGATGGTCAACAAGACCACTAGTTTCAAGAAAAAGGGTAAAGGGAAGAAGGGGAACTTCAAGAAGAACGGCAAGCAAGTTGCTGCTCAAGTGAAGAAGCCCAAGTCTGGACCTAAACCTGAGACTGAGTGCTTCTACTGCAAAGGGACTGGTCACTGGAAGCGGAACTTCCCCAAGTTTTTGGCGGATAAGAAGGATGGCAAGGTGAACAAAGGTATATGTGATATACATGTTATTGATGTGTACCTCAGTAATGCTCGCAGTAGCACCTGGGTATTTGATACCGGTTCTGTTGCTAATATTTGCAACTCCAAACAGGGGCTATAGATTAAGCGAAGATTGGCTAAGGACGAGGTGACGATGCACGTGGTAAATGGTTCCAAAGTCGATGTGATCGCGGTCGGCACACTACCTCTACATCTACCTTCGGGATTAGTTTTAGATCTGAATAATTGTTATTTGGTGCCAGCGTTGAGCATGAACATTATATCTGGATCTTGTTTGATGCGAGACGGTTATTCATTTAAATCTGAGAATAATGGTTGTTCTATTTATATGAGTAATATCTTTTATGGTCATGCATCCTTGAAGAGTGGTCTATTCTTGATGAATCTCGATAGTAGTGATACACATATTCATAATATTAAAGCTAAAAGATGTAGAGTTGATAATGATAGTGCAACTTATTTGTGGCACTGCCGTTTAGGTCATATTGGTGTAAAGCGCATGAAGAAACTCCATTCTGATGGACTTTTGGAATCACTTGATTATGAATCACTTGGTACTTGGGAACCATGCCTCATGGGCAAGATGAATAAAATGCCGTTCTCCGAAACTATGGAGAGAGCTACAAATTTGTTGGAAATCATACATACTGATGTATGTGGTCCGATGAATATTGAGGCTCGCGGCGGGTATCGTTATTTTCTCACCTTCACAGATGATTTGAGCAGATATGGGTATATCTACTTGATGAAACATAAGTCTGAAACATTTGAAAAGTTCAAAGAATTTCAGAGTGAAGTGGAAAATCATCGTAACAAGAAAATAAAGTTTCTACTATCTGATCGTGGAGGAGAATATTTGAGTTACGAGTTTGGTATTCATTTGAAACAATGCAGAACAGGTTCGCAACTCACGCCACCCGGAACACTGCAATATAATGGTGTGTCCGAACGTCGTAATCGTACTTTACTAGATATGGTGCGATCTATGATGTCTCTTACTGATTTACCGCTATCATTTTGGGGTTATCCTTTAGAGATGGCTGCATTCACGTTAAATAGGGCATCATCTAAATCTATTGAGACGACACCTTATGAACTATGGTTTGGCAAGAAACCAAAGTTGTCGTTTCTTAAAAGTTTGGGGCTGCGATGCTTATGTGAAAAAGTTTCAACCTGATAAGCTCGAACCCAAATCGGAGAAATGTGTCTTCATAGGATACCCAAAGGAGTCTGTTGGGTACACCTTCTATCACATATCCGAAGGCAAGACATTCGTTGCTAAAAATGGATCCTTCCTAAAGAAGGAGTTTCTCTCGAAAGAAGTGAGTGGGAGGAAAGTAGAACTTGATGAGGTAACTGTACCTGCTCCCTTATTAGAAAGTAGTTCATCACAGAAATTTGTTCCTGTGACTCCTACACCAATTAGTGAGGAAGCTAATGATGAAGATCATGTAAAGTTACTACCGGACCTCGTAGGTCAACCAGAGTAAGATCCGCACCAGAGTGGTACGGTAATCCTGTTCTGGAAGTCATGTTACTTGACCATGACGAACCTACGAACTATGAGGAAGCGATGATGAACCCAGATTTCGCAAAATGGCTTGAGGCCATGAAATCTAAGATGGGATCCATGTATGAGAACAAAGTGTGGACTTTGGTTGACTTGCCCGATGATAGGCAAGCCATCGAGAATAAATGGATCTTCAAGAAGCAGACTGACACTGACGGTAATGTTACTGTCTACAAACCTCGACTTTTTGCAAAAGGTTTTCGACAAGTTCAAGGAGTTCACTATGATGAGACTTTCTCACCCGTAGCGATGCTTAAGTCGGTCTGAATCATGTTAGCAATTGCCGCATTTTATGATTATGAAATTTGGCAAATGGATGTAAAGACTACATTCCTGAATGGATTTCTGGAAAAAGAGTTGTATATGTTGCAACCAGAAGGTTTTATCGATCCAAAGAGTGCTAACAAAGTGTGCAAGCTCTAGCGATCCATCTATGGACTGGTGCAAGCATCTCGGAGTTGGAATAAACGTTTTGATAGTGTGATCAAAGTATATGGTTTTATACTGAAAGTGAGTGGGAGCTCTATAGCATTTCTAATATTATATGTGGATGACATATTGTTGAGTGGAAATGATATAGAATTTCTGTATAGCACAAAGAGATACTAAGACTTTTTCAGTGAAAGACCTTGGTGAAGCTGCTTTATATTGGGCATCAAGATCTATAGAGATAGATCAAGACACTTAATTGGATTTTCACAAAGCACATACTGTCTGGGATATACCCCGCGGTATGACCCGGCCGGACTTGGCGTTTCATTGGTAACCCGCCAGAGGATTGGTGACTCACGTGTCTGGTGGTTCACTAGTGTGACGACTCACGAGTCTGAAGACTTATTGGTGACCCGGAGGGTGTTTCAAATGGATGACAAGGCCCAGGGCCCAAAAGGCCGGCTCATGTTATGATGGGCCGGATTAAGAAAAAAGACATAAGGAATATTCTCCTACAATGGAAGCAAGACTAGAACTCCACTTGTAATAGAGTAATACTAATCCTAATAGGACTAGTCATGTAACCCGCCCCTTCAACATATATAAGGAGGGGCAGGGCACCCCAAGAGGGACAGAAAATAACCGCTAAGGCTAGACACGACTAGAAGGAGAGCCGGCTATGCGGCGACTCACTCATGAGTATAATGAGATCTAGCCACAAACAGCATGTAGGGCTATTATCAGATGATGTTTCCCGGAACCCGAAGCTGTCTAAACCCTTGTCTTGTGTGTTGCGTCTCTCGATTCCGCTCAACCCCTCTCAAGCTACCACATAGATGCGTTGACCCCTCGACTAAGTCCTCACACTAGGACATCTGCCGTGACGATTCCACGACAGTTGGCACCCACCATGGTGCTCGTGCACGGTGGTATTGAGTTCTTGGAGGGATCTCTCCCGGAGATCGAGAAGTTCGTGATTTTTCGGATAAAGAAGAGCCAGGTTGAAAAGATCTGCGTCAACTTCAAAGTTTATAATCTATGAGGTCTAAGAAAATTAAAATCTATGTGTGCCGTCGCAAGCAAGCAGGCGATCCGTCATGGCTGGATCACTTTTTTCCTTCATCGCCGCGAGAAAGCCAAGTGCAAAGTGGTTTTTCATCTGTACGTATCGAAGTCATCAAATTACGGTTGCTTTTTCGCTGCTACCACGTACAGGAGTCGTCGAGATCGTCACCAGAAGCCAAATCGGTTTTTTTTCCTTTTATTAACTTTGATTGCTACATGCCCACAAGGAAATCTACCAGGAAGAAAAAGCTACTACGTGAGTTCAACAAGTGAATACCAAGGAAAGAAGAGATCGATCAGAGGCAAACTATCACCACACGTCTTACAAGCCTTGGTCAATACGGATTCAGTTTTGGTCTCTGAGCCGCTATCGCCGGACGGGCCTCCGACGGTCGCTCGGCCGCGGTCCCCTGCTGCACCGGTGCTTCAACCTGCCGCTGGCTCAACCGAGCTTCACCGTTTCTGCTTGAGCCGCCCATTTTCAGCTGCAGTGGGAGAGCTGTCGCACTGCCGCGCCACCAAATCATCGTCGCCGTCGCGTACTTTTTTCCTTGAGCCGCCAGGGACTTGTTCTTGCCTTACCCGAGCTTCAAGCTGCCGCCGCCCAGGCCGCCCTTTCCTGTAGCACGCCGAGCCTGGACTCCGTTTCTACCTTGAGACGCCCTGAGCAGCAGCTCCGTTGACCCGTCGATGCTGGACGGCTGTGCCCGCTCGCCTCTGCTCGACAACGCCGTCGGACCTTGCCATGCCTGAATCGCCTCGTTTGTTTCCTCCACGTGAAGAAAAAGCAATTCATCCACCAAGGATTACTTAAGTACTCATGTTAAAAATCAATTAAGGTACTACTTTTGTACTACTGTTCGTCACACGAAGATGCACCTCAAGCCATGAGCCGCCAGTGATCCACCGCGGCATCAATTGCCTCTACTGCTTGCCTCTGTTGCAAGCCGCTCACGGCCGCTTTGCCTCAAACCGCTGTCACGGTCCCCCGCTCTGCCGACTCACCATCGGGCCAGCCTATTCCGAGTTGCCCTCGACCCCGCGACCTGAACTCCAAGCCGCCCTCGACTCCAACCCTTCCTCGGCTACTGCTATGCCTCGAATTGCCAAGTCGCCTGCTGCCGCGTAATAGTTGGTAATACTGTTCGCATGAAAACTGAAAACCAAAACCAGCTACTCCTACCACGAGTGCTAGTTGAAAGAACTGCTGCTGCTGTGCATGCGCGCCGGCTCACCACTCATGCCCGCGTCCTTGCTCCTCCTCTGTTGGGCCCGGTCTTAAGCCGCCAGTGCGCTGCCTCTGTTCCCAAGGTGCCCTTACCTCATTCACCCGCTTTGGCCGTGCATCGCTGCCGCGCCGAGTCACCGCTCCTACCTCAAGTCGCCGCCGGTACGAGCTGCCGCGAGTCGCCGCCCTCACCCCTTGCGAGTTCTCTTTGCTGGAGCAACATGTGTGAGGTACAGAAGTAGTGAATGAGCTCTACAATAGTTTGAATCTTCAATAAGTTGAATGTCAAGCTATGCCTTATTCTGGAGGATTTAATTTTGGATGCTAAGAAAAATGCAGCACTTGTTCGGCTACAGTCACACTCAAAATCTAGAGAAGCAGTGCTACTGAACATGAGGTACTCGCACTGCAGGTCTTCAGAGATGGTTGTATCTATGATGGAGCTATCGTCTCAAAACTGCTGGCAAAAGCAAGCAAAAAATCAACCACTATATTACTATGGCGGTCAAACCAACCATTGGGATTGATAGAACATATTCAGAGGAAACACAGAAGCTGGGCGCAAGTCACTGGACCAAGCGCATGGACAGTCCAGGAACAAAATGTGCCTATCCAATATGAGCGCCTCGGATGTAAAAATACCAGGTCCTATTTACCCTATTTATTTTTTAAAACATATATTAATTTATCCGAACAAGACTACTTTGCCCTGCTGTATTTTATATGCAGGAGAATTATTCATTGAAAAGTGGCACTATACCGTGGAGATGGAGGCGTGCCAACATCATTCGGCATAGGAGGTCATCCTTACTCAACGGACTCCCGCACCGACTTACAACGCCGTGGCCGTCTCTCGCGACCGCACCGGCTTGCAACGCCACGGACGACTCGCCCGTCCGCTCTCGCGGGCGGTCCACGCGTATGCGCCGGCTTACAACGCAGAGGACAATTTGCTCGTCCGCACCAGTTTACAATGCCGCAGCCGACTCATTTGTCTGCTCCCGTGGTCGACTCGTCCGTGATTGATTTCAGCTTCACCGTGGTGATCATCAACTCTGCGGTGGATAATTTCTGGCCTAACATATCAGGTGAAATCCATCTAGTATATTTTTATATTATATATTGCTTTCTTTAAAGGAGCAATTACTCCGGCTTGCAAAGTTATCTAATGCAGGACCCTAAACCACCATATTGGTGCAAATTTAAAGGCCGTCAGAAAATTTCCAGCTTAAAAAGAAGGATTCCGGTTTAAAATCTGGCTCAAGGGAAGGCTGTCTCCCACAAAGCTTTGAAGCTCTCAATATCCGGTTTAAAAATTTCCGGTTCAAAAGAATAATCTCTCGCAAGTTCAAGTTCTCAGGAAAAATTAAAGGGACCAAAGAGAGTCGTTGCAAAAGCACATCTCAAAACATAGGTGCCCCTTGAACACAACTCACAAGGTCATTTGGGGGCTTCCTGTTCAAACATAGGTCGTATTCGAACCAAAAAGAACATAGCTGTCGGTACCCTCTTGATCGGCGCAATGCCAAGGCCACTAGGGAGCTTCTTGATCGTATTCGAATCATAGATTAACCCCTTTTGGTACGACTTTGATCGTATTCGAATAAGAGTCGTTAAAAAAGTCTCAAGGTCATTTGGGGGCTTCCTATTCAAACATAGGTCGTATTCGAACCAAAGAGAACATAGCTGTCGGTACCCTCTTGATCGGCACAACGCCAAAACCACTAGGGGGCTTCATGATCGTATTCGAATCCTAGCTTAACCCCGTTGGGTCCAGTTTACTCATCGTATTCGAATCAGAAGCCTCATTTTTTCACAGTTTGGCTTAAGTTTTTTGAAAACAATCTTTGGTTTTGTCTTGAGACCTTTTTGTTCATATCTGAAGCATATATGTGGTTTCGATTGACCCGACTTGACTTTGGATGATAAGTCGCCATATATGACAATCATAAACATTTGGAAGTTTTGGCTTCTAAAGATTGGGTTATCACCCTTACTACACAGGTACCCTAAACTGGCAGTACGATTCAATATCACAGGAACCGATATTCCAAACCGGATTATATTATTCAAATCTTTAATAGCCAACATGGCTGGATTTTTATTATGGTTATCAATAGTCAATGTTATGATGGAGGTCTTCAAAGTCGCTTCAGCGCAATGGTTGTTATTTTGTTAATGGACATGATTTATTTTTACAATGGAGGGAATAGTCCCGAGTCGCTGCAGGCTTACGACCCGGCACTTGGGGGCTACATTATTCAAATTGAGATTACATCAAATATGCAAGTCCCATATCACTGCCAGCATGCACCATGGCACTTGGGGGCTAATGTAAAGTCATTTTTTGATCAATTTATTGAAGACCCGACTCACTCATTGTAATGAGTCGGCCCTTGGGGGCTACCAATTGCTCCTGTCAAAAATTGAAGGTACACAAGCCTTAGTCCATTATATTGAAAGATCCACTACTCAGTTGGTAGAGTACAAAGCTCTTAACCTTATGGACGTGGGTTCAAGCCCCATGGTGGAGATTACATCATATGATGTTATTATCAATGAATTATATACGAAGTCCCAGCTCAGTATTATCTTACTGAGCTGGCCCTTGGGGGATACACATTGCTGCTCACGTCTACATGATCATATTTACAAAGTCCCTGCTCATTATTGCATAATGACCTGGCCCTTGGGGGCTACAAATAATATGGATATAAGGGAGAAATATCTTCCAATTTTCAGTTTTGAGTAAACCAGATTGACCCGGTGTCTGTAACAATCATGACCCGGCGTCACCAACAATCATGACTCGGCGTCACCAATAATCATGAACCGGCGTTGGCAATAATCATGACCCGGAATTATCAGTTTTTATAACCCGGCAATGGTGGTAATCATAAACCGGCAAGTTGTACATCTTCAAGCCGGCTGAATATCAGTTGAATATTTGAAGACCAATATTTTTGTCAAGTCGGAACATTGAAGACCGACTCAAATGGATTCTTTATTTACAATATTTCTTCTACAAGCAAGTTGATTATGAAGCCATCCTATTGACTCGGATTTTCTAGAAGGAGGAAATGACAAGGACTTAAGGATGATCAGGTGCCGGCTTACAAGAATATTTAACCCGGAGCACAACCTGTCAAATTTGCTCTTGTGTTTATATTGCAGATCAGTTTAACAAGGATAAATCCAAATTAAACTGGGGGCTAATGCCGGGGATATACCCCGCGGTATGACCCAGCCGGATATATGACCCGACCGGACTTGGTGTTTCATTGGTAACCCGCCAAAGGATTGGCGACTCACGTGTCTGGCAGTTCATTGGTGTGACGACTCATGAGCCTGAAGACTCATTGGTGACCAGGCGGGTGTTTCAGATGGGTGACAAGGCCCAGGGCCCAGAAGGCTGGCTCATGTTATGATGGGCCAGATTAAGAAGAAAGGCATAAGGAATATTCTCCTACAAAGGAAGCAAGACTAGGACTCCACTTGTAATAGAGTAATCCTAATCCTAATAGGACTAGTCATGTAACCCGCCCCTTCAACATATATAAGGAGGGGCAGGGCACCCCAAGAGGGACAGAAAATAACTGCTAAGGCTAGACATGACTAGAAGGAGAGCCGGCTATGCGGCAACTTGAAAGTGCGTTATATCGACTAGAGGGGGGGGGGGTGAATAGGAGATTTTTATGAAAGTCTTCAGAACATAGAGGTTTTGAAGACAAACGATAAAATTAAACCTATTACCATGCAGCGGAAGGTAGACTACACTAGGCAAACCATAGTCAAGTATTCAATGAAGTGAAAGCACAAAGACTAATAGCAGCTAGGTAGTAAGGATCAGGTAGGAAGATATTGTGAAGCCAAGCAGAACACGCAGTCACTCAGTGAAGACAAATGATAGTGCAATCATACAATGACTTCACAAGGAGTAACAATAAGTAAAGGGAAGTGAAGATGAAACCAGTGACTCATTGAAGACAATGATTTGTTGGACCAGTTCCAATTGCTGTGACAACTGTACGTCTGGTTGGAGCGGCTAGGTATTTAAACCTTAGGACACACAGTCCCGGACACCCAGTCCTGAACACGCAGCTCAGACACCCAGTCCTCACCGTATTCTCCTTGAGCTAAGGTCACATAGACCTCACCCAATCACTCTGGTAAGTCTTCAAGGTAGACTCCCAAACCTTCACAGACTTCGTTCACTGGCAATCCACAATGTCTCTTGGAAGCTCAGAACGCGACGCCTAACCGGCTGGAGGATGCACAGTCCTCAAGTGTAACAAGTCTTCAGATCACACAGACAAGAAGACTTAAGTGATGCCCAATTCTCTCTGGCTCTGGTGGTTAGAGCTTTATCCTCGCAAGGAATTCTCTCTCAAAGGCTTCGAGGTGGGTTTCTCTCAAACGACAAAAGTCGTGCTTTCAATCTGAGCAGCCAACCGTTTATGGTTGTAGGGGGTGGGCTATTTATAGCCACTTGGCAACCCGACCTGATTTGTCCGAAATGACCCTGGGTCACTAAAGAACTGACACGTGTTCCAACGGTCAGATTTCAAACTCACACGGCAACTTTACTTGGCTACAAGCAAAGCTGACTTGTTCGACTCTGGACAAGATTCGCTCTCATAGTCTTCACTCGAAGACATAGGGTTTTGGTTTAGGCATCACTTTAGTCATTCTGACTGGTTCTCTTGGACCCCACTTAATAGTATGGTGGTTCCTATGACTCAACACAAAAGAAAAAGAACTACGAAAGATCTAAGTCTTCGAGCTCCATAGGCTTCATATAGTGTCTTCTCTTGTCATAGTCTTCAATGTGAATATCTTCATATACCACCTTTGACTTCAATGTCTTCATACAGTTTTAGGGGTCATCTCTGGTAGTAAAACCGAATCAATGAAGGACTTCTACCTGTGTTATCCTGCAATTCTCACAAACACATTAGTCCCTCAACTAGGTTTGTCGTCAATACTCCAAAACCAACTAGGGGTGGTACTAGATGCACTTACAATCTCCCCCTTTTTGGTGATTGATGACAAACTAGTTGAAGTTTTCAACGGGGAATATAATCTGTGAAATTGTAAAGGATAAGGAATTGTCTTCATAAGTTGCAAGGGCTCCCCCTGAAGATGTGCATATAAGTTAATTTGCTTTTGGAATGCAAATGCACATGGCAGGTGGTACTTGTGGAGATCCACTTTAACTTATGATGACAATCCACTATGCATGTGAAAGTATATGAACATAATGACATGAATAATGGAAAATGGACGTCTGCAGAATGAGCTAAGTGCAGAATTTATCGTCGCACATGCGGAATTTATCTTCGCAAAACAAGGTGGCAAATAAGTAGCAGACGACCATCTAGTTTAAGTGTTACAACTCATAAGAACCAAATGTAGCAAAAACGAGAGCTGTAAGCACGAAGCAAAATATAAGGCACCCGCCCATATGGACCCGCTTGAAGACTATCAATCTCATATGCTTCTCCCCCTTTTGTCAGTAATGACCAAAAAGGTTTGAAGACATAGAGCCTCTACTCGTTACCATGAGGAGTAGGTGAAGTACCAGGTTTGTTGGTGTTGTTTGGCGGTGCTGAAGAGCTTGGAGGTGCTGAAGGAGGTGGCGGTGAAGTAGCATCGTCTTCTTCCTCAATAATTTTGGCAGTCACTGTGGCAGCAGAGGAAGAGAACTCAGAGTCTTCAAGGGATGGAGTTCCTAGCAGCACAGCCCTTCGAGGAGGTGTGGAGTCAAACTTGAATCTCTCAGAGAAGCCATCCTCTTGAAGATCAGCTTCAGAACACATCATCGTGAGCCCTTTCCATGTGCGGCGACAGGTTTCATGGGCTACGAAAGCATTCTTGGTGGCAAGATTTCGAGTACGATTAATATCCACCAAGAGGCTTTTCATCTGACGCTTCAGCCAGTCATGATGCCTATCCTGTTTCTGATGTAGAGCTACAAGAAGCTCTCGGTCGTTGAGAACACGAGTGCGCTTCTTGGTTCTTGGAGCAGTGGCACTATCAGTGGCTTCAGTGGAAGCAGGGTGTGGTGCACGTGTAGTGCCAGCCAAAGGATACACCCGAGAAACTACCTCAATGCCTTCAACGTTCTGAGTAAAACTCTGATGTTCTGAATTCTGAAGACTTAGAGGTTGCTTGGCAGGCTCAGAATAAATGGCTTCAGTAGACATGTCCACGTCAGGCAAGAAGATCCGATGGTTGCGGGCTGAGGGCTGATACGAGATGGCGGAGTGTAGCTTGATCAGCCGCATGACCCAAGGGGCGTAGAACTTCAAACCAAACAGATCAATGCCTGATGCAGCAAGTTGGCATATGAAGAAGTCCTATGCATTGAAGCATTTTCCATGAAGTATATAGAAGACCAAAGTCTTCATTGCACCCTGAAGCTTGGCATTTGGAGAGTGCCCTTTGATAGGCCAGAGAGTTCGCCTGATGATGTGATAGATGGTTCTTGGCAGATACTCAAGGTCTTCAACGAAGAACTCTGTGGGATAAGAAGCATCATGGGGCAATGGCTTCATCATGCTGAGCATCTGACTCATATCAGGTTCTGGCCGCTGAAAGATGCTCTCAATAGCTTCAGCATGAAGCTGACATCCTTGCTCAAAGAGATCGCCAGGAGTGGGCAAGCCAGTGAGCTCAATGATGTTAAATGCATTGGCTTCGTGATGAACGTTGCCAGTCATCCACTCCAGGACCCAAGTCTTCGGATCTCTGCTGTACCCTTTGATGTGAAGTGTGGCATAGAATTGTAGCAGCAGCTCTTCATTCCAATGCTCTTCATCAGTAACAAACTGCAGCAGACCCACTTGATTGAAGCAATCCAACGCTTCTTCTAGACAGGGCAGACCAGCTATAGCTTCAATGTCAAGGCGCTTGTGTGGGAAGATGCGACCTTGGTTGTAAAGAATGCAAGAGTAATAGCTTCACTGAGGATAGCCCCAGAACCGATCAGATGATATCCTTTCCCTTGAGTAGGGGTTCCTGGAGCTATTGAAGAACGTGTTGTCTGCCCTGAAGCCATTGATGTTGAAGGAGCCAGGTGCTGATGCAGGACCTGGAAACCTTGGCAGTCTTGGAATTGGCTTCTGGACCTGAGGTCTGTGCTCAACATGATAGTTGAATTGGGGATCGGCAGCAGACTCAGGAACAGAAGTGGCGGGATCAGTGGCTTCGCTGTCTTCTGAAGTTTTTGCTGGGGAGGGCTCCATATTAGCTTCATTGTTGGTTGTGGCAGCCTCAAGATTTTCATCCTCCACTTGACTAGCTGGAGGGTTGGTCACAGGCACGTTCTCCTGGAGAACTGCTTCTTGGTGGAACAGGGGAGTGGGATCTTGTGGTACTTCTTCTTCTGCGGCTGATGCAGCCGGAATGTCTTCAGCAGAGACTTGAGGCCTTGGACCTTTCCGAAGCCTGCGTAACACAAACGACGCCTGTGGAGTTGGAGTGGGCTGGGCCTCATAGTCTTCTTCCTCTTGTGGGCGATCCGCCCATGAAGCATCCTGTGCAATTGGCGTCAGTGGACGACCAATGCTGATGAGTTCACTGTTTTCATGCTGAGGAAGGACTGCATCATCTTCTACATTGTCATGTTGACCAATGTCTTCAGCAGCGATGGGATCGGCTGCTGGAATGTCTTCAGCTTCATGAGCCTCTGTGGAAGCAGGCTCATGAATTGTCAGTTGTCGTTCCGCTTCAGGATAGACCATAGAAATGGGTTCAACTACCAAGGGCTCTGTGGAAGCAGCCCGAGCTTTCTTGGTCTTCCTCTTCTTCTTGGAGGGGGCAGTAGGAGAGGCTTCAGAGTGTTTCCTCTTCCTGGCTTCAGCCACAGCAGTCCTTGTCTTCTTGAGCTCTGAAGCTGTTGACCGGCTTTTTGGCTTCGAGCTAGTCAGTCTAGTTGGGAAGACAATCGGAACTGCTTCTTGCCTTGGTGCATCAGGTTCAGCCGTAGCAGGCGTCTTCTTCTTCTTTGTGGCCATCCTGGGGTCGATGCCAGGACGCCCAAGTGCCTTGCGCTTCTCAGCCTCATTATAGGCTTGCACACATCTGTCAGCCAGAGTCTTCATGCGCTCACGCGAACCCTGAGCTTCTGCACGCTTCTTCACAAAGGCTTCCTTGAGCTCGTGCATCATTGTCTTGAAGTTCTTCACTTCTTGCACGCTGAGCTTGGCCATATGCTTCTTGAACTGAGCCTTTTCATAGTCAATCTTCTGCTTCAGTTCGACAATGCGCTGGGCAATAGCAAGTTTTGAAGCAATGGCGCCTTGGAAGGTGACACTGAGGCCAATGGGTAGCTGCAGATCTTCAAAGCTGATGTTTGGCGTGTCAAACCACTCGTCAATGAAGTTGTGGATGATGGTGACATCAAAGAGAGGCAGATCATTGAAGATTTCTGCTTCTTCTTTGCTCTTGATGAGTTGCTCAAGAGCGTCATCTGCAAGATCTTCATCACTTGACAGATCAATGTTGTCGTTGCGCAGAATGGCAGCAGCTGTTAGCTCTTTGCCAGTGTGAGACAGAGGCATCTTGGCCTTCTGGGGCTTGGAGACGCGTGAAAAGTCTTCAGACTACACACTGTCTTCAGGAGGTGCAGTTGCCAATGGCTTCGCCCTTGAGATTTTTGGTGAAGGGGCCGGCTTTGAAGCTTTTGGCTTCTTCAACTGCTTTGGCTTCGGCACTGCAGGCGCGCCATCAGACTCAGTGTCAGCTGCAGGCTCATTCACTGCAGTCCCTTGAACCAAGATGTAGGTGATGAGGCCTTCAAGGTTGGCAAAAGGACCGATGACATTGGATTCTGCATGTCGTGTGCCATCTTCCCTTGGAGATGAGGGACCAGGGTTGAAGTCTAACCCAAAAGTCTTCTTGTTCTGCTTCGCTGAGTTCTGAGCAAACTGGAAGTTGCGCTTGAACAGATTGTCGTCACGACACCATAGCAGTGACGAAGAGTGTGCATCAGCAGGCTGTGGTCCACGGATCATGCATCGATAGAATCCTTGAGCAATGGCTTCATCTCTGGACCTGGGTAGAAGATTCTTGAATAGGATGTCACCCCACGGTCTCTTGATGGCGTTTTTCTCAGCATACTCCTGGGTCACAAATCTGTATTTGAACCATTGTTCTGCCCAATATCTTCGAATCCATTGAATTCGTGTCTTGCGCTGACTGTAATCCTCTTCAGAATCTGTCTTGTACATTTCTGAGAGTTCATCTAGCAGATCTCTGGAGGTCTCACCATGACGCTTTCTGCCACCCTTCCTTGCTGCTTTCTCTGAAGCCATAAACTTTAACTTGAAAGGCTTCAAGACGTTCAAAGGTTTCAAAGGTTTTCGTTTGCTGGACCAACAGGAACTGGCTTCGGGAGAATTTATGTGATGCTGTAAGAATTCTGCAAATGAATGTATACTATGAGAACCAAAGGATTCTCCCACGGACATGTACCTGTGACAGCATTAAGGTGCGAGGGAAGGGGAAGAGGTCATATGCATTCTCAGAAGATTTTGAAGATAAATCTATTTAGAAGACATTGACCTCATCGTGCGAAGACATTCACTCATAGATAAGAAGTTGGTTCCAGATTTGTACGAATCCACAGATCAGTACAAGTGAGGAATCTAACTACTTTGTGAAGCACAAGTGAATATACTAGGCATGTTATGAGATGCAGTATGAGAGAGATCTAGCTTGTGTGAACAGAAACTGCTTGTGGTAGAAAGTGACAAATCAATAGGATCAACGGTGCTGTAAAAGGTAGTTTTATTTACCACACTGAGAACTGCTAGACGGAGTGGGAGATGAGGCCGAGCAGTTCACTCTTTTGTGCCCTAACTTGGCGACGGAGGACACCTACGGCGACGGCGGAGAGGACGATGTCCGCGGTCGGCGTGAAGACGGCATCGGAGAGGTTGCGGTAGCGAAGCGCTTCGTCGCCGGCGTCGTCGAGAGCTAGCGGTGGCGCTAGGGTTCGTGCAAGGGTGGAAGAAGAGATAATGACCGCTGTGAGTGTGTATTTATAGGCACAGGGGCGGCACTGTGCTATTACACACGTGCCCCTGGCAATTCGCATCTGAGGAACACGTGGCCATTATGCGGAATTTTGGGGTTTGTTCCACGTCCCACGCACGCCTGGATTGTCGGGTGGTCGTTCCTACTTCTCCGGATTTCATGTGGAGGAATGAGCATTGAAAACGGACTTAATGGTTGTCTCTGTATCTTCTGCTGACAAGGACGCAGAGAACACATTAGACAGTTTCAATAGAATGCATATGACTTGGGGAGATAGAGTTTGAGATAGAAAGCATAGAGAGGTTAGGGTCCGATCACATTCACTTAGTTCAAAAGATTCAACACGAAGACATAGCTATAAGTGAATGCTGTAGAGGACAGAACACTAGCATATATATATATATAATCAACATAGTGAAGATAATCATGAAAATATGTTGAGATTGAAGCCAAACCAAATGTGAAGACATTGCAAAGTAACGCCATGAGTGAAACACTTCAAAATAGAATGTTTGGTGGTGGCGCTACCCACCGTATAGGAAGTATTAGACCCAGACACGGCGCACAATTATCGTGACGCTCCAAAGTCAAATTCCACATTAATGTATTCATACTTAGAATGTATGTCTTCATTGATTGAATATATACTTTACTTCGTGTGTTGCACATCTAAGTCATCAATATGCATAAGGGTTAGGATGTGTGCCTGATCACATGACATTTGAGGATTCCAGGATATTTAGCTCACACCGTAACTTGCAAAACCTCTTCTCATCCAAGGGCTTGGTGAAGATATCTGCCAATTGCTCTTCAGTGTTGACGTGTATGATATCAATGTATTCCTTCACAACATGATCTCTGAGAAAGTGATGACGAATTTCAATGTGCTTTGTCTTCGAGTGCTGAACTGGGTTGTTGGCAATCTTGATGGCGCTTTCGTTGTAGCAGTAAAGTGGTACTTGCTTCAGATGAATGCCATAGTCCTTGAGTGTTTGCTTCATCCACAGAAGCTGAGCGCAGCAAGATCCAGCAGCAATGTATTCAGATTCAGCAGTGGAGAGAGATACAAAGTTCTGCTTCTTTGAAGACCAACATAGAAGTGATCGTCCCAGAAAGTGACATGTGCCTGATGTAGACTTGCGATCAACTTTGTCACCAGCATAATCAGTATCCGAGAATCCAACTAGATCAAACTCTGAGCCCTTTGGATACCATAATCCTAGAGTTGGGGTGTGAGCCAAATATCGAAGAATTCGCTTCACAGCTAAGTGATGCGACTCCTTTGGTGCCGCTTGAAATCGAGCACACATGCAAACACTAAGCATAATATCTGGCCTAGATGCACATAGATAAAGTAAAGAACCAATCATGGAGCGGTATACCTTTTGATCGAACTCTTTACCATTGTCGTCAGGACCCAGATGATGTTTGGCTGGCATTGGTGTTGTGAAGCCTTTGTAGTCTTGCATACCGAACTTCTTCAGGCAATCTTTGAGATACTTCTCTTGAGATATGAAGATGCCATTGCGTTGTTGTCATATTTGAAGACCGAGGAAGAACTTCAGCTCCCCCATCATGGACATCTGATATTGCTTTTGCATCATATATCCAAACTCTTCACTGTACTTCTGATTGGTGCAGTCGAAGATAATGGCATCCACATATATTTGGCACACAAACAGTTCACCATCATATGTCTTTGTGAAAAGAGTGGGATCTAGGGAACCAGGTATGAAGCCTTTGCTCTTCAGGAAGTATTTGAGTGTGTCATACCAGGCCCGAGGGGTTTGTTTGAGGCCATACAGTGCCTTGTTGAGCTTGTATACCATGTCAGGATGTTTTGGATTTTCAAAGCCAGGCGGTTGTGCAACATACACTTCTTCTTCAATCTTGCCATTGAGAAAGGCACTCTTCACATCCATTTGATATAGAAGTATGTTATGATGATTTGAATAGGCCAGCAGTATGCGTATGGCTTCAAGTCTAGCCACAGGAGCAAATGTTTCATCGAAGTCAATGCCTTCCACTTGAGTATATCCTTGAGCAACGAGACGAGCTTTATTTCTGACAACTTGACCATGCTCATCTTGCTTGTTGCGGTATATCCATTTGGTGCCTATTATATTGTGCTTCCGTGGATCAGGACACTTAACCAGTTCCCATACATTATTCAGCTCAAACTGTTGAAGCTCTTCTTGCATAGCTTGAATCCATTCAGGTTCCATGAAGGCTTCTTCAACTTTCTTGGGTTCTGATATTGAGACGAATGCGAAGTGCCCACAGAAATTTGCTAGCTGAGTTGCCCTTGAACGAGTGAGTGGACCAGGTGCATTGATGCTATCAATTATTCTTTCAATCTGCACTTCATTGGCAATGCGAGGATGTACAGGGCGAAGACTTTGCTCTTGCTGTTCATTGTCGTTGTTGGAAGGAATGTCTTCAGGCTGAGCATTGTCTTCATGTTGATCAGGTGCTGAAATGATAAGTTCTTCTTCAGGATGAGCTTTAGAAGGTATAATTTCTCCAGTTCCCATTAGCTTGATTGATTCATTGGATGGAACTTCATCTAGCACATTTGGCAGCTGCTCTCTTTGTGAACCGTTGGTGTCATCGAACCGCACATCCACTGTTTCAACCACTTTGTAATGAAAGAGATTGAAGACTCTGTAGGAGTGCGAATCCTTTCCATATCCAAGCATAAAACCCTCATGTGCTTTTGGTGCAAATTTTGAGGTGTGATGTGGGTCCTTGATCCAGCACCTTGCGCCAAATACTCTAAAGTAACTGACATTTGTCTTCTTGCCAGTAAGGAGCTCATAAGATGTCTTGTTCAGTAGCTTGTGAAGATAAACACGATTGATTGTATGGCATGCAGTATCAATGGCTTCGGGCTAGAATTTTCTTGGGGTCTTGTATTCATCTAGCATCGTTCTGGCCATCTCAATTAGTGTTCTGTTCTTGCGTTCGACGACGCCATTCTGCTGTGGCGTGTACGGGTCTGAGAATTCATGTGTGATGCCCAAGGTATCAAGATATGTATCAAGGCCAGTGTTCTTGAATTCAGTGCCATTGTCACTTCTGATGTGCTTTATCTTGGCGCCAAAATTGTTCATAGCTCGATTGGCGAAGCGTCTGAAGACATCCTGCACTTCAGTCTTGTAAAGGATTATGTGCACCCAAGTATATCTAGAATAATCATCAACAATAACGAAGCCATAGAGGCAAGCAGTAGTAGTTAGAGTTGAGTAATGAGTGGGACCGAAAAGATCCATGTGAAGCAGTTCGAAGGGTCGAGTAGTGGTCATGATTGTCTTCGAGGGATGTTTGGCCCTCATCATCTTCCTTGCTTCACAGGCACCGCATAAGTGGTCTTTCTTGAACTTGACGCCCTCGATGCCTATGACATGCTTCTTCTTCGCAAGGGTGTGAAGGTTCCTCATGCCAGCATGTCCAAGCCTCCGATGCCAGAGCCAGCATTCTGAAGCCTTTGCTAGAAGACATACTGCAAGCTGTGGCCCTGCTGAGAAATCTACCACGTACAAATCATCTTTTCGATACCCTTCAAACACTAGAGACTTGTCAGATTCCATTAGTACAAGGCAACGATATTTTCCAAACATTACGATCATGTTCAAATCGCAAAGCATTGAGACCGACATTAAGTTGAAGCCAAGGGATTCAACAAGCATGACTTTATCCATGTGTTGATCCCTTGAGATTGCAACTCTACCTAGACCCAATACCTTACTTTTACCAGTGTCATCAAATGTGATGTGGCTCTTGTCAGATGGACATAAGGTTGAGTCCATAAGAAGACTTCTTTTGCCAGTCATGTGATTTGTACACCCACTGTCAATAATCCATTCTGAAGACGCTGGTGTCGTACCCTACAGTGCAGTTAGGGGGATAGGCTTCACCAAGAGCATTGTGAAGCAAAAACATTTGACGAACCAGTGGGTTATGAAAGCTTAGATCCAGGTTAGGACTAATAGGGAGAGTAGCAAGAGATTCAGGTACGAAGTACATAGTAAGACCATTTGGGCATTTGATCTTGCACCCTACAAGATATTTAAGGTCCCCAGCAATAGCGTCAGACGATTTTGGTTTTCTGCTAGAGACCTTTCCCTGCAAAAGAGAGTTAAGCCTTCTTAACCACCCACATCTTTAAGGGTGGCTTAGAAGCAATAAGTCCAAGTGCAGCATCTGAGAATTTTGGCTTTGAAGCCTTAGCAAATAGTCTTGCAAGCAGACAATAGTACTCATAAAAATAAGCAGAATAGTTCTTGGTCTTATGAACATGGCGGTTTGATGAACCGCTCTCATATTCATATGCCTGAGTATGGTTTCCCTGCAAAACATTTGCGTTAGTGCGACTCAGGTGAGTCCTCTGTTTGTATGAAGCCTTTGGACCGTATGAAGCCTTTGGTCTGAGGTTTGTCTTCTTCACGTGAGGTGTCATGATGACATTCACAGGAAGACTCTCTAGACACCTTTTCGGAACCCAGATCTTCTTCATAGGCGCTCCATTCCTGCAGTTAGTACCAATGTACCTGGCAAACACTTCACCATTCTGATTCTTAAATAGTATATATAGTTTGGATGGATCTGCTGAAGGTTCCTTTGCAGCAACCCACATGGTTTTGGGGTACTGCTCAGGTTTCTAGTAAGAGCCATCTGCATTCACTTTCCTTACGAACCCTACACCCTCTTTCCTAGGGTTTCGGTTCAGAATCTGCTTTTTTAGGACATCACATAGCGTCTGATGCCCTTTAAGACTTTTGTACATCCCTATTTCAAGCAATGTCTTCAACCTAGCATTCTCATCAGCAATAGCGGTGGTATCCTCAGTAGAGGGGTTAGTTACCACATCAACAGTTGAAGATATTGCAACAGCAGTAGCAGTAGAACATTCAGCAACAGAAATAGCAGTATCACGCTCAATGCATTTAAGACATGGTGGTTCAAATCCTTCCTGAGCGGTACTGATCTGTTTGGCGCGAAGTGACTCATTTTCCGTTTGAAGGTCTTCATGAACCGCTCTCAATTTCTCAAGATCTTGCTTCCTTTGAAGATAATCATAGGAAAGCTTTTCATGAGTTGTTTAGAGAGTTTCATGACGACTTCCAAGTTCCTGATACTTAACGTGAAGATTTTTTATGTCTTCAATTAAGGATTCAGATCGAGTCATTTCAGCACCTAACAGATCATCGCTTCTGTCTAACAATTTTTGAATATGTTCCATAGCTTTCTGTTGTCCAGTTGCAATTTTAGCAAGTGTTTTGTAGCTAGGTTTTGAACCACAATCAGAGTCATCGTCACAAGATGTTTGATAGTGAGTAGTGCGTGTGTTTACCTTGGCACCGCGTGCCATGAAGCAGTAGGTAGAAGCGGAGTAGTCCTTGTCATTTGCATCGGTGTCGGTGATGAAGTCATTGTCTTCAGTGTTGAAGATGGACTTGGCAACGTATTGTAACACCCTCGATGCGGCTATATCTCCCACGTGTCGAGGCACGACTTAGAGGCATAATCGCATTGAAGGCATATGTCGCAAGTTAGGCAATCTTCACAACATCCCATGTAATATAAATAATAAAGGGGAGATAACATCGTTGGCTTACACTCGCCACGTCAATCAAGTACATAAATAACATTACATCATCCAAACACTCATGGCCCGACTACGGCGCTAAAATAAAAGAGAACCCAAAATGCGACAACGGTCCCGTTCACCCCCAACTGGGCACACTCAGAGGAGCACTGGCCCGGGGGGGGGGGGTTAAAATAAGATGACCCTTGAGTCTGCAGAACCCAAGGGAAAGAAAAGGCTAGGTGGCGAATGGTAAGACTAATGTTGGGCATTGCTGGAAAAGCTTTAATCAAGGCGAACTATCAAGGGGTTCCCATTATAACCCAACCGCGTAAGGAACGGAAAATCCGGGAACATAACACCGATATGACGGAAACTAGGGCGGCAAGAGTGGAACAAAACACTAGGCGAGAGGCCGAGCCTTCCACCCTTTACCAAGTGTATAGATGCATTAAGATAACATAGCAATATAATGATATCCCCAACAAGTAAAATATATGTTCCAACAAGGAACGGCCTCCAATCTTCACCTGCAACTAGCAACGCTATAAGAGGGGCTAAGCAAAGCGGTAACATAGCCAATCAACGGTTTGCTAGGACATTGGTGGGTTAGAGGTTTGACATGGCAATTTGGGAGGCTTGCAAGCAAGTGGTAGGCATCGTGGCAATGGCATAGCAAAAGAGCGAGCAAACTAGCATAGCAAAGATAGTAGTGATTTCGAGGGTATGATCATCTTGCCTGCACAGTTGTCAGAGTTGACTGGATCCTCGAAAGAAAACTCAACGGGCTCCTCGTTAGCGAACTCGTCTCCCGGCTCTACCCAAACAAGACAAACAAGCAACAAGGACACAATCAACCACGTGCAAACTCAAACAACACAATGCAAAGATGATATGCTATGCGGGATGCGATGCGGGATGCAAAATGCAAGATATGACAGGAAATGCATGAACCTGGCCTCAACTTGGAAATCCAAGTATGCCACTGGAAAGATGAGATGAAATCCCTTGAAAACGATATAAAGAACGCCGGAATCGGAGTTACGGTTTGGAAATGGCAAGCGATCCAAAAATGACACCGGTCTACGATTTACAGCAAGTAGGCATCTAAATGCAAAGAAATGAACATGCTACAACACTCAAACATGACAACAAAATACATGGAAGGGATGCACACAAGATTCTTAACAAAAGTCTAGCACCGAGCTACGGCCAAATCATCCATTAACAGGTTCAAACAAGCATGGCAAAAATGCAAATGACAAACAGATCTCAGACTTAGTGAAATCAACACTTGTCTGGAATTTCAGATCAAGTAGCCCTCTTCGGAGCAACAAAACTACATACTACAGGATCTGAACATGGCAAAGTAAAGCATGGCATGGAGCTAATCAAAGAGCTTAACAAAAGTCCCTTAGTGACCTTGAGCCAAATGGGATCAGAAAATACAATTGCAAGCATGTGAACATAGCAAAAACATAATCAGTTTCAGACTTGGTGAAAAACTGACACATGCTGAAATATAACTCAAGTAGGCATGTTTACGAGCTCAGTGCACTCAATACAGAGCAGGTCATGGCAATACAAGCATACACCCATCAATAAGGCACAAAATGCGAGCTAGACATGGCAAGAAAAATAGCATAGCATGCACGGATCAACTACAACATCACCGGCAAAATTGCAAACAAGTTGACAATCTGCCCAGATTCACAAAGTAGCAAAAGTGATAGAGCACTACAATCTTAATAAAACTCCCTTACTGATCATCCTCAAAAGAGGCACGGATCACTAGGAAACAACATGAACATATGGCAACATGAGATAAACAGCTCCAGGACTTAGTGAAATCACTAAGTCCCTGAAAACAGAATTAGCAAGTGCACCACTTTGCAAGCTTGCACAAGTCACCACACACATCCTAAAAATAAATGGGTTGCACCTCTGGAAATATGACAAAACCCTTAGCAAAACATAAGTAGAACTCACGGGCATATCATGCACACATTAATCATGGCAAAAATGACAAAAGCCTAAATGGAGTAGCAGATCTGACAATTAACTCAAGTAGCCCTTTTCTAACAGCATTTCGGGCATCAAGATGAGCTCAAATGAAAATGATGCAATGGAATGAAATGATGTACTCTCCGAGATGAACATTTTGATATGCTATATGCATGAATCGGAGCAACGGATGCAAAGTTACGGGGCTATGAACATGTGCATATGGACTGAGAATAACTTGGGCTTAGAAAAAAACAACCCTCAGATCTAGGGTTTGCACGGATTTCGAAGTTGGAGGGAAACACTGTAGACGCCGGAGTTCGTAGCGGCTCGCCGGGGGAAGGAGAAGGCCGTCGAGGTGCTCCCGGGGTCGGCGGTGGCGGCGGTGGCCGGAGGCGGCGGCCGGGTGAGGCGGCGGCGCGGCGCGGCGGCAGCGGCGGCGGCGCGAGGAGGCGGCGCGGGGCGGCGTGAGGCGGCGGCCGGGAGGCGGCGGCGCGGGCCGGGAGGGCCTTCCCTGGGCCGCGCGGGCCGACGCGGGGGAAGACGGCGGCGGTGACACTTGGCGCCGCGGGAGTGGCCGAGGCGGCAGGGCGGACGTGTCCGGCCGGGGCGGACGTGTCCGGCCGGCGCGGATCTGGGATTAGGGTTTGAGGACGAGGGGGATCCGGAATTTCGTGGAGGGATCTATTTATAGGCATAGGAGGAGCTAGGAGAGTCCAAATGAGGTGCGGTTTTCGGCCACGCGATCGTGATCGAACGCTCTAGATGATGGAGTAGAGTTAGGTGGGTTTTGGGCCAAATTGGAGGGGTGTTGGGCTGCAACACACACGAGGCCTTTTCGGTCCCTCGGTTACCCGTTGGAGTATCAAACGAAGTCCAAATGATACGAAACTTGACAGGCGGTCTACCGGTAGTAAACCAAGGCCGCTTGGCAAGTCTCGGTCCAATCGGGAAATGTTTAATCCCCACACACGAAACAAGGCTAGAAATGACCACCGGAGGAGAACGAAGCGCCGGAATGCAAAACGGACAACGGGAAAAATGCTCGAATGCCTGAGACGAGCACGTATGCAAATGCAATGCACATGATGACAACGATAACAACACACGGAGACAAAACCCGAACCCGAGGAAATAAATATAACTTAAAGCCGGAAACGGCAAGAGTTGGAGTACAAATAGGGAAAGTTATATCCGGGCTGTTACACGTATGCTGTAGCCAGACTTGCGACGCCTGAATCGGATTCCTCCTCAGACTCCACCTCCGCCTCCTCGGAAGCAGACTCCTCCTCTGAATCCATTTCCTTGCCAACAAACACACGTTCCTTTCCATATGAGCTCTTCTTGTGTGATGAAGACTTTGAGGAAGACTTGGAACAAGACTTTGAGTATTTCTTCTTCTTCTTCTTGTCGTCAGAGTCATATTCCTTGCTCTTCTTCTTCTTTTTGTTCTCATTGTCCCACTGTGGACACTCAGAGATGAAGTGGCCAAGTTTCTTGCACTTGTGACATGTTTTCTTCTTGTAGTCATGAGCAGGAGCCTCATCATTCCTTGAACTTGATCGGGAAGACTTTCTGAAGCCTTTCTTCTTGGTGAATTTTTGGAACTTCTTGACAAGCATAGCAAGTTCCCTTCCAATGTCTTCAGGATCATCAGAACTGCTGTCAGATTCTTCTTCAGATGAGGAGACAACTTTTTCCTTAAAGGCACGAGTTCGCCCATAGTTTGGACCGTAGATATCTCTTTTCTACGAAAGCTGAAACTCATGTGTGTTGAGCCTCTCAAGTATGTCAGACGGATCGAGTGTCTTGAAATCAGGATGTTCTTGAATCATCAAGGCCAGGATGTCAAACGAACTATCAAGTGATCTCAGTAGCATCTTGACGACTTCGTGTTTGGTAATCTCAGTGGCGCCGAGGGCTTGAAGCTCATTTGTGATGTCAGTGAGTCGGTCAAATGTGTGCTGGACATTCTCATTGTCATTTCGCTTGAAGCGGTTGAAGAGGTTGCGAAGGACACTGATTCTCTGATCTCTCTGGGTTGAGATGCCTTCATTAACCTTGGAGAGCCAGTCCCAGACCAGCTTGGATGTCTTCAAAGCACTCACACGGCCATACTGTCCTTTGGTCAGATGACCACATATGATATTCTTGGCAGTAGAGTCCAGTTGAACGAATTTCTTGACATCAGCAGCAGTGACACCTTCTCCAGCCTTGGGAACGCCGTTCTCGATGACATACCATAGGTCAACGTCAATGCCTTCAAGATGCAGGCGCATCTTATTCTTCCAGTAGGGATATTCAGTTCCATCGAAGACGGGGCACGCAGCGGAGACTTTAATTATCCCTGCAGTCGACATAGCTAAAACTCCAGGTGGTTAAACCGAATCACACAGAACAAGGGAGCACCTAGCTCTGATACCAATTGAAAGTGCGTTATATCGACTAGAGGGGGGTGAATAGGTGATTTTTATGGAAGTCTTCAGAACATAGAGGTTTTGAAGACAAACGATAAAATTAAACCTATTACCATGCAGCGGAAGGTAGACTACACTAGGCAAACCATAGTCAAGTACTCAATGAAGTGAAAGCACAAAGACTAACAACAGCTAGGTAGTAAGGATCAGGTAGGAAGATATTGTGAAGCCAAGAAGAACACGCAGTCACTCAGTGAAGACAAATGATAGTGCAATCATACAATGACTTCACAAGGAGTAATAGTAAGTAAAGGGAAGTGAAGATGAAACCAGTGACTCGTTGAAGACAATGATTTGTTGGACCAATTCCAGTTGCTGTGACAACTGTACGTCTGGTTGGAGCGGCTAGGTATTTAAACCTTAGGACACCCAGTCCTGAACACGCAGCTCAGGACACCCAGTCCTCACCGTATTCTCCTTGAGCTAAGGTCACATAGACCTCGCCAATCACTCTGGTAAGTCTTCAAGGTAGACTCCCAAACCTTCACAGACTTCGTTCACTGGCAATCCACAATGTCTCTTGGAAGCTTAGAACGCGACGCCTAACCGGCTGGAGGATGCACAGTCCTCAAGTGTAATAAGTCTTCAGATCACACAGACAAGAAGACTTAAGTGATGCCCAATTCTCTCTGGCTCTGGTGGTTAGGGCTTTATCCTCGCAAGGAATTCTCTCTCAAAGGCTTCGAGGTGGGTTGCTCTCAAACGACAAAAGCCGTGCTTTCAATCTGAGCAGCCAACCGTTTATGGTTGTAGGGGGTGGGCTATTTATAGCCACTTGGCAACCCGACCTGATTTGTCCGAAATGACCCTGGGTCACTAAGGAACTGACACGTGTTCCAACGGTCAGATTTCAAACTCACACGACAACTTTACTTGGGCTACAAGCAAAGCTGACTTGTCCGACTCTGGACAAGATTCGCTCTCATAGTCTTCACTCGAAGACATAGGTTTTTGGTTTAGGCATCACTTTAGTCATTCTGACTGGTTCTCTTGGACCCCACTTAACAGTACGGTGGT
Source organism: Triticum urartu (assembly GCF_056163025.1). Lineage (NCBI taxonomy): Eukaryota > Viridiplantae > Streptophyta > Magnoliopsida > Poales > Poaceae > Triticum > Triticum urartu. The sequence goes on from NC_141877.1 coordinate 160,492,987, forward strand.
TCCTATGACTCAACACAAAAGAAAAAGAACTACGAAAGATCTAAGTCTTCGAGCTCCATAGGCTTCATATAGTGTCTTCTCTTGTCATAGTCTTCAATGTGAATATCTTCATATACAACCTTTGACTTCAATGTCTTCATACAGTTTTAGGGGTCATCTCTGGTAGTAAAACCGAATCAATGAGGGACTTCTACCTGTGTTATCCTGCAATTCTCACAAACACATTAGTCCCTCAATTAGGTTTGTCGTCAATACTCCAAAACCAACTACGGGTGGCACTAGATGCACTTACACGACTCTCTCATGAGCATAATGAGATCTAGCCACAAACAACATGTAGGGCTATTACCGGATGATGTTTCCCGGGGCCCGAAGCTGTCTAAACCCTTGTCTTGTGTGTTGCGTTTCTCGATTCCGCTCAACCCCTCTCAAGCTACCACATAGATGCGTTGGCCCCTCGACTAAGTCCTCACACTAGGACATCTGCCGTGACAATTCCACGACCTTGATAAATTTTTGAAGAAGTTCAAAATGGATCTAGCAAAGAAAGTGTTCTTGCCTGTGTTACAAGGTGTGAAGTTGAGTCACACTCAATGCCCGACCACTGCAGAAGATAGAGAGAAAATGAAAGATGTTCCCTATGCTTCAGCCATAGGCTCTATCATGTATGCAATGCTCTGTACCAGACCTGATGTGTTCCTTGCTATTAGCTTAGCAGGGAGGTACCAAAGTAATCCAGGAGTGGATCACTGGACAGCGGTCAAGAACATCCTGAAATACCTGAAAAGGGCTAAGGATATGTTTCTTGTTTATGGAGGTGACAGAGAGCTCATCGTAAATGGTTACATCGATGCAAGCTTTGACACTGATCCGGATGACTCTAAGTCACAAACCAGATACGTGTTCTTATTGAACAGTGGAGCTGTCAGTTCGTGCAGTTCTAAGCAAAGCGTCGTGACGGGATCTACATGTGAAGCGGAGTACATAGCTGCTTCGGAAGCAACAAATGAAGGAGTCTGGATGAAGGAGTTCATATCCGATCTAGGTGTCATACCTAGTGCATCGGGTCCAATGAAAATCTTTTGTGACAATACTGGTGCAATTGCCTTGGCAAAGGAATCCAGATTTCACAAAAGAACCAAGCACATCAAGAGACGCTTCAATTCCATCCACGATCAAGTCAAGGAGGGAGACATAGAGATTTGCAAGATACATACGGATCTAAATGTTGCAGACCCGTTGACTAAGGCTCTCTCACGAGCAAAACATGATCAGCACCAAGACTCCATGGGTGTTAGAATCATTACTGTGTAATCTAGATTATTGACTCTAGTGCAAGTGGGAGACTGAAGGAAATATGCCCTAGAGGCAATAATAAAGTTGTTATTTATATTTCCTTATACCATGATAAATGTTTATTATTCATGCTAGAATTGTATTAACCGGAAACTTAGTACATGTGTGAATATATAGACAAACAGAGTGTCACTAGTTTGCCTTTACTTGACTAGCTCATTGAATCAATGATGGTTAGGTTTCCTAACCATAGACCTGAGTTGTCATTTGATTAACGTGATCACATCATTAGAGAATGATGTGATTGACTTGACCCATCCGTTAGCTTAGCATGATGTTCATTTAGTTTGTTGCTATTGCTTTCTTCATGACTTATACATGTTCCTATGACTATGAGATTATGCAACTCTCGAGTAACGGAGGAACACTTTGTGTGCTACCAAACGTCACAACGTAACTAGGTGATTATAAAGGTGCTCTATAGGTGTCTCCGATGGTGCTTGTTGAGTTTGCATAGATCAAGATTAGGATTTGTCACTCCGATTGTCGGAGAGGTATCTCTGGACCCTCTCGATAATGCACATCACTGTAAGCCTTGCAAGCGTTGTGACTAATGAGTTAGTTGCGGGATGATGTATTACGGAATGAGTATAGAGACTTGCCGGTAACGAGATTGAACTAGGTATTGAGATACCGACGATGGAATCTCAGGCAAGTAACATACTGATGACAAAGGGAACAACATATGTTGTTATGGGGTTTGAACGATGAAGATCTTCACAGAATATGTAGGAACCAATATGAGAATCTAGGTCCCACTATTGGTTATTGACCGGAGACGAGTCTCTGTCATGTCTACATAGTTCTCGAACCCCTAGGGTCCGCACGCTTAAAGTTCGGTGACGATCGGTATTATGAGTTTATGTGTTTTGATGTACCGAAGGTAGTTCGGAGTCCCGGATGTGATCATGGACATGACGAGGAGTCTCGAAATGGTTGAGACGTAAATTTTGATATATTGTACGGCTATATTCGGACACCGGAAGCGTTCCGGATGATTTCAGAGAAAACCGGAGTGCCGCAGGGGTTACCGGAACCCCCCGGGGAAGTATTGGGCCTTACTGGGCCTGAGGGGAGAGAGAGGGCTGCAGCCCATGAGGTGGCGCACCCCCTCCCATGGGGAGTCCGAATTGGACTAGGGGAGGGGGGCGCGGCCCCTCTTTCCCTCTCCCTCTCCCTCTCTTTCCTTCCCCTTCCCTCTTCCTAGTTGGACTAGGAAAGGATGAATCCTCTTCCAAGTAGGAAGATGATTCCTCCTCTCATTGGGGCGCACCAAGGTTGGCCGACCTCCCCCTTGCTCCTTTATATACGGGGGCGGGGGGGCACCCAAAGACACACAAGTTGATTGTTCCAAGCCGTGTGCGGTGCCCCTGTCCACCATAATCCACGTCGATCATATCGTAGCGGTGCTTAGGTGAAGCCCTGCCTCGGTAGCAACATCATCACCGTCATCACGCCGTCATGCTGACGGAACTCTCCCGTGAAGCTCTGCTGGATCGGAGTTCATGGGACGTCATCAAGCTGAACGTGTGCTGAACTCGGAGGTGTCGTGCGGTCGGTACTTGGATCGGTCGGATCGTGAAGACGTACGACTACATAAACCGCATTCTCATAATGCTTCCGCTTACGGTCTACGAGGGTACATGGACGATACTATCCCCTCTCATTGCTATGCATCACCATGATCTTGTGTGTGTGTAGGATTTTTTTTAAATTACTATGTTCCCCAACACAAGTCGCTGCACCAAACCGAAATAACTATTCGGAATTGGCTCCGTCGGCCACAGCCGGACCACGACGTCCTTCATGGTGGATCTGGGCATTCTGTGGAGCTCGGCCCACTAGGCCATCTGTTCGTTCAGCAATAGCGGATGCTTTGGCATGCTGAATTGCAACTAGAAAAGCTTCTCCATTACGTGTCCTTCTTGCGCCTGGTAAAACTGCGCCGCATCAGAGACACTCTTCGGCAAGACCAAGAATGCGTCTGGAGAACTCCACATTTGGTTAAGCGGGCATACTTCGGATCACCAAATTTAGGCTGTAATAAGAAGGGCTTACCGGCCACTACTTCCCCAGCTTGCCTGATCTCCTCCCGAGCCACTCTAGACTCAGACCGTGCTTCTCTCGCCTCTTGTAAGGCCTTGTCAAGATCGGTCATTTTGACTTTGCTATCCTTTTCGAGGAATTCACATCGGACAGTGGCATCCTTTAGCTCGCGCGCCATGGTAGATGATACGTCTCCAACGTATCTATAATTTATGATTGTTCCATGCTATTATATTATCTGTTTTGGATGTTTAATGGGCTTTATGATAGACTTTTATATTATTTTTGGGACTAACCTACTAACCCAAGGCCCAGTGCAAATTGCTGTTTTTTGCCTATTTCAGTGTTTCGCTGAAAAGGAATATCAAACGAAATCCAAACGGAATGAAACCTCCGGGAGAGTTATTTTTGGAACAAACGTGATCTAGGGGACTTGGAGTAGACATCAAGAAAGGAGCGAGGAGGCCACGCGGCAGGGAGGCACGCCTGCCCCCTTGGGCGCGCCCCCACCCTCGTGGGCCCCTCCTAGCTCCACCGACCTACTTCCTCCTCCTCCTCCTATATATATATATCCATATACCACAAAACCATCCAGGAGCACCACGAAACCCTATTTCCACCTCCGCAACCATCTGTACCCAAGAGATCCCATCTTGGGGCCTTTTCCGGAGCTCCACTGGAGGGGGAATCAATCAAGGAGGGCTTCTACATCAACACCATAACCTCTCCGATGATGTGTGAGTAGTTTACCATAGAACTTCGGGTCCATAGTTATTAGCTAGATGGTTTCTTATCTTTCTTTGGATCTCAATACACAGTTCTCCTCGATCTTCTTAGAGATCTATTCGATGTAATTCTTTTTGCGGTGTGTTTGTCGAGATCCAATGAATTGTGGGTTTATGATCAAGATTATCTATGAACAATATTTGATTCTTCTCTGAAATCTTTTATGTATGATTTGTTATCTTTGCAAGTCTCTTCGAAGTATCAGTTTGGTTTGGCCTAGTAGATCGATCTTTCTTGCAATGGGAGAAGTGCTTAGCTTTGGGTTCAATCTTGTGGTGTCCTTTCCCAGTGACAGTAGGGGCAGCAAGGCACGTATTGAATTGTTGCCATCGAGGATAAAAAGATGTGGTTTATATCATATTGCTTGAGTTTATCCCTCTACATCATGTCATCTTGCCTAATGGGTTACTCTATTCTTATGAACTTAATACTCTAGATGCACGCTGGATAGCGGTCGATGTGTGGAGTAATAGTAGTAGATGCAGAATCATTTCGGTCTACTTATCGCGGACATGATGCCTATATACATGATCATGCCTAGATATTCTCATAATTATGCACTTCTCTATCAATTGCTCGACAGTAATTTGTTTACCCACCGTAATACTTATGCTATCTTGGGAGAAGCCACTAGTGAAACCTATGGCCCCTGGGTCTATCTTCCATCACATAATTTTCCAATCTAGTTTACTTTGCAATCTTTAATTTCAATCTATATCATAAAAATACCAAAAATATTTATCTTATTATCTCTATCAGGTCTCACTCTCGTATGTGACCGTGAAGGGATTGACAACCGCTTTATCGCATTGGTTGCGAGGTTCTCATTTGTTTATGCATGTTCGAGGTGACTTGCGTGTAGTCTCCTACTGGATTGATACCTTGGTTCTAAAAAACTGAGGGAAATACTTACGCTACTTTGCTGCATCACCCTTTCCTCTTCAAGGGAAAACCAACGCAGTGCTCAAGAGGTAGCAAGAAGGATTTCTGGCGCTGTTGCCGGGGAGATCTACGCGCAAGTCAAGACATACCAAGTACCTATCACAAACTCTTATCCCTCACATTACATTATTTGCCATTTGCCTCTGATTTTCCACTCCCCCACTTCACCCTTGCCGTTTTATTCGCCCTCTTTTTCTGTTCGCCTTTTTTTGCTCGCTTCTTGTGTGCTTGTGTGTTGGATTGTTTGCCGCGATGGCTTTACCAAATAGTGTTGATCCTCACCTTAGAAGGTTGGAAGAAATTGAAAACAATGTTAGAAGTTTTATGTCCTTGCAGTTTGAGCATAATAATTTCTTCAGAAACTAGCTTAAAGAACAAAAAAGTTTTATGGATACATGAATAAAGAGCTCGATGATATGTCTAAAGAATTTTATGGTCTGAATTCTCAGTTCGCTCATCTTGAAAACTTAATAGCCCAAATTCCGGATAAGCAGGCCACCTTAGTCAATAAGATGGCCGCCAAACCGGAAGAACTTGATGATAATAGGGATGAAGATCTAAAAGTGATTGATGTGTCTCCTATTAAATATTTGTTTTGCAATATGAATCTTGATAATTATGGGACTGGAGATGAGTCAACTTTAGTTAAAAGGCGTCCCAATGATTCAGAGTTTTTAGATCTTGATGCAAAAATTGATAACAGTGGGATTGAAGAGGTCAAAACTTTACATAGCAATGAACCCACTATTTTGGATTTCAAGGAATTTAATTATGATAATTGCTCTTTGACAGATTGTATTTCCTTGTTGCAATCCATGCTAAATTCTCCGCATGCTTATAGTCAAAATAAAGCTTTTAGCAAACATATCGTTGATGCTTTAATGCAATCTTATGAAGAAAAGCTTGAATTAGAAGTTTCTATCCCTAGAAAACTTCATGATGTGTGGGAACCTACTATTAAAATTAAAATTAAAGATCATGAATGCTATGCTTTATGTGATTTGGGTGCTAGCGTTTCCATGATTCCAAAAACTTTGTGTGATGTGTTAGGTTTCCGTGAATTTGATGATTGTTCTTTATATTTGCACCTCGCGGATTCCACTATTAAGAAACCTATGGGAAGGATTAATGATGTTCTTATTGTTGCAAATAGGAATTATGTGCCCGTAGATTTCATCGTTCTTGACATTGGTTGCAATCCTACATGTCCCATTATTCTTGGTAGACCATTCCTTAGAACGACTTGTGCAATTATTGATATGAAAGAAGGGAATATTAGATTCCAATTTCCGCTAAGGAAAGGCATGGAACACTTTCCTAGAAATAAAATTAAATTACCTTATGAATCTATTATGAGAGCCACTTATGGATTGCATACCAAAGATGATAATACCTAGATCTATTCTTGCTTTTATGCCTAGCTAGGGGCGTTAAACGATAGCGCTTTTTGGGAGGCAACCCAATTTTATTTTTGCTTCCTGCTTTTTGGTTATGTTTAGTAATAAATAATTCATCTAGCCTATGTTTAGATGTGGTTTTATGCTTTTAATTAGTGTTTGTGCCAAGTATAACCTTTGGGAAGACTTGAGGGAAGTTTTTGCGATCTTGCTGTAAAAAACAGAAACTTTAGCGCTCACGAGATTTGCTGCCATTTTTACTGCAGAGCGCGATTAGGTTGATTCTTTTTGAAGATGATTAATAGAAAACTTCCTCACGTTCACCAATTTATTTCAGAATTTTTGGAGTTACGGAAATATTCGAAACCTACAGATTACTACAGACTGTTCTGTTTTTGACAGATTCTATTTTTCGTGTGTTGTTTGCTTATTTTGATGAATCTATGGCTAGTATCGGAGGGTATGAACCATAGAGAAGTTGGAATACAGTAGGTTTAACACCAATATAAATAAATAATGAGTTCATTACAGTACCTTAAGTGGTGGTTTGTTTTCTTATACTAACGGAGCTCATGAGATTTTCTGTTGAGTTTTGTGTTGTGAAGTTTTCATGTTTTGGGTAAAGATTTGATGGATTATGGAATAAGGAGTGGCAAGATCCTAAGCTTGGGTATGCCCAAGGCACCCCAAGGTAAAATTCAAGGACAACCAAAAGCCTAAGCTTGGGGATGCCCCGGAAGGCATCCCCTCTTTCGTCTTCGTCCTTCGGTAAATTTACTTGAGGCTATATTTTTATTCCCCAAATGATATGTGTTTTGCTTGGAGCGTCTTGTATGATTTGAGTATTTGCTTTTTTAGTTTACCACAATCATCCTTTATGTACACACCTTTTGGGAGAGACACACATGAATTGGAATTTATTAGAATACTCTATGTGCTCCACTTATATTTTTTGAGCTAGATAATTTTGCTCTAGTGCTTCACTTATATCTTTTAGATCACGGTGGTGGTTTTATTTTATAGAAATTATTGATCTATCATGATTCACATGTATTATTTTGAGAGTCCTTTAGAACAGCATGGTAATTTGCTTTGGCTATAAAATTGGTCCTAATATGATAGACATCCAAGATTGGTATAATAAAAACTTTCATACAAAGGTGCATTGAGTACCATGAGAAGTTTGATACTTGATAATTGTTTTGAGATATAAAGATGGTGATATTAGAGTTGTGCTAATTGAGTAGTTGTGAATTTGAGAAATACTTGTGTTGAAGATTGCAAGTCCCGTAGCATGCACGTATGGTAACCGTTGTGTAACAAATTTGAAACATGAGGTGTTCTTTGATTGTCTTCCTTATGAGTGGCGGTCGGGGACGAGCGATGGTCTTTTCCTACCAATCTATCCCCCTAGGAGCATGCGCGTAATGCTTGGTTTTTGATGACTTGTAGATTTTTGCAATAAGTATGTGAGTTCTTTATGACTAATGTTGAGTCCATGGATTATACGCACTCTCACCTTTCCATCATTGCTAGCCTCTTCGGTACCATGCATTGCCCTTTCTCACCTTGAGAGTTGGTGCAAACTTTGCCGGTGCATCCAAACCCCATGACATGATACGCTCTATCACACATAAACCTCCTATATCTTCCTCGAAACAGCCACCATACCTACCTATTATGGCATTTCCATAGCCATTCCGAGATATATTGCCATGCAATTTTCCATCGTTTCATTTATGACATGCTTCATCATTGTCATATTGCCTTGCATGATCATGTAGTTGACATCGTATTTGTGGCAATTCCACCATGCATAATTTATCATACATGTCACTCTTGATTCATTGCCCTTCCCGATACACCGCCGGAGGCATTCATATATAGTCATATTTTGTTCTAGTATCGAGTTGTAATCATTGAGTTGTAAATAAATAGAAGTGTGATGATCATCATTAATAGAGCATCGTCCCCAAAAAAGGGGAAGGCCAACACTACAAAAAAAAGACACATCCGTGACATTTTGGGCCGAACGAATTTTTTTCTGTCATACATATGTCACTTTTATGACGATAATTGTGACAAAACCCGGTATCATCATAGATGTGGTGGGCTCCTACTTCTATGACAGAAAATGGGCTTTTCGTCCTGGGCGGGCCGGAGACGCAGCTGCATGACATTCTTTGGGCCGTCCATGACGGAAAAACCATGGTAGAAGCGAGGGTGAGGAAAATTTTGGGGAGTTCCTGGTTACGGTGGGAGGTCGGGGGCCGAGCGATGCGCGTTTCTCTCGTACACACACGCGCGTGTGTGCGAGGCGTTGGCTCTTACTGAACCCAAGCGAGACGTTGGGCTCTAACTGAACTCGAGCGATTGCACTGCAGGCTACGCGTTACTGAGCCCGAGCGATCGATCGATAGCTGTTAACTGAACCCGATCGAGCAATTCCTTCGCTACTGCTGCTAATTGAAGCCGATCGATTGGATGAACAGTGAGTGTTGCGGGTGTGGGGGGGGGGGTTGGATGAATAGTGAGCGGTGGCGTTGCCTCTGGATGAACAGGACCCCGTGGTGTGGTGGAGGGCTGGATGAACAGTAGACGATGGAGGGGTGCCCGTGGAGGGGTGGTTGAATAGGACCCCGTGGTGTGGAGGGCTGGATGAACAGTAGACGGTGGAGGGGTGGTTGAACAGTAGCCGGTGGAGTAGCGCGCGGTGGAGGCTGGATGAACAAGAGCCCGTGGAGGCTGGAGGAGGTCGACGATGGAGATGAACAGTATCCCGTGGAGTCCCGTTTTGCGGTACGCCACACCCCTCCCGATGAACAGGACCCCCATTTCGACCGTAGGAGGTCCGTTTCGTCCGTTTTGCGGTACGCCACACCCCTCCCGATCAACAGGACTCCCGTTTCGACCGTAGGAGGTCCGTTTCCTCCGTTTTGCAGTACACCACACCCCTCCCGATCAACAGGACCCCCGTTTCGACCATAGGAGGTCTGTTTCCTCCGTTCTGCAGTACGCCAGGCCTCGTTTCCATCGCCTGTTCCGTCCAAGCCCTCCCGATGAACATGACCACGCATTCCGTTCCGACCCAGCCAGTTGGCTCCCACGTGTTCCGTTGCCTCTCGATGAACACGATGCATTCTGTTGCCTCCCCATCAACATGACGCATTCCGTTGCCTCCCCATGAACACGACGACGACGATGTTTCTCCATTCCGACCCAGCCATGTACACGAGCCCTGGCCGTACGTATGCGCGAGTAGGCGTTCGAGACCCCGCCCGTATGTACACATACGTGGCCGTATTTTCTTTCTTGCACCCTGGCCGCTGTACGTACGTGTACATGCTACGTGCGTGCCTCTACTACGACATGTGCACGCCTCTACATCGACCAGTATGTACGTCCACATTCGCGACCAGAATGACAACGCTACGTACGCTTCGACCAGGTGGGTCCCGACTGTCAGGCACTTCCTTGCGTGCGAAGATGTAGCTGGTGGGTCCCAACAGTCAGGGGCCGAATCGTTTTTTTTTGCCCGGACGCACTTCCTTGTGTGTGAAGGTGTAGCTGGTGGGTCCCAGCAGTCAGGGGGAAACGTTTTGTCGCGAAATACGATGGCCCGTCCAGTGGGTCCCCGCTGTCAGGTGGAGGAATAATTATTTTGCACGTAATAAGGAGGCACTTCCTTGCTGCGGCCGTGGACCCAGCTGTCGGCCTCTCCACGTACAGTCCACGTCCAATGGAAGCCGTTCCTTGACCACATTGACCATGTCGCACCGAGAGCACCAGGGCGGTGGACGACGGCGAGGCCTAGGAAGGGGACGAAGCGGAGCCGGGGAAGACGCGGTAGTGGATGCCCACGCGTAGAGGAGTACGAGGGTTCACTGGTTCACTGCGGTGTGAGGCTGTCGTCGCCGCAGAATAACAGGGGGTGTGGGTGAGTAGAGGGATGGCCTGGCTAGCGGTGGGATTAGTAGGGGGTGGTGAGGCCTCCGCCGCATCGCAGCAGGCCACGGGAGGTAGGAGCACGAGGAATGACCGGCGCTGGTTTGGGCGACTGGAGCAAGAAGACCAGAGGTTGAAGAAGCACTACGGCCGTTGGATGGACATCGTACGGTCACTAGAGCTAGAATCGTGCATATTGACTAAGTTGACAAAGCCCTCCGTCCCCGTCAACTTAGTAGGCCCACAAGTCAGCCTGCCACTATATTAGGTCCCAGCTAACAGGGGAGTATTCATTTTTTTATGCGTAATAAGGAGGCACTTCCTTGCGTGCGAAGATATAGCTGGTGGGTCCGAGCTGTCAGCGGCGGTAATGTTTTTTTCGCGAAATACAGAGGCCCTTTCGGTGGATCCCTGATGTCAGGTGGAGGAATCATTATTTTGCGCATAATAAGGAGACATTTCCTTCCGTGCGGCCGTGGACCCAGCTGTCGGCCTCTGCACATACAGTCCACTTCAGATGCATGTCGGTCGTTGACCACATTGACGAGGCCGCGCCGAGAGCACTAGGGCGGTGGACGACGGCGAGGCCTAGGAAGGGAATGGCACAGAGGCAGGGAAGACTCGGCAGTTGTTTCCCGCGCGGAGGGGAGTACGACTGTACGAGGGTTTACTGGTTTGTCTGCCGTCGCCGGAGAATAACAACAGGTGTGGGTGAGTAGAGGGATGGCTAGGCCAGCGATGAGAGTACGGTGGGGCGGTGAGGCCTGCGTGGCAGCACAGTCGGCCACAGGGAGGAGGGAGCAGGCAGTCCCGCCGACGCTTGTTTGAGCGGTTGGAGCAGGAAGAGCAGAGATTGAAGAAGAACGGCGGCCGTTCGATGGACATCGTACGGTCACTGGAGCTAGAATCGTTCATATTGACTAAGTTGACAAAGCCCTCCATCCCCGTCAACTTAGTAGGCCCACAAGTCAGCCTCCCACCATGGTGGGTCCCAGCTAGCAGGGGGGCTATTCATTTTTGTGTGCGTAATAAGGAGGCAGTTCCGGTGGGTCCGAGCTGACAGTGGGGGAACGTTTTTTCGTGAAATACGGTGGTCCGTCCGGTGGGTCCCAGCAGTTAGGGGCAAACGTTTTTTCACGAAATACGGTGGCCCGTCCAGTGGGTCCCAGCAGTTAGGGGGAAACGTTTTTTCCGCGAAATACTGGTGGCCCGTCCGATGGGTCCCTGCTGTCAGGTGGAGGAATAATTATTTTGCGCGTAATAAGGAGGCACTTCCTTGCGGCTGCCGTGGACCCAGCTGTCAGCCTCTCCACGTACAGTACTCTTCCGATGGAAGTCGGTCGTTGACCACATTGACCATGCCGCGCCGAGAGCACCACGGCGGTGGACGATAGTGAGGCCTAGGAAGGGGATGACGTGGAGCCGGGGAAGACGCGATAGTGGATGCCCACGTGGAGGTGAGTACGAGGGTTTGCTGGTTCGGCTGCGGTGTGAGGCTGCCATCGCCGCAGAATAACAGGGGGAGTTGGTGACTGGAGGGATGGCCTGTCCAGCGGTGGGAGTAGTATGGGGACGGTGAGGCCTCCGCGACAACACAGGCAGCCACGGGAGGCAGGAGCATGCGACACGACCGGTGCTGCTTTGGGCGGCTGGGGCAAGAAGACTAGAGGTTGAAGAAGCACTACGGCCGTTGGATGGACATCGTTGACCACGCCGCGTCGAGAGCACCTGGGCGGTGGATGACGGCGAGGCCTACGAAGGGAACGACACGGAGCCGGGGAAGACACGACAATGGCTTCCCACGCGGTGGAGAGTACGAGGGTTGACTGGTTCGGCTGCCGTCGCCGGAAAATAACAGGATGTGTGGGTGAGTAGAGGGATAGACAGGCCAGGGATGCGAGTATGATGGAGCCGTGAGGCCTGCCTGGCAGCACTGCCGGCCACGGGAGGCGGGAGCAGGCGGTTCCGACGGTGCTGGTTTGGGCGGCTGGGGCGGGAAGATCAGAGACTGAAGAAGCACGATTGCCATTAGATTGACATCTAACGGTCTGACGCTGGTAGAGTCGATTGTTGACTAAGTTTCTTTTTTGAGAAACCTTGTGTACGAATGAACTTAGTAGGCCCACAAGTCAGCCTCCAAATCTGTGGCAGACAACATAAAGCCCATTTGCTATTTTTTACAATTTGCAGCCCATTTGCTAATTCTTAAGTAATTTATGACAGCCCATTTTCTGCCCAGGACCACAGTCAAAAAGTTCAACCTTATTTTGCATATTTCGGTGGAGTTCGAACTGTTGTAATCCTGAAATGATAAACAATTTTAAGAACTTATTGATTTGCCATAAAATTGTTTTGTTTTTGTAAGCAAATAAGACGTGGGACAATTGAGTTGGTTTAAGGGAAAACCAGTGGTAAAAAAATCAGCGCTGGGTGGGAAAAAACAACAAAAATAAGTATGTAAATATGAAAAGGGAATTTTATGTGTTTTCAATATAATGATACGTGTATATGAACCAGTAAAACTATAGGTAGAGATTAGAAAACGGATGTAGGGCATGCGTTTCAAGAGGATAATAGAACTGGGCTGTGTGTTTGATTCAGTAAAAAAACTGCCTGCGGATGTTGTAAGACAAAATATAACTAACGCTGGCGGGCCAGAGGCTAGTAGATACCCGCTGGATCTTTGTGCCCCGTTGTCATCATGGGCTGAGCCTGTTAAAAAAACCAACCCTAGGCAGTCTATAGCCTAGTTGAAACTTGCTCGACCTGAAAAAAACAATATACATGCTCAATAAACGAGAGAATTCTGCAAGTACAGACTGATAACTGGGATGCAGCACGGATATTTTTTATCGTGATAATAAGTGCATGCACTTGTTTCGAAAAAATTGGAGAACTGGGAATTCGAACAGCGGGTGCTTATGCTACCCATCAAATAAAAATCAGGTGCCTGAAAATTCGTTTTGAAACAAATGATTCAGCTTTATATCCACGTCGACCCTCGGCATGATGGTTGGAAGCAAATGCAAGTTCATACCAAAAGATCGTTAACAACAATACCAACTTGCGGATGACAAGGTAGTAAAACTACCAATACCAAACTAACTTATAATCTTTTTACTCCTGGCTCTAGTGTTCGTCTGGCAGAAAATCTTGCAGAGGACCAGCTCCCGCTCCTTCTCTTGCTCCAGGTCCCCGAGGTGGTACTGGTGCATCACCCAGTTGGTCCTCTGCTGGTCGAAGTTCTTGTTGGTGTGCAGCACCAGAACCTTTTTTGCTGCCCGTCTGCCGGCCGTTGACCATCACCGGAAAGGTATCGCCGGTCTTGTGCCACATCGCATGCATGCCGCACTCCGACTGTATCTTGCGATGCGTCCACGTGCCCCTTTTGAACGCCCTGGAATTGCGCTGGAAGAAATGCTTCCTCAGGCCACTTAGTGTGATACCTGCAGTATTGTGGAATACAGGTTTTAGTGTACCTAGTTGGCATTTTCATAACATCTTTGGCATGTTGCAGTCACTTGTTTCACTTTTTATTAACTGTCAAATTGCAATTGCTTCACCAGGTCTGCGTCTAAAAAGAAAAATAGAGCTATAAACAAAGGAATATGTTTGTGCAAGTAGACGGCCGATCGGTGTCTTACCTGGAAGTTTCTCAGGTTGGGTGTAACATATGTCGTGCTCGCTGTCGATGGTTGGTATGAACAAATCGATGAGTGTCTAAAATCTCTCGCTGTCAGCACTCACTTTGGCCTCAAGGTGCTCGATCAGCTCCTGATCCGTGGGATCGAACTTGACGCTGATACGTCTCCAATGTATCTATAATTTTTGATTGCTCCATGCTATATTATCTACTGTTTTGGGCAATATTGGGCGTTATTATCCACTTTTATATTATTTTGGGACTAACCTATTAACCGGAGGCCCAGCCCAGATTTGCTGTTTTATGCCGATTTTAGTGTTTTGAAGAAAAGGAATATCAGACAGAGTCGAAACAGAACGAAATCAACTGGAGAAGTTATTTTTGGAAGGAAACACACCTGATGGACTTGGACCCCACATCAGAAGATACGGGAGCTTCCCACGAGGGTGGGGGGCACGCCCACCCCCCTAGGGCGCACCCCCCTGTCTCATGGGGCCCCCGTGGCTCCCCTGACGTGCTTCTTCTGCCTATATAACTCCATATACCCTAAAACTTCCAGAACAGATATTATATCGGGAGTTCCGCCGCCAGAAGCCTCCGTAGCCACCAAAAGTCAATCGGGACCCTGTTTCGGCACCCTGCCGGAGGGGGGAACCCTCACCGGTGGCCATCTTCATCATCCTGACGCTCTCCATGACGAGGAGGGAGTAGTTCTCCCTCGGGGCTGAGGGTATGTACCAGTAGCTATGTGTTTGATCTCTCTCTCTCTCTCTCTCGTGTTCTTAAGGTGGTATGATCTTGATGTATCGCGAGCTTTGCTATTATAGTTGGATCCTATGTTTCTTCTCCCCCTCTTCTCTCTTGTAATGAATTGAGTTTCCCCTTTGGAGTTATCTTATCGGATTGAGTCTTTATAGATTTGAGAACACTTGATGTATATCTTGCCGTGGATATCTGTGGTGACAATCGGATATCACGTGATTCACTTGATGTATGTTTTGGTGATCAACTTGCGGGTTCCACCCATGAACCTATGCATAGGGGTTGGCACACGTTTTCGTCGTGATTCGCCGGTAGAACTTTGGGGCACTCTTTGAGGTCCTTTGTGTTGGTTGAATAGATGAATGTGAGATTGTGTGATGCATATCGTATAATCATACCCACGGATACTTGAGGTGACATTGGAGTATCTAGGTGACATTAGGGTTTTGGTTGATTTGTATCTTAAGGTGTTATTCTAGTACGAACTCTAGGGCTGTTGTGACACTTATAGGAATAGCCCATCAGATTGATTGGAAAGAATAACTTTGAGGTGGTTTTGTACCCTACCATAATATCTTCGTTCGTTCTCCGCTATTAGTGACTTTGGAGTGACTCTTTGTTGCATGTTGACGGATAGTTATGTGATCCAATTATGTTAGTATTGTTGAGGGAACTTACACTAGCGAAAGTATGAACCCTAGGCCTTGTTTCCTAGCATTGCAATACCGTTTACGCTCACTTTTATCATTCGTTACCTTGCTGTTTTTATAATTTCAGATTACAAATACCTTTATCTACCATCCACATACCACTTGTTTCATCATCTCTTTGCTGAACTAGTGCACCTATACAATTTACCATTGTATTGGGTGTGTTGGGGACACAAGAGACTCTTTGTTATTTGGTTGCAGGGTTGCTTGAGAGAGACCATCTTCATACTACGCCTCCTACGGATTGATAAACCTCAGGTCATCCACTTGAGGGAAATTTGCTACTGTCCTACAAACCTCTGCACTTGGAGGCCCAACAACGTCTACAAGAAGAAGGTTGTGTAGTAGACCAAAAGGACAAAAATAAACAATCACGTTCAGAGTATGTGTGGAATTAAGATTATTATAACAGTGACACATATCTTAGACAGAGAATTGCAATGCCGTGGTCATAATCATACCCCAAGTTAAAAAAAATAAGCCAATGGCTTTCATATTCTAGCAACATGTCATGGTTCAAACATCATGTAACAATGAGAGGAAAATAACTATGGCATCGCCTACTCATATTCTACCATAGCTCTTACTACTACTGTTCTCATATCAACTCTAAGCAATAACATGCGTTGTTATAAAAATCTTGTAAACGAGAGTAACATATAGCAATCATGATGTTATGCTCATAATATGTATTCTAACAATCATTAGATGCCAATTGTTCTCATATCAACTCTAACAATAACATGTGTGGTCATAAACATCTAGGAAATGAGAGGAACATATAGCAATGATGTGGTTATAGACATGCTATGCATTCTAAATTTGTAACAAATGAACAGGCAGTCGTATTCATAAGGTAAAGATGAGATGAGATAGAACAATTACACGATGATAGATTCCACCAGTATAGGCAGCCAATCTGTGCGTCGACCGCGTAAAGATGCCATCGTGCACTATAGCATCAGACAGAAATGTTGCCTCAACAGGATTGATGATGAGCCATAACCATGTATGGCGACCGGATTCCAGATAGACTAATCCCATGCTGAACAAGGCAATGAGCTTGTAATCCATGTAGTCTTCTAATGGTGTGGGCACTTCGCAGATTACAACTTTCTGCAAACAGAGGTCAAGCCAAAAGCTTGACGCGTCTCGTGCGTAGTAGGCAGGAGTGTCCGGTGGGCCGTGAGGCTCAATGGCGGCGGTATCCAACGATGGAAGGGTGATCTCTCGCTGGGTGTAGATATCCACGAGACGCCACGGACTATCGGTGTGGTGGATGAGGACGATCCAGTTGTCCTTCATGCCCGCCCAATAGTGGCCGCGCATGAAGGACATGTGGACGGGTAGTGGTAGCATGTCGAGGGGCACCTGCGAGGATCGGGCATCAGCAAGCAGGGTGTCTTGAAAAGAGCCGGCCGGTTGCAGACGATTAGACGGTACAAAGACACCGAGCATGCGGCCAGACGGACGGTGCTGAGTCGGTCCATACGACTACTGATCTGCTCCAAGAGAACATTGGGGAGGGAATTCCAATCGTGGCTCTGCGTGTCAGTCGGTTTTGCCATTGGGGTTTTCGGTGCCTACGAGCCAGTGGGGAAGTGGATTCGGGCGGGCGAGCGAAGAAACTTCTCCTCATGTGGCCGAGCAGTCAGCAGGGGGATATGGTACGCGCGAGCTACAAAGGAAGATGGCGCGGGCGGGCGAGCAGTGAGCGGGGGTAAATGGTGTGCAGCCGACGATGGGGAAGAGAGGAGGAAGAATAAGAGAGGAGGAAGAAGAAGAGATGGCAGTACTGGGTAAGGCTGATTTAGTAACACCAACACGCTGGTTCAACTTATTAACGTGTCCCATCTGCTGCAGCGTGTATTGTCACTTAACTACGAAGACTTGTTGAATAGTTCTCTCCGACCGATATGGGGAATAATGGATCGCGAGGACTTCCTTTCTACAGTATCCCTATGCCTCTACGCTCACTTCACTCATTTTGCTCCGTACCTAGTCACTTGTTGAAATCTGTAGAAAGACAAATACTCCGTATTCGGGAACAGAGGGAGGCTTTTACTCCGTACTATTTGGGAACAAAGGGAGTATCACCATATGGAGGGAACAGAGGAAGCTTGAAATATGAACATGTCAATGGGAGGGAGTAAGCCCCATGCATGCATGCATGCAACATGCAACACTCACACGTACACATGGACGCATGCAACACTCATGCACCCATGCGGCACACAGCACACGACGCAACACACACGCTCACGCTCAAGTGCTCAACCTACTCCCTACGTCCGTGAAAGACTGTACATTTAGAGATTTACACAATGACTAGGGCATAATTAACGCCCAAAAGTAGCAGACTTATGTGTGCATGCGACCATTGCGATAAGAAGATTAAATGAAGGCCGTTGCATGCTGTAATTAAGGATAGATATATAGCCTATACCCACAGCACAAGTTGGTGCATTAGTCAATCGATATCGATTTAGATGAAAGGCTAAATGCATTGGAAGTGAAGATGTACATCATGTACTACACTCTTTGTTTTATACCCGATGTACACTCTTTGTTGGAAGACCGAGGGAGGACACGTGCATGCACTCACATACACAGCCAGGGCGGTTCGTGCGCAAGGGTTGGACTCATGCCCTGCCTGCGTAAAGTTTCGTTTAACTAATTTCTTTGCTCTGCCAACTGACAGGTGGGACCCAGAAACCAGGTGACAATTTAACCAGTCAACAAAGTGCCACGTCTACTATGTGGCCAGTCAGTAGGGTGCAATACGGTGCTCTACGATGAGCTAGTGATCGTATAATCGCCGCAAAACTATATATAGTGACCGTAAAGAGCGTATTGTTACATACGTTGACCGCCAGTGTATTTTTCTCGTTTCAAATTAAGCCATATTAATCGGAAAGGACGCAGTATGGACTACTACTACTAGTACTAGTACTGCTTTGATGTGTCCCGTCAACTAGCGAACGAGGAGAAGCTTGCTTACTACACCTCTCCCTCGCCCACGCGTGCGGTGTTTCGCAGGACGAGGAGAGGGTTTTGACTACAGCACCCTCTCCCTCTTCCTCTCCCGCTCCCTCTCCCTCGCCCTCGCCCTCGCGGTGGACGTTCAACAGTTCAATCGGTGTCAGATTGCCAGAAGCATATTGTATTGTAGTATCATCATTGTTGGACCTTCCGAAGAGGCGAAGAGCCAAGTGCAAGGTTCACACGAGTACGAACTGTTGAACCTCCCAAAGAGGCAAAGTGCCAAGCGCAAGGTTTTATAGGAGTTGTCGTCCTAGTAGGAGTGTACTACAACTATAGCGAACGATGCTACTGTATGATGCCGCCATGTCACATATATCCAAAGCTGTGCCACCTTTTTTTCTCAAAGAGCGTGTTAGAGCCCGTGCAACAACTACACAAGTTGCACGTACACATAACACATTTACTAGTAATAAATTCTAAAGGGAAAATGCCAGTATGCCACACAAGTTCATCTCCAATTCATGTGATAAATTTGTGCACGACTAGTCTACATATATTCACAGCGCTACCGTTCACAATTACCGTACTCCACTTACACGTTATAGATGGGCTACATGTCCTCCTCCAGGTTCCAGTCCCAGGTGTTCTTCATGGATGGCATGATCCATAGCGGTGGGCAACGAGAATCATTGTCACAGCTTTCTAGTCCGGTTCCACATGATGGAGAGTCATCGAAGCTGAAGCGGCATAAATCAGGGATAACGTGTCCCAGTATGTCGTTCATCCGGCGGTGAGCACTGAAGACACAACCATGCTTCATGAACGGCAGGCCTTCCATCATGCACGGAAGGTGGCATCCGCTTCACAATGGGGTTGTCCCCGATGAAAAGCGAGTACTCTCCAAGAGTGTTCCTCGGCACCCACGTAGCATCACGGGGGTCGAACTCGGCGCCATTCATCTGGTACACACGGCATCCCAGATCTGGACACATGGTGACGTACATAGTCAAGGTCCATGCATAATAATGTTGTGCTCAAATATGGTGGTCAGTAATACTGTGCAGCAAATAGTACTACTCCGGTATAGAGGAAGTAAAATAACCGGCTTATTATATATAGCCACTCTTGGCTACATGGATGAGATTGTAAGACATGGAAAAACAAAAATGGTGGCAGCTAGTGGGTTCAAGTCTTCAAGGGCCTAGCTAGCTATACGCGTCCTCCAAGGTAAAAAGTACTCCTACTAGTACTACAAAGTATACTACTAGTACAACAATGAAAGAGAAGGCGAGAGGGTTAAAAAATGGAATACCTGAGTAGATGGTGACGGTCCGATTGTGGTAGATTGTGTGACCATGTTGCACATTAGTGGTACCATGGGTAACGACTGCTAATATAGTTGATCCCAATATGCCAAAGTCAGCTACAAGGTTCCAGCTTAGACCGAATCGCGGATGCAAATGCCCATCCAGGATCGGCGATCTTATTTTGATCGGGGGATGATTGGTACCTGCAAAATAATGGAGTACCATTAGGGATGCAAATGATGGTTTTTGCATTCCGTTTGTAATATCCCATACCGTAGGATGGCAACCAGATGAAACAAGTCCCCTGGCTTGTCACCGCGAAGATGCGGCCTAGATGGCGCACGGCGTCTTCGAACGTGTAGGGGTACAAATCTGCCGCCGCTAACATGCGCCAGCCTCTGCCGTTACTGCCTCTTGCATTGATGGCAATCCTTATGTCGAACACCGCGATGAGATAGTAATCGTCGTAGCCGCGTCGCTTTGTCGGCGGGTCCGCAATTGCTATCTCCTTCAATCTCATGTAGGCATCATCATACATATTCAAGCCCAGCCAGTCCAGAAGGCCAATCCCAATGGTGGAGAAGGGGTCTACCGGAACGGCCGCACTGCTGTGGATGTTGTGCAAAATGATGGTGGTATCCGGCCGGAGGTATGCAAGCCAATCTTCGTTGGAACCGACCCAGACCTATATATAAGACGGTGGGCAGCGGAGAAATTATGGGATGGAAATGGAATAACTAAGTACTACATGATCAAACTCCATTATTGACCTGCTCATCGGGAAAAATCCGACTACCTCTCAACATCGGCAACTCTAGCGGAGTCAACGTGAAACCATGGCCAGGGAGCGGTGGACTGCTCGAAGGATTGTCCCATAGAAGAACCTTCTCCTCGAGGACGCATGGAAGACCAACAAGCATGGCCTGTTTAAGCAGCATCTTGAAAACGTTGGTGAAAAAGTTGGAGCTAGCAGCTATAAATGCCCCATGCAGCCCATTGGCTGTCTGCCCGCGTTCTCCTCTCTCTGCATGCTGCATGGATGTCTCCCTCTCTCTCACATGACTGCATGCGGTGGTGCTGACCTATGAGAAGCTCGCGTGGAGATAGCAATCTTCTCTCCTGAAGAGAGTTTTTTGAAAGAAAGGGATTATGGAACGTTATTGGGTTGCATTATACTGTAAATAATAGCACCAGTAAGAAATTTTTGGCATTAGGTAGTAGTTTTTGGCGTGGATTAAGAAATTTTGGGTATGTTTTTGCCATTTTTTGTACACGCCAACTAGTGTCAAAAAACGTCTTACATTATGTGACGGAGGAGTACGTACTCATACTGTAGCAGTACTAGTACTACTTTTCTCAACTAGTAGTGCAATGTACTGTACTTCTAGTCTAGTCTAGTATAGTGCACCAGTTTTGAACTCTTGAATCTCAGGGCCAAGGAGCTATAGTTGGAAGTGGAGGGTACTACTGTTCTCTAGAACCATCGCTGTGCTATCAATGCAGGGGAAGTACACCTAGGTAGTGGCCTAGTGGGTACTCTTGGTGCTCTATTCAGCCGCTCCTCTCACGTAGCTAGCCTACTCAGCCGCTCCTCTCACGCACACACTAGCAGCCTGTTTATCAGCGACGGTTACTGCAGGGGCATAACATTTGAGTTATTTGATACAGCGAGACTAGGCTTTTCGCTTCCATTTGTGGAGGTGTAATGGATCTCATCGAACTTTGTTAGTAGTTCCTTCTTTATGAATGAGATGAAGCAAAGCTTTTGCCTCCGTTTCAAAAAAAACACGTCAAGAGGAATTTCTTTTATAGTAGAGCCGAGAATGGAGTGAAGTCCATGCGTGCAACGCCACAAGCTATAGAGTAGTAGTACTTCCTCCGTCTAGGTAAGTCATCTTACGTTGTGCATCGCGACCAAGGCGGAGAGGAAAATGAGAAAACTTAATGTCCTTCTGCTAATTAATAGCATTGCATGCAATGAATTAACCACTGCATGTTATGTTTGGTAGTCTCAAGTCATTGAAAGCATGCACAGCCCACATATCTTATTGGTTGATATGCCACAAAACAAAAAACGAGAAGGGAGTTAATGTACGGCGCCTAAGTGTTTTGGGATTATTTGGTTTTCGTAAGGTGACTTACACACCTAGACGGAGGGAGTAGAGCACTTTACATATAGAGCCATATTGCACAGTTCCCAATGCCCCACCAGGCTATTCCAGCTCCTCGGGCTTAATTGGGAGGCGCTAGTTTAAATATGCTACTAGCTAATGAGGAAGCTGCAAGCGAGGTGCGGCTAGGGCGAGCACGCGAGCCACGGGATGCTGGGAAGGAAAACCCGTTCACGTGGCCAGGCTATCCAGTGCACCCAGATTGTGGGGCCGCACGTCCGTTTGACTTCAAAACTCAAACTACCCATGTAAAATATTGGCTCGCAGCAAAGTGTAGTAGTACTATTTAAAAAAAAGGCCGCCATGCGTTCGGCCGGGATCGAACCCACAAAACGAGGTATACACTCCCGCGACCACTAGTAGTACTCGTTGGAGTACAACGCAACCTAGAATCGCCTTTTGTCGCTAGTAGTACGTACATTGTTCCTTACAAGAAACCCCTATCATCTGCTGCTGGCTATAAGACAGTGCCATGTCATCTACAGCCCATCTTATAGCCAACATGTACAATAATAGATCGAAAGAGTGTACTACTTTTTTATTATGTGACCCACTTCTCATTCTCACAAAGTGAGCACGTGCTAGAGCTGGCTCTTCACGAAGAGCCCGCTTACCTTATCTCTCCTCTTCTCTTTCCTCCAACTAAGCAGAAATATACTAGTTTATTTCTTATAGTCCACTGACTCAGCTCTATTGTACTTGCTCTAATAATGCAAGAAACCACTAAAATGCCAAGAAACTACTACCACTTGCATACGTGGCAGACTTAAGATAAGACTACCTTATCAACCATTTTACATGCTCTTACCAACAAAAATCCTGGAGTGACCTCCTACCTCCGGCCCGTCCACCTAGTCATCCTCGGCCATGGGACGTAGCTACCGCCGCCGGCAGAAGGCGAGGTCAAAACCGCCGGCGGTGCGGAGCCCATGTTGCGGCAGCCTGGATGCCAGCTCCGTCCGGCGCTTGCGGCTGCTAGCTAGCCAAGATAGCTCCGTCTAGCTGCTTGTCTGCAAGGTTTGCTAGCTAGATTGGCACGGTAGCGCGGCAGCTTGCTCGCGCGCGCCATGCTCAGGCCAGCGCGGCGGCTTGCTCGCTTGTGAGTCACGCTCGGGCTAGCCTGCCAACCCGTGTGGAGGCCAGCGCGGCGTCCGGCCCGTCCGGCGGAGCGGCGGCGAACTCGCTCATCACCGACGCCACCGACGAACACACATCAGTACTGTTTGAAGTAATGTTCAGGAAAAATAATGATTTGAGGGGGAATAACAGGATAGAAGGTCAGATGTGGGTCCCTCGTCTCAACGGTCAAACAAAATGTGTTGGTTTAAGCTGCCTCGTCAGCACGGACGTGTGGGCCAACCCTGTCATAAATGGGTTTAAATGAACCTAATCGGTAGGAGTACTAGGTAGTTTTTGGCGTGGATTAAGAAATTTTGGGTATGTTTTTGCTATTTTTTGTACAATAGATTCTTCCTAGCACTACTAGGAAAAGGCCTACTAATGGTGCACCAGTTTTGCCTACTAATGGCGCATCACTGGTGCGCCATTAGTATCACGCCACTAGTATTTATTACTAATGGCGCACCACAGGTGCGCCATTAGTATCTGGTATACTAATGGCGCACCACCCAGTGCGCCATTAGTATATAACACCATGCGCCATTAGTATGCCTCCCAGGGCCATATTTAACCATGTGCTTTGGCACACTAATGGCGCACTACGGATGGATGCGCCAGTAGTATACTTGGCATACTAATGGCGCACTCTGTAGTGATGCGCCATTAGTATGAATATTAGGTTTTTTTTACTTTTCTGATTTTTGCACAGGTTACAAAATATATTATTTGACTGAATATAGACAATAGCACACAGCAATAGCAGATTCATCGAATACAATAGAAGATTAGTCTCCGAATACAATTCATCATATTAGTCTCCGAATTCAAAAGACCGAACAAAGATAAAACATTACAAGTCTCGAGACCGCGAGTATCAAGTTTGTCGGAAGTAATACTAATCCTAAGAAGTCCTACTAATCATCATCATACAACTTCTACTCGTTATTCATAACAAGTCATACGATCATCATCTTGATAGTCATCGAACCAACCCTACTTAATTGTTCTTAGCACATGATCATCAGTATTAGGCAGGACCTAAATACCCTATTTAAGCTAAAATAGCATAAAACAATATAGACCCTGACTCTCCATTATGGAGAATGGAGAACATCATGTCTCCAATTCTTGCGCTTTGCTTCCTTTTGCTTCCAAGAAGCTTCTTACGACTGTCCATACATTTTTTCCATCCTTTGATTTTCATGTCTCCACTTCTTTTAGAAATCTCGTATGGACAGTTGAGATTCGTAGGACGACCTGGCTGTATGTTCAAAACATTAACACTACCTTTCTGATACATAATATGAGGCACACAATTCTCTAGGATTATCTATTGAAAAACATAGTAATAACTTCATAGTTAGCAATGATGTACTAGTTTTAGAAGTATGCAAAAGATGCACGGATGTCGTAATAGTAAAAATCTTACTAGGGTATCTCCATGGTAGTCACCGTAGTTGAACACATGCACTAGTGGCACGTATTTACCATAATGTTGAGGAGTTTGATTGTGGATAGTGTAATTCTCAATGTTAGTACAAAATCCGACCAGATGATTTTTCTCCTTGTAAGTTGTTAATTCGGAGCCATCGGTGTAGTGGGTTTTGTCTACCATCTCCCGCACATTCTTTGAACAATAAAAATAAGCTGTCAATGGTAATAAGCTGTCAACTATTTTGAAATAAACAATATAAATTAGCTAATAACTATGTTTGAGAAACTCACATAGCGGTAGAACTGGAGGCGTATCAACAAGGACCCAAATGTCCATATTGTCTTGGTTGATGTCAGGATTACCAAGATCCATGGTGATAAGCATACCCTCATCAAAACCATACATCTTGCAAAATGCTTCCCAATTTTTGCAACCAAAATGGGTTACGCTCTCAGAACTATATAGATTTACTTCAAAGTCCACATTGTGATGAGTCCTTAGGTGAATTTTCTTTGTTTCAGAAATTTCATGGTCTTCAAAATCCATCCTCTCCAAGACATAGCGTCTTGCATGGCATGGGATAAGCTAGACTCGAATTGTAAAAGATGAAAATTACACGTTGAAATAGTTGAAGTCATGCTTAATTATGAAAATAACACTTGTCGTCATTGTGTACTGTTTCAACTTCGAAGGTCTCCTCGAGCTTAATGCTGAAGCGCCGATCATCGTCCAGGTGAGGCATGTCGCACAGACCTCGATTGTCGTGGCACCAGTCGCACTCCGCCAGGAGACTTTCGTCGTCCGATGATGATGACGACATATCCTACGTTCATAATTCAAAACTACATCATTTAGGGTTTGTCAACACCGAGGCATCCTAAAAGCTAAGCTTTTATCATTTAGGGTTTGTCGACGCAGAGGCACCCTAAAAGCCTAAGCTTTCATCACTTAGGTTCTTATCGACACCGAGGCACCCTAAAAGCCAAGGTTTTATCATTTAGGGTTTGTCGATGTCGAGGGACCCTAAAAGCCTAAGCTTTCATCATTTAGGTTTTGTCAACGTCGATGCATGCATTAGTCGCAAGAACCCCATATGTCCTATTTTTAGCAAAGTCATGCTAAAATTCACGGAAAATTTCGGCATGGCCTTTGCTAAAATTAGGACATATGGAGTACCCGAATTTGCCGGAATAGAAGTTAATCGACATTCATCACGACACAATGGTCGGAGACAAAACCCAGCAAACTAGCAAGATGATCATCATCTTTAAAAGTCATTACTTGTCAAATACAGAAGAAGGAACAATTTATTTGTGACATAGTTGGCCCATACAGAAGAAGCAACACCCTGCACTAGCCTAAAAACAAGTGAAGTTTCACCCATATAAGAACAACTTTATAAAAACAGAGAAGTTGCTATGTTTTTTCTACTGCTAGGAAAAACATCACTCATTGGAAATGAAAATCTCAGTACCAGCATTTTGAACTTTGAAATGAAATACAGTAGTAGTATTAGTAGTATATGGAGTAGTATCTTGTCTAGTAATAGTATTAGTTGTATATGGAGTAGCAAGTTTTGCCTCAGAGACCGCAAAAGCTATGTTTTTTCTCAATTCAGATAGCTAAGTGGAAAACCACGTCAAGTCCTGTTTTAATACTCTATTTCTCAATGCATGCAATTGGTTTCATCTGGACTACATCATAGAACCACCAATAAAGGACACTGAAAAAATATATAGAGATGCCTACAGTTCCTATCCTTGAGTAGCATGATTAGAGATGAGTAGATCTCCTAAAGGTGTCATAAGCACCCGCTGTTACTCTTGGAAGCAATGCAAACATGTAAAAGTTATTACTGTTGACAATACTACTCAAATTTCCAACTATCAGGACACAAGGCATGATAATCCATCTAATCTAATGAAATCTGAACTCAACTTGATCATGGTTCATGCCCTCAGACACATCAGCACCTCAAGAATGCCATGACAAAAAATGAAAAGGACCAAGACAATCACCACACAAGTGAAGAGAGAACTCGGGGCCTCTTTGACAAAAACCGAAAAGGACCAATACAATGAAAAGGACCAGTGAGATGAAAAAACTAAGGTAAGGGGGAACATCAAAACGCAGAAGTGCATAACACAAGCTCACCGACATAGACACACATAACAGCCGCACAACAGCATAGACATTAAACATGTGCAGAGATCACAATCAACAGAGGCATAACAGTAGAAATTACAGGTGTAGATTGCTCTGTTCAACAAACTTCCTATCAGTCCAACAACGTTTCTGAATCTAAACTTTTTCAGTTAACAGAACCTAAACCTGACAATGTTCAGTTAACAAAAGGGGGGGAGGGGAACCGGTGCAGCTCACCGAGAGGAAGACGATGGCGAGCTCGTGCGGGGATCGACAGTGAGGCCGCGGTGGCCGGAGGTGGAAGAAGGCGCAGACACCCTAGACGATGGAGGCGTCGGTGTCGTAGAGGTGCCAAAGACCTTGCCCTGCGAGACAGAGAAGGGGCCGTCAGCCCCGGCGCTGGCGGGGGGCAAGGGGAGGAGGAGGAGGGGAAGGGGAGGAGGAGGGTCGGGGGGCGTACGGTGCTGCGTCGCTGCTCAGCGCCGACGGCGAGGAGGAAGGCGAAGACGTTGAGGGTCGGGGCGGCGGGGGTGGGGGCGCGGGGGCGGTGGGGGCGGCGGGGGTGGGGGCGCGGGGGCGCGTGGGCGGCGTGGGTGGAGTCCGGTGGGGGTCGGGGCAGCGGCGTCATGGGTCTGGCAAGGGAGAGAGGGACGAAAGGGGATCTCTGGCGAGGGAGAGGGAGGACTTAGCTATAGGGGGAAGCTTACTAATGGCGCACCACCCGTCGGTGCGCCATTAGAAATCTTTTTTTTAGATAGCAATGGCGCACCCACCGCCGGTGCGCCATTAGAAATCTTTTTTTAGATAGAAATGGCGCACCACCAGGCCGGTGCGCCATTAGTATATTTTTTTTTAATAAATGAATATGAATATGAAACAGTAATATTTTTATAAAAACAGTAATAATTGTTGTTTAACAACAATTGTAGTCTACAATTTTTTATAATTATTTTTTAGAAAATGAATATGAATATGAAACAGTAATAATTTTTTATAAAAACAGTAATAATTTTTTTAAAAATATCATCAAATTTTTTATTTGAAAATATCATCGGCGGCGGCGGTGGAGCGGGGGAGAGTGCGGGGGAGGGTGCGCGGGGTCGGCGGCGGCGGTGGAGCGGGGGAGGGTGCGGTGGGTCGTCGGCGGCGGTGGAGCGGGGGAGGGTGCGAGGGGTCGTCGGCGGCGGTGGAGCGGGGGGAGGGTGCGGGGGGGGGGGGGGGGGGTTGTGCTCGGCGACGAGGGGGATCTGGCGAGGGGGATAGCTATCGAGAGGGAGGGGGATCGAGATCGAGTGTCCTCATGAATATTCAATATTTTTTCATATGGAATATGAAAAAATATCATCAAATTTGAAAAAATATTCATGAATTCAAAAAGTGCCCATGAAATTTAAAAATATTCATGATATCAAAAAGTAAAAAAAAAGTGCCCATTACTAGTTTAAACTAGTAATGGCGCACTATGCAACGGTGCGCCATTAGTAGTTTTGCAAAAAAGTAAAAAAAATACAGTAGTGGCGCACTCTACGGCTGGTGCGCCATTAGTAGTTCTAACTACTAATGGCGCACTCTGCCCGGATGCGCCATTAGTATGTTTGAAAAAATGAAAAAAAACATTTTGTTAGTAGTGGCGCACCGTGTGCCTGGTGCGCCATTAGTGTCTTCCACACTAATGGCGCACCAACAGATGGTGCGCCATTAGTATATAGTAATGGCTCACCACATGTTTGGTGCACCACATGAAAGTTAAGCTTTGGAAGCCAATAAGCAAGGCTAGTTACATAGTGCATATGTGTACATGATTGAAAGTAAATATCAACCATGAGTGACTAATATCTTGGTGGAAAACTCGAAACTGCATGGTTGGAAATACTAGCAATGTTCATGTCCGTTGCAACGAATCATAATTAGAATAATACTTATTCACAAACTTGGTACAAAACACTCTAATTTTGATATACATATGTCACTAGAGATATATTATGTTTCAATTAGAATATGTTCCTTGGGCTGTTTTGGCAAGGTCAGGGAGGGATGTGGTTGGTTTTAAGAAACTAATTATGGGTTTTTCTGCAAATTGGTAGACAAGTGGGATGTTGGTGAGAAAAGGCGACAACTTACCTCACAATCGTTAGATGTAGATCTAATGGTCAAAAACGACGGATGGCAGACACACCAGCATCACCAACTTAGTCTTGTGTAGGAGTACTAGCAAGATCCGCGCATTGCACGGAACATCAAGATGCATTTTTTTATAAAACACTTGTTGTGATTGACCCTTGTGGGAGTAATCCCATGTGTAAAAACTAATGATATCTCGAGAAAATGAGATAAGGTGAAGAGGAGTGGGGTGTGGTGGTGGTTGGTGGTTGGACTGAGCAGAGGCATGGGGATTGACGACACCGGCAGCGGCCACCAGGCCAGTTTGTTCCAGAGGCTTCCTTTCTTAATTGCGCAACAATGAGGTTTGTTGGAGATAAGGATGAATGAGGGAAGGCCTTGTCTGCAAATGTGGAGAGGGGTGCGGGTATCTTTTAGTTTAATTTCCATCCGTCAGATATAGATCGGATGGTCTATATTGCAAGATGGCACACGTCCCATCATCACCAACTCGGTTTTTTATAAGAGAAGAAATATAAGTATGGAGATACAAACGTATTATCGTTACTTGCTTCCGCAAACTAGCATCTACATTCTATTCAACGCCTCGGCATGTGGGGCCTTAGCACAATGACTTCTCGACTGTGTAAAACAAAGATTTTCCCGTTGCCGACAAGGAGGGGGTGACGGCGGCGCGCTTTTTGGCTTGCTCTAGTCCTAGTAGTCATACTAGGTGGTCTAAGCACGTGTAGATTTATTCTTTTTCACGTCTCGTGTTCGCCATACTGCCATGACTGTTGATGAATAGACGGTAAGTTATTCACGGGGAAACCCTTGTTGAGCGTGTTTGCGAGAGAGAGAGAGAGAGAGAGAGAGAGAGAGAGTGTGATATGTTAGAGACTGAGGCAATGATAACATATTCTTTGTGTCTATGTGTGTGGAGGATAGAGAGAGACATGTACATCGGGCTTTGTGTTGTGTAACGTGGAGACACATATACATAATTAGAGAGTGAGTGTGTGAGATACACATGCGGACATGAGGAGAGATGAGGATCCAGATAAATGGGTGTTTGTGCGTGTCTGTGTATGTTTATGCACACGTTTGTTTGTGAGAGGGAGAGAGTGTATGTGGAGTAGAGAGACCACTGATGATGTAAACCCATTGTTGAGGAAATCGTTAACTGGTAGCTGCTCGGTTAGCTAGCGAGTAGGGGATTAATCGGCTAATCGGCAAGTTAATAGGTCATTTAATCAATTAATCAGACGATTTTTCGGTTTATCGGCTACTCAGTGACCCTATGAGTAGGGATTAATCAGCAAATTAACTGGTTAATCGGATGAATTCTTGAATAGGGTGTAAACCTAGTATAAGGGAAGGGGGAATGGTGTGACATGTGTAGTAGTGAGATAGCACAGGTGCGGGCGGGGGGAGCAGACTATTTGGAAGAGACGTCGAGTGTGTGTGTGGGAGAGGGGTGTGAGAGCGAGAGAAAGAGAGAGCTAGTGACGGAGAGAGAGAGAGAGAGGAAGCGAGGGGGCGAGAGGGGTCTTTTGTGTCCATAAATGGCGTATAGATAGGGAGACAATGTTGATGTTGTCCAAAATTGTCCTATGAACGGAGACGCGAGGGAAGCGAGTCATCGTGTGTGTGATAGGGACTTCATGAGAGATCTAGAATAGATGGTGTAGAAAACAATGTGCGAAATCGAGAACGATTATACATTAGGGAGCTATGCAAAGAGTCACGACATATATGTATACAGGGAAGGTGCTGGGGTAGGTCCGCATGTGGGAGAGATAGAAAGAGGAGAGTGGTGCACAAGGAGACAAAGTGTGCTTGCTTGCAGTGGGGGTGGTGTGTGAGGTGAGTGCGCGAGAACCACATAACTAGGGAGATCGACGTTTGGGGGCGACGTTTTGTGTGTATGGGAAATATACACTCTACATAGTGCGTGTGCTTGGGTAAGAGAGATAGCGGGATACCTAGAGAGTGAGGGAAGAGATGTGTGCATGCCCAACAGATAAAGTGATAGAGACCTATGTTGGGGTCCGGACTTTACATGAGAGAGGGGTGTTAATGTGCTCGTGTGTTGGTGTTTGGGGGGACAGAACGACTTCTCTATGTGTGTGTGTGTGTGTGGTGGTGGGGGTTGACTTAAGATAAAGAGTGAGGTGTCTATATTTGAGGGACTTTAGCATAATTAAGATATTGTGCACTCATGGTTGATCAATTTGTTTCACAGTTTGTACTATGAGATAACGATACTTTTGAACATGCGTGATATACCTTGATGTACCAGAATTACAAACCTAAGATTGGAAATTTGGAATTCGACTCCATCATTAGCTTTTGTAATTCATTTAAATGGAGGTACATTTTTTAAGCCGGGATTTCGTGATTTCAAATTCATATATCAAACCTAGAGATATACACATACGGGCATGTTCAAACTTTATAATCATCCACTTTATTCGTAAACATACACATTTTTGCTTTTGTCATCATATTAAGGATAAACACATTTGGAATTTCATTTGAATTGGACCGTATGATGGTATTTGCTTGTAGTAGCTCAATTATCCATATTTGAATTGAATGGACAATCTAAGTTTCGAGTTGGAGACATTGATTTTCAAAACTTGCACATTTTTTGCGTGCAAAACAAACAAATTGTCGGCCAAGATATCATAGTCGGCCATACGAGAGTAGAATACTTATAATTTTAGGCGCCAAAAGCTTTCAAACTTCCCGCTCACATCGAAATATCACGCGCCCGAAAGTTTAGCCCTGCGATATTCCTGTTTTACCCCTGCCACATGAACGGAAAAGGGCTGCTTTGGTAACTCCATTGTTTTCCCCTCTTTGCTCCCAACATTCTTCCCCAGAGCCCCTCCCCTTCCCCTCCACGACCCCCAACCACGGCAAGCCGCCGAATCTAGTCCTCTGCCGCAGTGGTGGACCTCACACCCCGCCGGATCTACCTTCCGCACCTTGAACCCCCAACTGCCAACTCACCACTTCACCGGAGCCACTTCAGCGACTGGCTTGTCCATCGCTCCAGATCTCCTTGACCGTCATCATGGTCCACCACACTGGATCTGCTTAACTGGCGCCCTCGTCCACCACAGCGTAGGCCCTTCACTTACTCCCTCGTCCGCCCCTTCGCTGGCCCTTCATACAAGCCCTCGTCCGCCACAACAAATCTGCCTCACCGAAAGCACTGTACAACGCGCCCGCCGAAGCCTTCGTCCACTGCACCAGACCCGCTCCACGGACGCCATATTCAACTCCACCAGCCTTGCTTTACCGACGCCGCAGCCTCATCAGGTTATTTTGATTTTTACTCCTTCGGTTTTTCTCTTTATCATGCAATTGTTCACTTACCACAGATGAACCTTCTTGTATGTCGACAGACGCCGCAACCATAGCACCGAAGCCGCTTCAGCGATGGCGACAGCCGGCCCAAACTCAACCACAACACGAGCACCATCGACGATCCTTAGCTATCAAGTATGACAACGATACCCATACGCCATCGAGAATCAGGTACTATTATCCAACGACGGGCGCCTACGTTCACTTTCCTAGCATAAGCACCACACCTTTGAATTTCTTCAGGGCATCATTCAGGTTTTCATGAGACGCGTTATTCTGCTTGCACCTGTAGGGCCATACTTCTGGCAGTGAACATGTTACATGTGCTAAATTACATACCAGTGCACATATAGTTAATATGCTTTAGTTTTGTTCTGATGCCACCTGTAGGTTCCATCAGACTGCTTAATGTTCTCTATTCTTAATTACACATCAGCAGACTAGCATGTGGTTCCACTGCTTTTTGTTCGTTTTACCCTACATTTTCTGATGCTAGCTATTACATCACTGCTCGGATCCTCTGTTCATTACTTGTTTGTGTGTTCTCGATCTTCCTAAGTTGCATGTCTAATTTGATGCTTCTATTAATTATGGAGCTGCCAACCCCATCAAGCAAAATATTTGTTCTTTTGGGGCTGGCACCTCGAACAAGCATAAAAATAGAGGGAAGCAGATATATTGTCGTGTATGCACACACCCTTCTTTCATTAGTTTAGATGAACCATTGATGATCAATTCGGACCAGTGCATGTGATTAAAATTAATTTTACCTAAATAGATGGTGCATAATAAACTACAACAACTAGATTTGCAACCACGGGATGCTGACGATATCTTCAAAGAACATTGCAACAGTAGCTAGGTTTCACAGCAACATATGGTAAGCCAGTGTGTTTTAGTACATGTGAAATGTAATGCGAGTGGGCTGCTTTCTTGGGTTGTGCCCTCAACATGTAATCCTACCGAATTACAAATAGTTCAGTTGTCTGCTTTGCTGTATTGCTTGATTCGAATGCTTATTTGTTGTTACGCTATACCTGAGTTGGCCAATATGTCAGCAGTGCATGTTGTACTATCGTAAAGAAATGCATGCCTATTTCATTTGAGTCCTTAACTTTTCCTCTCAACTTCATCACAACACTGTCTTCATAGTTTATATGAGGCCACACTGTTAAGTGCTTTCTCAGATTATTTCAACTGCTTAGATGCCTTGGCAACTTAAATATAGCGGTTGTACACTCCCTTTCAACTAGGGATGTCAACTGGGTCCCGTTTAATCCTGATTAAAGTCCACTAGTGGTATGATAGTTCAAAAGAGTTTTTGTTTTTTGAGGAAAATGAACTAGGGAGGTAGCAAAAACTAACTAGATGGGACTGGCAGATGTCGTTTATTTGCCACTTACATCCCTAGTTTCATCTTAATATTTTAATTTCTTTTCGGTTGATGCTGCTTCGAACCATTTCAATATAGTTTGCCATGCTTGGCAATAATTCGTCCGTCGTTTACCATGTAAGCTTACTGCCTGGATCATACGATAACTATCTCTTACTGATGTCCAGCGGAAACCTTTCAGGATGCCCTTCACACTAGGACACAATGTACAACCCCAGAATCTATTTGTGGAAGCAGTGCGCCATCCATGTTACCAGATGGTAGCAGTTCAGAGGAAACACCGCCAGAGAGCAGTCTGAGCACATATATTATAGTGCTTGAGGCTCTACTAGAGGCAGAAAGATATGGTGTGGCTGCCATGAATGAGGTAATCTTTATCTTGAGGCTGGAAATTACGGAATTAGCGGCATGCATTATGCAAGCAACCCAAGAATTGGAGGAAGTAAGAATGTTGCATTTGAAGACAGAGGAGGTCCTGCTGTTTCTGCTATCTGAAGCCCAAGGTAATCCCAGTTCTTCTTTAGATACTAGTTGAAATTGTCATTAGATTATTGTACTTGCATGTTGTGTCATGTCTCTGAATGGATTATGTTTCAAGACCCCCTATGTTGTCCATGTGTTGTAATGATCCGGATTTTTTAGGCGAGGTAATCCTCAGTACGTGTATGATTGACATAAGGTGAACTGTTTTTCGTGTGAGCATATTGTATTGGATGAAATACCTGTTTGACTCAGAGTGTATCCAACCTACCGAATTCGAAGATCATGACATTTCTAAATCATAATCATATATAAAGGTGGAATAAATCTTTGTTGTGGTTTAGAAGAAATAAATAACAAAATGTATAATTATCTGTGGATATTCGTAATCGAATACAAATTGGATTTGAATTTAGTTTTCCAGGTCCCAGGGCAAACGTGAATGCTAATTCTCCCAAGTTTTGAATGAAGTGGCTAAACACCCACTATAATTTGTGGGTTGCCCGAAGCAAATGTTTGCGAGATGGAAATTACTATCTACCCCTGACACTTGACATCCTTATCGACCGGATTTACACTGCTGTCGATAGGGGTAGACTAGTAACTTCAATCAGACGTGACACGACGGCCTCTGAGCCCATTCAGACACGGTGGGCGCCAAACATGGGCGGCAAAACACATTTGATTCAAGCTCATCCGAAAGACATGTGTCTCTTCCTCCATTTCCCCATTCATACACGGTGGGCGGCAAAACAAACTCTCCTCGTCCGAAATCAATGCAGGCTAATATTTTAAATAGGGGCAGATGTGTAACTTCCATCAGACGTGACACAACCACCCTACCTGTCAACCCCGTTCATACATCATGGGCGCCAACCGTGGGCGGAAAAACACCCTCTCCTCGCCCGAAATAGTTACTGGTAAATATTTGGGAGATGCGAGATTACCGTCCTATCCCCAACCGACGCGATGTCTGAAATTTTAAACGGGGGATAAGTTCGTAACTTTCCCCCATTTCATAGAAGCGCGTCCCAGAGTTTGAGATCCCCCCTCCCCTCCATTTCCCCATTCATACACCGTCGGCGGCACGACAACCTCTGCACTGCGGCCAGCCTCCTCCGTCCGCCACCCCATCCTCCACCTTGCCGGAGCCGCTACCCCTACCCCGTCGTCCACTGCAAGAGATGGATGTCTCTCATCCACGGCGCTGGACCAGGATTCTTTCATCGCCTCCTCTCGCTTCATCGGCGGCGTCATCCACCTTGCCGTTACCGCTCCTAAGACCGGTTCGTCCACGACAACAGGATATATCCCCCGACCCGGCTGTGTGCCGTCTAAAGTCTTCTTCCCCGCCGCCGACAGCCATCGCACCCGCAGCACCCGTATCAGCATAGGCCTACATAGCGTCGCAAGAGAGGTGGTACTCTTCCATATGTGCTTAAGTTATTGATCTCACCCGGAAAATAGATCGTAATTTGTTTACTATACTATTCTTGTCTGTACCAAATCGTAGTGGCTAGTTGAAAGCAAACATTGGTTGTGAAGTAGCTTTGTCCGGTTTGCACCTTCAGATCCGCCATGGCACGGGCACTATACTCGTAAAGCATATGGTTTCCCCCTTTATATTCACTACCATCATCGTAGGTGCTTCGTGTCGTGCTAGCACTGCTCCTCAAGACCTCAACCCAAAGCTTACGTGTTGAAATACGAATTTGATATGATGCTCATATCACTAAAATAGAGAACGTTTAATTGGTCACCTAATGTTCCTATATTCGTTTCGAAAAGCATGTGCGCCACCCACTGGTCCAGCTAGTTCCACTTTCCTGATTTTTCTCTTGATGCTAAGGGTTTTCCCCTTTTATCTACTCTACTATGATCTGCTTAGGTGCTTTCTGTCGTACTAGCATTACTCCACCCATCAAGCTAAACAACACAACACTCAGAATTCGAAAGCTTAGTTGTTCAAATATGATTGTGATATGATACTGATATTAGTTAACCGACACATTTAATTGGTTAGCTAAAGGTCCCACTTGAGTTTCCAAATGCATGTCGCGACATATAGAGAGACATCCTATTTGCATTTCTTTGTCACTTGTTGACCGTACTTTCTTGTCCACACCAAATCTTAGTTGTTATTTCAATGCAAACATCTGTTGCTAGCTACCCTAAGCGTGGTTTGCAGCTTCAGATCTGCCATCCCACTGCCACGGTCAACATTGTACTCATCATGCTTATGTTTTCCCCATTTTATGATGACCACAATCACCCTACGTGATTCGTGTCGTAATAGCACTGCTCCACCCATCGAGCTAAACAAGCTTAGTTGTACAAATTCATATCTGATATTATTGCTGATATTAGTAAAACTGAGAGATGTTTAATTGGTTAGCTAAATGTTCCTACTTTAGTTTCGAAATGCATGTGAGCCACATATGGAGAGATCGGAAAGAATAGTATTTCTCTGTGCGCTCTGGTTCATCATGGGTGGCCAACCGACATTGTACTGAAAGACTTGTAATATCTTCAATCTGCTTGCACTTCTGCTCTTCTTTAAGATGATACTATTCTCTTGCGGTTGACTGGTCAGGTCGAGTTGTTCTCCCTTAGTATATTTTGATTCTGTCAGGCCAGGTTGACTTGTTCTTCTTTACTATATGTTGAAGCTATAATCTGTGAAGTGTCATCACTTCTGGAGCTCTCATATTTTGAGTAGTAGGCCACATTATATTGATGCACATAACAAATTACAGCATGCATGACATCTTTTAAAAGAATTGCAGAGATAGCACAAAGGGGTTTACAGGGAGGCAGTATTGGATTAGAATCACTTCTGCATTACAAAGAAAATCTCACTTGTTTTTATGTTTTCATGCATGTCAGACATTGAACATTATCAAAATGAATATGAGAATGGGCACACGAGAGGAATATTGCGGAACGATAAACTGGCTAACAAACTTGGCATGGTGGAGGATGGCCTATCTTATTCACCCATCAAGGTGCTTGCTCTAACTTTGCAAAGTTGTATTGGTCGCACATATTTTGCATCTGACCTCTTGCATTACTTCTACGTTGTTACACCATCTGCTTAGTTTAAGCATCATATATGAGTATATGTCATACCTATCCATTTTCTGTACCTATTCCATGTGTCGTCACACTATGTTTTTCCAGTCAAATGTTGTTCTTTCGTAATAGATATCCAAAACGAAGAGGGTGAGTGCAGATCCTCAAGGAGTACAAACTAGGTATTTGGAAAAGGTAGTGATACCTGTTAAATCCTATAGATCAGCAGCCACAGAAAACACAGGCCCAACTGTACCACACTTTACCCCTACTCTAGTGGCCAAACCCCTATTAGAACTGCTGGGAGCCCAGCGTCAGGTACTGTCTATGATATCAATTCAAAATTTGAACTCCTAAATTTCTGCTTGTGCCTTACCTTCTCTCTTGTATGAAAACTAATTTCAGATGAATCTCCTTGCTCAAAGGATCATACGATCTCAAAACAATAATGGGCTCTACATTGCTCTTGCCAGTACCTCTCTCCCTTTTTCCTTGTAATGCTGTACTTAATTAACTGCTATTTGATTATGTATCATCAGTCTGCACCTGAGCTTCATTATCCTCTGTTTCTTCCATTATTATTTGATCTATATTTACTCTTTGGAAAATGTAGAATAATGGCAACGCTTATAAAGAATTTTCTTTAGGGAATTTATTGAATCATCCTTCCATCAACATGGAGAAGGGCTTTGTCCAGCCCGTGTTAACATGTAATGTAAGTTCATCCTTCTCAAGCCTTCAAACTTTGTTCTAGTATAGATTTGGATATGCATCATTTCCTTCACTACTGTTTGCTTTGTTGTTTACATCTGATTGGATGTTTGCAACAACTACCAGTTTCAAATTGTAGTTGTAAAAGCATGTTCCTTATGCAGAATAGATCCATTTATTTTCTTATGTAATTGTGAAACCTGTTACGTGTCTCCTTGTTTCTCTTTCAGAATCGTATCTCTTACGCCAGGCATAACTTTAGGGAAGATAGTGAGCCAAACCATCTTGAGGATAGCGAGATGACCCCAAGGTCCTGTCTTGATGAAGACAGTGAGTTGAAGCTACTCACCAGCAGGTGTGAGACAACCTCTGTGCAGTCGCTGCCTCAATCAGTTCGACTTCTTCAGTCTCAACTTAAAGCGGAAAAGCTTGCTTCATCTCAGCTCAGACTTGAAGTCAAAGATGCAATGAAGATGTCAGAGGACTGCCGTGCGCACCATCATGCCTTAAATCTAGTGTTGATGCATCTATCGTTGACACAACTGAGGTCTACTCAGCTTCTTCAGCTGTTTGGGGGCCCCGACCTGGCCAGGCCTAGTGCCTTCTGAAGTGCTCTCAGTTTTGTATATTCTTTTGTCGGCGCGTTTATTTGCACTGGTGGTGAACTTTGATGCCCAGTGGATGTAATATGTGTGATAGCCGTGATAGCCTAGCGTAAGTTGCTTTCTTATTTATTTCCTTGTTGTCTTGTTTATTTGTTTGCTTGTAGTCATTGCAGTTCTTTTTCCACGGTTTGCTAGTGGCTGCAATAACCTATTTTTTAAAACTAGGCCACAATAACCATGGGCTAATATTTACTATAGTGACACTGGGCCTCCTAGGGCCGTAGAAACAGTGGGCCTTCTATGGGCCGTAGAAACAATGGGCCTTTGGGTCGTAGAAACAATGGGCCTTCTACGGCCGTATCATCAATGGGCCTTATACGGGCAGTATGATCGATTGGCTAAACATGGGCCAATAACAGGACGCATTATTGCCGTAAACGGGCTAGAGTTGGAATCGTCCGTTCATGGGCCGACCATAACGGGCCATCGTTAATAGGCCTTATTTGATGACGCTATGAAAACGGCCCAACGTATTAACGGACCACAAACAGGCCGACTGTAACCACGGGCTGAATTTGGCCCACAAGCAGAAAATTACAGTAATGGGCCGTAAGTAAACGAATGCTGGAAATGAGCCCAAGAATAAATGGGCTCTGAGAAGGCCGAAAGATAACATGGGCTGGAAATGGCCCAATGGAATAATGGGTCGTTAATGGGTATAAAGTGATACACTGTTCATTATGGGCCAGTTTCACCACGGGCCGTTAATGGGTGTAAAGTGATACACTGTTCATTACGGGCCAGTTTCACCACGGGCCGTTAATAGGCCAAGAGTTACATAGGGCCTCCTATGGGCCGAAAGACTTCATGGGCCATACATGGGCCAGAAGTGAAAACGGGCTGGAATCATATTGGGTGGCCCATATGACGCTACTGGGCCAAATTCGGATAGGGCATAACGGGCCTTGGGTTAGCGGGCTGTAAATGGGATATATGCGAACATGACGTTAACAGGCTTTACATGGGCCGACCCGCCACCTTTTGACCAAGTCAAACGGGCCGGCCTTTTCACATGAATGGCCCTCTGTTGGGCCGTGCCACATGTCGACGTATCATAGGCGCCTTCTGTCCAATGAGTGGATGACATCTGTCCCAACGATGAGCCGACACGTGTTTCCTCCAGCTAATGATGATTTTACACGAGGAAAATCCCCATTGGTCGGGGCTGTTAACGGGTTATCGGATCGAAAACCCGACCCGATAGCTTAACGGCATTCTGTTACGGTGGATGCCATGTGTCGGTCACCCTTGACGAAAGCACTTCTGTGATGCGGGATTTATCGTCATGGAAGTGGACACTTCCGTGATGATAATTTTGGTAATGTCATGGAACACTTCTACGACAGCACAGGTATGACTATCTTGATTCTGTCATAAAATCATCATGGATGTACATGCATGACAGAAAATGTGACCTACTACGACAAACACGTATCATCACGGAAGTGTATTTTTTTATAGTGCAAATAAAAAAAAGGGAAAGGCCCAAAAAATAAAAAATAAAAATAAAAAGGGACAATGCTACTATCCTTTTTCCACACTTGTGCTTCAAAGTAGCACCATGATCTTTATGATAGAGAGTCTCTTGTTTTGTCACTTTCATATACTATTGGGAATTATTTATTATAGAACTTGGCTTGTATATTCCAACAATGGGCTTCCTCAAATGCCCCAGGTCTTCGTGAGCAAGCAAGTTGGATGCACACCCACTTAGTTTCTTTTGTTGAGCTTTCATACATTTATAGCTCTAGTGCATCCGTTGAATGGCAATCCCAACTCCTTGCATTGACATCAATTGATGGGCATCTCCCTAGCCCATTGATTAGCCGCGTCAATGTGAGACTTTCTCCTTTTTTGTCTTCTCCACATAACCCCCATCATTATACTCTATTCCACCCATAGTGCTATATCCATGGCTCACGCTCATGTATTGCGTGAAAGTTGAAACAAGTTTGAGATTACTAAAGTATGAAACAATTGCTTGGCTTGTCGTCGGGGTTGTGCATGATGAGAGCATTCTTGTGTGACAAAAATGGAGCATGACCAAACTATATGATTTTGTAGGGATGAACTTTCTTTGGCCATGTTATTTTGAGAAGACATGATTGCTAAGTTAGTATGCTTGAAGTATTATTATTTTTATGTCAATATTAAACATTTGTCTTGAATCTCTCAAATCTGAATATTCATGCCACAATAAAGAAAATTACATTGAGAATTATGCTAGCTAGCATTCCACATCAAAAATTCTATTTTTATCATTTACCTACTCAAGGACGAGCAGGAATTAAGCTTGGGGATGCTTGATACTTCTCCAACGTATATATTTTTTTTTTATTCCATGCTATTATATTATCTGTTTTGGATGTTTAATAGGCTTTATTATACACTTTTATATTATTTTTGGGACTAACCTACTAACCCAAGGCCCAGTGCAAATTGCTGTTTTTTTGCCTATTTCAGTGTTTCACAGAAAAGGAATATCAAACGGAATCCAAACAGAATGAAACCTTCGGGAGAGTTATTTTTGGAACAAATGTGATCCAGGGGACTTGGAGTAGACGTCAAGAAAGGAGCAAGGAGGCCACGAGGCAGGGAGGCGTGCCTGCCGCCCTGGGTGCCCCCACCCTCGTGGGCCCCTCGCAGCTCCACCGACCTACATCTTCCTCCTATATATATCCATATATCCCAAAAACATCCAGGAGCACCACGAAACCCTATTTCCACCGCCGCAACCTTTTGTACCCAAGAGATCCCATCTTGGGGCCTTTTCCGGAGCTCTACCGGAGGGGGAATCAATCACGGAGGGCTTCTACATCAACACCATGACCTCTCCGATGATGTGTGAGTAGTTTACCATAGACCTTCGGATCCATAGTTATTAGCTAGATGACTTCTTCTCTCTCTTTGGATCTCAATACAAAGTTCTCCTCGATCTTCTTGGAGATCCATTTGATGTAATTCTTTTTACGATGTGTTTGTCGAGACCCGATGAATTGTGGGTTTATGATCAAGATTATCTATGAACAATATTTGATTCTTCTCTGAAATCTTTTACGTATGATTTGTTATCTTTGCAAGTCTCTTCGAAGTATCAATTTGGTTTGGCCTAGTAGATAGATCATTCTTGCAATGAGAGAAGTGCTTAGCTTTGGGTTCAATCTTGCGGTGTCCTTTCCCAGTGACAGCAGGGGCAGCAAGGCACATATTGTATTGTTGCCATCGAGGATAAAAAGATGGGGTTTATATCATATTGCTTGAGTTTATCCCTCTCCATCATGCCATCTTGCCTAATGCGTTACTCTATTCTTATGAACTTAATACTCTAGATGCATGCTGGATAGCGGTTGATGTGTGGAGTAATAGTAGTAGATGCAGAATCATTTCGGTCTACTTGTCATGGACGTGATGCCTATATACATGATCATGCCTAGATATTCTCATAATTATGCACTTTTCTATCAATTGCTCGATAGTAATTTGTTTACCCACCGTAATACTTATGCTATCTTGAGAGAAGCCACTAGTGAAACCTATGGCCCTCGGGTCTATCTTCCATCATATAAGTTTCCAACCTATTTTACTTTGCAATCTTTACTTTCAATCTATATCATAAAAATACCAAAGATATTTATCTTATTATCTCTATCAGATCTCACTCTCGTAAGTGACCGTGAAGGGATTGACAACCCCTTTATCACGTTGGTTGCGAGGTTCTTATTTGTTTGTGCAGGTTCGAGGTGACTTGCGTGTAGTCTCCTACAGGATTGATACCTTGGTTCTGAAAAACTGAGGGAAATACTTACGCTACTTCACTGCATCACCCTTTCCTCTTCAAGGGAAAACAAACGCAGTGCTCAAGAGGTAGCAGTAGATATTCTCTCCTCGCATTGGCGCTGAGCAACCTGTTCGGCCTTTAACTCAGCGCTTGTCTTCTTGGCAACCACATCACTCATCCTGACTTGCTCCTTGGCCCGGACGAGCTCAGTCTGCAGGGTCTCAACCGCGGCAGCACCATTTGCAATTATGCATATCTCAGTATATAATTCTCAGCTTCATGCTCATATTATTATACATACATATACTGACTGCCCAAAACATACCTTGCGCCTCGTCGAGCCACCTGTTAATAGGCGTGATGTTGTCATCCTCCACATCAAGTTTCTGCTTCAGATCTGGAACCTCTGTAGCACGGGCAGTCGCCGTGGATGAAACAGACCGTGTTCCACTTAGTTAGATTACTTCCTGGGCATACATTTTTTGATCCTCTGATCGCCTCCTTTTGGACGCCAACCAGAGTCTCAGGGGCTACTATCTATACACGTGTGCATTTTTTTGCATATAGAGTGCAATTGAAGATATTACATTGCATACCTCGAAGCCTCTTAGCAGGCCCGTGAAGGCTCCATTCAATCCTCTTCTCGTGGACATAATCCTCTCAGCTACCATACCCATCAAGGTACGATGTTCCTCTGAGATGGACGCATGTTGCAACACGTCCATCAATGTATCCGGCGCCTCCTGATTCCTAGAAGCGGCGGTGGGAGTATGGACTCCCTTTGAAGGGATGTGTTTGCTTGACCCTAGAGTCGTCTCTGGCCGTAAACCGGGTAGTTTGGGGCCTTTATTGTTTATCCTCGAAGGGGCTGCATGCCTCGGACCTTGGACTGCTGAAGTATCACCTTCGGGCGTGGTCTTCATTGTCCCTCGCACCAGTTGTTGATCAAGAGAAATCCTCCAGGACGACACCTCAAAGTCGTCCGCCCTATTGGGCGAGAGGGTTTGTGGAGGCGTCTCGCTTTCCATCATCTCCGAAAGAAGATCCCCTGAGGAGGAGGACTGTTGAGGAAGACTGCGTGCCAGACTGCAAACATATATTTCATATGTTACCCTTGGAAGTGGAAAGAATCGGGCTATTTTTAGGACACCTTTGTTCACTTAGATTCGGCTAAAGGCTTGTCCTTATGGAGGAACTACGCGTCAACGTCGTCTTCCGAACCCGAACCGCCTGGCAAGGACATCTTCCCACGCTTAGGAGCCTCTACCCCCAAATCTTGGGAGGCGGTCCTCTTCTTACCATGCGGGGAAGGGATGTCAGCTTCCACTTCTCTTTTATCTTTGGAAGAGGGAGTCCCAATCTTTGCCGGCACTTGATAGGGCGTCGGAGCCAGCATCCTTGTTAACACAGGATCGGCCGAGTCTTCGGGAAGAGGGGCCGAACACCTAATTCGTTCTGCCTTCTTTACCCAGCCCTATGCGAAGATGGTTTTCTCAGTACTATGGGATGTTTAACTAAGCTGTGTTTAGGAGTAGAGTGCTTACCGAGGTATCTGGATGGTCGCAGTCAAGGCCGATGTCTTTGGTAGTATCCGGGAACTGCCTTCGTGC
This sequence comes from Triticum urartu, assembly GCF_056163025.1. Taxonomy (NCBI): domain Eukaryota; kingdom Viridiplantae; phylum Streptophyta; class Magnoliopsida; order Poales; family Poaceae; genus Triticum; species Triticum urartu. The sequence goes on from NC_141877.1 coordinate 160,536,923, forward strand.
CCCGAAGAATAACTTCCACATTCCTTTATGCGTCGTGCCGAAGAAGTGCTGAAGGGTCCGTGGATTGAACTCCCACATCGGAGGGGCCGTCACTGGCACGGCAGGACCCAGCGGACTAGCATTACCTGGATTACATTGATGAGGCTGGTGTCCTTTTCAAGGAGGCTCCGGATGCGGCTTTGTAGCGTCTGCACTTCGTCAATGGATCCCCAGTCCAGCCCCTTATTAATCCATGATGCAAGATGTAACGGAGGGCCAGATCAGAACGGTGGTGTAGCTGCCCACTTGGTACCCCGAGGTTCGGTGATGTAAAACCACTCCCACTGCCATAGGTCGGAAGCTTCCGTGAAAGAGCCTTTGGGCCAAAAAGGATTGGTGAGCTTGTTCACCGTAGCACCACCACACTCTATTTGCTTCCCCTCAATTACCTTTGGCTTCACATTAAAGGTCTTGAGCCATAAACCGAAGTGAGGGGTAATACGGAGAAAGGCCTTGTACATGACAATAAACACCGAGATGTGAAGGAAGGAGTCCGGAGCTAGATCATGAAAATCTTGCTTGTAATAGAACATGAGACCGCGAACGAAGGGATGGAGAGTGAACCCTAGCCCCCGGAGGAAGTGGGAGATGAATATTACCCTCTCGCCGCATCTGGGAGTAGGAGTAACCTGTCCTTTAGTAGGGAGCCTATGGGGGATTTCCGCGGTCAGATATCTTGCCGCTCGAAGCTTCGCGATATCCTCCTCTTTGATAGAGGAGGCCACCCACCGGCCTTGAGGGCTTGGTCCGGACATGACTGGGAGGCTCGGAACAATTAAGATTGAGACCTGGGTGCTAGAACTCAAGGTTGGAAAGGTTGAGGAAGAAGTAGGCGCGAAGGAGAAAGACGGGTCTGTACCCCTTTATAAAGGTGATGAATATCAAACGCCTCCTCATAGGCCTTAAAGCCTGCCTATTCCCAAGGGATTATGCCAACAGAACGGTTGGTTTATCCACGCTCATATTAGTGAGAATCCCGTAATAAGGGGACACGATCTCTGCTTCGAGAAGACGTGCCAATAAAACCGCATCTTAAAACATGGAGCGGGAGGCTAAAAAATGGTTCGAAATAATGACCGGGCTATGACATGATGTCACGCCTCAAAAGTCGTCAGTGGATTGGACTCATAAAATATTATACTCTCTACGGATATATGTGGTGTTTGTTTTACAGTGCCGGACACGTTCTCTATTCGAGAGCTATTTTGGAGTATTCGGAGGAGGTACCCGCCTTGCAATGCTGAAGACAATCTACGTGCCAGACACCTCGTTATTGAAGCCTGGTTTAGGGGCTACTTAGGGAGTCCTGGATTAAGGGGTCCTCGGGCGTCCGACCTGTTAGATATGGGCCGGACTAATGGGCTATGAAGAGTCTTTTCTGTGTGGGACTCTCCTTGCATGGATGGCAAGCCTAGCGTTCGGATATGAAGATTCCTTTCTCTGTAACCAACTTTGTACAACCCTAGTCCCCTCCGGTGTCTATATAAACCGAAGGATTTAGTCCATAGAGGCAATCATAATCATACATGCTATACATCTAGGGTTTTAGCCATTACGATCTCGTGGGAGATGAACTCTTGTAACCCCCATACTCATCAATATCAATCAAGCATGACGTAGGGTATTACCTCCATCGAGAGGGCTCGAACCTGGGTAAAACTTCATGTCCCCTGCCTCCTGTTACCATCAACCTTAGAAGCACACTTCGGGACCCCCTACCCCAGATCTGCCGCTTTTGACACTGACACCCCTCTTTAAGCTCAACAAATATATCCGGATCCTCCTGAAATCCAGGATCTAGGTCCCGAATATGGTTCTCCGGGTGCAGAGCAGGGCTATAGATCCCCGCGGTGGCCTTCCACCATTCCTGTTAAAGGTGGTCGGTTTGAGTCCAACTAGTTGTGGCTTAAGATAAGGATTGAATAAAATTCCGGATTGAAAGCTTACCCAGCTAGGGGGGTTGTACATGGAGAATCCATCCTGGCACTTAAGGCGGGTGAATTCTTCTTTCTCCCCTTTATAAAGATCCGCCAGCATGGTGGCCAGGGCGGCAAAGTCATCCGGACCCTTGCGCCCGTAGCGAGATGTATCATCCTCCCCGTTGTGGTTCCACATGGGGATTCCTTTGGATTGGAGTGGCTGGATGCCTCGCGTTATGGAAATTTCCATGACCTCAATAATGGATAGTCCGGATTGGGTGAGTATTCTTATCTTGTCCATTAACATCTTGACTTCCATGCTATCTTCCTCCTTGAGGTTCCGAGGGTGCCAACTGTGGCGTTTCTTCAGTGGAGCGCTGGAAAATTCAGGAAGGCCCATTCGGACTAGGTCGGGGAGAGCGACGTCTTCAATATAAAACCACTCTGAGGGCCACTCCTCGGAAGCCTTCTTCGGTGTGCGGACAGGTATCCGGTTATGGCTATGCGCCATATCTCGGCGCCGCCCAGCTCGAATATGGATCCCTTTTGGGAGCAAGGGACGAGGCAGAACAGTTTCCTCCATAACTCAAAGATGGCCTCACAGCCTAGAAACAACTCGCAAAGAGCGACGAAGCCTGCGATGAGAAGAATGGAGCCCGGTGTAGGATTGTGCAGTTGGAGGCCATAGTACTCTAGGAGACCTCGAAGGAAAGGATGGATTGGAAATCCAACGCCTCTCAAGAGAAAGGAAACGAAGCACACTCGTTCCCCTTATGAAGGATTCGGGAAATTTTCCGCCAGGGCTTCGCTCGTAAAAGAAGTTAATCCTGCCCGCACCGAACTAGATCCGCAGGGGAAGGTAGCCTCGCACCTGGAGCTTGGTCAACTGGGCATGGGATACTGAGCATCTCTCCCAATCACCCTTTTCGGAGCCATGAGGGCGGGAGGAAGAACTGGGAGCGCTAGCCATGTTTGAGTGGTTTCTCCTAGTGAGCTCTAAGGATTTTCCGCCTGGTGTGGAATGGCATCTGAGATCCCATCCCTTTATATAGACGCCTTTTTTATGGCTAGGGCGTTATGTGCAAAAAATAGTCTGACCTTTTGTATTCGTTCGACATGTGGAAGCAGAAGAGACAGAGGCGCGGGAGCCAAACGGTATGACATTAAATGAAAAGCCGAATATAACTCTTCGGGTCAGATGCTTAGAAGTATTTGGAGGAGGAACCCGCCTTGCAATGTCGAAGACAACCTGCATGCCGGACACACCGCCATTGAAGCCTGGTTCGGGGGCTACTGAGGGAGTCCTGGACTAATGGGCCATGGAGATATAAGACAGAAGACTTCCTCCCGTGTCCGGATGGGACTCTCCTTTGTGTGGAAAGCAAGATTAGCGTGCGGATATGAATATTCCTTCCTTTGTAAACCGACTCTATACAACCCTAGCCCCCTCCAGTGTCTATATAAACCGAAGGGTTTAGTATGTAGAGGCAATCATAATCATACAGGCTAGACAATTAGGGTTTAGCCATTACGATATCGTGGTAGATCAACTCTTGTAACCCCTATACTCATCGAAGTCAATCAAGCAGGACGAAGGGTATTACCTCCATCAAGAGGGCCCGAACCTGGGTAAAACATCGTGTCCCTTGTCTCCTATTACCATTGATCCTTAGACACATAGTTCGGAACCCCTACCCAAGATCTGCCGGTTTTGACACCGACAGTGCCACTCGTCTGCTGAAGTTGAGTATCGCGCTATGGCTCATGCGATTGTTGATACGGTTTGGTTGCGCCAGTTGTTGTCGGAGTTGCACCGACCTATTGAGCAAGCTACCATTGTTTACTGTGATAATATTTCAGATGTCTACATGTCAGGGAGTCCGGTTCGACACCGTCGCACCAAGCATATTGAGATCGACATTCATTTTGTTCAAGATAAGGTGGCTCTTAGTCAAGTTCGCGTTCTCCACGTGCCTACTTCTGCCCAGTTCACTAATATCTTTACTAAAGGCCCGGCGACTACTCTGTTTCAAGACATTTGTTTCAGTCTCAACGCCGTCGAGCCTACTGTTGATACTGCGTGGGGGGGGGTGTTAGAATATAACTTGTAATAGGATTAGGACTCCTACTCGGTTTGTAATAGGGCTAGGTCAGGTGCGGCTTGGCTCTTATATATACCTCTTGTACCGGCACAATATTGTATCAACAATTATTCAATACAATTCTACAAAATGGATTGTGCATGGCTGGCTCACACGCACACATGGTGCACGGTGGCTACGACCACCCGGTGAGCAGTGGCTTGAACTAGAGCGGCCACCGGCGGTGGCAGCAGCTAGGAACGGTAGAAGTAGAGCAGCAGCAAGCGTCATCAGTAGTAAGTAGCAGCAAAACAGCAGCGATGGCAACAAAGAGCAGCAGCAGTAAGAGGAGGCAGCTATGGCAGCAGCAAGCAGAGAGCAGCGCGGCCGCGGGAACAACAAACAACAATGCACGCGGGTAGCAGCAACTGCGGGTGGCGCTCGGCCAGGGGCGTGCGAGCTGATACAGGGTGCGGCAGGGCACGGGCAGCAGCGAGCACGACCAAACGCAGGATGGCGCGAGCGTGCAAGAGCACAACCAAGGTGAGCTTAGGGACGATGGCTATTGTGTGGTCGAGCAGTAGCGGGCGTAGCAAGCGATTCGTGGTAGCTGGAAGCAAGGCCATGTGTGGATGTGCACGCGTGAGGGAGCGGGCAGAGGGTGGCCGGAGCGATGGCGGCAATGGCGTGCAGCGGCGGCCAGAGTCGAACACGATGGTGAACGGCGATGGAGGGCACGACAGGACCAATGGATGATCGCTACGGGTTCCTACGGCAATGCTAAGCACGATGATGTGCTCAGGCGTGAGTTGCGGTAGTTGTGCGCGTGGTGGTGACATGGACAGCGGCGGTGAGCTATGGCAATGGGGAAAGCTAGCCTACGGACACGAATTCGAAGGGGGAACCAAGGGGTTTTGACAAGGGGCTCACCTCGAGTCTGTAGAGGTGCTTAGCGGGCTCGAGGAGGGCTCGATGGCGCCAGAATCAAAGACGAACACTGGGAGGTCTGAGGAAGAAGAGGACGGAGATCCCGCGATGTAGCGTCACCCAACTTGCGCTGGTGGTCGAAGTCGAAGAAGAAAAAGCAGGCGGAGCTCTTGGCGCAATCTCACTCGGCGAGGATGACGGTGGCCACAGCGAGGAACTACTCCATGGCAACGATGGTGTCGGGTGTGCGTCGAGCGGTGGATCTGAGGCAAGAGGGGGGGGGCAGTGAGGGTGCTAGGGCTTCTAGGGGAGTGAGGGGGAGCCTTGTAGGAACGGGAGAGGCTCCGGATGGCTGCCCCGTGGCAATCGGCGCCATGGATGTGCGCCCTGCGTCCACGAGGTGCGCAGTGAATACAGGAAAGGGACGACCCGACTAGTGGGCCGGGCTGCACTGTGGCATATGGGCCCTAAGTGCATAGTCTATTTTTCCTATTTCTCTTTTCTTTTACTTTTTTGTATTTTGTTCGCTATTTTACATTTAGTTTGTGTACTAGATTACTTTCTCCAGGGTTGAAACTTGGCATGTAATTCCATTGCAATATTTTGGTGATGTATAAAAAGTCCCACAACAATTGGAATAGTCTAAACAATTTTATAAATTGAAATGGTTGGTTAAATGGCTATTTAATGTCCAGGGGAAATTTTATATTTTAAAAAATGTTAATTCTTTCATAAAAAAATGTTAGTGAATATTTGCAACCCAGAGAAAATTTTTGTTTTACCATTTGAAGAAATAATAATTTGACTTTATTTTAAATTTGAATTTGAACCGGGTTTGAATCAACGCGAGATTAACGATAGTAATCATGGTGATGTGGCATCATTAGTAGAGGGTTACTATAGCTTAATTATCTGGACGTCACAATTCTCCTCCACTACAAGAAATCTCGTCCCGAGATTTAAGGGGTGGAGTAAGGGTGACAGATCTGGTTATGAAATTATAATGAATCTTCTCGGTCTTGGTTGCTTTTCTTGAAGAGGTCGATCCATTATGTTGATGTCTTCATTTCTCTGCTTCAGGTCATCATGATGAAGTCGGCATCCTTTCTTCGGGAACTCCAACATACTTATGAGAGAATAAAGGGTGGGTATTCTAGGAGAACGGACCTCTGCAAGGTTAACTATCTAGTCAATAACATCGAGGAAGGTGGCAGATAGTAACTCTCGAATTGAAACTTAAGAAAATATTGAGAGCGAAGTAAGAAGGTACCATGAGGAGTTTCTAGCGGATAGGCAATCATTCGTTGCCTAAAACATAGTTTGAAAGGGGTTCAAAGCAATGGGAATATGTATTGTGTATGATACCAGAATTGATAATCTTTTAGGAGGTGGCTCGTGAATTATATACGAGGCCACACGTGAGGAATAACTTTGGGAACCGGGGTGTACAGGAGAGTAACAGGGTCTTACTGACAGAGTGGTACAACAAGGTGTTTGCATAAGCAGGGAAATATTACTGCTTATATAGTATAGATTACAAGAAGGGTTAAATAAACTGATGGAAAGGAAAATGGAAAGGAAAATGACTATACACACATATTTCAGGGGTATATCATTCCCAGGATATGCGGAGGATGATATCCATGACATGATAGAAAGTAGAAAACCATTACGATAAGGAAGGAGGAATTTCATGACATTACCCATAAAACGGTGTTAGGATAAATGATAAAGAAAATTTAGCATTGTGCAACAAATTTTCTTATTGAAAATCGGAGTACCACAGAGATGCTTCGAGATAGCATTGACATGGTCATTAGGTAAAGATCAGACTTTGGATTCACAAAGGATCCATCAGGAACAACTTATATAATAAGTCTTACAATTTCCTCATGGAAGAATGGCTAACCTTGCTAAAATGGAAACTATAACAATAGGTCCTCCGGCCAGGTGTGCGAGGCATGACATCACCTTATAGGGTTAAAGACCAATGTTATAACTCTTGGGAATATGTCCCAACCATCATATCTGACCGAGATTCAGATTTGATTGATGTCAGGATACCTCAGAATTAGGATGACTGAGAAGAAAAGGTGCAACACAAATTGACAAGATGACAATGTAAGATTCTCGGGAAATGAACTATGGGAGCGAGTTCCGACACAAGACTTCATCATTAAACCAAGGATAGGATGACGAGGTGGCTGATGGGCTCAGGGGCAATTCATCGAGATTTCCAAAAAGATGGATTTCCACAATCATGTGAACAAGGAGATAACATTTGTCAGGCCAAATAATATAATGACGTATGCTCAAGGAAAACATACACAATTAACCATTGGTTGAAAGGTGCACCCGTAATATGGGCTTAGGTAGCAATGATCAATGTTAGAATGGTGATTCGATAACCACTAGTCTAAGAATGAATGGTGGACCATTAACTTCATAGCAATAGGGTTGCTAGAAGGGCAGAATCCAAACAACACCGTTCACCTGTTGGTATCCCGGTTAGAACCAACACAGGGACCAAAAAAGAATGGTGATGGTGAGAAGTATTACTAAATCAAGAATTAATAGTTTAGGTAATTCCCTCAACATTCTTGACATAACAGATGGTAATACTCGAAGATAGATTCATAATATATATAAGTTGGATAGAAAGGAAACTATACAAAACATGACCAAGTTTTGTGTCGGAGGGAATGCGAGAATATTGTTGATGTTAATACAAATCATCGAGGGGGACAAGGGAGGTATTACTTATCCTGAATTCGACACACAACTTGGAAGAAGTCAAATTGTTGACACTGATCACAACAAATTTGTCGAGAGGTTTCAAGAAGATGTAATCGATCGGCGACGACATGTAACACCCCAAAATTTTAACCATGATTTGTTAGTTAAAATTTTGCCAGGAAATAAAATTTTCTTTTTTCCAGATTTTCTTTGATTTCAGGGCCACCCATTTCTTTGATATTATGGAGTTTTTACCCTAAGAACTTTCCAAATATATTATTGGACCTGTATACACTCTCAAGAAAACATTTCTTTTATCAATGGACTTATTTGCATAATTATTTTCTCCCAAGCTTTATTTCTCTAAAAATGGATTTTCATGAGTTTTGTAGTCAGTTTGCACTGCGACCCTTTTAAATACTCTTTTAAAATTCTCACCAAAATTTGGGGATGTCATGTGATGTTCCCACATCACTTTTATGCAAAGATATCTTTTAGTCAATGGAGATTTTGAGCCCTACCTCAAGTTTTCAAAACTGGTCCAGTTTGTAAAATTGCACTACAACCTATTTAAATATTTCCTTAAAGCCTTCAGCAAAAATATGGGATGCTGGTAGTAGTATATAATTCAACTTTATGCAAAAGCCCATTGATGTTCTTTGAAAAAATTGAGTAAATCATCCTCATCTTCATTCTGGTCCAGCTTGGTGAATTGTACTGCAACCATATTCTAACTTGCCCTTTTTCCCTTGATTCTTTTTCCTGCTTATAGAACACCCTACCAAACCCTTAAGTCCAGGAGAGTGGACCCATTGGAGAATTTTAAGTTCATGCAATGATGCCATTTACCTTCTGTCCAGAATTGGTTTTCTCAAAAACATGCACTAACAAGTTTCTAGCTTTGACCAACTAACCTTGCCATCATCACCTACCTCTAAGGAGACCCCAATCTGGAGATTTTGGCCACCCCAAGAGCTGCCTAGATGCCCTTGGCATTCTTTCAAGCACCTTGTGTGCATGGCTAGTTTTGGCTTAGTTTTTAGTTTGTGTTATGAACTTGATCCCCTTACCAAACCATCATGTCCACCAATCCCCTAGCTAGTGATAACCTAGCCCTGTTAATTTGTGGTTGCATCGAAGCCTCCTAGCTCAACAGGGCTTTTCGTCGAGCGGTCACCGTGCGTGCTCTGGGCGCGGCCAGAGCACGCGTTTTGCACGGGCGAGCGCCCGAGTCACCGCATCCCACTGCCGCCTCTTCGCGCCCGTTCTGGTCCCCTCCCGCTCCCAGCCGACGCACCCGACCCCTCCCTCACCGCAGAGCCGCCCTGGCCCCCTCCTGGCACCCCACAGCGCCGCCACCACAAGCCGCCGCCGGTCGCAGCGGGCCACTGCCATGGACGACGCCGCCCGAGCCACAACAGCGCGCCAGCTGCCCTGGAGCAGCTCAAGCTTATCTTGGAGCACATGTGCTAGCGCCCCTCGCCGCCACGCGCCCCACTGACTACAGAATGGTGGTTCACCGGCGATCCTATCCACGGCCGTCGCGGAACCGACCTTGACCACCTATAAAATGATCCCCGAGCTCATCCAGACCCTCAGGCAACCCCGTACCTTCCCCCTAGCGCTCCCATAGCCAGCCAACAATGGAGGGAGGTCGTCTTCCTCACCTCCGGCCAGTTCGGCCGCCGCCACGCTCTAGTTCAATTCGTCGCAAACAGAGCCTCCCCAACCCATCCAGCGCCACCATCCTCTTCCCCTCGACCTTGCGGAGCCGCCCCACCCTTCAAACTTGATTAGGAACCACCATAACCCCAACCCCCAATCCCTCCCAAAGCCACCTCCGCCACAGAGCTCGCCGCCGGCGACTCCCTCCACCTCCGCCAGCTTGTCAACCTCCGGGAGGACCGCCCTAGACCGGCGGATCCATCCCCGCCCTCAGAACACCAAGGGGAGGCGCCGTTCGTCGATGGCGGTCGCCGAACCCCACCACCGCTCGGCCAGAGGAGAAAGAGGGCGCGGGCGACTAGTCGAACCTGACCAGTGGGCCCAAGGGACCCACTGTCAGTGACCCCGAGCCGGCCCGTGGTGGTTTAAGTGGAGACATAAAAACCAGAGTACGCCTTCTCTGCCCCGAAAACGTATTCTCATTCGAACCGTTTTCTTTTTCTGTTTTTATTAAAAACAGATTTTTGACTGAACTTTGACTAGCTATAACTTTTTAAATATAAGTGCAACTGACTTGATTCTTTTTCTGTTGTTTCTCAAATTTGGTCTAGTTTAATTTCATATTTATTTGAAAATTTTCCAAACAACTTTTTGTACTGTTTTTAAACTATGTGTTAATTCAAATTTTCTTAAAATAGGATTTTGAAGAAGAAGGCAACTTTGAAAAAAGTGCACCCCCACTTGCATACTATTGAAGGCAAGCATTCTGAACCCTGGCATAATATTGTGTGTGTTATTCAATACGGTTACAACACCACCTTGACACGGAGTATCCGTTATTTTTATGTGATGATATGATCATACTCACGAGTGCATAATAATGTTTTTATGCTATTGGAGTTGATACGTTTGTGATAGTAGTCACCCTCGTATGCCTTTCATGCTTACCGAAAGGAAGCCGGGAAAGTCTCTGTCTTGGGTAGACACGAGCTTATCTCTAGTTCCCCGTCGAGACGGTTGTGTCCGGTATGGCATGAAGAGGAATGATGCGTGGTGATTCTGCCTATCAGTGGAAATATATTTGTTGTGCTAATCATGCAGGGAAAACTTAAACCTCCTGAGTCGACCATAGATCGAGTCTGGTTCCGGTAACCCCCATACTTGTTTCGTACTACCACTTGTCCCTGCCATAGGGAGGGTATGGTTCAGTAAGTTGTTAACCCCTTTCTAGCACACACCGTACAGAGAGGCCATAGTGGAAGATACCGGCTGCATCCGGTAGGCATGCCACCTGGTCTGGGAGCATGGGTGTTTCCGGTTGGAGCCGAGGGGGTAGCTCCCCTAGTTTGTGCGTGTTATAAATTTTGTGATCCCATGCTAGACGAGGTTGTAGCCTCCCCACTTAGAGTTTCGCTTAACGGGTGTCGTGGGTGATTCCAGACACCAATAAAGTTAAGCTGGTGTGTGCGAGTCAGGTGTGTTTTCAACTAAAAGGCCGTAGACGGAATTAGTCCTGATGGGCTAAAGGAATCCGTTACTCGTGGGTAAAGAGTACACCCTCTGCAGAGATTATAACTATTCGAATAGCCGTGTCCATGGTTAAGGTCTACAGTCTGGGACAGGTCAAATGTCGGTCTTAGTGTCGGTCTTCGGAGGAAAAATTGCTAAACCAGAATGTTGGTTATGACCTGTGACATACGATGATTATGACTATTGTTATTGTGGACTAACCATTATTTACATTACTGAGTATCCCTGGGACAGTTCTACCTCCTGGATATTCACTGTGATTATTCTCATATAAGCCCTTTATGTGGTGTCGCTCAGACGCCCGACTGTAGCATGCTTGTTATTTCAATTACATATAAGCCCTTTATGTGGTGTCGCTCAGACGCCCGACTATGGCATGCTTGTTATTTCAATCACTTATAAGCCCTTTATGTGGTGTCACTCAGACGCCCGACTGTGGCATGCTTGTTATTTCAATTACTTATAAGCCCTTTATGTGGTGTCGCACAGATGCCGGACTGTGGCATGTTATTATCCTTTCGAGGCGTCGCTTCAGACACCCGATCGGTGCACTTTATTTCTATACTCGGGTTACTTATTCACATTTTTATATGAATAACCTACTTGCATGCATCACAAATTTTATTTCGTCACTGACAAGTAATTATGGCAAATTTCCGAGCATCATTATTATCTGTTATATTATTCCTATGTTCTTAATGTTTGCGAGTACATTCAAGAGTACTCACTGGCTTTTACCTGGCTATTGTCTTGGCCAGATTTCTTGCGTGGAGAGGAGTCCTGCAATGACAGCCCCGGAAACTAGGGAGTGATGATAGAAGACTTGTGAAGATAGTAGTTATCCAGGTCAGCTGTTCCTGTGGGAAATGGAGTCCCATAGACGCTGATGATCCGCAAACCGCTTCCGCCAGCAGCCACTAGTAACCATTTGTTGTACTCATAGGCCTGAATGGTCTTGTACTACATATTTTGTATTTTTCTTGGAGTTTCTGTATCAAGTTGGTGCCTCATAAGCTAACAGTAATCCTGGGGCCGGTGAGCACAAGGACCGTTTTCTCGGAAATTAATATCCCGTAAATCCGGTCCTGACAACCTTGGTATCAGAGCCAGGCTGACCATTGGCTAATCCTATCTTAGCCAGGTCGAAAAACCTAGGTTAACCAACCCATCAGACCTTAACCTAACCCCGGCCAAGCTTCTCGTGTAAGATAGCCACACAGTGACCCTACACCTTTTGGCAGTCGGTGCCCAACCTATCAGCCCAGCCTGTCAATCACGCGCTAGTGACAAACACCTAAAATGTCTCATTCGCAAGCGTGCGAAGGAAGACTCCGTCCCCTTTTTCTATAAAAGGGCACGCTAGTCTCAAACTAGCACAGCACCGCCCCTACCCCAAACCGAGCTAAAATGCCAGGACCCATTGTTCACAATGAGACCACAGCAACCAACCTTGGTGGTTTTGTGACCGTGCTAGCAAACCTCACTCGCCGTGCCTTTGCCTTAGAAGAGCCCCCAGAATATGTTGTGTACCAAGGGCCCATGAGCGGTGAGAGCCATCAATTCTGGGCCACTGTGCATGTCTATGGTAGGGGTCTATCGCCAGAACGCCCCTACAGGTTCACCGGAAGGACAACTTCCTTTGAGCCCCAAGCCATCCAGCTAGCTGCTCGAGAGGCTATAGTTCAACTCTGGCACGTGTCACCCAGAGTTAACTGTCGCTCGTTCTACTACTACCCCAGCCGTGACGGGTATGGTAGGCCACCCCAGGTTGCCAACGGAGATCACAAGACGGATCCTGCATTACTGCATCTGGTGCGCTATGTAAGTGCACTAGAGGAACTGTTCGATCAAATCACCCTTGATCTGATCACAGCTCAGGGAGAACTGATCCGCCGAGCCCCGGAAAGAAGAGAAGATGAGCCCGACTCCGACAACCCAGTCGTGCTGTTCGGACAACCAATCGAGACCTTGAGGTCAGCCCCAGCCATCGACCAAGGTGCTTTGGTGTCCCCAGAAGTGCTTCGTCGCCTTTTGGGAACATGCTCCAACGGGATTGTGGCCAACAATCCCCGCGATGGTCATCATCGTTACCCCGACCCTGCAGCTCCTCAACCCCGTCTAGCTAACCCCGACGGTGAAACCCGTGGAGAAGCCTCGACATCCATAAGGCACGCCCGCTTAGATATTAACGAGGTAGACTAAGTCACTCGAGTAGTACCAAGTCTTAGTATGCCCACGCCCTGTAATTGTGTGATCTTGTATCCCCATAATTAAATGTTGTTCGCTTGTGCGCCCCTACTTTAAACTGTAGCCATGCGTAAGTGCGTTGGTGTACGGCCGCATTTTTTAATTCCGGGCGTAGCTACCAAAAACCACCCCAACGACACCCACAGTAATACGTCACTTCTGCGAGATATGTGTATCTGTGGCTTTGACCCCAACCCCGTAGAGCAGAACCAACAATATAGTTGCCCCTCACCTGATAAATAACCCAGCCCAGTGCTATATAAAAGGCCACCTCGTGACCTTGCCATGTAGCCCTCACCTTGTGCACAACTCGCACAACCATTTTTTTCCATTGCCATGCCGAACCCTAGTATTTATCTGAGGACCCCAGATGCAACTCTAGGTAGTTTTGTTAAAATATTGTGGGATTTTACCTGCAGTACCATGAGTGCTACCCATCCACCCCAGTACGAGTTGCTCAAATCGAGGATCACCCCTTCCACCTCAAAATATTGGGCAGTAGTGCACATCCCTCCCACAAACCCAAACCAAGACCCAACGAAAGTCTCCTTCGTGGGGAAATCTATGCCGACTCCGCAAATGGCCTTAGAAGCTGATGCGTACGAAGGGCTTGCTCGCCTTCGGTTCGCAGTACCCTATGCCAGCAATCGAGGGTATTATTACTTTCCGAGTCGTGCAGCACCCGGAGAAGTAGCAGCTTTCCCCGGTGGACGAATTGAGAGAGATCCAGTACTGGCCAACCTTGCCCATTATGTCATCGCTCAAGAGCGTTTGACCCAGCGAGTAATGGGTTATCTCCAGAGCCTCACCGATTTAAATCCTCAGATCGCCATCGGAAGACCACCAAGGCCCGACCAGGAGAGACGCATTCATCGACTAGTCAATCCGCTTTCCCCGATAGAAGAAGAGTGTGCCCCAGTACCAGAGACGTTTTCTCGGGACCCTATCCATTTACCGTTTTCATTATAGACGTCACCACTATGTTTAATTATGTGTTGTAACTTACGCGTGGTACCCTGAGTTTGTGCGGCAAATAAATTATTTGATTTCAATTAATGTGAGTAGTTTTTACTTCTATTACTTTTTTTATTTAACTAATTTCACTCGCGATAAATTCTGAAGTGAGATTTCTTTTTCCTGAGTTGCTGCAATGTATATCTCTTCACGACATAGATTTTTATTCACACATCACCACGACAGTAGGCTCACAACCACGACCACTCGAACACATGCACAAATTGAAAAACCGCGTACCCATGTTGCATCTAACTGATCACCTCCCTATCACACCACAGTCTCTGAAGGAGAGGTTAGTGGGTAATCATCCGGGTACAAGTTACCTCCAGCACACCGACAGCAGTTAGCCCCGACACCATACCTAATCCTCGTGATCACCGCCACCACGGATAGCCAACACTCGAGCGGGAGCATCACGATGATCATCGAGGATCATCGCGCACAGGAGCACGGAGAACCCCAGCAATGCCGCCAGCCCTCCGCACACCATGATCACATACCAGTCCGGCACCACCTCCGCCATTAGAGCCTCGTCCCGAGCTTTTGCAAACGGAAATGGAGGAGAAGGAAGGAGAAGGGGAAGCATGGCCAGGTGTGAGTTAGAAGAGAGGAGCACCTCGGTCATTTAATAGCTCGAGATCGGTGTACGGTGGGCGAAGTCCACCAGCGCCGCTCGTCGCTCGATCGCCGGTGTTTGGAGGCGAATCCATGAGCAGTGCCGACAGCGCACTGGCCCGCGAGGTGAGTGCACGCTGCACCGGCAGCTAGCACGTCACGCACTACCGCGGTACGGCCTAGATACCCTACGCGCCAGACGTCGCCGGTGGAGAAAGCGCGGGACAGCGCGCGGGAGAGAGGAAGAAGATAGAGCCAGAGGTAGAAGAAGAGACTGACAGTGGGCCCCAGTTCCACCTGTCAGCCAAAGGAAGCACTGTGCTCTCGGGTACGACCAGCATATTTTAGAAAATTTAGAATTTAATTCTAAATTTTCTGTAACCGAAAGTAGAAATTTCTCGTCTTCCCCAAACATGGATTTTTTCTATGCAGCTCCAGTCTTCCACACTGTAGTTTTACACCACCTATTGCCCTCTCACTGTAGCCATATTTTATTGCATGAATAGGACGGTTATTTTGTGATTTTTTTCCTTGAGACAGCAGGAATTGTTTTCTTTTTTTTAAAAGCAACCCTTAGCAAATCTCGAGGACGAGATTTTTCTTAAGGGGGGTAGTGTTGTAACACCCCAAAATTTTAACCATGATTTGTTAGTTAAAATTTTGCCAGGAAATAAAATTTTCTTTTTTTAGGATTTTCTTTGATTTCAGGGCCACCCATTTCTTTCATATTATGGAGATTTTACCCCAAGTAACTTTCCAAATATACAACTGGACTTGTATACCCTCTAAAGAAAACATTTCTTTTATCAGTGGACTTATTTGCATAATTATTTTCTCCTAAGCTTTATTTCTCTAAAAATGGATTTTCATGAGTTTTGGAGTCAGTTTGCACTGCAACCCTTTTAAATACTCTTTTAAAATTCTGACAAAAATTTGGGGATGTCATGTGATGTTCCCACGTCACTTTTATGAAAAGATATCTTTTAGTCAGTGGAGATTTTGAGCCCTACCTCAAGTTTTCAAAACTGGTCCAGCTTGTAAAATTGCACTACAACCTATTTAAATATTTCCTTAAAGCCTTCACCAAAATTATGGGATGTTGGTAGTAGTATATAATTCAACTTTATGCAACAACCCATTGATGTTCTTTGAAAAATTTGAGTGAATCATCCTCATCTTCATTCTGGTCCAGCTTGGTGAATTATACTGCAACTATATTCTAACTTGCCATTTTTACCTTGATTCTTTTTCCTGCTTATAGCACACCCTACCAAACCCTTAAGTCCAGGAGAGTGGACCCATTAGAGGATTTTAAGTTCATGCAATGATGCCATTTACCTTCTATCTAGAATTGGTTTTCTCAAAAACTTGCACTAACAAGTTTCTAGCTTTGACCAACTAACCTTGCCATCATCACCTACATCTAAGGAGACCCCAATCTGGAGATTTTGGCCACTCCAAGAGCTGCCTAGATGCCCTTGGCATTCTGTCAAGCACCTTGTGTGCATGGCCAGTTTTGGCTTAGTTTTTAGTTTGTGTTATGAACTTGATCCCCTGACCAAACAATCATGTCCACCAATCTCCTAGCTAGTGATAACCTAGCCCTGTTAATTTGTGGTTGCATCCAAGCCTCCTAGCTCAACAGGGATTTTCATCGAGCGGTCACCGTGCGTGCTCTGGGCGTGGCCAGAGCGTGCGTTTTGCACGTGCGAGCGCCCGAGTCGCCGCGTCCCACTGCCGCCTCTTCGCACCTGTTCTGGTCCCCTCCCGCTCCCAGCCGACGCACCCGACCCCTCCCTCACCGCAGAGCCGCCCTGGCCCCCTCCTGGCGCCCCACAGCGCCGCCACGACAAGCCGCCGACGGCCGCAGCGGGCCACTGCCATGGACGGCGCCGCCCGAGCCACAATAGCGCGCCAGCTGCCCCTGGAGCAGCTCAAGCTTATCCTGGAGCACGTCCGCTAGCGCCCGTCGCCGCCACGGCCCCCTGACTATAGAATGGCGGTTCGTCGGTGATCCTATCCACGGCCGTCGCAGAACCGACCTTGACCACCTATAAAAGGAGCCCCGAGCTCATCCAGACCCTCAGGTAACCCTGTATCTTCCCGCTAGCGCTCCCATAGCCAGCCAACAACGGAGGGAGGTCGTCTTCCTCACCTCCGGCCAGTTCGGCCGCCGCCACGCTCTGGTTCAATAAGTCGCAAACAGAGCGTCCCCCGCCCATCCAGTGCCACCATCCTCTTCCCCTCGACCTTGCGGAGCCGCCCCACCCTTCAAACTTGATCGGGAACCACCATAACCCAAACCCCCAATCCCTCCCGAAGCCACCTCCGTCGCAGAGCTCGCCGCCGGCGACTCCCTCCACCTCCGCCAGCCCGTCGACCACCGGGAGGACCGCCCTGGGCTGGTGGATCCATCCCCGCCATCAGAACCCTGCGGGGAGGCGCCGTTCGTCAACGGCGATCACCGGATCCCGCCACCGCTCGGCCAGAGGAGAAAGAGGGCGCGGGCGACTGGTCGAACCTGACTGGTGGGCCCGAGGGACCCACTGTCAGTGACCCTGAGCCGGCCCACGCTGGTTTAAGTGGAGACGTAAAAACCAGAGTACGCCTTCTCTGCCCCGAAAACGTATTCTCATTCGAACCATTTTCTTTTTCTGTTTTTTTAAACAGATTTTTGACTGAACTTTGACTAGGTATAACTTTTTAAATATAAGTCCAATTGACTTGATTCTTTTTTTGTTGTTTCTCAAATTTGGTCTAGTTTATTTTCATATTTATTTCAAAATTTTCCAAACAACTTTTTGTACTATTTTTTTAACTATGTGTTAATTCAAATTTTCTTAAAATATGATTTTGATGAAGAAGGCAACTTTCAAAAAAGTGCACCCCCACTTGCATATTCTTGAAGGCAAGCATTTTGAACCCTGGCATAGTATTGTGTGTGTTATTCGATACGGTTACAACACCACCTTGACACGGAGTATCCGTTATTTTTATGTGATGATATGATCATACTCACAAGTGCATAATAATGTTTTTATGCTATTGGAGTTGATATGTTTGTGATAGTAGTCACCCTCGTATGCCTTTCATGCTTACCGGAAGGAAGCCGGGAAAGTCTCTATCTTAGGTAGACACGAGCTTATCTCTAGTTCCTTGTCGAGACGGTTGTGTCCGGTATGGCGTGAAGAGGAATGATGGGTGGTGATTCTGCATGTCAGTGGAAATATATTTGTTGTGCTAATCATGCAGGGAAAACTTAAACATCCTGAGTCGACCATAGATCGAGCCTTGTTCCGGTAACCCCCATACTTGTTTCGTACTACCACTTGTCCCTGCCATAGGGAGGGTACGGTTCAGTAAGTTATCAACCCCTTTCTATCACACACCGTACAGAGAGGCCATAGTGGAAGATACCGGCTGCATCTGGTAGGCATGCCACCTGGTCCGGGGGCATGGGTGTTTCCGGTTGGAGCCGAGGGGGTAGCTCCCCTAGTTTGCGCGCGTTATAAATTTTGTGATCCCATGTTAGTCGACGTTTGTAGCGACCCGACCTCAGATGGCCAAGTCTCTGTGCTTCAGTGTCATCCCTGGATCGGTAATGCTGACACACACAGGACTCGAAGGACTTATAACAGAGTGGCAATCACACACTTATTACATCGAATGTCTCAAAAGAGAACTTATTACAATAATATGGCTTAAGGCCATCTAATACGATAACAGCGGAAGGCTTGGACCTAACGAACCTTACTCCTCGTCTGAAAAGTCTGCAACATAACACGTTGCAGCCCGAAAATGTGTCTGCACATGGAATATGCTGGCAAATTAACATAGTAGAGCAGGAACAGAATAATGCTATCACTACATGCATATTTGGCTGGTGGAAAGCTCTATGGTTATAGTTTTTGCGAAAAGCCAATTTTTCCCTACAACAAAGAAATAGATTTTAATTTAACTATCATGGTAGTTGAAACATCATTGAGAAGGTTCCTCCAACTCAATCCCAATTAAAGTGATTAACATCCCAACAATATTATTTAAGAATGATGAGATACATGCGATAACCCAAATGCTAGATACTCAAGAATTGTCCATAACTGGGGACACAGCTAATCATGATTAGATTATACACTCTATAGAGGTTTGTGCACATTTCCCCACAAGACTCGATCGCCTCCGTTGGATTTCTCGCACTACAAGGTGTTTGAGAAACAGATGACCACGACACAGTCATTCAGAAACATTAACTCTCTACTCCGGACAGACCATACCAAACCTACATCCCACTACCTGCTGATCTGCCTCTTCAAGAGCTTCACGTAACTTACTCAACTATGCTAGAGCCCATAATAGCCTGTGGCTGCACACGGAAGTTTCTAGCATGAATCATCTCAGTTCCCTTTGAGCCTGGGTGGCGGTCCATAGGAAGATCACACGGTTACTCTGGGATTTCCAAAAATACAGGCAACACTGGGTACTCCAGGTGCCTCAATCCACCCAGATGTGTATTTAAGTTGCCACCTTAAGTTGAACCATTAATTAACAAACTCACATCTGTCATGGATTTCACTCACCCAAACCATGTATACGAGCATAGCATAGCAATATAAGCAAAGGGTGGAAGTAACTCCCAAGGGTTTGAATGTAACAGGGTAATAGGTTCTACCTCATCAACTACTTCCCAACCCACATGTTAATGACATCCTAATCATGCAATGTTTGAGGATTGGAGCTAATGCATAAAAACTGGGTGATAAAAGGGATATGATAAAAGTGTTACTTGCATTGCTAACGGTCTGCGAAACCTAGGGACTCGTAGTAGCACGCTTCGCACTCCGGGTGTTCTATCGCAAACAAACAATAACATACATAAGCAACAAGCAAAGATGCGCAAGCAAAACTCAAATAAAAGAGGTTGACCAGAAGGTTCAACTTAAGAACTCCGGTTCGCAAAAAGAATCAAATCAAACGGAGCAACGAAACTCAAACGGCGAAAGAAAGAAGCTTCATTTACTAGTCTGAACCTAGGTCAAATTTTACAGTAGCAAAAACTTATTGAAGTTGGTTAAACGGAAAGAGGGTTTCGAGACGAAACTCTAGGCGCTTTAATCGCCTGATTCCGACTAACGAGCGAAAAGATAAACAAAAACTAAGATCGGATCAGAAATCACGATCAGAAAACTCGCAGAATAAATCCGATAAAAGAAAACTGACGAACAGACTAACGAACGAGTGTTCGTTAGCTATAACTAACGGGCGAAAACCGTTCGTTAAAACGAACGTACGGACGAACATCCGCTAACTAGAAGAACCGAGAAAAACCGGCGATCCGAAAAAAAACGAATCTAGGGTTTTCTAAAAAACCCGAACGGTTCTTAAAAAAACCGGCAGCTCACATCCGGTGGCTACCTCCGGCGAGGCGAGGCGGCGGCGGCGCTGGGCGCGGCAAGCGATGGCGGCGGCTTAGCGCGGCGGTGGCGGCTAGCGCGGGCGGCGGTGGCTGTGGGGGTGGGGGGCTCGGGCGGCGCGTATATAAAGGGGCGGGGCGGCTTGGAGAAGGGGCCAAGGCGGCGGCGGTGGAGTCCGGCTCGGACTCCTCGTCCGAGTCAGCAGCGGCGGCGCGCGCGCGGGGAAGGAGGCGGCGGCGGCCTAGCTCGGCTGTGCCTTAGGCCCAGTCGGGCGCGGGAACTTTTTTTTAAAATAATTTCGCCGACCAAAATAAAATCCTAGAAAAATAAAGAAAAATCTAAAAATGCCAAAATAAGTTTTCACCGTCTAAATAAAATATTTAGAACGAGATGAACATTTTCTTGGCCCTAAAATGCCATTTTGAAAACGTGCAATTTTTCTAATGCAAACAAAATTGCAATAAAATCCAAATAAAACAAATATTTGATTTTAATATTCTTCCTCCAATATTTCAATTATCTTGGAGAAGTCATATTATCTCTTCTCATATTTTTTGATATGAAATATTTTCGGAGAGAAAAATAATTAAAACCAAAATCCTCGCTTCGTAATTTGATAAAATCAAATTTGAAAACCGGGAAAAATCCCCAACTCTCTCCGAGGGTCCTTGAGTTGCTTAGGATTCCGAGGATCGCGAGACGGAATGCAAATAAAATATGATATGCATGGATGACTATGTATAACATTCCAAATTGAAAATTTGGGTTGTTACAAACCTACCCCCTTAAGATGAATCTCGCCCTCGAGATTCGGGTTGGCTAGAAAATAGGTGTGGGTGGTCTTTGCGAAGATCATCCTCTCATTCCCAGGTGGCTTCGTCCTCGATATGGTGGCTCCACTGAACTTTGCAAAACTTGATAACCTTACTGCGAGTGACTCTGCTAGCAAACTCAAGAATCTTTATTGGCTTCTCCTCGTAAGTCAAATCACTGCCCAACTGAATTGCCTCCAAGGGTACTTTATCTCTTAACGGTATATCGGCCATCTCAGCATGATACTTCTTTAGCTGTGAAACGTGAAACACATCATGAACTCCTGACAATCCCTCGGGTAATTCCAACTCATAGGCAACTTCTCCCATCCGTTCCAAAACACGATACGGTCCTACAAATCTCGGAGCTAATTTCCCCTTAACTCCAAAACGTTCCACTCCTCGCAAGGGAGATACTCGCAGATATACTCTATCTCCAATTTGATAGGTTACTTCTTTGCATTTTGAGTCCGCATAACTGTTCTGCCTGGACTGAGCAATCTTCACTCTATCACGAGTCAATTTAACCTTCTCCTCAGACTCCTTGATCAAGTCTGGTCCAAACAACTGTCGGTCTCCTACCTCATCCCACATCAAGGGTGTTCTGCACCTGCGTCCATACAGGGCTTCAAACGGTGCCATCTTCAAACTGGATTGGTAGCTATTGTTGTATGAGAACTCCTCGTAAGGCAAATTGTCATCCCAACTAGATCGATAATCTAGCGCGCAGGCTCTCAACATGTCCTCCAAAATTTGGTTCACTCTCTCGGTCTATCCATCTGTCTGTGGGTGAAAAGCTGTACTGAACTCTAACCTCATCCCCAAAGTCTGGTGTAATTGATGCCAAAACTTTTGAAGTAAACTGTGTTCCTCTATCTGATACGATGGTCCTCGGAACTCCATGCAGACATACGATCCTGGACATATAAATCTTAGCAAACTTTTCACTGGTATAAGTGGTTTTCACTGGGATAAAGTGTGCCACTTTGGTCAAGCGATCAACTACTACCCATGTAGAATCATATCCTGCTTTAGTCCTGGGCAATCTGGTGACAAAATCCATGCCAAGTTTATCACACTTCCATTCGAGTATCGGCATAGGCTGTAATAATCCTGCTGGCTTCTGATGTTCTGCCTTCACTCGCTGACATACATCACATACGGCTACATACTCGGCAATATTCTTCTTCATACCGGTCCACCAGAAACGTTCCTTTAAATCTAGATACATCTTGGTGTTTTCGGGGTGTATCGAGTATGGTGAGTCATGAGCCTCTTGAAGTATTAACGTCCTGATCTCCTGGTTATTGGGCACATAAACTCGGTCCTCAAATCATAGGGTATCGTGCTCATCTTCACGAAAACCTTTGGCCTTTCCTTTGCTCATCTTCTCCTTTATCTCGGCAATCTCCTTGTCATCCTTTTGAGCTTCCCGAATCTTGTCCAGCAATGTCGACTGGACCTCCATTGTTGCAACGAATCTTGTAGGAACAATCTCCAATCGAAGTTCCATGATATTCTCTGCTAACTCCTTCGACAATCCCTTACTTTCAAGGATATTAGCATAACTCTTCCTGCTCAAGGCGTCTGCTACAACATTGGCCTTTCCTGGGTGATAGTGTAGCTTCATATCATAATCCTTTATAAGCTCCAACCATCTCCTCTATCTAAGGTTCAGTTCCTTCTGGGTGAAGATGTAGTTCAAACTCTTATGGTCCGTGTATACATCACATCGGTTTCCAATAAGGTAATGCCTCCAGGTCTTCAATGCATGCACTACGGCTGCTAACTCCAAATCATGCGTGGCATAGTTCAACTCATGAGGTTTTAGTTGTCGTGAGGCATACAAAACAACTCTTCCATCCTGCATAAGTGCACATCCAAGTCCTAAGCGAGAGGCGTCGCAATACACTTGGAATTTCTTATGTATATCCGGCAGTGTTAGCACGGGTGCTGTAGTCAACCGTTCCTTCAACTCCTAGAAACTTGCCTCGCAATCTTCTATCCATTTAAACTTAGTATCCTTCTTTAACAGTTCAGTCATTGGCTTCACAATCTTGGAAAAGTTCTCAATGAATCTCCGATAGTAACCTGCGAGTCCAAGGAAACTGCGGATCTCGCTAACTGAGGTGGGTGCCAACCATTCAGTGACTGACTGAATTTTGCTGGGGTCTACTACTATACCTTCTCCCGATATAACATGTCCAAGGAACCCGACTTCCTTCAACTAAAACTCGCATTTGCTAAAATTAGCATACAACTGGTGTTCCCCGAGTTTCTCGAAAACTAAGCGCAAATTCTCCTTGTGCTCCTCCTCATTCTTCGAGTATACCATAATATCATCAATAAACACCACAACAAACTTGTCCAAATACTCCATGAACACCTTGTTCATCATGCTCATGAAATAAGCAGGGGCATTAGTTAGTCCAAATGACATGACTGTGTACTCATATAATCCATAGCGCGTCATGAACGCTGTCTTTGGTATATCCTTCTCACGTATCTTCAACTGATGGTATCCTGATCGCAGATCGATCTTCGAAAACACCTTAGCTCCTTGCAACTGATCAAACAGATTGTTGATCATCGGCAGTGGGTACTTGTTCTTAATCGTCACCTCATTCAAAGCTCGA
This sequence comes from Triticum urartu, assembly GCF_056163025.1. Classification (NCBI taxonomy): domain Eukaryota; kingdom Viridiplantae; phylum Streptophyta; class Magnoliopsida; order Poales; family Poaceae; genus Triticum; species Triticum urartu. The sequence continues at coordinate 160,560,558 of NC_141877.1, forward strand.
TAATCAACAACCATCCTTAGGGATTTGTCCTTCTTCGCAACCAAAAGCACAGGGGCTCCCCAAGGTGATGAACTTCTTCGAATATATCCTTTTTCCAATAACTCCTTGATCTGTTTCTTGATTTCCTCCAGATCATTTGCGGGCATCCGATGTTGGAAATATGCCCTAGAGGCAATAATAAACTAGTTATTATTATATTTCCTTGTTAATGATAATCGTTTATTATCCCTGCTATAATTGTATTGATAGGAAACTCAGATACATGTGTGGATACATAGACAACACCATGTCCCTAGTAAGCCTCTAGTTGACTAGCTCGTTGATCAATAGATGGTTACGCTTTCCTAACCATGGACATTGGATGTCGTTGATAACGGGATCACATCATTAGGAGAATGATGTGATGGACAAGACCTAATCCTAAGCCTAGCACAAAGATCGTATAGTTCGTATGCTAAAGCTTTTCTAATGTCAAGTATCATTTCTTTAGACCATGAGATTGTGCAACTCCCGGATACCGTAGGAGTGCTTTGGGTGTATCAAACGTCACAACGTAACTGGGTGACTATAAAGGTGCATTACAGGTATCTCCAAAATTGTCTGTTGGGTTGGCACGAATCGAGACTGGGATTTGTCACTCCGTGTAAGCGGAGAGTTATCTCTGGGCCCACTCGGTAGGACATCATCATATGCGCAATGTGACCAAAGAGTTGATCATGGGATGATGTGTTACGGAACAAGTAAAGAGACTTGCCGGTAACGAGATTGAACAAGGTATAGGGATACCGACGATCGAATCTCGGGCAAGTACAATACCGCTACACAAAGGGAATTGTATACGGGATTGATTAAGTCCTTGACATCGTGGTTCATCCGATGAGATCATCGTGGAACATGTGGGAGCCAACATGGGTATCCAGATCCCGCTGTTGGTTATTGACCGGAGAACGTCTCGGTCATGTCTGCATGCTTCCCGAACCCGTAGGGTCTACACACTTAAGGTTCGGTGACGCTAGGGTTATAGAGATATTAGTATGCGGTAACCCGAAAGTTGTTCGGAGTCCTGGATGAGATCCCGGACGTCACGAGGAGTTCCGAAATGGTTCGGAGGTAAAGAATTATATATAGGAAGTGCTATTTCGGCCATCGGGACATGTTTCGGGGTCACCGGTATTGTACCGGGACCACCGAAAGGGTCCCGGGGGTCCACCGGGTGGGGCCACCTGCCCGGGGGGGCCACATGGTCTGTAGGGGGTGTGCCTTGGCCTATATGGTCCAAGGGCACCAGCCCCTAGAGGCCCATGCGCCAAGAGAGAGAAAAAAAAGGGGAGAGTCCTAAAAGGGGAAGGCACCTCCGAAGTGCCTTGGGGACGATGGACTCCTCCCCACCCTTGGCCGCACCCTTCCTTGGAGGAAGGGGCAAGGGATGCGCCTCCCCCCTCTCCCTTGGCCCTATATATAGTGGGGAAAAGGAGGAGCAAACGAATCTAAGGCCTGGCGCCTCCCTCTCCCTCCCGTGACACATCTTCCTCCTCCCGCAGCGCTTAGCGAAGCCCTGTTGGAATCCCTCTACTTCCACCACGCCGTCGTGCTGCTGGATCTCCATCAACCTCTCCCTCCTCCTTGATGGATCAAGGCATGGGAGACGTCTCCGTTCCGTACGTGTGTTGAACGCGGAGGTGCCATCCGTTCGGCGCTAGGATCATCGGTGATTTGAATCACGACGAGTATGACTCCATCAACCCCGTTCTCTTGAACGCTTCTGCGCGCGATCTACAAGGGTATGTAGATCCAATCCTCCCTCATTGCTAGATGACTCCATAGATTGATCTTGGTGACACGTAGGAAATTTTTTGAATTTATGCTACGTTCCCCAACAGTGGCATCATGAGCTAGGTCTATTGCGTAGATTCTATGCACGAGTAGAACACAAAGTAGTTGTGGGCGCTGATTTTGTTCAATATGCTTGCCGCTACTAGTATTATCTTGATTCGGCGGCATCGTGGGATGAAGCGGCCCGGACCAACCTTACACGTACTCTTACGTGAGACCGGTTCCACCGACAAACATGCACTGGTTGCATAAGGTGGCTGGCGGGTGTCTGTCTCTCCCACTTTAGTCGGATCGGATTCGATGAAAAGGGTCCTTATGAAGGGTAAATAGCAATTGGCATATCACGTTGTGGTCTTTGCGTAGGTAAGAACCGTTCTTACTAGAAACCCATAGCAGCCACGTAAAACATGCAAACAACAATTAGGGGACGTCTAACTTGTTTTTGCAGGGTATGCTATGTGATGTGATATGGCCAAAAGGATGTGATGAATGATATATGTAATGTATGAGATTGATCATGTTCTTGTAATAGATGATCATGGAGCCCCAAGATGGAGATCAAAGGAGCTACATGATATTGGCCATATCATGTCACTATTTGATTGCATGTGATGTTTATCATGTTTATACATCTTATTTGCTTAGAACGACGGTAGTAAATAAGATGATCCCTCATTAAAATTTCAAGAAGTGTTCTCCCCTAACTGTGCACCGTTGCTACAGTTCGTCGTTTCGAAGCACCACGTGTTAATCGGGTGTGATAGATCCTTACGTTCACATACAACGGGTGTAAGATAGTTTTACACAGCAAAAACACTTAGGGTTAACTTGACGAGCCTAGCATGTACAGACATGGCCTCGGAACACAGAAGACCGAAAGGTCGAGCATGAGTCGTATAGAAGATACGATCAACATGAAGATGTTCACCGATGTTGACTAGTCCGTCTCACGTGTTAATCGGACACGGCCTAGTTGACTCGGATCATGTAATCACTTAGATGACTAGAGGGATGTCTATCTGAGTGGGAGTTCATAAAGATGAACTTAATTATCTTGAACATAGTCAAAAAGGATTTTTCAAATTATGTCATAGCTCAAGCTATAGTTCTACTGTTTAGATATGTTCCTAGAGAAAAATTAGTTGAAAGTTGATAGTAGCAATTATGCGGACTAGGTCCGTAAACTGAGGATTGTCCTCATTGCTTCATAGAAGGCTTATGTCCTTAATGCACCGCTCAGTGTGCTGAACCTCGAACGTCGTCTGTGGATGTTGCGAACATCTGACATACACGTTTTGATAACTACGTGATAGTTCGGTTAAATGGTTTAGAGTTGAGGCACCGAAGACAGTTTTGAAACGTCGCAAAACATATGAGATGTTTTGAGGGCTGAAATTGGGATTTCAGGCTCGTGCCCACGTCAAGAGGTATAAGACCTCCGACAATTTTCTTAGCCTGCAAACTAAGGAGAATAGCTCAATTGTTGAGCTTGTGCTCAGATTGTCTGAGTACAACAATCATTTGAATCAAGTGGGAGTTGATCTTCCAGATAAGATAGTGATGTTTCTCCGAAGTCATTACCACCAAGCTGCTAGAGCTTTGTGATGAACTATAATATATCGGGGACATGTATGATGATCCTTGAGATGTTCGTGATGTTTGACACCACAAAAGTAGAAATCAAGAAGGAGCATCAATTGTTGATGGTTGGTGAAACCACTAGTTTCAAGAAGGGCAAGGGCACGGAGGGATACTTCATAAAATGGCAATTCAGCTGCTGCTCTAGTGAAGAAACCCAAGGTTGAACCCAAACCCGAGACTAAGTGCTTCTGTAATAAGGGGAACAGCCACTGGAGCAGAATTACCCTAGATACTTGGTAGATGAGAAGGCTGGCAAGGTCGATGGAAGTATATTGGATATGCATTATGTTAATGTGTACTTTACTAGTACTCCTAGTAGCACCACAGTATTAGATACCGGTTCGGTTGCTGAGTGTTAGTAACTCGAAATAAAAGCTACGGAATAAAACGGAGACTAGCTAAAGGTGAGCTGACGATATGAGTTGGAAGTGTTTCCAATGTTGATATGATCAAGCATCGCAAGCTCCCTCTACCATCGAGTTTGGTGTTTGCGTTGAGCATAGACATGATTGGATTATGCCTATCGCAATACAATTATTCATTTAAGAAGAATAATGGTTACTCTGTTTATTTGAATAATACCTTCAAATGGTCTTACACCTGAAATGAATGGTTTATTGAATCTCGATCGTAGTGATACACATGTTCATGCCAAAAGATAGTAATGATAGTACCACCTACTTGTGGCACTTCCACTTAAGTCATATCGGTATAAAACGCATGAAGAAGCTCCATGTTGATGGATCTTTGGACTCACTCATTTTTGAAAAGTTTGAGACATGCGAACCATGTCTATTGGTGTATATGCATGAAGAAACTCCATGCAAATGGACCGTTTTGTACTCGCTTGATTTTGAATCACTTGAGACATGCAAATCATACCACATGGGCAAGATGACTGAAAGCCTTGTTTTCAGTAAAATGGAACTAGAAAGCAACTTGTTGGAAGTAATACATTTTGATGTGTGCAATCCAATGAGTGCTGAGGCATGTAGTGGATATCGTTATGTTCTTACTTCATAGATGATTTGAGTAGATGTTGAGTATATTTACTTGATGAATCACGAGTCTGAATTATTGAAAGGTTCAAGTAATTTCAGGGTGAAGTTGAAAGATCGTCGTGACAAGAGGATAAAAGATCTATGATATGATCATAGAGATGAATATCTGAATTACGAGTTTGGCACAGAATTAAGACATTGTGGAAATTGTTTCACAACTAATATAGCCTGGAACATCATAGTGTGATGGTGTGTCCGAACATCATAACTGTACCCTATTGGATATGATGCATACCATGATGTCTCTTATCGAATTACCACGATAGTTTATGGGTTAGGCATTAGAGACAACCGCATTCACTTTAAATAGGGCACCACGTAATTCCGATGATATGACACCGTATGAACTATGGTTTAGAGAAACCTAAGCTGTCATTTCTTAAAAGTTTGGGGATGCGACGCTTATGTGAAAAAGTTTCAGGTCGATAAGCTCGAACCCAAAGCGGATAAATACATCTTCATAGGACACCCAAAACAGTTGGGTATACCTCCTGTCTCAGATCCGAAAGCAATAAGGGATTGTTTCTAGAATCGGGTCCTTTCTCGAGGAAAAGTTTCTCTCGAAAGAATTGAGTGGGAGGATGGTGGAGACTTGATGAGGTTATTGAACCGTCACTTCAACTAGTGTATAGCAGGGCACAAAGAGTTGTTCCTGTGGCACCTACACCAATTGAAGTGGAAGCTTATGATATTGATCAGGAGACTTCGGATCAAGTCACTCCCAAACCTCGTAGGATGACAAGGATGCGTACTACTTCAGAGTGGTACGTAATCCTGTCTTGAAAGTCATGTTGCTAGACAACAATGAGCCTACAAGCTATGGAGAAGCGATGGTGGGCCCGGATTCCGATAAATGGCTTGAGGCCATAAAATCCGAGAGAGGATCCATGTATGAAAACAAAGTGTAGACTTTGGAAGAACTACTTGATGGTTGTAAGGCTGTTGAGGGTAGATGGATTTTAAAAGGAAGACGGACAATGATGGTAAATGTTACCATTAAGAAAGCTCGACTTGTCGTTAAGATGTTTTCTGACAAGTTCAAGGAGTTGACTACGGTGAGATTTTCTCACTCGTAGCGATGCTAAGAGTCTGTTAAGATTATGTTAGCGATCACTGCATTATTTATGAAATCTTGCAGATAGGATGTCAAAACTTTGTTTCCTCGACGATTTTCTTGAGGAAAGGTTATATGTGATACAACCGGAAGGTTTTGTCAATCGTAAAAGATGCTAATAAGTATGCAAAGCTCCAGCAATCCTTCTAAGGACTGGAGTAAGCATCTCGGAGTTGGAATGAATGCTCTGATGATGATCAAAGATTTTGGGTTTATACAAAGTTTATGAGAAACTTGTATTTCCAAAGAAGTGAGTGGGAGCACTATAGAATTTCTGATGAGTATATGTTGTTGACATATTGTTGATCAGAAATGACATAGAATTTCTAGAAAGCATATAGGGTTATTTGGAAAGTATTTTTTCAATGGAAAGCCTAGATCAAGCTACTTGAACATTGAGCATCAAGATCTATAAGGATAGATCAAAACGCTTAATGGTACTTTCAAATGAGCACATACCTTGACATGATCTTGAAGGTGTTCAAGATGGGTCAGTCAAAGAAGGAGTTCTTGCCTGAGTTGTAAGGTATGAAGTTAAGACTTAAAGCTCGACCACGGCAGAATAGAGAGAAAGGACGAAGGTCGTCCCCTATGCTTAAGTCATAGGCTCTACAGTATGCTATGCTGTGTACTGCACCTGAAGTGTGCCTTGCCATGAGTCAGTCAAGGGGTACAAGAGTGATCCAAGAATGGATCACAGGACAGCGGTCAAAGTTATCCTTAGTAACTAGTGGACTAAGGAATTTTCTCGATTATGGAGGTGGTAAAAGAGTTCATCGTAAAGGGTTACGTCGATGCAAGCTTAACACCTATCCGGATGGCTCTGAGTAGAGATACCGGATACATATAATGGAGCAACAATTTAGAATAGCTCCAAGTAGAACAGTTATTTGGAATAGCTCCAAATAGAACGTGGTAGCTACATCTAGGAGATGACATAGAGATTTGTAAAGCACACACGGATCTGAAAGGTTCGGACCCGTTGACTAAAACCTCTCTCACAAGCAACATGATCAAACCTAAAACTCATTGAGTGTTAATCACATAGTGATGTGAACTAGACTACTGACTCTAGTAAACTCTTGGGTGTTAGTCACATGGCGATGTGTCCTGTGAGTGTTAATTACATGGCGATGTGAACTAGATTATTGACTCTAGTGCAAGTGGGAGACTGTTGGAAATATGCCCTAGAGGCAATAATAAACTAGTTATTATTATATTTCCTTTTTCATGATAATCATTTATTATCCATGCTATAATTGTATTGATAGGAAACTCAGATACATGTGTGGATACATAGACAACACCATGTCCCTAGTAAGCCTCTAGTTGACTAGCTCGTTGATCAATAGATGGTTACGGTTTCCTAACCATGGACATTGGATGTCGTTGATAACGGGATCACATCATTAGGAGAATGATGTGATGGACAAGACCTGATCCTAAGCCTAGCACAAAGATCGTATAGTTCGTATGCTAAAGCTTTTCTAATGTCAAGTATCATTTCCTTAGACCATGAGATTGTGCAACTCCCGGATACCGTAGGAGTGCTTTGGGTGTATCAAACGTCACAACGTAACTGGGTGACTATAAAGGTGCATTACAGGTATCTCCAAAAGTGTCTGTTGGGTTGGCACGAATCGAGACTGGGATTTGTCACTCCGTGTAAGTGGAGAGGTATCTCTGGGCCCACTCGATAGGACATCATCATATGCGCAGTGTGACCAAAGAGTTGATCACGGGATGATGTGTTACGGAACGAGTAAAGAGACTTGCCGGTAACGAGATTGAACAAGGTATAGGGATACCGACGATCGAATCTCGGGCAAGTACAATACCGCTAGACAAAGGGAATTGTATACGGGATTGATTAAGTCCTTGACATCGTGGTTCATCCGATGAGATCATCGTGGAACATGTGGGAGCCAACATGGGTATCCAGATCCCGCTGTTGGTTATTGACCGGAGAACGTCTCGGTCATGTCTGCATGCTTCCCGAACCCGTAGGGTCTACACACTTAAGGTTCGGTGACGCTACGGTTATAGAGATATTAGTATGCGGTAACCCGAAAGTTGTTCGGAGTCCCGGATGAGATCCGGACGTCACGAGGAGTTCCAGAATGGTCCGGAGGTAAAGAATTATATGTAGGAAGTGCTATTTCGGCCATCGGGACAAGTTTCGGGGTCACCGGTATTGTACCGGGACCACCGGAAGGGTCCCGGGGGTCCACCGGGTGGGGCCACCTGCCCGGGGGGGGGGCACATGGGCTGTAGGGGGTGTGCCTTGGCCTATATGGGACAAGGGCACCAGCCCCTAGAGGCCCATGCGCCAAGAGAGAGAAAAAAAGGGGAGAGTCCTAAAAGGGGAAGGCACCTCCGAAGTGCCTTGGGGAGGATGGACTCCTCCCCACCCTTGGCCGCACCCTTCCTCGGAGGAAGGGGCAAGGGCTGCGCCTCCCCCCTCTCCCTTGGCCCTATATATAGTGGGGAAAAGGAGGAGCAAACGAATCTAAGGCCTGGCGCCTCCCTCTCCCTCCCGTGACACATCTTCCTCCTCCCGCAGCGCTTAGCGAAGCCCTGTTGGAATCCCGCTACTTCCACCACGCCGTCGTGCTGCTGGATCTCCATCAACCTCTCCCTCCTCCTTGATGGATCAAGGCATGGGAGACGTCTCCGTTCCGTACGTGTGTTGAACACGGAGGTGCCGTCCGTTCGGCGCTAGGATCATCGGTGATTTGAATCACGACGAGTACGACTCCATCAACCCCGTTCTCTTGAACGCTTCCCCGCGCGATCTACAAGGGTATGTAGATCCAATCCTCCCTCGTTGCTAGATGACTCCATAGATTGATCTTGGTGACACGTAGGAAATTTTTTGAATTTATGCTACGTTCCCCAACATCCGATAGGGTCTCTTGGATATTGGTCCTGTTCCTGGCAACAGCTCTATCAAAAACTCAATGTCTCTATCCGGTGGCATGCCTGGTAACTCCTCGGGAAAAACATCCGGATAATCCTTCACTACAGGCACTTCCTCCTGAACAACTCCCGTAAGGGCATTCACTTGGCTCCTCCTAGGCACATGCCTAGACACATACTTAATCCTTTTTCCCTCCAGGGTGGTAAGATAAATCGACTTACTAGCACAGTCAATACTCCCTCCAAACTTTGACATCTAGTCCATACCTAATATCACATCCAATCCTTGTGACTCCAAGATAATTAGGTCGGACGGAAAAACATGTGTGCCAATGGTTAAGGGTACCTGGTCGCACCATCGGCTAGCCATGTATTCTGCTCCGGGTAAGCTTACTAACAGAGGGGTCCTAAGGGTTTGGGTTGGTAGTTTAAACTTATCCACAAATCCCCTTGATATGTATGAATGTGATGCACCAGTATCGAAAAGAACAAGAGCGGTAAATGACTTAACCAAAAACTTACCTATTACCGCGTTAACGTGGTTCACTTGTCCATTGTTGAATGGATTGGGTTTCTTCCCAGCGCTCCCATTTCCATTTCCATTCTTTCCTTCAGGGCACTCTTTGGCGTAGTGTCCAGTCTTCCCACACTTGAAGCAAGTAACGTGACTTAGATCTCTTTGGCGGGTGTGTCTGGATTGGGGCGGTTCTGATTATTGTTGGTTCCGTTCCCATTCCCATTCTTACAACCATTGTGATTATGTGATCCTCCTCCAATGTGGTTGTGACCTCCATGGTTATGAACAAGTCCTCCCGAATTCGGGGTTAGGCGTGACTTTTGCTGTGCTCCTGAGTTATACTTCCCTTGTCCATACTTTCTCTTGCGGCTCTCAATCTGCTGCTGCTTCCCTTCAATCATAAGAACCTTATCTACCAACTCCTGGTAGTTGTTGAAGGTTGCTACCATCAACTGCATGCTCATCTCATCGTTCAGCCCTTCCAGAAATTTCTCCTGCTTTGTGGCATCTGTGGCCACATCATCAGGGGCATAGCGTGATAACTTGCTAAAATCATCCACTTACTGAGCCACAGTACGGTTCCCCTGGCGTAGGTTGCGGAACTCCCGCTTCTTCATCTGCATAGCTCGAGTTGAGACATGGGTCGTGAGGAAAGCTTGCTGAAACTGGTCCCAAGTGACGTTGGCTATGGGGAAAGTGGCTGTGTAATTCTCCCACCATGAGATTGCAGGTCCATCCAATTGATGTGGGCAAAGCGCACCCTCTCAGCATCTGTGCAACCTGCAGTGGTTAACTTCCTTCCAATATGGCGTAGCCAATCATCAGCAACTATTGGCTCGGTGCTACTGGAAAACACCGGCGGTTGTAACCTTAGAAAACGGGCTAGGTTGTCCACTTGCGGCGGGTTGTTGTTGTTGTTGCCCTGGTTCTGAACTAGCAATTGCATCAAAGTATTCTGCTGCTGGATCAACTGGGTGAGCTCTGGTGGGAAAGCAAAACCGGTGTCACGTCTCGGAGGCATCTGATGGGTTTAGATGGAAGAGATCAGAATAGAAAAGGGGTCTAATGAGAAAACACTACCCATATGCACATGAGACAAACACAAACATTTCACTCAATCAATCAAGCAAGGGCATACAAACGGTCTAGGACTATCACAAAGTGCTCATCTACTACTAATTACATGGGGAAATACTACTAATATTTGGTGGTCATCTAGAAATTTTGATCGGTGGAAGACTCCATGATGTCTGCTCCAGCTTCGTCTTCAAAGTCATCATCACTAGGATCGGAATCGGTGTCATCGATGATGATGTAGTCCTCGGGGCGTATCTCCTTGGGTTCTTCCTCTTCTATTGGTGTCGGTCCTCCCATGAATATTCCGATCTTCTTGACTAGGTCGTCATTCTTCTCCAGTAGTGTCTTGATTTCCTCCTCATGTGCATCGCGTGTAAACTTGAGTTCTTCCTCCAGCTTGATGATTCTAGTCTTCGCCTTTTTCAAGTCCATCATGTCCGCGCACATCTGGTTCTCCTGACGTCGAATGTGCTAGTTTAACTCCTGGATGAAAGCTACAATGGATCTATCCTTCCTGGCACTGATTACTTCCCATTGCTCGTCTCGGTGCCCACATATTTGGTAGATAGTGTCCTTAAGCTCCCTATTGTAGACCTCTCCAATGCGTCCCATGGTAATGTGGGCTGCCATGCTCTTGCCTAGACTCCAGGTGGGTGCTTCAAAAGAAAACTCTATGGGTTTCGAAGTTGGCGAGAACGTCCTTCCTGGAACTTGTACTTGAACCATCTAGCGCTCCTCTTCGGGTAAAGTGGCGTTGTACATTCCGGTGAAGCTTGGTATTCCAATGTTCAAGTACCTAGTGACTTCCTTCAAGTGGCGTCCAAAAGGTGTGTCTTCATCTGGTTGCGCAAACTTGTTCTTCGTCTCCGCCATCCTAAAGAGTAGAAAATGGAGAGAAGTCAGAAATGAGTAGAGAAGTGTGACCTAGGGTTTATCTTAGTGGTCGTGTCCTACACTCAGCGTGTGCTCTGATACCATCTTGTAGCGACCCGATCTCACATGGCCAAGTCTCTGTGCTTCTGTGTCATCCCTGGATCGGTAATGCTGACACACACAATACTCGAAGGACTTATAACAGAGTGGCAATCACACACTTATTACATTGAATGTCTCAAAAGAGAACTTATTACAATAATATGGCTTAAGGCCATCTAATACGATAACAGCGGAAGGCTTGGAAGATAAAGTGAGTCCATCAAGTCCAACGGCATAGCTGAGCTGCATGACAACAACCTAACGAACCTTACTCCTCATCTGAAAAGTCTGCAACATAACACGTTGCAGCCCGAAAACGGGTTAGCACATGGAATATGCTGGCAAAGTAACACAGTAGAGCAGGAACAGAATAATGCTATCACTACATGCATATTTGGCTGGTGGAAAGCTCTATGGTTATAGTTTTTGCGAAAAGCCAATTTTTCCCTACAACAAAGGAATATATTTTAATTTAACTATCATGGTAGTTGAAACATCATTGAGAAGGTTCCTCCAACTCAATCCCAATTGAAGTGATTAACATCCCGACAATATTATTTAAGAATGATGAGATACATGTGATAACCCAAATACTAGATACTCAAGAATTGTCCATAACCGGGGACACGGCTAATCATGATTAGATTATACACTCTGCAGAGGTTTGTGCACTTTTCCCCACAAGACTCGATCGCTGTTGGATTTCCCGCACTACTAGGTGTTTGAGAAACGAATGACCGAGACACAGTCTTTCAGAAACATTAACTCTCTACTCCAGACAGACCATACCAAACCTACATCCCACTACCTGCTGATCTGCCTCTTCAAGAGCTTCACGTAACTTACTCAACTATGCTAGAGCCCATAATAGCCTGTGGCTGCACACGGAAGTTTCTAGCATGAATCATCTCAGTTCCCTTTGAGCCTGGGTGGCGGTCCATAGGAAGATCACACGGTTACTCCGGGATTTCCAAAAATACAGGCAACACTGGGTACTCCAGGTGCCTCAATCCACCCAGATGTGTATTTAAGTTGCCACCTTAAGTTGAACCATTAATTAACAAACTCACATCTGTCATGGATTTCACTCACCCAAACCACGTCTATGAGCATAGCAATATAAGCAACGCGTAGAAGTAACTCCCAAGGGTTTGAATGTAACGGGGTAATAGGTTCTACCTCATCAACTACTTCCCAACCCACATGTTAATGACATCCTAATCATGCAATGTTTGAGGATTGGAACTAATGCATAAAAACTGGGTGATAAAAGGGATATGATAAAAGTGTTACTTGCCTTGCCGACGGTCTGCGAAACCTAGGACTCGTAGTAGCACGCTTCGCACTCCGGGTGTTCTATCGCAAACAAACAATAACATACATAAGCAACAAGCAAAGATGTGCACGCAAAACTCAAATAAAGAGGTTGACCAGAAGGTTCAACTTAAGAACTCCGGTTCGCAAAAAGAATCAAATCAAATGGAGCAACGAAACTCAAACGGCGAAAGAAAGAAGCTTCGTTTACTAATCTGAACCTAGGTTAAATTTTACAGTAGCAAAAACTTATTTAAGTTGGTTAAATGGAAAGAGGGTTTCGAGACGAAACTCTAGGCGCTTGAATCGCCTGATTACGACTAACGAGCGAAAAGATAAACAGAAACTAAGATCGGATCAGAAATCGCGATCAGAAAACTCGCGGAATAAATCCAATAAAAGAAAACTGACGAACAGACTAACGAACGAGCGTTCATTAGCTGTAACTAACGGGCGAAAACCGTTCGTTAAAACGAACGTACGGACGAACGTCTGCTAACTAGAAGAACCAAGAAAAACCGGCGATCCGAAAAAACGAATCTAGGGTTTTCTAAAAAACCAAACGGTTCTTAAAAAACCGGCGGCTCGGATCCGGCGGCTACCTCCGGCGAGGGGCTCCGGCGAGGTGAGGCGGCGGCGGCGGCTTAGCGCGGCGGTGGCGGCTAGCGCGGGCGGCAGTGGCTGTGGGGGTGGGGGGCTCGGGCGGCGCGTATATAAAGGGGCGGGGCGGGGAGGCTTGGAGGAGGGGCCAAGGCGGCGGCGGTGGAGTCCGGCTCGGACTCCTCGTCCGAGTCGGCGGCGGCGGCGCGCGCGCGGGGAAGGCGGCGGCGGCGGCCTGGCTCGGCTGGGCCTTAGGCCCAGTCGGGCGGGGGAACTTTTTTTTTTAAATAATTTCACCGACCGAAATAAAATCCTAGAAAAATAAGTAAAATCTAAAAATTCCAAAATAAATTTTCACCGTCTAAATAAAATATTTAGAACGAGATGAAAATTTTCTTGGCCCTAAAATGCAATTTTGAAAACGTGCAATTTTTCTAATGCAAACAAAATTGCAATAAAATCCTAATAAAACAAATATTTGATTTTAATATTTTTCCTCCAATATTTCAATTATCTTGGAGAAGTCATATTATCTCTTCTCATATATTTTGATATGAAATATTTTCGGAGAGAAAAATAATTAAAACCAAAATCCTCGTTTCATAATTTGATAAAATCAAATTTGAAAACCAGGAAAAATCCCCAACTCTCTCCGAGGGTCCTTGAGTTGCTTAGGATTCCGAGGATCGCGAGACAAAATGCAAATAAAATATGATATGCATGGATGACTATGTATAACATTCCAAATTGAAAATTTGGGATGTTACAAGGTTGTAGCCTCCCCACTTAGAGTTTTGCTTAACGGGTGTCGTGGGTGATTCTAGACACCGGTAAAGTTAAGCTGGTGTGTGCGAGTCAGGTGTGTTTTCAACTAATAGGCGTAGACGGAATTAGTCCCGATGGGCTAAAGGAATCCGTTACTCGTGGGTAAAGAGTACACCCTCTGTAGAGATTATAACTATTAGAATAGCCGTGTCCATGGTTAAGGACTACAGTCTGGGATGGGTCAAGTGTCGGTCTTAGTGTCGGTCTTCGGAGGAAAAACTGCTAAACCAGAACGTTGGTTATGACCTGTGACATACAATGATTATGACTATTGTTATTGTGGACTAACCATTATTTACATTATTGAGTATCCCTGGGACGGTTCTACCTCCTGGATATTCACTGTGATTATTCTCATATAAGCCCTTTATGTGGTGTCGCTCAGACGCCCGACTGTGGCATGCTTGTTATTTCAATTACATATAAGCCCTTTATGTGGTGTCGCTCAGACGCCCGACTGTGGCATGCTTGTTATTTCAATCACTTATAAGCCCTTTATGTGGTGTCGCCCAGACGCCCGACTGTGGCATGATTGTTATTTCAATTACCTATAAGCCCTTTATGTGGTGTCGCAAATATGCCCGATTGTGGCATGTTATTATCCTATCGAGGCGTCGCTTCAGACACCCGATCGGTGCACTTTATTTCTATACTCGGGTTACTTATTCACATTTTTATATGAATAACCTACTTGCGAGCATCACAAATTTTATTTCATCACTGACAAGTGATTATGGCAAATTTCCGAGCATCATTATTATCTGTTATATTATACCTGTGTTCTTAATGTTTGCGAGTACATTCAAGAGTACTCACTGCTTGTCCCTGGCTATTGTCTTGGCCCGATTTCTTGTGTGGAGAGGAGTCCTGCGATGACAGCCCCGGAAACTAGGCAGTGATGATAGCAGACTCGTGAAGATAGGAGTTATCCAGGTCAGCTGTTCCTGTGGGAAATGGAGTCCCATAGACGCTGATGATCCGCAAACCGCTTCCTCTAGCAGCCACTAGTAACCATTTGTTGTACTCATAGGCCAGAATGGTCTTGTACTACATATTTTGTATTTTGCTTGGAGTTTCCGTATCAAGTTCGTGCCTCATCAGCTAATAGTAATCTTGGGGCTGGTGAGCACAAGGACCCTGGGAAATTAATATCCCGAAAATCCGGTCCTGACACGACATCAAGCCAAGGGAATGGTGAAGCAAAAGGTTATTATAACCATAGATAAGATGTCATCTTAGAATTCAGAGGTTTCTCTCAAGACAAACAATATGATACTGAAGTTCGATGTAAGTTTAGAGCACTGTCGGGATTGTGTCCCGGGGATGAAGGACATAGGTAGAATGGTCAAGCAGTCAGCCTGACGGTGACGATGTAGTCAACCAGCTAGGAACGTCATGATCGAGTATAAACTCACAAGCAATGAGTATTACTAACAGTTGTTAAATTGTAGTGCAGAATCGATTCAGTTGTCGGTGTGTCTGAGTGTTTAATAACTCAGAGCCCGTGAAAAAATTGGAATCAGTGAGAATGTAGTACTTCATAAAAAACTCATAAGAAGTTATGCAGTTCCATGATAATCTCGAGATAAGGGGGGGGTAATACTCGACGATAGATCAAAGTAGAGGTTGGACTGGGGTATTGCTCTACAGAAGACAAGTGCATAAACTTGCACGAGAAACGGTATTTAAAGAAGAACATGGTCGGAACCACGATTGCAAAAGGCCGGATCCTAGATATAAGATGAACTTATACTAAGGGAATAATTATTTAAGAGAAGCTTTAATGATAAGATCTACATCATGTCCATGGGCATGAACGCAAAGTTCAAGGTCGACTCCCACTTCTTCAATGCATAACCTTTATTCGCTGCTCTATTAAAAATGATGAGTATGAACCTTGGAAAACTTTCTGGTTCACAAAGATTAAGGAAGGCATAGGTTCAACCCATCGGGGCATCTTAGAAACATATACCACAAGCTTCAAGAGTAAATATCACTAGCTCGAGAGTAGAGCATGGTTGGCCAAAACAAAGAATAAGATTTATCAATGGCATTATGTATCAGGGAAAGAACTTCTCGAGATTTTGGGATACAAAGGACACTGTTGGATGATAATTCAACAAAGGACCTGACGGTCCATAACGGAGCTGATGTGAGAACCGGCACAATCAGAGGAAGAAACAATGCAAAGACACTGGATTATAGAAACAACTGACTAATTCAAAGCTCAATTGCAAAGGAATTATGAATTCCAATTCAAGGGATCAGAAGCAATGCTATGATTAAGGCTGGATAAGTTGAATAGCCTTAGGGTACAATCAACGACAATTTGATTGGTCAAGAACCATCTACTGTTCAAAATGACGTGTGAGCTGAAGGATGAATTCTAGGATCTGATTGAGGATTGCGAGCATTTGCAACTTATCGAATCAAGGGACTCAAAATGATAACGACAAAGGATACTAATGAATATTGCTAGACATATGGGACGTAACCATAATGCGAGCGGATAAGTATTTGCAGAGCAATAGTTGGCAGAGGGTTACCGGAGGATCAGATAGTATTTCTATGTATCTTGTGAATCATATGAATAACTAGGGATGAATAATTCCTCGATAAGTGTGAAGAATTCTTCATAGGGGTATTCATGCGGCAAGAAACTGTAAGGCAGTGGCACAAGGGATTCTTAAATAGTGGGCGAATAATTCGATGCATCTTGTAATAACAAGAGTAGCTAGGAATAAAAGTAAGAATGACACGTGTATGTATTTATCCATAGGGATATATTGGTGGTAGATAATTGCAAAAGAGACGGGCACAAAGTCTCGAGGGAACATCGGAGAGTATCTTCGGAATCCTGAGGTGCAGCAGTCGATAATCTGGAATGAAGGGGATCTCTGATAGGAAGTGGTTACGAGAACCTAGAGTTAGAATCAGTAAGATCATTTTACCCGAGTAGAAGAGAGACCAGAATCCCAGAGTATAGATGAGGAATAAAAGATCCTAGTACCACACAATGGAAACGTGGGACTGTAAGCCACACAACCATGTTAGTAAAAGTTTAGCAATGACTAGAATCCACTTCGGCCAAGGAGTTTGGAAGGGGGATTCATAGAGGCAGTCGGCTCTTATACCAACTTGTGACGCCCCCGATTCAATCGTACACTAATCATACACGCAAACATGTAAGATCAAGATCAAGAACTCACGGGAAGATATCACAACACAACTCTAAAAACAAATAAATCATACAACCATCGTATTACAAGAAAGGGGCCTCGAGGGCTCGATACAAGTGGTCGATCATAAACAAGTCAGCGGAAGCAACAATATCTGAGTACACACATTAAGTTGAACAAGTTTGCCTTAAGAAGGCTAGCAAAAAAGTAGCAACAATCGAAAAGGCGAGGCCTCCTTCCTGGGACCTCCTAACTACTCCTCGAAGCCGAACTCCACATAGAATCATCCTCGGGATCCTCTGGCTCCTAGACTCCATCATATGATCGCAATAACCGAGAAAAGGGGGAAAAGAAGTAGCAAAGCAACCATGAGTACTCATCCAAAGTACTCGCAAGCAAGGATCTACACTACATATGCATTGGTATCAATGAAAGGGGTGGTATCTGTGGACTAAACTACAGAATGCCAGAATAAGAGGGGGATAGCTAGTCCTATCGAATACTACGCTTAAGGCAACCTCCATCTTGAAGCATGTAGAAGAGAGTAGCAAGAGGAGCATCAAGGAACGCCGCATAGCATAATACTACCCAACGATCCTCTCCTCGTCGCCCTGTGAGAGTGCGGTCACCGGGTTGTATCTGGCACTTGAAAGGGTGTGTTTTATTAAGTATCCGGTTCTAGTTGTCATAAGGTCAGAATACAACTCCGGGTCATCCTTTTACCAAGGGACACGGCTATTCGATTAGATAAATTTCCCTACAGGGGCGCACCACATTACCCAACACGCTTGATCCCTCTGATCGGACACACTTTCCTGGATCATGCCCGGCCTCGAAAGATCAACACGTCACAGCTCCACCTAGACTCAACAGAGAGGTCAGCACGGCGGTCTAAATACTAAGCGCGCAGGGGTCCGGGCCCATCGCCCATTGCACTCCTGCACGTTGCGAGGGAGGCCGGAAGCAGACCTAGCCCCCTTAATACAAGCGCAGGCTTATGGTCCAATCCAGCACGCGCCTCTCAACCGCTGATGTCAAAAAGAGCTTCGACTGACACCACGACATCGAGTGCCCATAATTGTTCCCGTGTAGTTGGTTAGTGCGAATAGGCCAGTGGCCAGACTCAGATCAAATGTCCAGATCTCGTTAAGCGTGTTATTAGAAGTATCCGCGGACGCCGACCAGGGACCAGGCCCACCTGTCTCCTAGGTGGTCGCAACCTACCCTGTCGCTCTGCCACAAAGTAACCATCAGGGGGTTGCCGGGAACCCAGTCCCACCACTACCTGGGTGGAACCACCTGCCCCTACAGTCCTCATCTCCGAATCATCAACATAAGTATGTAATAGTATAGTATATACCTGTGATCACCTCCCGAGTGATCATGACCCAGTAGTATAGCATGGCAGACGGACAAGAGTGTAGGGCCACTAATGATAAACTAGCATACTATACTAAGCATTTAGGATTGCAGATAAAGATAACAACCGAATAGGTTCATCCGATAGCAGCAGCAACGACACTACTCTAATGCAAGCAGTAGAGGGAAAGAGTAGGTGATGTCGGGATGAACAAGGGGGGGGGGGTTGCCTGGAAGCTCTGTTGTACAGGAAGAAGGGTCGTCGGTGACGTAGTCGATCAGGGGGTATCGGCGGCGGTCTCGAGGTCTACCGGAAAGAAGTAACGAAGGGGGAACACAAATAAATAATAGAGCAACCAAAGCAACACAAAACCATAACATGGCAATATGCGGTTCTAGGGGTGACGTAACAAGTAGTAAGCGATACCGGCGATGGGGGGAAATATTTAGGAAAATATTCCCGGTGTTTGACATTTTCGGATAGATGAACCAGGTAGGGGGGGTTGTTGCATGTTTTCTATGCTTGGGATGTGTGGCGGACGAACAGACTGCATATCTGGTTTCGTCACATTTTTCTAATCAACTTTCATGTATAAAATATTTTCATCTGACTTATGAATTATTTTATATTAATTTTCAAAGTTTTAACCAATTTCTGAAATCCTGGAATTTATTATTAATTCGAAATTTAGTTGAAAAAATGCTAGGAGTACACAAGAAGTGTACCCAGCAATGCAAGAGAGAGGCTGACTGGTGGAGTCAGTGAGCTGAGTCAGCAGCCCAGTCAGCAGTTAACAGTTTGACTGCTGACTGGTCAATGAGGTCAAAGGGACCCACATGTCATTGACTGGGTCAAATCCAGTCAGTAGTTTGACTGGGCAATCGGATAGTGGGGCCCATATGTTAGTAGCACCTATTATATTTAAAAGGGTATTTAGTAAATGGATCCCACACGTCATAAACTATATAGGCTAACTAATCAATTAATTAAACTAACTAATTATAGGGACCCCACTTGGCATAGACTATATTAGCCCCTAAGTAATTTATCCTAATCCTAATTAATCATGGCCGACCACGTTGTGCACTAGTACAACGGGTTGTGCATGGCTGGCTCACACGCATGCATAGCGCATGGTGGCTACGACCACTTAGCGAGCAGCGGCTTGAACTGGAGCGGCCGCCGCCGGTGGCAGCAGCTAGGAGCAGTAGCAGTAGAGCAACAACAAGTGGTAGTAGTAGTGAGTAGCAGTAGAGCAACAACGATGGTAGCAAAGAGCAGCAACAGTAAGAGGAGGCAGCTGCGGCAGCAGCAAGCAGAGAGCAGCACGGCCGCAGGAACAACAAACAACAACGCACGGGGGTAGCAGCGACTGCAGGCGGCGCTCGGCCAGGAGGGCGCAAGCAGACGCAGGGTGTGGCAGGGCGCGTGCACCAGCGAGCATGACCAGACGCAAGTTGGTGCGAGCGCGCAAGAGCACAACCAAGGCGATCTCAGGGACGATGGCTACTGTGTGGTCGGGCAGCAGCGGCGCGACGAGCGAGTCGTGGTAGGCGGCAACAAGGCCACGTGCGGACGCGCGCACGTGAGGGCGTGGGCAGAGGGTGGCCGGAGCGACGACGACAATGGCATGCAGCGGCGGCCGCAGTCAGACACGATGGTGAACGGTGATGGAGGGCACGACAGGACTAACAGATGATCGCTACGGGTTCCTACGGTGATGCTGAGCACGATGGTGTGCTCAGGCGTGAGTTGCGGTAGCTGTGCACGCGGTGGCGACATGGACAGTGGCAACGAGCTATGGCAATGGCGGAAGCTAGGCTACGTACACAGATTCAAAGGGGGAACCGAGGGGTTTTGACAAGGGGCTCACCTTGAGTCTGTAGAGGTTCTTAGCAGGCTCGGCGAGGGCTCGACGGCGCCGGAATCAAAGACATACGCTGGCGGGTCCAAGGAAGAAGAGGACGGAGATCGTACGAATATGATATGTTTGATTCATGTAGCATGCACGTATGGTGAACCGTTATGTGATGAAGTTGGAGCATGATTTATTTATTGATTGTCTTCCTTATGAGTGGCGGTCGGGGACGAGCGATGGTCTTTTTCTACCAATCTATCCCCCTAGGAGCATGCCGTAGTACTTTGTTTCGATAACTAATAGACTTTTGCAATAAGTATGTGAGTTCTTTATGATTAACATTGAGTCCATGGATTATACGCACTCTCACCCTTCCACCATTGCTAGCCTCTCTAGTACCGCGCAACTTTTGCCGGTACCATAAACCAACCATATACCTTCCTCAAAACAGCCACCATACCTACCTATCATGGCATTTCCATAGCCATTCCGAGATATATTGCCATGCAACTTCCATCATCATCATATACATGACTTGAGAATTCATTGTCATATTGCTTTGCATGATCGTAATATAGCTAGCATGATGTTTTCATGGCTTGTCCGTTTTTTGATGTCATTGCTACGCTAGATCATTGCACATCCCGGTACACCGCCGGAGGCATCCATATAGAGTCATACTTTGTTCTAGACATTGAGTTGTAAGTAAGTAAAAGTGTGATGATCATCATTATTAGAGCATTGCCCCAATGAGGAAAGGATGATGGAGACTATGATTCCCCCATAAGTCGGGATGAGACTCCGGACTTTACAAAAAAATAAAAGAGGCCAAAGAAGCCCAAATAAAAAAAAGAGGCCAAAGAAGCCCACCAAAAAATAATAATAAAAAATGAGAGAAAAAGAGAGAAGGGGCAGTGCTACTATCCTTTTTCCACATTTGTGCTTCAAAGTAGCACCATGTTCTTCATAAAGAGAGTCTCTTGAGTTATCACTTTCATATACTAGTGGGAATTTTCATTATAGAACTTGGCTTGTATATTCCGATGATGGGCTTCCTAAAATGCCCGAGGTATTCATAAGAAAGCAAGTTGGATGCACACCCACTTAGTTTCAGTTGGAGCTTTCATACACTTATAGCTCTAGTGCATCCGTTGCATGGCAATCCCTACTCACTGACATTGATATCTATTGATGGGCATCTCCATAGCCCGTTGATACGCCTAGTTGATGTGAGACTATCTTCTCCTTTTTGTCTTCTCCACCACCATTCTATTCCACCTATAGTGCTATGTCCATGGCTCACGCTCATGTATTGCGTGAAAGTTGAAAAGTTTGAGAACATCAAAAGTATGAAACAATTGCTTGGCTTGTCATCGGGGTTGTGCATGATGTGAATATTTTGTGTGGTGAAGATGGATCATAGCCAGACTATATGATTTTGTAGGGATAACTTTCTTTGGCCATGTTATTTTGAAAAGACCTGATTACTTTATTAGTAGGCTTGAAGTATTATTATTTTTATGTCAAATGATAGACTATTGCTTTGAATCACTTGTATCTTAATATTCATGCCATGATTAGATATCTGATGAAGATTATGCTAGGTAGCATTCCACATCAAAAATTATCTTTTTTATCATTTACCTACTCGAGGACGAGCATGAATTAAGCTTGGGGATGCTGATACATCTTCGTCACATCTATAATTTTTGATTGTTCCATGCCAATATTCTACAACTTTCATATACTTTTGGCAACTTTTTATACTATTTTTGGGACTAACATATTGATCCAGTGCCCAGTGCCAGTTCCTGTTTGTTGCATGTTTTTTGTTTCGCAGAATATCCATATCAAACGGAGTCCAAACGGGGTAAAAATTGACGGAGATATTTTTGGAATATATATGATTTTGGGGAAGAAAAATCCATGCGAGACGGTGCCCAAGGTGGCCACGAGGTAGGGGGGCGCCTGCCCCCCTAGGCGCGCCCCTGACCCTAGTGGGCCACCCGTAAGGCAGTTGATGCCCTTCTTTCGCCACAACAAAGCTAATATCCGGATAGAGATCGTGTTAAAATTTTAGCCTAGTCGGAGTTACGTATCTCCGGGAATATAAGAAACGGTGAAAGGGAAGAATCTGAGAACGCAGAAACAGAGAGAGACAGAGAGACATATCCAATCTCGGAGGGGCTCTCTCCCCTCCCGTGCCATGGAGGCCATGGACTAGAGGGGAAACCCTTCTCCCATCTAGGGAGGAGGTCAAGGAAGAAGAAGAAGAAGGAGGGGGCCTCTCCCCCCTCGCTTCCGGTGGCACCGGAGTGCCATCGGGGGCCATCATCATCACCGCGATCTACACCAACACCTCCGCCATCTTCACCAACATCTCCATCGCCTTCCCCCCTCTATCTACAGTGGTCCACTCTCCCGCAACATGTTGTACCCTCTACTTGAACATGGTTCTTTATGCTTCATATTATTATCCAATGATGTGTTGCCATCCTATGATGTCTGAGTAGATTTTCGTTGTCCTATCGGTGGTTGATGAATTGCTATGATTGATTTAATTTGCTTGTGGTTATGTTGCTGTCCTTTGGTGCCCATCATATGATTGCGTGCATGGATCACACCCTAAGGTTAGTTGTGTGTTGATAGGACTATGTATTGGAGGGCAAGAGTGACAGAAGCTTCAACCTAGCATAGAAATTGATGCATACGGGATTAAAGGGGGACCAATATATCTTAATGCTATGGTTGGGTTTTACCTTAATGAACATTAGTAGTTGCGGATGCTTGCTAATAGTTCCAATCATAAGTGCATAGAATTCCAAGTCAGGGATGACATGCTAGCAGTGGCCTCTCCCACATAATACTTGCCATCGGTCTAGTAAAGTAGTCAATTGCTTAGGGACAATTTCGCAACTCCTACCACCACTTTTCCACACTCGCTATATTTACTTTATTGTTTCTTTACTTAAATAGCCCCTACTTTTTATTTACGTGCTCTTTATTATCTTCCAAACCTATCCAACAACACCAACAAAGTTGTTCTAGTTTCATACTTGTTCTAGGTAAAGCGAACGTCAAGCGTGCGTAGAGTTGTATCGGTGGTCGATAGAACTTGAGGGAATATTTGTTCTACCTTTAGCTCCTTGTTGGGTTCGACACTCTTACTTATCGAAAACTGTTGTGATCCCCTATACTTGAGGGTTATCAACGTGCGCTATGTACCCGATCAATGTATCGAGAGTTGCATTGCCTTCAACATGGTATCAGTTTCCTTCCCGATCCTACCCTACCTTCCGCTCCTACCCTAGCCGCGCCGCCGCAGCCCCCCGCTGCTGTCACCACCTCCCTGCGCCGCCGCGGGCGCCTCCCTTCTCTCCCCTTCCTCCTGATCGCCACCCTTCCCCCTTCCCCGATCGCTACCCTCCCCTTCCCGGATAGCCAGCCACTCGAGCCCGTCACTGCCCAAACCCGCCCGCGCCTCCACCCCTTCGGTCACCGCACCGCACCACCCAATCCTCCTGATGGCCTCTCCCCACTCCTCCATGTCCATCCCCTCGAACCCCTTGATGTCGCTTGAAGCTATGTCGGTTTTTCCCCAAAGAGGAAGGGTGATGCAGCACAGCGGCGGTAGGTATTTTCGTCAGATATGAAACCAAGGTTATCGAACCATTAGGAGAACCAAGCAACACAATGTAAACAGCCCCTGCACATAGATAACAAATCCTCGCAACCCGACGTGTTAAAGGGGTTCTCAATCCCTTTCGGTAACGATGCCAAAAATTGGTGCGAGGCGGGAAAAAGGTTGTAAATATTGATAGATCGAACGCCAAATAAAATAAATTGCAGCAAGGTATTTTTGGGTTTTTAGATTAATAGATCTGAAAATAAAAGAAAATAAAAATAGATCGCAAAGGCAAATAATATGAGAAAGAAGACCCGGGGGCTGTAGATTTCACTAGTGGCTTCTCTCGAGAAAAATAGCAAAGCGGTGGATGAACAAATTACTGTTGGGCAATTGATAGAACTGCAAATAATTATGACGATATCCAGGCATGATCATTATATAGGCATCACCTCCAAGATTAGTAGACCGACTCCTGCCTGCATCTACTACTATTACTCCACACATCGACCGCTATCTAGCATGCATCTACTGTATTAAGTTCATGGAGAAACAGAGTAATGTAATAAGAACGATGACATGATGTAGACAAGATCTATCTATGTATAGATAGACCCCATCGTTTTATCCATAGTAGCAATGATACATACGTGTCGGTTCACCTTCTGTCACTGGGATCAAGCACCGTAAGATCGAGCCCACTACAAAGCACCTCTTCCCATTGTAAGATAAATAGATCAAGTTGGCCAAACAAAACCCAAATATCAGATAAGAAATATGAGGCTATAAGCAATCATGCATAAAAGAGATCAAAGAAACTCAAACACTTTCATGGATATAAAAAGATAGATCTTCATAAACTCGAAGTTCATCGGATCCCAACAAACACACCACAAAAAGAGCTACATCATATGGATCTCCAAGAGACCATTGTATTGAGAATCAAGAGAGAGAGATGAGGCCATCTAGCTACTAACTATGGACCCGAAGGTCTACAAAGAACTACTCACGCATCATTGGAGAGGCACCAATGGAGGTGGTGAACCCCATCGACGCCACCATCACCCGCTGGCTGTACCAAACCATCTCCAAGGACATCTTCCACACCATTGTGTGCGACACTGATGACGCGTAGATGGTGTGGGCGAAGCTGAATGGGCTCTTCACTGACAACGCCCTGCAGCGTCGCGTGTTCCTTCAGCAGGAATTTTTTGGCTGCCATCAACAGGAATTGTATGCGCCTTAAGAAACTTTTTGACGAGCTTCACGACCTCAGGGAGAAGGTCTCTGATGAGCTCCTCCTTAGCACACTCACCGTCGGCCTGAGCGAAGAATTCGGCAACGCGTCCTCCAACCTCACATTTCTTCCGGACCCGACCTTTCCTAGGGTTGTGGCCTATCTTCGGTTGGAGGAGAGGAGGATGAAGATAGTGAAGTCCCGGGCCACGCACATGGCGCTCGCTGCGGGAACCTCTCGCGCCGCCCCTCCCATGGCTCCGCAGCCGCCGCGGCTTCCACCACCGCCGGCGGCCTCCTACTTCCCAGAACCCCAGCCGCCCTACACCAACAAACCGCCCCCCCTTCCAATGATCGTCATCGCGGGGGGCGCCGCGGCAAGAAGCAGCAGCAACAGAACAACACCGGGGAGGCTCCCCGCCAGTGGCACCAGCAGCAGCTGCCCCCAGCCCCCTGGGCGGCCGCGCCCAACCCGTGGACCGGGATGGTCCACGCGTACACGATTACCGTGCCGCGGGCCCCCATCCCGGTGGGCATCATCGCCCCTCCCGCCCCGGTGCTCATCAGGCTATGTACGCCGCCCCGGGTAGCTACCCCGCCGCTGCACCCGTGTACGCCGCGCCGGGTGGCTACCCTGGAGACGCGCCCGCCACTCTCCCGCCGGCACCTGGGATCCGGACCTCCTTGCGACGCTCCACTCTGCTCCTACACCTAACACATACACCGGAGGCGGCGACTGGTATATGGACACCGGGGTTACAACTCACATGACTTCCAACCCCGGTAACCTCAACTCTGCATATCCAGTTTCTACAGCATGTCATATCACTGTTGGGGACGGATCATCCCTTCCCATACTCATGTCGGTCATGGTTCCTTTCCATCTCACTCCATGCCTATACATATGTCTAATGTCTTAGTTTCACCTGATTTAGTCACAAATCTGGTTTCCGTTCATTCTCTTACATGTGAAAATCCTATAACTGTCGAATTTGACGAAGTGGGTTTTTCTGTCAAGGACGCCAGTACCCGGATGGTACTCCACCGATGTGACAGCCCAGACGGCCTCTACCCGGTCCACTCCACCGACACCTCCACCTCCACTCCAGTCGCTCTCTCCATCACGGTGGACCTTTGGCATGCTCTGCTGGGACATCCGAACTAGCCACTCTTCTTCATATTCTTATGACTTTTTCATTCACGTGTAATAAAACCGATGATCATACTTGTCATGCTTGTCGCCTCAGCAAGCACGTCCGCCTTCCGTTTCGTGCGTCCTCATCGGTGGCATCGTATCCATTTGAGTTGATTCATAGTGACGTATGGACATGTCCTGTTGCCAATAATACAGGTTGTTTATACTACCTTGTCATACTTGATGATTTTTTGCACTATGTGTGGACCTTCCCGTTGCGGAGAAAATCCGATGCACTCTCTGTTCTCACCACCTTTTAGTCCTATGTCGCTACGTAGTTTGGGCACCCCATTCATGCATTGCAGACTGACAATAGGAAGGAGTTCGACAACGTCGGGGTTCGGACCCTACTTGCCACACATGGCAAGATTCTTCGCCTCACTTGCCCGTATACCTCCCAACAAAATGGTCGCGCTGAATGGATCCTTCGCACCCTCAATGATTGTGTGCGCACCCTTCTCTTCCATGCTAACGTCCCATCACGGTTTTGTTCGGACGCCCTCGCCACCGTCTGTCTCCTTCTTAACATTCGTCCGAGTCATGCTCGTGGGAACTTTGCACCACACCATATTCTCTTCGGTACACCCCTCCTATGACGACCACTCCTCACAAACTCGCACCTCACTTCGTGCCATGCATCTTTCTCGGATACCCACCAAACACCAAAGGCTATCGATGTTACGATCTGGTTTCCCACCGAGTCTTCACTTCATGGCACGTTTACTTTGACGAGAGGTCTTTTCCTTTCCACCAGGTACCATCGCTGGACGACTCGCCATCATCACCTGCACTCACTGGTGCTGCTCATGGTGGCCGCTCACTCGCGCTTGGGCCCCCTCCCAGATTCGCCCCACCGCCGCGCGTGGGCCTCCTCCCGGCTTCGGCGCCCCCGCCGCACCTGGGCCCTCGTCCTTGCTTGCCGCGCCAGGCTCTACAGCCGGCCCAGCTGCGTCTTTGCCGGCGGCCATGGTGCCTCCGAGTCCCGTTGAGTCCATAGCCCGGTCAGCGAGCGCATTCTATGCGCTTGACCTCGGCTCCTCGGCGGCCTCACCGGTGATCCCGATGGGCTCTTCTTCAACCTCGCCCTCGGTTGACCCCTCGCCGCCGGACTCACCGGCTCCGCCTGCACTGCCGGCCCCACCGCCGCCGGCCGCCCAGGCCACCCACATGGTTACCCATGCTCGCGCCGGCATCCACCGCCCCAGCATGCGTTATTCCGCGGATGAGTACCTCCTTGCTGCCTCAACATCCGCACCATCACCTCTCTCATCGTCAGCTCGAGCCGCGCTTCGCGATCTGCATTGGCTCACTGCGATGCAG
Source organism: Triticum urartu (assembly GCF_056163025.1). Taxonomy (NCBI): domain Eukaryota; kingdom Viridiplantae; phylum Streptophyta; class Magnoliopsida; order Poales; family Poaceae; genus Triticum; species Triticum urartu. The sequence goes on from NC_141877.1 coordinate 160,588,207, forward strand.
GAGGAGTTCGACGCGCTGTTGCGTAACCGGACCTGGAAGCTTGTCCCGCGACGCCCCCATGCCAATGTCATCACCGGTAAGTGGGTCTTCCGGCATAAGACTTGTCCTGATGGGTCTCTCGAGCGCTACAAGGCTCGTTGGGTGGTCCGCGGGTTCCGTCAGGGCGCTGGAGTTGACTTCACCGACACCTTTGCCCCGGTTGTCAAATCGGGCAAGATTCAAGCGGTCCTTCAGCTCGCGGTCTCTCGCGCATGGCTGGTGCATCAGATGGATGTGTCGAACGCGTTCTCGCATGGCCCTCTCTCGGAGCAGGTGTTCTGTCAGCAGCCCACTGTCTTCGTCGATGTGGCTCGTCCGGATCATGTGTGCCTGCTCTCCCGCTCCTTATACGGGTTGAAGCAGGCCCCTCGAGCTTGGTACCAGCACATCGCCACCTTCCTGCAGTAGCTTGGGTTTCGAGCTACTCGCTCTAACGCCTCACTGTTTGTCTACCATCAGGGTCAGGCGATTGCTTACCTGCTCCTCTACATCGACGACATCATCCTGACGGCTTCCTCGCTCGAGCTCCTTCCTCAGCATACTGCTCGCCTCAGCGCCGAGTTCGCCATTAAGGACCTCGGCCCGTTGCACTATTTCCTCGGCATTGAGGTGGTACGACGCACCGATGGGTTCTTTAATTACCAGCAGCAGTATGGTGAGGACCTTCTAGAGCAAGCATGCATGCTTAATTGTAAGCCTATCCCCACGCCTATCGACACGAAGGCTAAGGTCTCTGCACTCGACAGCTCACCCGCGCTGGATGCGGCGTTTTATCGCTTCGTAGTCGGCGCCCTCCAGTGCTTGGTGCTCACTTGGCCAGTCCTGCAGTACATCGTCTAGCAGGTGTGTCTCCACATGCATGCCCCTCGTGACACTCATTGGAACCTGGTGAAGCGGATTCTTCGGTACATCTGCGGTACCATGGCTCTGGGTCTTAATTTGACAGCCTCATCCTCGACCGACCTTGTTATCCACAGTGACGCCGATTGGGCTGGCTGTCCGAACACACGACGCTCCACTTCGGGCTACTATGTCTACCTGGGTCCCTCGCTCATATCATGGTCGTCTAAATGACAACCCATGGTATCTCGCCCCAGTGCCAAGGCTGAGTATCATGCTGTGGCCAATGCCATCGCCAAGTGCTCGTGGATCCGACAGCTTCTCCATGAGTTGCTCCTTGATGTCTCGACCGCCACCATTTTCTACTGTGACAATGTCTCTGCGGTCTACCTCTCCACCTACCCCGTTCATCATCGTCGAACGAAGCACATCGAGCTCGACATTCACTTCGTGCGGGAGCAGGTGGCTCTTGGGCGCGTCCGCATTCTTCATGTTCCCACCGCTCAGCAGTTTGCCGATGGTATGACCAAGGGGTGATGTATCGACTACGCTGGGGGGGTGTTGAACATATTATGTGCATGTATATGGTTAGGATAATCTCCTACCGGCCTCGCCTCTAGTTTCCTTGTATAGGTGAGGCTGAGGGCTCCCCTTGTACTTATATACGTGCATTGTGCACCCAATCAATATATCGAGAGTTGCATTGCCTTCAACATGCTACGTTTCTAGGTAGGAGAAGAATCGCGATGTAGTCAACGGCAACCTCGCCTAGCCGCCGCCGTCTTCCTCGCTGATGACCACCGCTCCGATCCGTCAAATAAAAGGATGGATTTTCCCCCTCTTCATCACACAACAAGCTGGGAGAAGATCAGATAGCGGACGAGCTTCTTCATTCCCCGGTTCCGATCCGGCACCGCGCGATGCTTATGCTTAATTTGCCGTGCACCGTTGCCGTCACCGCCGGCCATGCTTTAATTTGCACGCGAGCTCTCAGTTTCCATCATCTAACGCCGCACACACAACTAAGGGAACCACCCATCGCCTGCTCCCTCAACATGGGCGTGGCCATGCTCCGGCTCGCGACTCCGGCGGTCCGGCCGGCGCTGAGCAAGCCGAGCAAATACATTTAAGGTGACCTCTTTCTCTTCCAGCATCGTGTCGTGGCATGCCCAACGTCGGCGCGGGCCTGAGCATGCACGGTGCTCCAACATCCTCCTTTTGTACGTAGGTGATCCAGCTCCTCCCCCTTAGGCTGCAGCTGTAGTCCACTGACGAGCTCCCTCAAAAAACAGACTTTTCCTTCTTAATCTATGGATAACAAGAGAGAGACGAATCAAGGATAGGAATCCCTCCACCCGAGCCCCGAGGGACAACACCGGCTCCGACGATCCTTTGCCGCAGCCGCCATTGTTTTGCATGATCCAACCGTTGCTGCCTCCTCCTCCTCCTACTCCTCTCGCTTTAGCTTCTTGCCCACCCAATTAAAGATGCCTAGGCATGCGGGTCGTCCCAGCCAGCCAAGGAGATGCATGCATGGCGACTCTGTCCGTGATAACCAAGGAGAAGACCTAGCTACATGTGCAGGCGCGCCCTCAACGACCTAGCTACTGTATTTAATTCAGGTGTGGGGTGTGCGGGTTCATTCGACGCAATGACAGAGGCCTTTGTGCAAAAATGCCAGCATGGACTGGTCCAAGCTCTGAACTGCCACTTGTCGCGCTGTGATTGGCTTTGGACGAAAACATCACATAGGGGTGCATGTTTTGGGAGGCCTTAGTTCACTTTTGCAAATTTTGGACTACATCACATTCTGTGCAAGTTCATGGCTCTGGGGTGCTATTACCTCTATAAAGAAGACAAAGTAGCATCAATTGCTAGAAAAGTCATGGAGAACAACATGGCGCATGGTAGTGCAACAAACTCCCACCCACACCTGCATTGCTCTTGGCAGTGGCTCGGGCGGAACCCTAGCCGCAGTCATCCCCTCCCTCACCTCTTCCTCCCTTGAGGTCTATCGGTGTCAAAACCGGTGGATCTCGGGTAGGGGGTCCCGAACTGTGCGTCTAAGGTCGATGGTAACATGAGACAAGGGACACGATGTTTACCCAGGTTCGGGCCCTCTCTATGGAGGTAATACCCTACGTCCTGCTTAATTGATATTGATGAGTATGAGTATTACAAGAGTTGATCTACCTCGAGATCGTAATGGCTAAACCCTAAAGGTCTAACTTGTATGCCTATGATCATGAATTAATCTCTCTCCCTCTCCGAACTAACTCCTCTGGCTTATACAGACACCGAGAGGATCTAGGGTGACAGAAGGTCAGTTACAAAGAAAGGAATCTACATATCCGGTCGCCAAGCTTGCCTTCTATGCCAAGAAGAGTCCCATCCGGACACGGGTGCAGTATTCGGTCTTCGTATCTTCACAGCCCATCAGTCCGGCCCATGGCTAACAGGCCGGACGCCCGAGGACCCCTTAGTCCAGGACTCCCTCAGTAGCCCCTGAACCTGGCTTCAATGACAAGGTATCCAGCGCGTAGATCTGTCTTCGGCATTGCATGGCGGGTTCCTCCTTCCAAACTCCAAAACAATCTTCGGACGAAACAAATGTTTCCGAATCTGTAACACACAATCGTAGAGAGTATAGTATTTCACGAATCCAATCTGCTGAAAACTTTAGTAATGTGACGTCACGCTTCCCAGTCATTATTTCGGACCATTTCCTGTCCCGCCGTTCCACATTTTGGGGCGTGGTTTTTATTGGCACGTCTTGTCGAAGCAGAGATCGTGTCCCCTAATTGCAGGATTTTCATCAATATGAGCGCGGGTAACCCAACCATCCTGCGGGAAAGATTCCTTAGGAATAGGCAGGTTATTAGTCTTAGGAGGAGGCGTTCACTGCCCGATGCCTTTATAAAGGAACCAAGGGCTGTCTTTTTATGCCAAACCACTCCTCAGCCTGCCCAACCTCGAGTTCTAGAACCCAAGGTTCGACTTCATTGCTTCAAGCCTCCCCATCATGTCTGGACCCAGCTCTCAAGGCCGATGGGTGGCTTCCTCCGTTACAGAGGAGGATATCTCAAAGCTTCGGGCAGCCAGATATTTCACCGCGGAGGTCCACCACAGGCTTCCTGCTCAAGGGCAAGTTATTCCGACCACCAGATCTGGTGAGAGGGTCGTATTCATCTCCCACTTCCTCCGGGGGCTGGGGTTTGCTCTTCACCCCTTCGTCCGAGGGTTAATGTTTTATTATGGACTAGATTTTCATGATCTAGCCCCGGACTCTATCCGTGAAGGCTTTCCTCTGAACCCCCCCCCCCCAGACTTCGGCTTATGGCTCAAGACCTTCAGTGTAAAGACGAAGATAGTTGACAGGGAACAAGTGGAGTGTGGTGGTGCTGTAGTGAGCAAGCTTACCAACACTCTCTGGCCAAAAGGCTCTTTCACCGAAACCTCCCACCAATGGCAACGAGAATAGTTTTATGTCACGGAACCCCGCAGCACCAAGTGGGCAGCTATTCCTACGTTCCGTTCCGGCCCTCCGCCACAGCTTGCATCATTGGTTAACAAGGGGCTGGAATGGGGATTAGTTGATGAAGTGCAGACTCTACAGAGCCGCATCCCAACCCTCCTTGAGAGAGACATCGATCTTGTCACGTGATTCAAGTGATGCTAGTTCGCCGAATCCTGCCCTACCAGCGCAGGTCTCACCGCATGTGCGAGCTCAATCTGGAAGGACCACAAAACCTCCAACACTTCTTTGGCACTACGCACGAAGGGATGTGGAAGTTGTTTTTTGGGAGGCAAAAACATTGGCCGGACACTACCAAGGACGCTGGCCTTAACTGCAACCGTTCGGATTCCCCGGTAAGCACTTGTCTTCTGAACACTTTGTAATTACGCATACCATAATACGGTACTGGGTAGGCTATCTTTCTCCAGGGTGGATAAAGAAGGTGGAACTAATTATGTGTTCACCCACTCTGCCCGAAGGCTCAACGAATCTTGTTTTAACAAGGATGCTAGCCCTAACACCATACCAGATGCCTATGGAGGAGGGCGAGGCGGAGAGCGGAAAGACCAAATATGGCCCCGATTCCAAGGGCACATCAGACATTGTGTCCGGAGGAATCAAAATTCCCTCATCCAAAGACAAAAGTGAAGGGGGGCCACTATCTCTTCCCCTCATGGGAAGAAAAGGGTCGCCTTCGAAGATTTGGAGAAACAAGCTCCTAAGAGAGGCAAGATGCCTCTGTTGGATGGCTCGGGTTTGAAGGACATTGAAGCACAGTCTCATAATGAGGACAAGCCTCAGGCCAAATCGTAAGTGAACAAGGATGTTTCAAACATACGTTCTATTCGCGTAATGCTTAGAATATATGTTTTTTGCAGTCCGGCGCACAGTCTTTTTCAACAATCCTCTTCCTCATTGGACCTTGTCCCAGAGATGACAGAAAGCGAGACGCCTCCACCGGCCTCTCTGCCCAATAGGGCGGACGACTTCGAGGTGTTGTCGCGGAGGGTCTCTCGTGACCAACAGGTGGTGCGAGGAATGATGAAGACATTACCCGAATGTGACACTTCGATGGCCCAGGGTCCGGGGACCAACAATGAAGGCCCCGAACAGTCCGGTCTGTAGCCGGATATGAATGAACAGATCCCTTCAATGGGAGGCCGTACTCCTACAGCAGCCTCCGGAGATCCAGAGGCGCCAGATATATTAACGAACATGCTGCGACAGGCGTCCGTCTCAGAGGAACATCGTACCTTGATGGGCAAGGTGGTCGAAAAGATCCTGTCCGCGAAAAGCGGATTGAATGAAGCCTTCGTGGGCCTGCTAAGAGGCTTCGAGGTTTGTGATGTAATGTTTTCGAATATATTTTATTTGCAAAGATGCACATGTGTATAGGTAGTAGCCCCTGAGACTCGGGTTGGCTTCCCTTGGGAGGCGAACGGAGGATCAAGAAGAAATATTCAAGGACTAATCTGATTAACTTGAACACAGGCTGCCTCCCCCTGGCTACTTCCCAGACTACGGATATTACCGAGCTACAGCGGAAGCTTGACATGGCCAGGGATGATATTGCATTAATCAATATGCGTCTTGACGAGGCGCAAGGTATGTATTCGGGGCAGTCCCTTCACGTACATTTTTGTGATATAAGCATGACGCTGAAAGTTATATACTTGAATATGTATGACTACAGATGGTGCTGTCACCGTTGAAATTCTTCGGGCGGAGCTGGCCCGGTCCAAGGAGCAGGCCCAGTTTAGTGATGCAGCTGCGGAAAAGGCATCAGCTGAGTTAAAAGCCGAACAAGCTGCTCGGCACCAAGACGAGGAGAAGATATCCATGATGGCGCTCGAACTGAAGAATGCTACTAGCCACTTTGAACTTCTTGAGAAGGAAAATGAAGCCAAAACGATTGAACTTGACAAGGCCTTACGAGAGGCAAGAGAAGCGCAGTCTGAATCCAGAGCAGCCTGTGAGGAGATCCGGCAAGCTGGGGAGATTGCGGCTGGTAAGCCCTTTTTATTACAGACTAAGTTTGGCGATCCGAATTATGCTCAGCTTAACCAAGTGTGGAGTTCTCCAGACGTGTTTTTGGACCTGCCGAAGAGTTCCTCCGATGCGGCGCAGTTTTACCAAGCGCAAAAGGGTATGCAACAGAGAGGCTTTTCTGGTCACAGTTCGACGTATCAAAACGCCCTCTCCTGCTGAATGAACAGATGTCCAAATGGGCCGAGCTTCACAAGATGTCTGGTGCTGCCAGGAAGTACGTCATACTTCAGCTGTGGCCGGTTGAGCCGATTCCGAATAGCTATTTTGGCCTGGTGCGACGGCTTGCTAATGCGGTGCCACGTATTGATAATCCCCAAGTGCAGGGAATCATTGTAGCAAGTTCCAAAGGTGGAAGTGATAAGTATGGAATGTCGAACACACAAGGAGCTAAAGGTAAGATCAATATTCTCTCAAGCCCTATCTGCCACTGATATGACTCTACGTACACCGAACGTTTGCTTCCAACTAGAAACGAGGAATAAAACTACGTTGTGGGTATGAAGTGGATAACTTTGTATGATATCGGAGATCTAAAATATGAAACTAGGTGCTGTTATCATAAAGTTAGAATACATTACTAAATATTATAAATAGCGACTGTGGAATAATGGTGGATCGTTGTGCGGAATTGTCCTAGGCAATTGTTAACAAGACTGGTAATCACTATTGCAGTTTCATATGAGGGAAAGGCATAAGCTAACATACTTTCTCTACTTGGATCATATGCACTTATGATTGGAACTCTAGCAAGCATCTGCAACTACTAAAGATCATTAAGGTAAAACCCAACAATAGCATGAAAGCATCAAGTCCTCTTTATTCCCATACGCAACAACCCCCTTACTCGGGTTTGTGTTTCAGTCACTCACCAACCCACTATAAGAGAATCATGAACGTATTGCAACACCCTACAGCGGGAATCCCTCACGCTTGCGCGACATCGAGGGTACCATAGGACAGCACCAAAGTAAAACATACAACTCAAACCAATCTAGATCATCAATCAACCCAAAGATAAATGATATCTACTCAAAACAACAGAGGATGGCAACACATCATTGGATCATAATATGTGGCATAAAGCACCAAGTTCAAGTAGGGATTACAGTGGGGTGCGGGAGAGTGGACCGCGTAAAAGAGATGAGGATGGTGATGATGATGGTGATGTTGATTGTCACATCCCTGCTTTCCTGTTATGCATTAGGGTTGGTTGAACTTGTGCATCATGTTTAAATTTCTTTTAAACTTGAAATGGGGGCTAATCAACCCCAACACCCCCCTGAAAATGCTAAATTCCAACAATTGGAATTTCAATGAACCCAAAATGCCATTCATAAAAGCCCACCATTTTTGGTTCTGGTTTAAACCTCTGCCAAAAATGGTTCTGCAATTATGGGGCCATTCTGGATTTTTGAACCAAGTCATAAGTATTTGAATTTGGGCATTTTAAATCTTAAAAATATTTTAATGTGATCAAATAATCTTGGAAGCATTTTTAGGCAGTTGAGAATATTCTCAAATGTGCCTTTGAATATTTCCAGAGTTTTTGGAAATGAAATAGTATTTATTCTATTTCAAAACACAATACAGAAAATAAATAAAAGAGAAATAGAAAACAGTGCACAACACTTACCTGAGCCCACCTGGCCGGCCCACCTACCAGCCCAGCCCACCTGTTGTGCTAGCGAGCTGCTTGCTCTCGCTAGCACAGGCAGGAAGGTGCTCGACGGCAAGCACAGCATGCTTGCCACGCAGCTGCCCCCCGCCCAGCCGCTCCCCTCGTCGACCTGTTGCCCTCGGACGAACCCTCTATCTCTCCCTGAGTTCCCAGACACACTCGCTCTCTCTCTGGTTCCCTCTCTCGCCCTCCCCGCAATCGCCCAAGACGTCACCGTCGCCATCGCTCGCCACAGCCGCGTCCAAGGCCGTCCCCGCGCCCTCTCACGGTGTCCGGACGGTTCACCGTCATCTACTACGTCGTCCAGCCGAGCTGCACGATGCCGGAGCCCCTGCATCGTCCCTACCACCCTCGTCTTCAACCATCGGCCGCCGTCGATCGTCGTCGTTGATCCACCGCACCCGAGCTTCCCCGAGCACACTAACCCTCCCTACGGCTTCCCTGTGAGCTGCTGAACCTCCCCGTGCTTTTCGTTTCACACCTAGAACACCATAGACGCCGCGCCTCTTGTGCCCGAACACGCCGCCGCCTGACCACATCGTCGGCGATGCTCCGGTGACCATTTGGTCACGGGCTTGTGCCCGTCACACTCCCCACGCGGCGTAGATGTTGTAGGTGCTTTCGCCGCATCGCCTAGGCCACCGCAGCCACGAGCACAAGCACACCCGAGCCTCGTCCTCCGCCGAGCTCGTCGTCGGCGATGCTCCGGCCACTCCCCGGCCAAACCACCACTATGGTTGGATGCGGGCGAGTCCCAGCTCCACCTAGGTTCTCTCCGCGCACCAAATGGTGCCCTGTGGGCAAATCCCGCACCGCACTGCCGCGTCTGGCCTCGCCGGCGGCTAAACGCCGGCAGGCTTTGACCGCTGACCGACGAGGTTGACCCCGCTGACACGGGTTGACCTTCCCCTCTCTCTCACTGACATGCGGGCTCCGCCTGACTAATTAGTCTGGTTAGTGCTAATTAACTAGGTTAGTTTAGTTAGTAGTCACTGACTAGTGGGCCCTACCCAATTAATTAGGACTAACTAGCTTAGTTAGTACACAGAGACACTGACAGATGGGGCCCACCAGTCAGGTTTGACCTGGGCTGGCGCCTTTGACTCACTGACGTCACAGTGACGCAGTGCTGACGCAGTTATTTAATTTCTGGATTTATTTTTATATAGGAAATTCCAAAAAATAGCCAAAACTTCTAAAAATCATAGAAAATCAACCATAACTCCAAATCCAACAAATTATATATGAAAAATGATCAGAAAAATTCAATCTATCCATCTGTAATGGTTTCATGCATGACAAAACACTTTAACCTTGCTGTTTAGGTGAAACAAGCTAATACACATATTATGCATATGAACTTAAGCTTCCATTTGAATCTTTGATTCAAATGGACCCATTTTAACTTGTTTCACATTGCACTAGGCAGGACACATCATTTTGCCATGTCATAGCATGCATCATATTGTTGCATATTGCCATGTGTTGATTATCTTCTGTGGTGTCTCTCGTGGTAGGTTCTGCCTCCGAGGATATCTCCGAGTATCCAACTAAAGGGCAGTACCCTACTACTACTCCATCAGGCAAGCAGCCCCATTGATCAAATCGATACAATCCCATGTTCTCGCCTCTGCTCTCATTTACTGCATTAAGACAACAACGTTTCAAACTGCTGTGTGCTGCGGTAGTTGAACCCTTATCCTCTGCATGACCTGTCATTGCCACAGTAACTAGATGAAACCCACTAGCATGTGTAGGAGTTTATTGAGCCATGTATGTGTTTCCTACCTTGCTATGCTTGCTATGCTTAGAGTTGTGTCAGGTCTGGTTCATCTGGGTGATGGGCTAGAGTGAAATGATTATGTCGGTAATGTGAGGAATGTGTTGAACATGATTTGGTAAAGGTATCGATGAGAGGCCATGTAGGAGTACATGGTGGGTTGTTTCATTGAGGCCGTCCCTAAGAACTGAGATCTGTATGTGTGATTTAAGAATCGGCTACTACCATACATTGGGCCCGAAACCAATGGACCCTCTCGGCTTCTTAGTCACCCTAGTACTCTGTCCAGGAGTTGCAATTAGTTTATGGTGTTTGTAGGTTATGTGTTGGCGGCCGTGCGTAGTGCTGACCCTAGGGGTGGGCTATGTTGTGGTAGATACACCGTGGCCGGGTATGCCGAGCGCCCGTTTGGCGTCTCGAGACCCTGTTCACATCGTTCGGGGCCGTATGTGGAAACCTCGGGCGGACTCCCTGCGGATGGAACCTGGATAGGCGATAAACCTGGACTAGAGACTTGAGTGTTTAGGTAGGCCGTGGCCGACACCCTCGTTGGGCTTCCGCTTGAAGGTTGCCGAGTACATGTCGTGTAAACGACGGTAAGTGGTGAGAGCGTGTATGAAGAAGTACACCCCTGCAGGGTTAACATCATCTATTCGAATAGCCGCGTCCGCGGTAAAGGACTACTTGGTTGCCTATACAGTTCATAGACAAGTTAATGGTTACTAATAAAAAACTCAAGATAAGTGTGAGTACCGAGGATGGCTCTCTCGTAGGATGACGAGGGAGGATCCCCGGTGGAGTATTGTGTTGGTGATTAGTGGACTTGTGTGCGAAAACTATTTTACTAGTGGTGTCTCGTAGGATAGCTTAGCCAAGAGTCAAAGCTGGCTTGCTGCAATAACTCCACCACCTTCTTGAGAATGAGCATGTATAGTAGGTTCTGATGTAAGACTTGCCGAGTACCTTTGTACTCATGTTTGCTTAATTACTATTTTCAGATGACAACACCGCCCCCTTCGATGGGGTTTATGTAGATCTCGACGTCGATGAGTGACTTGCCACCCAGGTGGTGTTCCTGGCCATGGAGGGCCCTATGTAGATAGACAGGCTTCGAGAAGCCTTCTTTCTTTCTAGTGTCTGTACTCAGACTATTTGCTTCCACATGTGCTTGTATGCTTGTATGACTTGAGTGTCAGGTCATGTGACCCCTACCTGTATGAACATGTTATGTATGGCTCCCTGGAGCCTTTAAATAAAGTACTTGAGTTGTAGAGTTTTGTTGTGATGCCATGTTGTATTTACACATATCGAGCATATTGTGTGTATGATTGAAATGCTTGGTATGTGTGGGATCCGAAAATCTAGTTGTTTATCCTTGGCAGCCTTTCTTATGGGGAAATGTAGTATGGTGCTCCTCGAGCCATAGTAGTCCGCTACAGCCCGGTTCACCGGAGTCCTGCTAGCCCAGCACTACTGCTCAGGACACTTGACTGGCCGGCATGTGTTTCACTTCGTTCCTATGTCTGTCCCTTCGGGGAAATGTCACGCAGTGACTTCCGGAGTCCTGCCTAGCCTGCTACAGCCCGGGTTCCCTGGAGTCCTGTTAGCCCAGTGCTACAGCCCGGATTCACACGCTGATGACTGACACGCTCGATGTGATTCATGTATGCCTGTCACCTTAGGTCTGTGCCACTTTGGGTTCACGACTAGCCATGTCAGCCCGGGTTCTCTGTCATATGGATGCTAGAGACACTATCATATACGTGAGGCAAAAGCCGCAAACTGTAACACCCCGGATGTAATTTACCTTATATGTATCCCAACTCTTTGTTGGGGAACGTAGTAATTTCAAAAAAATTCCTACGCACACGCAAGATCATGGTGATGCATAGCAATGAGAGGGGAGAGTGTGATCTACGTACCCTTGTAGACCGACAGCGGAAGCGTTAGCACAACGCGGTTGATGTAGTCGTACGTCTTCACGGCCCGACCGATCAAGCACCGAAACTATGGCACCTCTGAGTTCTAGCACACGTTCAGCTCGATGACGATCTCCGGACTCCGATCCAGCAAAGTGTTGGGGAAGAGTTCCGTCAGCACAACGGCGTGGTGACGACCTTGATGTACTACCGTCGCAGGGCTTCGCCTAAGCACCGCTACAATATTATCGAGGACTATGGTGGAAGGGGGCACCGCACACGGTTAAGAATATGATCACGTGGATCAACTTGTGTGTCTAGGGGTGCTCCCTGCCTCCGTATATAAAGGATCAAAGGGGGGGTGCGGCCAGCGAGGAGAGGGCGCGCCAGGAGGAGTCCTACTCCCTCCGGGAGTAGGATCCCCCCCTTTCCTAGTTGGAATAGGATTCGGGAGGGGGGAAAGAGGAGACAGAGAAGGAAGGGGGGCGCCGGCCCCCTCTCCTTGTCCTATTCGGACTAGGGGGGAGGGGCGCGCGGCCCAGCCCTGGCCACCTCTCCTCTCTTCCACTAAAGCCCACTAAGGCCCATATACCTCCCGGGGGGTTCCGGTAGCCTCCCGGTACTCCGGTAAAATCCCGATTTCACCCGGAACACTTCCGATATCCAAAATAGGCTTCCAATATATCAAACTTTATGTCTCGACCATTTCGAGACTCCTCGTCATGTCCGTGATCACATCCGGGACTCGGAACAAACTTCGGTACATCAAAATGCATAAACTCATAATATAACTGTCATCGAAACCTTAAGCGTGCGGACCCTACGGGTTCGAGAACAATGTAGACATGACCGAGACACGTCTCCGGTCAATAACCAATAGCGGAACCTGGATGCTCATATTGGCTCCTACATATTATACGAAGATCTTTTATCGGTCAGACCGCATAACAACATACGTTGTTCCCTTTGTCATCGGTATGTTACTTGCCCAAGATTCGATCGTCGGTATCTTAATACCTAGTTCAATCTCGTTACCAGCAAGTCTCTTTACTCGTTCCGTAATACATCATCTCACAACTAACTCATTAGTTGCAATGCTTATGTGATGTGCATTACCGAGAGGGCCCAGAGATACCTCTCCGACAATCGGAGTGACAAATCCTAATCTTGAAATACGCCAACCCAACATGTACCTTTGGAGACACCTGTAGAGCTCCTTTATAATCACCCAGTTACGTTGTGACGTTTGGTAGCACACAAAGTGTTCCTCCGGCAAACGGAAGTTGCATAATCTCATAGTCATAGGAACATGTATAAGTCATGAAGAAAGTAATAGCAACATACTAAACGATCGGGTGCTAAGCTAATGGAATGGGTCATGTCAATCACATCATTCTCCTAATGATGTGATCTCGTTAATCAAATAACAACTCTTTTGTTTATGGTTACGAAACATAACCATCTTCGATTAACGAGCTAGTCAAGTAGAGGCATACTAGTGACACTCTGTTTGTCTATGTATTCACACATGTATTATGTTTCCGGTTAATACAATTCTAGCATGAATAATAAACATTTATCATGATATAAGGAAATAAATAATAACTTTATTATTGCCTCTAGGGCATATTTCCTTCACTCTTGCCGTTTCCGGCCTAAGTTATTTTATTTTTCCTCGGGTTCGGGTTTTTGTCTCTGTGTGTTGTTGCCTTTGTCATGCATCTCATATCATGTCATCATGTGCATTGCGTTTGCATACGTGTTCGTGTCATGCATCCGAGCATGTTCCCCGTTGTCCGTTTTGCATTCCGGCGCTCCTATCTCCTCCGGTGCCCCTTTCTACCTTTTTTCATGTGTGGGGGTTAATCATTTTCGGATTGGACCGAGACTTGCCATGCGGCCTTGGATTACTACCGGTAGACCGCCTGTCAAGTTTCGTACCATTTGGACTTCGTTTGATACTCCAACGGTTAACCGAGGGTCCGAAAAGGCCTCATTTGTGTTGCAGCCCAACACCCTTCCAATTTGGCCCAAAACCCACCTAAACCCTCTCCATCACCTAGAGCATTTGATCACGATCGCGTGGCCGAAAACCGCACCTCATTTGGAGCTTCCTAGCTCCCCCTATGCCTATATATAGACCCTCCCCCAAAAATCCCGGGTCTTCTACCACCCTAACCCTAGATCTTTCCCTCTCGCCGCGCCGGGCACGTCCGGTCCGGCCGGACACGCCGCCGCCACCAATCGCCGCCTGCCCCGTGGCCTCCCCGCTGGCCACCACCGCGCGCGGCCCGCCCGGCCCGCGTTGGGTCGGTCTTCTCCTGCGCCGGTGACGCACCTCGCCGGGCCGACCCCGCCGCCTCTTCCGACCACCGCGCCGGCCGCCGCGCCCCTTGCCGGCGTCGACCGCCGACCCCGCTGCCTCTCCGCTAGGCGCAGTGCCGCCCCGCTGCTCTGGTGACCCGCGGCCACCGCCTCCTCGCCGTCCGTGCCACAGGCGCCGGCGACCTCGCCTCCCCGCCTCTTCCTCATCCCTGGCCGGCGAGCCCAACTCCGGCCGGTGAACTGCTGCTATAGTGCGCATGAATAGTATTGTGAACCGGATCTGGATCGGGAGCACAGTAAACCCTAGATCCACTAGGGTTGACTTTCCCCTCTCCCCTTATTTTTTTTCCATCTTCATCATGCCGTATCTCTGCATCCGTAACTCCAATTTGCGCGTGTAGCATATCAAAATGTTCGTCTCGACGAGTACATCATTTCATCTCATTGCATCATTTCCATTTGAGCTCATCTTGATGCCCGAAATGCTGTTGGAAGAGGGCTATGTGGTGAATTTGTCAGATCTGTTTCATCAAATAGATATTTGTCATTTTTGCCATGATTAATGTGTGCATGCTATGCTCCTGAGCTCTACACGTGTTTTGTTATATGCCATGCCATCTTTACAGAGGTGCTTGCCATGTATTTTTGTGATATGTGTGGTGACTAGCATATAGTTTTCATGCTCTAAAGTGTGCTTCCTGATGATAAATTCCAGACTTGTGTTAATTTCACTGTCTGAAACCTGTTATCATTTGCACTTTTGCCATGCTTGTTTGAACCTGTTAATGGATGATTTAGCCGTAGCTCAGTGTTCATCTTTTGTCAAGCATCATGAATGGATCCCTGCCATGTATTTTTTTGTCATGTTTGAGTGCTGTAGCATATTTATCTTGATGCATTTAGATGACTACTTGTTGATTATCGCAGACCGGTGCCATATTTGTCTTGCTTGGCATTTCCAAACCGTGCATCCGATTCCAGTGATCTTTATATCGATTTCAACTGAAATCACCTCACCTTTCCAGTGGCACTCTCGGATTTCCACGTTGAGGCCAGGTTCAATCATTCCTTGTCAAATCTTGCATATGCATCGCATACCGCATCCCGCATAGCATACCATGCTTGCATCATGTTGTTTGAGCATTGCACGTGGTTGATTGTGTTCCGTTTGCTTGTTGTTCTTGTTTGGGTAGAGCCGGGAGATGAGCTCGTGAACTAGGAGCCCGTTGAGTTCGCTTAAGAGGATCCAGTCAACTTTGACAACTTTGCAGGCAAGATGATCATACCCTCGAAATCACTTCTATCTTTGCTTGCTAGATGCTCGCTCTTTTGCTATGCCTATGCTACGATACCTACCACTTGCTTATTATGCCTGCCAAATTGCCATGTCAAACCTCTAACCCACCATGTCCTAGCAAACCGTTGATTGGCTATGTTACCGCTTTGCTCAGCCCCTCTTATAGCGTTGCTAGTTGCAGGTGAAGATTGGAGATCGTTCCTTGTTGGAACATCGTTTATTGTTGGGATATCACCATATTATCTTGTTTATATTAATGCACCTACATACTTGGTAAAGGGTGGAAGGCTCGGCCTTTTGCCTAGTGTTTTGTTCCACTCTTGCCGCCCTAGTTTCCGTCATATCGGTGTTATGTTCCCGGATTTTGCATTCCTTACGCGGTTGGGTTATAATGGGAACCCCTTGACAGTTCGCCTTGAATAAAACTCCTCCAGCAATGCCCAACCTTGGTTTTACCATTTGCCACCTAGCCTCTTTTTCCCTTGGGTTTTCGGAGCTCGAGGGTCATCTTTATTTAACCCCCCCCCCCGGGCCAGTGCTCCTCTGAGTGTTGGTCCAAACTAGAGCCCCTTGCAGCGCCACCTCAGGGAAACTCGAGGGTTGGTTTTAGTTGTACGGATTGCTTATCCGAGTGTGCCCTGAGAACGAGATATTTGCAGCTCCTATCGGGATTTGTCGTCACATTCGGGCAGTGTTGCTGGACTTGATTTACCATTGTCGAGGATGTCTTGTAAAACCGGGATGCCGAGTCTAATCGGTATGTCTCGGGAGAAGGAATATCCTTCGTTGACCGTGAGAGCTTGTGATTGGCTAAGTTAGGACTCCCCTGCAGGGATTTGAACTTTCGAAAGTCGTGCCCGCGGTTATGAGCAGATGGGAATTTGTTAATGTCCGGTTGTAGATAACATGAAACTTAACTTAATTAAAATGAATCAACCTCATGTGTAACCGTGATGGTCTCTTCTCGGCGGAGTCCGGAAAGTGAACACGGTGTTGGAGTAATGCTTGACGTAGGTTGTTCTAGGATCACTTCTTGATCATAGTCGTTCGACCTTGCTTTTTCCTTCACTTCTCGCTCTCTTTTGCGTATGTTAGCCACCATATATGCTAGTCGCTTGCTGCAACTCCACATCATTCCTTGCCTTACCTATAAGCTTAAATAGTCTTGATCGCGAGGGTGTGAGATTGCTAAGTCCCCGTGACTCACAATTTACTTCCAAAACCAGATGCAGGGACCGATGATACCGTTCCAGACGATGCGCTTGAGCTCAAGTGGGAGTTCGATGAAGACTCTCGTCGTTACTATGTGTCTTTCCCAGATGATCAGTAGTGGTGCCCAGTTGGGGCGATCGGGGACTTTATCGCATGTGGGGGTTGATCTTTATTTTGGTACCGTAGTCGGACCATGAGTGTATTGGATGATTGTAATGTTATTCATGTATTTGTGTGACGTGGCGAGTGTAAGCCAACTATGTACCTTTTCCCCTTTTATCTATTTACATGTGTTGCTGTGAAGATTACCTTACTTGCGACATTGCTTTCAATGCGGTTATGCCTCTAAGTCGTGCTTCGACATGTAGGAGATATAGCCGCATCGAGGGCGTTACAAGTTGGTAATCAGAGCCTTCCCCGACCTTAGGAGCCCCCTGCTTGATCGAATCGTTGGCGTTGTTGTGTCTAGAAAAATGTTTTGAGTCATTTAGGAATTATATATCAGAGAGTTAGGAATTCTTTTTACTCCCCAGTCCCTTCATCGCTCTGGTGAGGCATCCTGACGTAGAGTTTTGACTCTTATCTTCTCAAATTTCACTAAAAAAATTTAGGATCACACGGGTATCTTGGAATCGTTCTGATCGATTTGTGACGAGAATATTGTTCTTGGTGCCTCCTGTCATTTAGGGGTTGTGGCAGTGTCCCGGGGAGTTGAGCTCCGAGGTGTTGTCGTCACAATTTTATCGTTGAGATTCTGGAATACCTGAGTTTCGCCGACATCGAAAATCTCTTTTTATGCAGTTGTTGGTGAGATAACCTCAACGCCACCCAATACTGGGGTGGGAGTTCGGGAGTATTGCCATAACTTGTATAACAGATGCTTTTCGAAGGTTGAGGTAGATGATTTCCGAAGGTTTCTCGGTTATGTGTTGAAGGATGGATACAGCTGGATGTAGGATTTGCTAGATTTGGGTGAGATATTATGCTTCCCCTGTATCCCCAACACCTGATTGAATAATCGGAAAGGTTCGGGAGTTTCATAGGTGGGAATTCTTGTAGCTCTAGTTCTTCTTCCGCGGATATTTGGTTTGGGATTGGGTAATCCTCACCAAGTATTCGTTCTTGTCCATACCTTGTTTTTTATTCTTCTACCTCAATTCTAAGTGGCCTCTCAATTTATGGATATGTGACCATTTCGATTGGAATGCATTCGTTCATTTGGTTCGGATGTGAAGACTATGTTGCAATTTCAACCCATTTGATTCAGCTTCAATATTTGTCTGTCAATGTGCTAACAGATGTCAACCTCTTCAGGATGGCTCCTCCAATGCGCATGACTCCGAATCCTGATCCGCCACCACCACCTCCACCTCCGGAGGGATGGCAAGCTGTGATGGCCGCTACCAATGCAAACACGCAGCTGATCATGCAACTTCTTCAAGAGCGCAACCAAGGGAACCAGGGCCATGGCAACAATCAGAACCACTTTGCTACACTCAACCAGTTCCTTGCTAACCAGCCAAAGACCTTCAGCAATTGTGTTGAGGCAACGGACGCTGATGATTGGCTCGTGGACATATGCAAGCATTTCGAGTGCAGTAACGTCAGGCCTGAGGACTTTGTCAAGTTCGCCTCCTTCCAACTCAAAGACTAAGCTGCAGAATGGTTTCAGCAGTACAAAGGTTCCAGAGGAGGCCGTGTGATTACCTGGGATGAATTCCGTCAAAACTTCAAAGCTCATCATATTCCTCAGAGCGTGGTTGAAAGCAAGCGTGAGGAATTCCGCAACCTGAAGCAAGGCACTATGTCTGTTTACGAGTACAACAAGATGTTTCAGAAGCTCGCCCGTTTTGTTAAGCAAGACGTCCCTGACGAGAAGAGTATGATATACCAGTTCAGGGGTGGTCTCAGAGAAGAAATCCAGTTAGCTCTCGTCCTCTTTGAGCCCAAGAGGTACGATGAGTTTTACAACATGGCAATGAAGCAAGAGACTGCTCAACTAAAGTGTGATGCTTCCAAGAAGCGAGTCAGAGATGCTACTCCTTCTTCCTCAACTCAAGTGGCTAAGCAGCAGAAGTATTGGCTTCCTCCTCCTCCGTTCCGTAAGCCTTATCAGCAGAAGAGCAAAGGTGGCAGTGGATCTTCCCACCCACCCAACCCTGGCTTTCAGAACAAGTCTTCATCTCAAGCTCCAAGATCGAGTGCTCCGTATCACCGTCCGCTCTCGGAGGTCACGTGCAACAAGTGCCAACAGAAGGGTCACTATGCCAACAAATGTTTCAATCAGAGGCATCTCCCTCCTCCTCCTCCTCCTGTGAGATCGGCAAGTACAGCTGCGGTCAAGCATAACCCCAAGTACGCCAAGGTCAACATGGTGAATGCAGCTCAGGCAGAGGACTCGTCAGATGTCATCATGGGTAACCTTCCTGTTAACGATATTCCTGCAAGAGTTCTTTTTGACACTGGTGCATCGCATTGTTTCATCTCGAGACCTTTTGCATCTAAGAATGATTTTGTTACTCAAGTGTTGCCGAAACCGTTGGCTATTGTCTCTCCGTCCCGTCAGGTGACTTCTCGAGTATGCGTACCGGTTGTTTCAATCACATTGGGTGACTATAAGTTCTTGTCTTCTCCAAATGTTCTTGGTGACTCAGATATTGATCTTATTCTCGGAATGGATTGGATTTCTAAGCACAAGGCTCAGCTTGATTGTGCAGCCAGGCAGATTCAATTGATTCATTCGTCTGAGGATGTAATTGTCTTTGCCGCTCGTGATGATACCATCTGTCTGTTTTCTCTCAATGAGAAGGGTGAACTGGATGCCATCTCTCAAATTCCGGTCATTTGCGAATATCAAGATGTCTTTCCAGAAGAGCTTCTAGGAATGCCTCCGCACCGGCCAGTTGAATTTGTCATCGATCTTGAGCCTGTTACAGAACCTGTTTGCAAACGTCTTTACAAGCATGGACCTGAAGAGTTGAAGGAGCTGAAGAAGCAACTCGATGTACAAGAGCATATGGGTCTCATCCGACCTAGTTCTTCTCCGTGGGGTTGTGGAGTTCTTTTTGTGAAGAAGAAGGATGGAACGGACCGACTTTGTGTTGACTACCGTCCATTGAACAAGAAGACTATAAAGAACAAGTACCCACTTCCCAACATCAACGAGATGTTCGAACAACTCCAAGGTGCTCAAGTATTCTCCAAGCTCGATCTCCGTATGGGCTATCACCAGATTCGAATTCGTGAGCAAGGTATCCCCAAGACGGCATTCAGAACATGCTATGGTTCATATGAATACACTGTCATGTCTTTTGGCCTCGTCAACGCTCCTCCGACTTTCTCTCGCATAATGAACTTCATCTTCAACGCCTACACAAATGACTTCGTCTTGGTCTACCTCGATGACATTTTGGTCTTTTCCAAGAACAAGGAAGATCATGCCAAGCACTTGCGTTTGGTGCTTGATAAGCTCAGAGAACATCAGTTCTATGCCAAGTTTTCAAAGTGCGAGTTTTGGCTCGATGAGGTTCTCTATCTTGGGCATATCATCTCTGCCAAGGGCATAGCGGTGAATCCTGAGAAGGTGTCTGCAATTGTGAATTGGGAACCACCTCAGAACGTGAAGCAACTCCACAGCTTCCTTGGTCTCGCAAGCTACTGTCGAAGGTTCATTGAGAACTTTTCAAAGATCGCGAAGCCGCTTTCCAACCTTCTACAGAAGCATGTGAAGTACGTTTGGTCTCCTGAATGTGAAATCGCTTTCAACACCTTGAAAGAGAAATTAGTCACTGCTCCAGTTCTGACTCCTCCTGATGAATCCAAACCGTTCGAGGTCTTTTGTGATGCCTATCTTCAAGGTCTTGGTGCAGTGTTGATGCAAGAGAAGAAAGTTGTGGCTTATACCTCTCGCTAGTTGAAGCCCAATGAAAAGAACTACCCCACTCATGACCTTGAGTTAGCGGCAGTTGTGCATGCTCTTTTGACTTGGAGACATCTCTTATTGGGAAGAAAAGTGGACATCTTCACTGACCACAAGAGTCTCAAGTACATCTTCACTCAGCCTAATCTCAACCTCAGGCAGACTCGTTGGGTCGAAATGATTCAAGAGTATAATCCGAGTATCAAATATACTCCAGGAAAGGCCAATGTAATTGCTGACGCATTGAGCAGGAAGGCTTACTGCAACAGTCTGATTCTCAAGCCTTACCAACCCGAGCTTTGTGAAGCTTTCCGCAAAATCAACCTGCAAGTTGTTCCTCAAGGTTTCCTCGCCAACCTTCAAGTCTCTCCTACTTTCGAAGACCAGATTCGCGAGGCTCAACTTCTTGATGCTATGGTGAAGAAGGTGAAGATTGGGATTGCCAAGAGTCAATCCAAGTACAAGTGTTACCGCCTTGATGACAATGATACTCTCTTCTTCGAGGATCGCATTGTTGTGCCTAAAGGTGACCTTCGTAAAGTCATTATGAACAAGTCTCACAATTCTCTCCTCTCTATACACCCTGGAAGTACGAAGATGTACCAGGACCTCAAGCAGGCGTATTGGTGGACTTGAATGAAGCGCGAGATTGCTCAGTTCGTGAATGAATGTGATGTCTGCAGAAGAGTGAAGGCAGAACACCAACGACCAGCTGGTCTCCTCCAACCTCTTGCCATTCCAGCATGGAAGTTTGACCACATTGAGATGGACTTCGTGACGGGATTTCCAAAGTCCAAGCGTGGCAATGATGCTATATTCGTTGTCATCGACAAACTCACTAAAGTGGCTCATTTTGTGCCTATCAAAGAGTCTATCACTGCAGCTCAATTGGTGGAGCTTTATACCTCTCGGATTGTCTCTCTGCACGGCATTCCGCAGTTGATTTCTTCAGATCGTGGCAGCATCTTCACCTCAAAGTTTTGGGATTCTTTTCAGAAGGCCATGGGCACCAACATCCATTTCAGCACAGCTTTTCATCCTCAAACTAGCGGCCAAGTCGAGCGTGTCAATCAGGTTCTTGAAGATATGCTCAGGGCTTGCATTATCTCTTTCGGTATGAAGTGGGAAGATTGTCTTCCATTTGCCGAGTTCTCCTACAACAACAACTTCCAAGCGAGTTCGGGCAAGGCCCCATTTGAAATTCTCTATGGCAGGAAGTGCCGTACTCCTCTCAACTGGTCAAAGACCGGTGAACGTCAACTTCTTGGAAATGACTTGATCACAGAGGCAGAAGAGATGTGTAAAAGTCATTCGCGATAACCTCAAAGCAGCGCAATCGCGCCAGAAGAGCTACTATGATAGTAAGCATCGTGATTTGACTTTCGAGATCGGAGACCATGTTTACCTCCGCGTCTCTCCAATGAAAGGTACTCGTCGCTTCAGTATCAAAAGGAAAGATTTCCCCTAGATACGTGGGTCCTTTCAAGATCGTCAGCAAGAGAGGCGATCTCGCCTATCAACTCGAGCTTCCCTCCAACTTTGCAAATGTGCACAACGTGTTCCATGTCTCTCAGCTTCGCAAGTGCTTCAAGACCCCTGACCGCACCGTCAACTTCGAAGACATTGATCTCCAAGAAGACCTTTCTTATCGTGAGCACCTAGTTGCTATTCTTGAAGAAACTGAGCGCAAGACTCGCAATAATTCAATCCAATTCCTCAAAGTCAAGTGGTCACACCATTCCGACCGTGAAGCCACATGGGAACGCGAGGATCACCTCCATTCTGAGTACCCGGCGTTTTTCCAGTCCTAGATCTCGGGACGAGATCCTTTCGTAGTGGTGGAGTGTTGTAACACCCCGGATGTAATTTACTTTATATGTATCCCAACTCTTGTCGTTTCTGGTCTAAGTTATTTTATTTTTCCTCGGGTTTGGGTTTTTGTCTCCATGTGTTGTTGCCTTTGTCATGCATCTCATATCATGTCATCATGTGCATTGCATTTGCATACGTGTTCGTCTCATGCATCCGAGCATTTTCCCCATTGTCCGTTTTGCATTCCGGCGCTCCTATCTCCTCCGATGCCCCTTTCTACCTCTTTTTGTGTGTGGGGGTTAAACATTTTTGGATTGGACTAAGACTTTCCATGCGGCCTTGGTTTACTACCGGTAGACCGCCTGTCAAGTTTCGTACCATTTGGACTTCGTTTGATACTCCAACGGTTAACCGAGGGTCCGAAAAGGCCTCGTTTGTGTTGCAGCCCAACACCCTTCCAATTTGGCCCAAAACCAACCAAAACCCTCTCCATCACCTAGAGCATTCGATCACGATCGCGTGGCCGAAAACCGCACCTCATTTGGAGCTTCCTAGCTCCCCCTATGCCTATATATAGATCCTTACCCGAAAATCCCTGGTCTTCTACCACCCTAACCCTAGATCTTTCCCTCTCGCCGCGCCGGACACGTCCGGTCCGGCTGGACACGCCGCCGCCACCAATCGCCGCCTGCCACGTGGCCTCCCTGCCGGCCACCACCGCACGCGGGCCGCCCGGCCCGCGTTGGGCCCCCGAGGCCCGGGCCACCACCGCCGTTGCCCAGGTCGGTCTTCTCCCGCGCCGGCGACGCACCTCGCTGGGCTGACCCCGCCGCCTCTTCTGACCACTACGCTGGCCGCCGCGCCCCTCGCCGGCATCGACCGCCGACCCCGCCGCCTCTCCGCCAGGCGCAGTGCCGCCCCGCCGCTCCGGTGACCCGCGGCCCCCGCCTCCTCGCCGTCCGTGCCGCAGGCGCCGGCGACCTCACCTCCCCGCCTCTTCCTCATCCCCGGCCGGCGAGCCCAACTCCAGCCGGTGAACTGCTGCTACAGTGCGCGTGAACAGTACCACGACCCGGATCTGGATCGGGAGCACAGTAAACCCTAGATCCAGTAGGGTTGACTTTCCCCTCCCCTTATATTTTTTGCCATCTTCATCATGTCGTATCTCTGCATCCATAACTCCGATTTGCGCGTGTAGCATATCAAAATGTTCGCCTCGACGAGTACATCATTTCACCTCATTGCATCATTTTAGTTTGAGCTCACCTTGATGCCCGAAATGTGGTTGGAATAGGGCTATGTGGTGAATTTGTCAGATCTGTTTCATCAAATAGATATTTGTCATTTTTGCCATGATTAATGTGTGCATGCTATGCTCCTGAGCTCTACATGTGTTTTGTTATATGCCATGCCATCTTTACATAGGTGCTTGCCATGTATTTTTGTGATATGTGTGGTGACTAGCACAAGCTTGTCCTGATTTTGTCGTTATGCCATATGTTCATGTTGTTTCCTAGTGATTCGTGCCTCTTTTGAGGATTATCAGTAAGGATGTTTTGTTAACATTGTGGTTATCTATCCATCCATGTCTTTGTTTGCATTTATGTAGCAACCTAGCTTGAGTCAATCGAGCTCTACTTTTGCTATATCGCGAATCCTGGCAGATTGTTGACATGTTTAGCGATTTACCGAGGATGTTGCTATTGATCCGTGCATGCTATGATGTTGTTCTTGCCATGTCTAGCTTTTATGCCATGTTTTCTTGATGGGTGTATGCTTAGTTTGTCATGCCATGCTCTATAGTGAGTGCATCTATCTCGTTAACATGCCTACTCGTTAACTGATTTGCATGCTCCAGTTTTTCACTAAGTCTGAGATCTGTTTATGTTTTCGCCATGTTCACATGCTTGCAATTGTATTTTTCTGATCCCATTTGGCTAAAGGTCACTAAGGGACTTTTATTAAGTGCTTTGAGTAGCTTCATGCCATGCCTTGCTTTGCCATGTTAAGTTCCTGTATCATATAGTTTTCATGCTCTAAAGTGTGCTTCCTGATGATAAATTCCAGACTTGTGTTAATTTCACTAAGTCTGAAACCTGTTATCATTTGCACTTTTGCCATGCTTATTTGAACGTGTTAGTGGATGATTTATCCGTCGCTCAGTGTTCATATTTTGTCAAGCATCATGAATGGATCCCTGCCATGTATTTTTTTGTCATGTTTGAGTGCTGTAGCATACTTATCTTGATGCATTTAGATGACTATTTGCTGATTATCGTAGACCGGTGCCATATTTGTTTTGCTTGCCATTTGCAAACCGTGCATCAGATTTTGGTGATCTTCATATCAATTTCAACCGAAATCACCTCACCTTTCCAGTGGCACTCTTGGATTTCCATGTTGAGGCCAGGTTCAATCATTTCTTGTCAAATCTTGCATATGCATCGCATACCGCATCCCGCATAGCATACCATGCTTGCATCATGTTGTTTGAGCATTGCACGTGGTTGATTGTGTTCCGTTTGCTTGTTGTTCTTGTTTGGGTAGAGCCGGTAGACGAGTTCATGAACGAGGAGCCCATTGAGTTCGCTTACGATGATCTAGTCAACTCTGACAACTTTGCAGGCAAGATGATCATACCCTCGAAATCACTTCTATCTTTGCTTGCTAGATGCTCGCTCTTTTGCTATGCCTTTGCTACGATACCTACCACTTGCTTATCATGCCTCCCAAATTGCCATGTCAAACCTCTAACCCACCATGTCCTAGCAAACCGTTGATTGGCTATGTTACCGCTTTGCTCAGCCCCTCTTATAGCGTTGCTAGTTGTAGGTGAAAATTGGAGATCGTTCCTTGTTGGAACATCGTTTATTGTTGGTATACCACCATATTATCTTGTTTATCTTAATGCACCTATATACTTGGTAAAGGGTGGAAGGCTCGGCCTTTTTCCTAGTGTTTTGTTCCACTCTTGCCGCCCTAGTTTGCGTCATATCGGTGTTATGTTCCCGGATTTTGCGTTCCTTACGCGGTTGGGTTATAATGGGAACCCCTTGACAGTTAACCTTCAACAAAACTCCTCCAGCAATGCCCAACCTTGGTTTTACCATTTGCCACCTAGCCTCTTTTTCCCTTGGGTTTCTGGAGCCCAAGAGTCATCTTTATTTAAACCCCCCCGGGCCAGTGCTCCTCTGAGTGTTGGTCCAAACTAGAGCCCATTGCAGCGCCACCTCGGGGAAACTCAAGGGCTGGTTTTAGTTGTACGGATTGTTTATCCGAGTGTGCCCTGAGAAAGAGATATGTGCAGCTCCTATCGGGATTTGTCAGCACATTCGGGCGGTGTTGCTGGACTTGTTTTACCATTGTCGAGGATGTCTTGTAAAACCGGGATGCCGAGTCTGATCGGAATGTCTTGGGATAAGGAATATGCTTCGTTGACCGTGAGAGCTTGTGATGGGCTAAGTTGGGACTCCCCTGCAGGGATTTGAACTTTCGAAAGCCGTGCCCGCGGTTATGGGCAGATGGGAATTTGTTAATGTCCGATTGTAGATAACATGAAACTTAACTTAACTAAAATGAATCAACCACGTGTGTAACCGTGATGGTCTCTTCTTGGCGGAGTCCGGGAAGTGAACACGGTGTTGGAGTAATGCTTGACGTAGGTTGTTCTAGGATCACTTCTTGATCATAGTTGTTTGACCATGCTTTTGCCTTCTCTTCTCGCTCTCTTTTGCGTATGTTAGCCACCATATATGCTAGTCGCTTGCTGTAGGTCCACATCATACCTTGCCTTACCTATAAGCTTAAATAGTCTTGATCGCGAGGGTGTGAGATTCTGAGTCCCCGTGACTCACAGTTTACTTCCAAAACCAGATGCAGGGACCGATGATACCGTTCCAGACGATGCGCTTGAGCTCAAGTGGGAGTTCAATGAAGACTCTCGTCGTCACTATGTTTCTTTCCCAGATGATCTGTAGTGGTGCCCAGTTGTCGGTGGGAACGACACCTATGGGATCACAAGAATCCCTAATGTGGTTAGCGGGGCGCGGGGTCATGAGAAGAGCGGATCTAACAGGTACCACACGGTTCGTTTATCCAGGTTCGGGCCGCGAGGATGCGTAAAACCCTACTCCTGCTTTGGTGGATTGTATATCTGTGTTCTGGAGCTAGCTATGGGGCGTGAGGAGCTCCAAAAAACCGAATCCTTCTCTTGGTCGCCTCGGGCCTCCTTTTATAGAAAAAGGGGTTGCCACAGTGGCACACGGGAGGTGGAAAGGGTATAGTGATGCGGGGTTATCCCTCGCATTACATGACAAGGCGCATTTAACGCGTCTTGCTTAGGTATCCTTGCTTTATCGGGGACGGGGGAGAGACCTGTCTCGTCCGTCGCTGCTCTTTCTTGTGTCGACACGCGCCCTGGCCAGCACGCCTGCGATGCCATGTAGGTAGGTAGGCAGCTGAGGTGGCGCAGCGGTGGGTCTTCACGAAGATCTGCATGCCGCCACGCAGGTGCCTGCCCAGCTGGTTGGGTCGGCAGCTGCATGCGAACGATGGTGGAGGTTTAGTCGGCGTGGGCCTGATGGTGGCTCTGCGGGTGTCCTCGGGAAGGGCCTTGCCGGGGCCCCGGCAAGGGTCTTGCCGAGGCGCCTGCTGTCATCCCCGGCAAGGCGCTTGCCGGGGGCCTTGTGGTCTTCCTCGGCTGGGATCCCGCCAAGGGTTATTGTCTCCTTAGTGTGTATCTGATCTTGAATGTCTTTACAAAGATCTGCACGCCGCCACGGGGATGTCTCCCGAATCCTTGCCCTTTGGGAGCAGTGGACTCAAGGGTGATTTGCTCCATAGGCGCGGGATGAGTCGTCGCGGCAAGGGTCTTGCCGGGGCTGCTAGAACTATCTCCCGGCAAGGATCTCGCCGGGGGAGTCCGCTTCGTCCCCTTTGCTCTTCGTGGTCTTGGCCTTGGCGTCGTAGTTCTCTTGAGCTTCGGTCTTACCCTGGCTCACCTCCCTTGCCTTGCCTGGTGTGGTGGTGCCTGTGGCTCAGACTGCCCGTGCATAGTTTTATGGGTACAAAAAGTGTACCCCTCTTTTTGTCCACCGATATGAGCCCCCGGGCATGGGCCACACATAAGCGCAACGCGTTGTTGGGCTAGGACCAAAAACGGTGCGCGGGCAGGCGGGGCAGTTTTTACCGCGGTAAGGTTCTTCACGCGCGGCGCTTCCCACGACTCCCACGCATGGCGCGGAGTGGGGAGGCGCGTGTGACATGGGCGGCAAGCATGGGGTTGGTTCCCGCAGGCATGCGTCACATCGTAGTAAAGGGGCGGTTCGCGCCTTCCCCATAAACGGAGGGAGGCGTGGAGGCGCGGCCCATTTACTGAATGGGGCTGAGGCGCGGTCTTCAAGGCGTCCACTCCCCACGATCACGGGGTGGGGAGTGGTTGTCTGACCCGTCCCCTCGGTTCTGCATGTTCGCCATGTGTCTCCCATGCGTCTGGGGTGGCAAACGGTGGAGGCGGGAAACCGGGCCGTCGCTGGTTGGCGCGGCGGGTCGGTCCTGGCTCCCTGCGCCTTCCGTATCTTGATTGTCCGAGCGGGGCGGCCGAGCGCCAACCCCGATCCTTTATAAAGAGCGGGAGGGAGGGATGGTGTCCCGCATTGTTTCATCTTCTTCTTCCTTCAGCTTCTGCTCCTCCCTTCCATCCGTCATGGAGAGAGGGAATCCCGGTCCTTCAATAGTGTCGGTGAGGGTCGCTGCTCAACAACACGTCCCTCCTTCTCCTGCGCCTGCGGTGGCAGAGCCAGCCGCGAGGGGAAGGGGGAGGGGGCGAGGCCGTGGGTGAGGCCGGGGCGCTCGGGGAAGAGGAGGATGGGGTGGCGCGTCGGCCTCGCCTCCGCCAGCAGCTCCTCCTCCAATGGAGGGCCATGTTGGGGATGACCCTTGTGAGTTCTTCGTCATGCTGCGCCGGCCGCCGCGCTGTCGCCTTCGTCTCCCGACTCCATTTGCACGGGAGATGGAGTTGGATCCGCCAGAATCGTTGTGGCTGCACATGAGGGGTTGCGGGATCAGTGGCGCGTGGGTCCGCGTCGACTTCCCCGCCCTCACGTGATGTATCTTTGTTGGGGATGGAAGACGTTTGCTCATATCCACCGCTTGACGGAGGGGCTCACTCTCCATTTTAAGCTGATGGAGGGTGGCCTTCTCTCCGTCAAGGTCTTCGGGTGCTTTGAGACCCGTGCATGGTGCTGCGTGGAGAGCTCTTCTGATAGTGAAGACTCCTCCTCGGGCGGGAGTGACGAGGAGGACAGCGGCAGCGACGATGAGGGTAGTAGGCGGCAGGATGACGGGTCATATTAGGTGTCGGGTGCCGCTCCGTGCGGCACCGGCGACCCCATCATCCGCGTCGCCGGCTCCCTGAACTTCTCGGGGTCGTCTCCTCGGGTGGCTGGCATTGGGAGGCTGCGGAAGAAGAAGAGGGCGGGCGACAAGGCCTTCAAGTCAGAGTACGCGGGCACCGACGCCTTCGACGCGTGCTGACGTCCTGCCGCCTCGTCTTCAATCTCTGCTTCCAGCGCCGCCATCACCATCCAGCCTTTGGACGGCCACCAAGATGTTCTCTTGGTGTCTTCTGCCACCCATAGCTCGCCTAGGCGCTCCTTTTGTCCCTTTCGCCTCCTTGACTTGCCTCCTGAGGAGAGGGACAAGAAAGGGATTACGGGCACCTTATCTCTTTTTAGTTTGTAAGCCTTCAGGCCTTTGTTGAATTTAAAACTTGTAATCCCATCATTCATGTTTTTCATTCCCTATGGACTGTACCTGAGTGGAATGTTTTTTTAATGAAAAAGGGATGCTTGCCGGGTCATTTGTTTGCGGGTGGAACCCACAACAAGGAGTAAATCCTTGATATCTTCAAGATAAACATTTCCTTGCCCGGCAACAGGCCTTGTCATCTCCCCACATCGCTCGACCTTCCTCACACCTTTGGCGGAGGTAGGGATGAGGCAGGTTCAGGCTCCTTGTTTCATCCTTTCGGTGCCGCGACTACGACCAAACTTGGCCCCAGGAACGAGCCCTAGGGCCTAGAGTTATGGGAGCACGGTAGCTTAGGGGAAAACGAGGTTTCACATACCTCAGTCCAGAATGGCATGGATGATAAGGGATGAAGAACTTATCTGAAGCTGCAGTCCCCGGCAACCCTGGTTCGCCGTGGGTGAATCTTTGCTCTTGCAGCCCCCGGCAATACTGGCTTGCCGGGGGCTAGATGCTGGTCTGTTCCTCTTTTTTTTATTCTCCCCAAGTGGTTCGGCACGGATATCTGTGTGTCTTGTGAACCAAAGAAGACAAAAGAAAGACAAAGAGACTCACACTCGACCTCTAAGCTAGGGGTTAGTCGCCGCTAAGCACTATCAACCCTAACCAAGGACGAGACTCGACCTAGCATGCATGCTATAACTTAGGGCCCCAGCGCTTCATTTACTTATGCTCAGGGTCTGCGCCTGGCTTTGTACAAAGGGTTACATGCGTCATCGGCAAGGCTCGTACAAAAGGTGGCTTGCCGGGGGGCCCGACAAGCCGCGCCTCACGGGTAAAACTTGCGAAGATGCTCAATGTTCCAGGAATTACTCACCAGAACGGCATCTTCGGTCTCCAGGCGGACTGCGCCGGGCCTGGTGACTCGTATTACCCGATAAGGGCCTTCCCACTTTGGCGTCAACTTGTTGGAATTCTTGGCCGATTGAACGCGCCGAAGAACAAGGTCGCCTTCCTCCAAGCTTCGGGCATGAACCTTGCGGCTATGGTAGCGGCGCAAGGCTTGCTGCTAGCGCGCTGCTCTCACAGCCGCCCGAAGACGATCTTCCTCAAGGAGCCTTGCGTCATCTTGCTGCAATTGCTCTTGCTCAAGCTCGTCATAAGCGAGTACTCGAGGTGACCCGTATATGAGTTCCGTGGGGAGAACTGCTTCTGCCCCGTATACCAGGGCAAAGGGTGTCTGGCCGGTGGCTCGATTTGGTGTCGTTCTGATTGACCAAAGAACCGCCAGCAATTCATCAATCCAGCGCCTTCCACTCTTGCGCAGTCTGTCAAAGGTCTTTGTCCTCAGGCCTCGCAGTACTTCAATATTTGCCCTCTCAGCTTGACCATTGCTTCGTGGGTGAGCAACGGAAGTGAAATAGACCTTGCTGCCGAGGTCTTGAATATATTGCATGAAGGTGTGGCTTGTGAATTGCGTGCCGTTGTCGGTGATAACCCTATTGGGTACACCAAAACGGCACACCAGTCCTTTGAAGAACTTGATGGCTGACTGTGTTGTGACCTCCCTCACTGCTTCCACTTCTGGCCACTTTGTGAACTTGTCGATTGCAACGTACAAGTACTCAAAGCCCCCGACAGCGCGGGGGAAAGGGCCCAGTATGTCGAGCCCCTAGACCGAGAAAGGCCAGGAGAGAGGAATGGTTTGAAGGGCTTGAGCTGGCTGATGAAGCTTCTTTGAATGGAACTGACACGCTTCGCACCTGGTGACTAGTGTCATCGCATCCTGGAGGGCGGTGGGCCATAAGAAGCCTTGCCGAAACACTTTGCCGGCAAGGGCCCTTGACCCGATGTGGGATCCACATATGCCTCCATGTATCTCCGCCAACAGCCCCAGTCCTTCCTATCGACAGATACACTTCAATTTCACGCCGTTCGGCCTCTTTCTGTACAGGACGTCATCGACGAACTGGTACATAGTAGAGCGACGGGCTACTTTTTCCGCTTCTTCCTACTCCTCAGGAAGTTCCCCTGTTTGGAGGAATCAGACGGTATGCTGTGCCCACACTGGAGCCTGGGGCTCGACGGCAAGGACTAAAGGCATTTCCTCCGCTAGAGGAGCGGCTGTCTCGGTGGCAAGAGCTTGATGCTCTGTCGGAGCTAGCCGTCCTATAGTGGGCTCAGTGTCTCCGGCAACATCCTTGCCGGCGGCTTCGGGGAGCTCGGCGGGAAAGTGCTAGCCAGGCCCTGATTTTCTCCTCTTATTCTGCTTTGTTGATGGATCAACGGATGGCTGAGTTAGCCGAAGCACAAAGGTACCTGGTTCCATAGGTAGCTTGAGGGCAGCGCATTTTGACAGGTAATCGGCGATATCATTCTCCGCTCAGGGAACGTATTCTGCCTGTATACCATCAAAACGGTCTTCCAGCTTTCTCACTTCATCGACGTAGGCCTTCATCAACGGGCTCCGGTAATCCTTGTTGATTTGCTTGACGACAAGTTGCGAGTCGCCTCTGACGACGAGTTTCTTGATTCCGAGGTCCGCCGCGATCCTAAGACCGGCAAGCAGCCCTTCGTACTCAGTTGTATTGTTTGTTGACACCTCCCTGGGGAAGTGCATCTAGATCACGTACTTGAGGTGCTCTCCGGTGGGCGTGACAAGCAGTATGCCAGCCCCGGCGCCCTGTAAGGAGAAAGCTCCATCAAAGTACATGATCCAGTCACAACTTGCCTCCTTGCCGGGGAGAGCAGTCTCTTGGGTTTCTTCGTCAGGCGTCGCGGTCCATTCTGCAACGAACTCCGCTACGACTCGGCTTTGAATCGTCGAGGTACTCTCAAACTTGAGGCCAAAGCTGGACAGTTCCGGTGCCCACTCTACGATCCTTCCCGTTGCGTCTGGATTGTGCAATATCCGTTGCAGAGGGAGGCTTGACGGCAGTGATTTCGTGCGCCTGGAAGTAGTGATGCAGCTTCCTCGAGGCCATAAGAAGGCCGAAGAGCAGTTTCTGCACACCGGAGTACCTCGATCTAGCCCCCTGCAAGAGGGAACTGACAAAGTAGACCGGGTGCTGCATCATTTTCTTCTTCAGCGGCACTTCAATTGGCTGCGTCGTCTCGGCATCGGTGGCATCGGGCTCCGTCGCTGCTATTACCTCATCATCAATTTCTCTTTGCGCCACTAGTGCAGCGCTGACCACCTGGTTCGTTGCCGCCAGGTACAGCAGCAACGGTTCCTGTGGCCTATGCGCAACTAGTATTGGTGCGGAGGAGAGGTACCTCTTCAAATCTTCCAATGCTACTTCGGCTTCTGGCGTCCAATCCATCGGGCCCGCCTTTTTCAAAATCTTGAAAAAGGGAAGGGTGCACTCGGCAGACTTGGAAATGAACCTGCTCATGGCGGCAACGCTACCAGCAAGCCGACGCACATCCTTGACTCGCTTGGGCGCTTCAATCTGCTCTATAGCTTTGATCTTGTCCGGATTGGCCTCTATCCCATGCTGTGACACAAAGAACCCGAGAAGCTTGCCAGATGGGACGCCGAAGACGCACTTCTCAGGGTTCAGCCTGAGATTGATCTTGCGTAGGTTTGCAAATGTTTCTTGTAA
Organism: Triticum urartu; assembly: GCF_056163025.1. Taxonomy (NCBI): domain Eukaryota; kingdom Viridiplantae; phylum Streptophyta; class Magnoliopsida; order Poales; family Poaceae; genus Triticum; species Triticum urartu. Next base: position 160,620,946 of record NC_141877.1, read on the forward strand.
ATCTGATATGAGGGTTGCCCTGTTCTTGGTTTTGACCACTATATCATCCATATAAGCTTCCATATTTCTATGGAGCTGGGGTTCAAAACCAATCCGGACCGCCCTTGCAAACATTGAACCAGCAATCTTCAACCCGAAAGGCATCCGTATAAAGAAATGCGCACCACATGGGGTGATGAATGCCATTTTCTCTTGATCTTCCCTGGTCATGAAGATCTGGTGGTAGCCGGAGTAGGCATCGAGGAATGACAACAGATCACACCCAGCTGTGGAGTCAACAATCTGGTCGATGCGCGGCAACGGGAAGTGGTCTTTGGGACAAGCCTTATTAATATTTGTGTAATCAATACACAGCCTCCACTTCCCATTTGCCTTGTGCACTACCACCGGATTGGCCAACCATGTTGGATGGAGCACTCCTCTTACCAAACCCGCTGCTTCCAGTTTCTGGATCTCCTCTATGATGAACTCTTGTCGTTCGAAAGCTTGCTTTCTGACCTTCTGCTTGACGGGCCGCGCATGAGGACAGACAGCAAGGTGGTGCTCAATCACCTCCCTAGGAACGCCGGGGATGTCGGATGCTTGCCATGCAAACACATCGACATTCGCCCGCAGGAAGGTGACGAGCGTGTCTTCCTATTTGTCGTCAAGGGATGGAGCTTATGGTAAAAGCTCCTCCCGTGCCATCCTCCTTGACAGAAACCTTCTTGGTTCCCGGCGGTGTGGCCCTGGACTTCTTGTTTCTGTCGGCGGAGCTCTCTGGCACGTCCTCGACGGGAGTGCTACACTCCGAAGAGGTGCGCTTGCTGGAGTGGGTGCCTGAGGTCTCACCGGTCTTCTTCTTTTGCCATCCCGGGGCTCCAGCGGCACGAGCAAGCGCTTTAGCAGTGGCGGCTGCTGCAACTGCTTGTTGGTAGAGTTGGTCAGTGCAAATTAGCGCATCCTTCTTGTCTGACAGGACGGTGATGATTGTCACAGGCCCCAGCATCTTCAGGGTGTTGTAGGCGTAATGTGACGCCGCCATGAACTTGGCCAGCGCTGGGCGGCTAAGGATCCCGTTGTAAGGCAAGGGGATCTTGGCAACGTCGAACACAAGCCTTTCTGTCTGTAATTCAAATCACTCCCAAAAGTCACGGGCAACGTGACCTTTCCCTTTGGTTGACTTCTTCCCGAGTTGACCCCCTGAAACGTGCCCGTCTCTTCGAGGTCTTCATCAGGATTCTGCAATTTCTCGATCACGGCAGGCGAGATTAAGTTTAGACCGGCCCCGCCATCGACTAGCATCTTCGCCACCTTGTGGTTGCATATTGTTGGTGAAACCAACAATGGCAAGCACCCGACCACAGTAGTGCGATCAGGGTGATCCTCAGTGTCAAAAATGATAGGTGTGCTGGACCACTTCAGCGGCCTTTGGGCATCAAACGACGGTTCCGCCGCTGTAATCTCACGCACCCACTGTTTAAGCTGGCGGTGAGAGGTATGCAGCGACGCGCAACCATCGACGCACATGGCCTCTATAGCTTTCTGAAATTCTTGGTCACCAGACTCATTGTCCTCTTCGTGATCATCATCTTCTGGCTTTTTGTCACGGCCCCGGGTGGGCCTCTCCTGCTGTTTATCTTTGCCGCGACGGCCCGCCTGGCCGTTACGCTTCTTGCCGGACCCCTCAGCACTGTCCTGGCCTTTCTCCTTGTCCCGCCTCTCATATTCAGCCCTCTGCTTCTCAGCAAGGAGCTCAACCTGTCGACAGTTCTGGAGATCATGGCCTTTGGTGCGATGGATCTTGCAGTATTGCTTGTCGGAGTTTCCTGGCTTCTCGGCAGCCGCCAAGGCCCGGCATGCGACACATCCGGCAATTTCCTTGCCGGGGTCATCTGCCTTGGTTTTCTTGGCGGAGTCGGCGTCGTCAGATCCCTCGACGACAAGCACATCTTTACGTTTGCGCTTCCTGTTGCGGCATCGGCCTTTCTTCGCCGGGGCAGCAGTATCCTCATCTGAGGAGTCGGTTTCCACGCCGGCATCTTCGCCGGGGTACTTCCTTCCCTCTGCAGCTCGGGCACATCTGTCAGCAAGAACATAGAGTTCTCCTAGATCTTTCACCTTGTTCATTGCCAGTTCTTCGCGGATCTTGCGGTTACGCACATTCTGATGGAACGCGCTGATGATGGCGGCAAGGTGAACATCAGGGATATTGTACTGTACCCGGCTGAACCTCTGTATATACTTGCGCAGACTCTCGCCTCCCTTCTGGGGAATGACATGCAAGTCGCTTGCTTGGCCATGGGCTTGGTGACCTCTAGTAAAGGCGCCCACAAACTCATGGCACAAATCCGGCCAGGAGGAAATAGAGTCCACCGGTAAGTGCATCAACCACGACATGGCGTTGGGTTTAAGAGCCAATGGAGAGTAATTCGCAAGCACCTTATCATCGCGGGCTCCGGCGGCTTGCATCGCGATGGTGTAGATGTTGAGGAACTCAGACGGGTGAGTCTTGCCATTGTACTTTTCACCAACATCAGGTTTGAAGGTGCGGTGAGTGGGCCACTGGAACTGCCGCAGCTCACGGGTAAAAGCCGGACAGCCTACCTCATAAGGTAGGCCTCCAGGGCTCTCCGGGGCCGGGTGGTTCACAGCAGGCCCTACTCGCCTGTCTGACTGGTGGTGCGCTCCGCGTCGGCGCTCGATAGTGGTTCGAGCGTCTTCATGGGCTCGTTCCCAAAGAACTTGGCGCTGGTCACAGTGGGTCCGCGGGTCAGACGATGCTATGGAGATGTCGTTGCCCGCGACGTCGCGACGAGCCGGCGTCCGCGGTACCAGATGGGGAAGAGGGGAATGCGCCGTGGTCGCGGCGCCGCCGGCTTTTCCGCCACTGGTCCGTGGGACTCCATCAGAGCGTCGACCCGGGGGCCTTACCGGACTTGGCTCGTCTTTGTTGGCCACCGCAACAAGGCTTCAGATAGTGGTTCTCCATTCTTCGAGTTTCCCCGTAGTGGGAGGAAAATCGAGGAGCAACTCCGCGCGTGCCAGGGCCTCTGCTGGCGTCGGCGGCAGCGAAACCTGCATGGATCGCGACACGCTTCGACTTTTGACCATGTCAGAAGGAGCTCTATCATGACCCCGCGGTCGCATGCCGCTTTCACCAGTGCCTCGGCGAGTGGGCAGGTCTTCTACTTCCCGGGAGTGGCGCTCGGGGCTCTTCCTGCAGCGACGCCCGGGATCTTCGGCGTGACTAAGCCGTTCGTCGCGCGCTGCCTGGAAGGAGCGGGCTGTTGGAGCCGGCGTGGGGGTCATGGAGGCTCTTGCCTCGCCTTCGGGCGGGGCGGCGATGACCTTGGACGGCCCCGCTCCACCCGCCAAGGGCTTGGCTCCGCCTTTGGATTTGGCAACGTGTGGCCCGTTACCAGGCACACAAACATCGCCGCCTCCCAAACTCCGGCTGCTGGGATGGTGTTGGTGCTCGTGAGCAGCGCCCCGGGTCCTTTCTGCGACCGGTCCGCTGCTCACCCGCGTCGGAACGGGCTGTCCGGCTTCCGACTGGCCAACCGCCACCATCGTCTTCTTCATGGGCGCCATGATGATGAAGAAGCGCCGAACTAACTGCTAAAGCCGATTCTCACAACTGCGCCCCATACCTGGCGCACCAGAGATGTCGGTGGGAACGACACCTATGGGATCACAAGAATCCCTACTGTGGTTAGCGGGGCGCGGGGTCGTGAGAAGAGCGGATCTAACAGGTAGCACACGGTTTGTTTATCCAGGTTCGGGCCGCGAGGATGCGTAAAACCCCACTCCTGCTTTGGTGGATTGTATATCTGTGTTCTTGAGCTAGCTATGGGGCGTGAGGAGCTCCAAAAAGCCGAATCCTTCTCCTGGTCACCTCGGGCCTCCTTTTATAGAAAAAGGGGTTGCCACAGTGGCACACGGGAGGTGGAAAGGGTATAGTGATGCGAGGTTATCCCTCGCATTACATGACAAGGTGCATTTAACGCGTCTTGCTTAGGTGTCCTTGCTTTATCGGGGACGGGGGAGAGACCTATCTCGTCCGTCGCCGCTCTTTCTTGTGTCGACACGCGCCCTGGCCAGCGACGCCTGCGACACCATGTAGGTAGGCAGGCAGCTGAGGTGGCGCAGCGGTGGGTCTTCATGAAGATCCGCATGCCGCCACACAGGTGCCTGCCCAGCTGGTTGGGTCGGCAGCTGCATGCGAACGGCAGTGGAGGTTTAGTCGGCGTGGGCCTGATGGTGGCTCTGCGGGTGTCCTCGGGATGGGCCTTGCCGGGCCCCCGGCAAGGGTCTTGCCGAGGCGCCTGTTGTCATCCCCGGCAAGGCGCTTGCCGGGGGCCTTGTGGTCTTCCTCAGCTGGGATCCCGCCAAGGGTTGTCGTCTCCTTAGTGCGTATCTGATCTTGAATGTCTTTACAAAGATCTGCACTCCGCCACGGGGATGTCTCCTGAATCCTTGCCCTTTGGGGGCAGTGGACTCAAGGGCGATTTGCTCCATAGGCGCGGGACGAGTCGCCGCGGCAAGGGTCTTGCCGGGGCTGCTAGAACTGTCTCCCGGCAAGGATCTTGCCGGGGGAGTCCGCTTCGTCCCCTTTGCTCTTCGTGGTCTTGGCCTTGGCATCGTAGTTCTCTTGAGCTTCGGTCTTACCCTGGCTCACCTCCCTTGCCTTGCCTGGTGTGGTGGTGCCCGTGTCTCAGACTGCCCGTGCACAGCTATAGGGGTACAAAAAGTGTACCCCTCTTTTTGTACACCGACACCAGTTGGGGCGATCGGGGACTTTGCCGCATGTGGGGGTTGATCTTTATTTTGGTACCGTAGTCGGACCATGAGTGTATTGGATGATTGTAATTTTATTCATGTATTTGTGTGACGTGGCGAGTGTAAGCCAACTATGTACCTTTTCCCCTTTTATCTATTTACATGGGTTGTTGTGAAGATTACCTTACTTGCGACAGTGCTTTCAATGCAGTTATGCCTCTAAGTCGTGCTTCGACATGTAGGAGATATAGCCGCATCGAGGGCATTACACAAACGGTCCTGGGCCATGGTAAGGCGACACCCGTGGGGATACCGTGCGTGAGGCCGCAATGTGATATGAGGTGTTACCGGCTAGATCGATGTGACTTGGAATCAGGGTCCTGACAGCGTTGGCATCACAGCCAGACTACCTTTAGGTTCGTTGAGCCAAACTGATCGATGTCGAGTCTAGAAATGCTTTAGTTATATGTAGGGGAATTGATTGTGGGAGGGAACGTAAGGCTCTTTTTACTCCTGTGATCTGAGTCATTCTCTTCTCTTTCAACATGGGTTAAGGACTAGGCTCTCTTCTTCTATCAGGTTCACGTGTTACTAATTCGTAGTAGCTTATAGGATTGTTGTTACCAGCCTCAGTACAGTTTCTACTACTTTTAGTATGTTGCCAGTTGAATTAGAACCTTGATATGATGTTGTTGAGTGGTATTGCAAACTGTTGTGGATGTCTCAAATCTTTTCTTGAGCATTTACAGCCGTTGTGATGTCCGATTTCCCCTAGAAAATTCTAATGCCTTTGCATTATTCTGTGCTTTCAGATGACCACCCGTTCACAGAACCAAGTGGTTCGTCTGACCCGGTGCCTCGATGTGCCCGGCCACACGGCCATGTTGGTTCGAGTGATGGTCGAGGTAGGCTATCGGTGGTATCCGGAATATACCATCGAGGAGCAGTTTAGAGACCTCAACCAGAGCCAGTACCTCTGTACCGTCAGGATATATCCCTCTTATCCTAGAGCCACTGAGCCCCTTCACTGTTCCTATGGACTTGGGGTCACTATTGAGATGTCGGTGCAGGATGCAGCCTATTCAATGATGACTATCATTCGAGCCAGGACTGCCTTGCTATAGAACACCGACTTCCGTTACATGCCAGCCTCACTTCCTGGAGCACAGGGGTACTATCAGGCCTTGTACTATGACTCTACACATGAGGAGTCACTACTCCACACCACTCCTAAGATGCTCGAGGATAAGGACCGCGAAAATCGGGCCTTGCGTATGGAGCTTTTCCACACTCGTGCTGATCATTGGGCCACTTTGACTCGGTTTGCACCTATGGTGCAGGCAGGATAAATGGACATGAGGGACCTGTACCCTGTACGGTCTGGATTGCAAGATTGTATGGAGTGGCACGATGTAGGAGGCATCACCCCTCCTCGTGGTCCCCGTCTGCCACCACCTGTGGGACCGAGGCCACATCCGAGTCCCTATAGTCCGCAGGCTCCGCAGGACCGTCTGTTCCGAGATGATCATGTTCCACTTCCAGGCATTGGTGGTGACTTCTATGAGGATTACTACGGAGCCGTCTGAGCTAGTAGTAGTATCACTAGTACTGTAGTAGTTGTATTCTCCATAGTCCTGCGTGATCGTGGAATACGACTTGGTGTGTATCACGCTCAGGAGGTGTAGAAAAATAATGTATAGGAGCTTGGAATGCCTCCGATGAGATGTAATGTCTTTCACCGTAGTTGTACTCTAGCATGGGCTTGTACTAAACTATGTACGGTGTGTATGACCAATGGTATATATATGGCAGTTTCTATATTACCATGTCGTGCAATGAACATCTTAGCATTCCATGTTATCTATTACCTTCTCCACTTCCTTGCTAGGTTTGTGCCATCCTTATCTAAACTGTTGTCTTGTTTTCTCCTAGTATGGTCAACACCCGCAGCAACCCTGCTACCCGGAGCAGGGGGGAGCCAGTGCAGCTAGGGGTGAAAATCTGCCTCACCCGCCTTCTCTGGCCGAAGTTATGCTGGAGGTGGAAAGAAACAAGCGTGAGACAAACCGCTTGCTGGAGCGGATTGAGCAGAACACTGCACACCATCAGCAAAATGACTTGGTGTCAATCAATGACTTTATCAAGTTGTACCCACCAAAGTTTAATCATTCTGTCGAGCCCCTCGACGCGGATGACTGGCTCCGCAGCATCACACACAAGCTACGTTCTGCCAACGTAGACGAAGCTGATAAGGTTACCTATGCTGCCTATAACCTCGAAGGCCTTGCTAGCCTTTGGTGGGAAAACTTTGAGGCGATGCGCCCGGTCGGCCAAATCACTACTTGGGCTGAATTCAGTGAGGCTTTCCATGAGCATCACATCCCAGAAGGTCTCATAGATCGCAAGAGGGAAGAGTTCTGCAATTTCACCCAAGGAAGACTGACTGTGGATGCATATAGTCGTGAATTTGGGAATCTGGCACGATATGCTCCTGAAGAGGTATCCACCGACGCTAAGAAGCAGGCAAGGTTCTGCAAGGGACTTAGCCCTGAGCTTCGCTGTGATCTTCGACTGCACGAGTGCACCTCCTTTCAGAAGTTGGTCAATAAAGCCATCAGTGCTGAGACAGGCCAGTCTGACTATGACGCTTCACGCAAGCACTCTCGTGATTTTGGCTCTTCATCCAGCTGTGGATCTCAGAAGCGCCGGGTGTGGATTCCAGGCACGACACTGCCACCCAGGTTCATTCTGAGGCCATCCTTTGAGGCGCCGCGTCCCAACCAGCAGTTTGCACCGCCCAAGCCCTATGGTGGCCCCGCTACTAATGCTGCTCCACGCCCCAATGTTGTGACATGTTTCAAGTGTGGAGAGCTGGGTCACTACAGTCGAGAGTGTCCCCAGAACAACAACCCCAATCAGTCTGGAAAGTCCGTTGGCCGTGGTAAGCCAGCGGGAAAGACATTCTACGCCAAGCCAGCCACCACTTCACGTGGCCATGTCAACTACGTCTCAGCTGAGGAGGCTCATGAGGATCCTAACGTCGTCCTTGGTATGCTCCTTGTTAATTTCCATCCGGCATCTGTTCTTTTCGATACTGGAGCATCTCATTCATTCATATCTGAGAGCTATGCTCGATTGCATAACACAACATTCTGTGACATGCCCACTACCATGGAAATTCAAACCCCTGGCTCTAGATGGCAAACTTCTAGAGTAAGCCATGGGAATGAAATTCTTGTCGATAGACTTGTCTTTCTTGCATCCTTAATAGCTCTCAAGTCCTCAAACATAAACATCATCTTGGGTATGGACTGGATGTCAGCTCATTATGCTAAGATTGATTGTGCTACTAGAACTGTTCAACTTACTCACCCATTGGGCCAGATAGTCAATGTCTTAACTCGAGTGGCCAAGCGCCAACTTTACTCTCTAAATGCCAACCCCATTCCAGACCTTGAAGATATTCCGGTAGTCCGAGACTTTCCGGATGTCTTTCTAGAAGAACTGCCAGGTGTTCCACCTCACAGGGATGTCGAGTTTGTGATAGACCTTGTTCCAGGAACTGTCCCAATTTCTAGGAGACCCTATAAGATGGCACCCTTAGAACTAGTCGAGCTTAAGAACCAACTCGATGAGTCCTTGAAAAAGGGTTTCATCCGTCCTAGTTCCTCCCCTTGGGCTTGCCCCGTCCTCTTCGTCAAGAAGAAGGATGGAACAAATCGGATGGTTGTAGATTACCGACCTGTCAACTTGGTCACTATCGAGAACAAGTATCCGCTTCCCAGGATCAACGATCTGTATGATTAGCTCGCTGGATCCTCAGTCTTTTCCAAGATGGATTTGAGGTTGGGCTACCATCAAATCAAAATCAGAAACGGGGACATTCCCAAAACGGCCTTCGTTACTAGTTATGGCCAATGCGAGTACACCGTCATGTCCTTCGATTTAACCAATGCCCCAGCCACTTTCTCTCGGTTAATGAACTCAGTCTTCATGGAGTATTTGGATAAATTCGTCGTGGTATACCTCGATGATATACTCATCTACTCCAAGAATGAAGAGGAACATGCCGAACATCTAAGGCTGGTAGTGACGAAACTTTGAGAGCATCGCCTTTATGCCAAATTCTCCAAGTGTGAATTTTGGTTGCCAGAAGTGACCTATCTAGGCCATGTAATCTCCGGTAAGGGTATTGCTGTCAATCCCGAGCGAGTTCAAGCCGTCCTTGATTGGACTCCACCTGAGACGGTCCAGCAAGTTCGGAGCTTCCTTGGCTTAGCGAGCTATTGCCGCCGCTTCATCGAGAATTTCTCCAAGGTTGCTAAACCTCTAACTGAACTCCTCAAGAAAGATAAAAAGTTTGAGTGGACCCCACAGTGCGAGTCCAGCTTTCAGGAACTGAAAAGACGCCTGACATCTGCTCCCGTACTGGTACCACCAGATTTCTCCAAGGACTTTATTATCTATTGCGACGCCTCGCGACAAGGACTAGGTTGCATACTCATGCAAGATCCTCAGGTAATTGCCTATGCTTCACGGCAATTACACCCACATGAGGAAAATTATCCCACACATGATCTAGAACTTGGCGACATTACCTCCTCGGTAATCGTTGCGAGATCTTCACCAATCACCAAAGTTTGAAATATATCTTCACCCAACTGGATTTGAATCTGAGGCAAAGACGTTGGGTCAAGTTGATCTCGGATTATGACCTAGGAATAACTTACACCCCGGGCAAAGCCAATGTCATGGCTGATGCGCTAAGTCGTAAATCTTATTGTAACAACCTGATGTTACAACAGAGTCAACCACTTCTCCACGAGGAATTTCATAATCTTAATCTTCACATTGTTCCTCGAGGATTCCTATCCACCCTGGTGGCGAAACCTACCCTTACGGATCAGATCATCAAGGCATAGAAGGTAGATCCGGGAATCTCCCGTATTAAGAGAAACATTAAGAAAGGAGTCGCGAATTGTTTCTCCGTTGATGATCAAGGTGTCGTATACTTTCGAAACCGCTTAGTGGTTCCCAAGGCACGAAACCTGAGGTGGCTCATCCTTAAGGAAGCTCATGAATCCCCTCTCACCATTCATCCCGGTAGTACTAAGATGTATCAAGACCTACGCCAGGGGTTTTGGTGGACTAGAATGAAGAGAGAAATTGCTTAATATATTGCTAGTTGCGATGTCTATCGTCGTGTTAAAGTAGAGCATCAACGGCCTGCTGGCACCCTTCAACCTTTGGCTATTCCTGAGTGGAAATGGGATAAAATCAGTATGGATTTCATTACTGGGTTTCCCAGGACCAAGAGAGGGAATAATGCTATCTTCATCGTGATCGATCATCTTTCCAAAGTAGCCCATTTCCTACCTGTTCGTGAGAGTATCACCACTAGCCAGCTAGCTGACCTATACATCTCCCGAATAGTGTCTCTTCATGGTGTCCCATTGGAAATTAACTCAGACCGTGGGAGTCTCTTCACCTCTCGATTTTGGGAAAGTTTCCAAAATGCTATGGGAACTCGTCTCTCTTTTAGCACCGCCTTCCACCCTCAATCCAGTGGTCAAGTAGAGCGAGTAAATCAAATTCTAGAAGATATGCTCCGAGCTTCTGTCATCTCCTTCGGAATGGATTGGGAGAAATGCCTTCCATTCGCGGAGTTTGCTTATAACAATAGTTATGAAGCTAGCTTGGGCAAAGCTCCTTTCAAAGTTCTCTATGGACGAAAATGTCGAAGCCTCTTAACTGGTCAGAAACCGGGGAAAGACAACTCTTTGGCCCGGATATGATTCAGGAAGAAGAAGAGCGGGTTCGCGTTATTCGTGAGAAATTGAAAACAGCCCAATCTCGTCAAAAGAGCCAATATGATCGTAAACATAAGTTCATGACTTATGAAGTCGGCGAGAAGGCTTACCTTCGGGTTACCCGTTGAAGGGAACCCATCGATTCGGTATAAAAGGCAAGTTGGCTCCTCGTTACATTGGACCCTTTCGCATTCTTGCCAAACGAGGAGAAGTTGCCTACCAATTGGATCTACCTCCGCAACTATCCAGAGTTCATGATGTCTTCCATGTATCTCAACTCAGGTGTTACTTCTCGGATCCTATCAGTGGAGTGGACCACGAAACGCTTGATCTCCAAGATAACCTTACATCCCGAGATCACCCTGTTTGTATTCTCGATCAACCCGAGCGTACCACTCGGCACAGCAACATCAAGTTTCTCAAGGTTCAATGGTCACACCATTCCGAGAAAGAGGCTACTTGGGAAAGGGAGGATCGTCTTCGACTTGAGTACCCCTCCTTCTTCCCGACGAGTCCTGAATCTCGGGACGCGATTCTTTTGAGTGGGGGTGAGTTGTCACATCCCTGCATTCCCGTTATGCATTAGGGTTGGTTGAACTTGTGCATCATGTTTAAATTTCTTTTAAACTTGAAATGGGGGCTAATGAACCCCAACACCCCCCTGAAAATGCTAAATTCCAACAATTGGAATTTCAATGAACCCAAAATGCCCTTCATAAAAGCCCACCATTTTTTGTTCTGGTTTAAACCTCTGCCAAAAATGGTTCTACAATTATGGGGCCATTCTGGATTTTTGAACCAAGTCATAAGTATTTGAATTTGGGTATTTTAAATCTTATAAATATTTTAAAGTGCTCAAATAATCTTGGAAGCATTTTTATGTAGTTGAGAATATTCTCAAATGTGCCTTTGAATATTTCCAGAGTTTTTGGAAATGAAATAGTATTTATTCTATTTCAAAACACAGTACAGAAAATAAATAAAAGAGAAACAGAAAACAGTGCAGAGCAATTACCTGAGCCCACCTGGCCGGCCCACCTAGCAGCCCAGCCCACCTGCTGTGCCAGCGAGCTGCTTGCTCTCGCCAGCACAGGAAGGCAGGTGCTCGACGGCGAGCACAGCATGCTTGCCACGCAGCTTCCCGCCGCCCAGCCACTCCCCTCGTCGACCTGTCGCCCTGGGACGAACCCTCTCTCTCTCCCCGAGCTCCCAGACACATTTGCTCTCTCTCTCTGGTTCCCTCTCTCGCCCTCCCCGACATCGCCCGAGACGTCACCGTCGCCGCCGCTCGCCGCAGCCGCATCCAACGCCGTCCCGGCGCCCTCTCACCGTGTCCGGACGGTTTGCCGTTGTCGACTACGTCGACCAGCCAAGCTGCACGACGCCGGAGCCCCTGCATCGTCCCCGCCACCGTCGTCTTCAACCTTCGGCCGCCGTCGATCGTCGTCGTCGATCCACCGCACCCAAGCTTCCCCGAGCACAATGACCCTCCCTGCGGCTTCCCTGTGAGTTGCTGAACCTCCCCGTGCTTTTCGTTTCGCCCCTAGAACACCGTAGACGCCGCGCCTCTTGTGCCCGAACGCGCCGCCGCCTGACCACGTCGTCGGTGATGCTCTGGTGACCATTTGGTCATGGGCTTGTGCCCGTCACACTCCCCGCGCGGCATAGATGCTGTAGTTGCTTTCGCCGCATCGCCTTGGCCACCGTAGCCACAAGCATGAGCACACCCGAGCCTCGGCCTCCGCCGAGCTCGTCGCTGGCGATGCTCCGGCCACTCCCCGGCCAAACCACCACCGTGGTTGGATGCAGGCGAGTCGCAGCTCCACGTAGGTGCTCTCCGCGTGCCAAATGGTGTCCTATGGGCAAATCCCGCAGCGCGCTGCCGCGTCTCGCCTCGCCGGCGGCTAAACGCCGGCAGGCTTTGACCGCTGACCGGCGAGGTTGACCCCGCTGACACGGGTTGACCTCCCCCTCTCTCTCACTGACATGCGGGCCCCGCCCGACTAATTAGTCTGATTAGTGCTAATTAACTAGGTTAGTTTAGTTAGTAGTCACTGACTAGTGGGCCCTGCCTAATTAATTAGGACTAACTAGCTTAGTTAGTACACAGAGACACTGACAGATGGGGCCCACTAGTCAGATTTGACCTGGGCTGGCGCCTTCGACTCGCGATGTCACAGTGACGCAGTGCTGACGCAGTTATTTAATTTCTGGATTTATTTTTATATAGGAAATTCCAGAAAATAGCCAAAACTTCTAAAAATCATAGAAAATCAACCATAGCTCCAAATCCAACAAATTATATATGAAAAATGATCAGAAAAATTCAATCTATCCATCTGTAATGGTTTCATGCATGACAAAACACTTTAACCTTGTTGTTTAGGTGAAACAAGCTAATACACTTATTATGCATAAGAACTTAAGCTTCCATTTGAATCTTTGATTCAAATGGACCCATTTCAAGTTGTTTCACATTGCATTAGGCAGGACACATCATTTTGCCATGTCATAGCATGCATCATATTGTTGCATATTGCCATCTGTTGATTATCTTCTGTGGTGTCTCTCGTGGTAGGTTCTGCCTCCGAGGATATCTCCGAGTATCCAACTGAAGGGCAGTACCCTACTACTACTCCATCAGGCAAGCAGCCCATTGTCATATCGATACAATCCCATGTTCTCGCCTCTGCTCTCATTTACTGCATTAAGACACCAACGTTTCAAACTATTGTGTGCTGCGGTAGTTGAACCCTTATCCTCTGCATGACCTGTCATTGCCACAGTAACTAGATGAAACCCACTAGCATGTGTAGGAGTTGATTGAGCCATGTATGTGTTTCCTACCTTGCTATGCCTGCTATGCTTAGAGTTGTGTTAGGTCTGGTTCATCTGGGTGATGGGCTAGAGTGAAATGATTATGTCAGTAATGTGAGGAATGTGTTGAACATGATTTGGTAAAGGTATCAATGAGAGGCCATGTAGGAGTACATGGTGGGTTCTTTCATTGAGGCCGTCCCTAAGAAATGAGATATGTATGTGTGATTTAAGAATCAGCTACTACCATACATTGGGCCCGAAACCAATGGACCCTCTCGGCTTCTTAATCACCCTAGTACTCTGTCCAAGAGTTGCAATTAGTTTCTGGTGTTTGTAGGTTATGTGTTGGCGGCCGTGCGTAGCACTGACCCTAGGGGTGGGCTATGTTGCGGTAGATACACCATGGCCGGGTATGCCGGGCGCCCGTTTGGCGTCTCGAGACCCTGTTCACATCGTTCGGGGCCGTATGTGGAAACCTAGGCCGGACTCCCTGCGGATGGAACCTGGATGACAAGGGAGGATGGCTCTCTCGTAGGATGACGAGGGAGGATCCCCGGTGGAGTATTGTGTTGGTGATTAGTGGACTCGTGTGCGAAAACTATTTTACTAGTGGTGTCTCGTAGGATAGCTTAGCCAAGAGTCAAAGCTGGCTTGCTGCAATAACTCCACCACCTTCTTGAGAATGAGCATGTATAGTAGGTTCTGATATAAGACTTGTTGAGTACCTTTGTACTCATGTTTGCTTAATTACTGTTTTCAGACAACAACACCGCCCACTCCGATTGGTTTTATGTAGATCTCGACGTCGATGAGTGACTTGCCACCCAGGTGGTGATCCTGGCCATGGAGGGCCCTATGTAGATACACAGGCTTCGAGAAGCCTTCTTTCTTTCTAGTGTCTATACTCAGACTATTTGCTTCCGCATGTGCTTGTATGCTTGTATAACTTGAGTGTCGGGTCATGTGACCCCTACTTGTATGAACATGTTATGTATGGCTCCCTGGAGCCTTTAAATAAAGTACTTGAGTTGTAGAGTTTTGTTGTGATGCCATGTTGTATTTACACATATCGAGCATATTGTGTGTATGATTGAAATGCTTGGTATGTGTGGGATCCAACAATCTAGTTGTTTATCCTTGGCAGCCTTTCTTATGGGGAAATGTAGTCTGGTGCTTCTCGAGCCATAGTAGTCCGCTACAGCCCGGTTCACCGGAGTCCTGCTAGCCAGCACTACTGCTCAGGACACTTGACTGGCCGGCATGTGTTTCACTTCATTCCTATGTTTGTCCCTTCGAGGAAATGTCACGCGGTGACTTCCGAAGTCCTGCCTAGCCTGCTATAGCCCGGGTTCCTCGGAGTGCTGTTAGCCCAGTGCTATAGCCCGGATTCACACGCTGATGACCGACATGCTCGATGTGATTCATGTATGCCTGTCTCCATAGGTCTGTGCCGCTTTGGGTTCACGACTAGCCATGTCGACCCGGGTTCTCTGTCATATGGATGCTAGCAACACTATCATATACGTGAGCCAAAAGGCGCAAACGGTCCCGGGCCATGGTAATGCGACACCCGTGGGGATACCGTGCATGAGGCCGCAATGTGATTTGAGGTGTTACCGGCTAGATCGGTGTGACATGGAATCGGGGTCCTGACATTGATGAAGACGATCACCGCGGTGATGATTCCCCTCCCGATGGCACTCTGACGCCACCGAGAGAGAGGAGGAGAGGTTCTCCCCCTTGTGCTTCCTCCTCCATGGCCTCCCCCTGGATGGGGAGAGGTTCTCCCTCTGGTCCTTGGCCTTCATGACGATAATGCCCCCTCCGGGATCCTCCTCCATGCCCTCCGGTGATGATGGCCCCCTCCGGCAGGGTGCCAGAGAGGGCCTAGATTGGTTTTCGGTGGCTACGGAGGCTTCTGGCGGCGGAACTCCCGATCTTGGTTATTTTCTGGAGGTTTCTATATTTACAGGAATTTTTGGCGTCGGTCTCACGTCAAGGAGGTGCCCATGTCGTCCAAGTGGCAGGCCCACGCGCCTAGGGGGGGCGTGCCCCCACCCTCGTGGACACCCCGTGACTCTTCTGGCCCAACTCTTTTACTCCGGGGTCTTCTTTTGGTCCATAAGAAACCGTCAAAAATTGGCACGTCAATTGGACTCCGTTTGATATTCCTTTTCTGTAAAACTCAAAAACAAGGAAAAAACAGAAACTGGCACTGGGCTCTAGGTTAATAGGTTAGTCCCAAAAATCATATAAAATAGCATATAAATGCAAATAAAACATCCCAGGTTGATAATATAATAGCATGAATACTTCATAAATTATAGATACGTTGGAGACGTATCACGTATCGACGCTGTGAAGTGGTCGGCGTGCATTGAAGGTGCACGGATGGCCTTTGCCCGAGTCAAGACATACTAGAGGAAGATGAAGGCCGTCGATGTTGCAGCGCAGGGTCCACCCAAGGGCAAGGACCATCACACACCGGAGTATTACTTTGAGGACATCTTGGAGGCTACCCGCTTGATAGAGGGTCAATGTTCGAAAGGCATAATATTCGAGTGAATTCCTTACGAATTGTAAATAGACAATTTTTTATAATTATTCTATATTTTTGATTTTGCCTAAAGGCTTTTGTTCCTCCTATGCGGCCGTTTGTATATGATCTGAAAGTTTTCCACTCGTTGGCTTCAGCCCCCTCGTAGGAAGTACGGGGGTGTTCGAGAAAACATCTGATCACTCTTGACCCAACGTCTTGGTCCGTGAAGGAGGTGTCAATGCGGCAAACCAGGCAACCAGACTATGGGGCGTTAACACTTTCACTTAGCCATAGGAGTTTTATGGTGGGTCTACAACATAGCCCATGGTATGTATGCAGCTTATTCATACGATGTGTTTACATATTTGACCGGAAAGAGGTCCTTCGTGTGACACGGAGGAATCGCTAAAGATTCCGATAAGTCATCGAGTGGTTGACCAGCTCTCGCCGCATAATGACAGTCAGTTTTCGGCTTTCTCTACTGAGGTGCTTAACCAGGTGAACCGGAAGCACAATCGCAGTAGTTCTCCCTTTACTACCCTAGCCGATAGAGCGGAACGTAGGATAGCAAGCACAGGAGCCGGGCAACCCAACTATTGACCCAAGACATGATTCAGAGCTGATGCATATAAGGCCAAACTCGCGACGCCGAAGTATGCTATAGAGCTATTCGGACTTGTCGGCAACTCGCTTGTTCCCATACCGAGCCCCTGGCAAGTTATGCCGAGGTGTATGTTTGAAACAACCGTAGGGGAAAAACTCGATTCTTTAGAAAAGAATGGATTATTTTTACTGGGATCTTGAGTGATGTGCCAATCATGTATATAGATAGCAAAGCCGCAACCCGGGCTATTTAATATGTCAGGGGTCGAAGGCGGAGGAAAAAGGCACTTTATAGGCTCAAAATAGAGAGTGCGGTCTACAAAAAGTAATTTTGGACCTCCTGTCGCACGTCTGCGCCGCCTGTCCTCGGTGAAGGGACACCTTGACAGGAATAGCCCCTTAGGTGAGTGCATGGTTCCAAACTCCGATTGAGTCAGTTTATATGTTTGTCCTTTGCGTCACCTGTTTTTAAGAGAAAAGAAAGAAAAAGGGAAGTAGATAAAAAATGTTACTGGAATGCTTGCAGGCTTGTCCTTATTGTGCTTCCACCAATGCCCATGGTATCTTGAGTGCGTAGTGATGAATGCACGGTACAAATTTTGTGGGTATATGAAGTGGGAGGCAGAAGCCAAACTGTTATTTCCGCTCCATGATTGATCGATCCTCGGGGGGAAATTGCTTTTGACCCTCGGTATTTGGTTGGTGAACCCTTCTGTCGTCCCTATCGCCTGGCGGCCCCCTCCCCTTATGTTCGGTGTTGAGCTTGCCGACCTGCTTGAAGACCCAACAGCTTCTGTTGGTATGATTAGCTGGTTTATTGGGGTGTCCGTGAATCTGGCAGGGTCAGTCCAATATCCTCTCTAGGTTGGATGGTCCGTCTCGGTTCGCCTTAAATAGCTTTTTCCGTTGACCAGGTTTGGGATTGCTGAATCTGGCGTTGACCGCTATGTCCCGTGATATCTCATTATCATTGCGACTGTTGTGTTTGCTTCGTCGTGGCTTTCCATTGCCGTCTCGGATTTCGGAGGTGCCCGAGTCGCTGGCGTTGTTGCTTCTACGAGCGAGCCAGCTGTCTTCTCCCACACAAAAGTGAGTCATTAGAGAGGTAAGGGTTGTCATAGATTTAGGTCCTTCTTGACCGAGGTGGCGTGCAACCCATTCATCATGGACACTATGTTTGAAGACCGCAAGGGCTTCCGCGTCTGGGCAGTCGATGATTTGGTTCTTTTTAACTAAGAACCTAGTCCAAAACTTCCTGGCTGACTCTCCGGGCTGCTGGACAATGTGACTTAAGTCATCAGTGTCCGGTGGCCGGACATATGTTCCTTGGAATTTGTCGTGAAAGGCGTCCTCCAAATCTACCCAGTTGCCAATAGAATTTTCCAGCAGACTGTTTAACCAGTGCCGAGCTATTCCTTTGAGTTTTAGTGGTAGTTATTTGATGGCATGAAGGTCATCTCTATGGGCCATGTGGATATGGAGGAGGAAGTTCTCAATCCATATCGTGGGATCCGTTGTTCCATCGTATGATTCGATATTCATGGGTTTGAACCCATCTGGGAATTCATGCTCCATTACTTCGTCTGTGAAGCAAAGCGGGTGTGCGGCGCCTCTATGTTGGGCCACACTGCGACGTATCTCTGATGGAGTCCGTTTGCGGTTTTCGGCCAGGGCGTGGCTAGGTTTTTCACGTCCGAATAGGTAGCCGTCGCCGCGTGTTGAGGCACGTCCTCATGATCCATAGATTGATCTGGTATGCCCCGCTTTGTTGTTCCGGTCTTGCCGGGGGTCATATTTGTGACCGAGAGCTCTTTTATCTTTGCCTTTATAATGAGGCGGGGCGGGCTGGTGTTCAGCTTGAGTTTCCGCTTTATCCCAGCCACGTGGTATTCTGTCAGCCCCATTGCGTGATGATGGTATGAGCTCTAGCGCCTCATCGTCGAACTGAGGTAGTAATTTGCACTTTGGTTACTTTTGGCTGGGCGCTTAGGGCCGTATTAATCGGCTGCTAGGACATCAGTCCATCTGTCATTTGGCAGATCTTGATCAGCTTGAAGTTGCATCTGCTTCTTTTTTAGGCTTCTTGTAGTGGCTATTAGCTGGCGCTTGAAGTGCTCCTGCTCGAGAGGTTCCTCAGGCATGATAAAATCCTCATCGCCGAGGCTCTCCTCATCCTCGGAGAGCGGAAGATAATTATTGTCTTTGGAGTCTTCATGTATGGCATGTTCATCAGGGCTATCGTGCCCGTCTTCCCGTTCATTCTGTTCGGACGTTGCCCCAATAGGGTCTTCATTGTCTTTGGCATCATCTGGAGTATTATTTTCTCCGGTGCCAGTGTTGCTGTCTTTTGCATGGCGTGACTTAGAGCGGCACTGCTGACGCCGGTGTCTAGGCTGTGTCCCCGGAGGTTTATCCTCAACTGGATCTTCTTTGTCATCGTCATGAGGTTCTTTAGGTGTACCCACCATGTATACGTTGTATGAAGAAGTGGCCTTCCGGCATCCGATAAGCGGCGGGTTTTGGCCATGTTCCTCCGCTGCATCGTCATCCATACCGTCGATGTCTTTGGAGCCGTGATCGAGCATGTCGGTTAAGTCGTCGATAGTGGCTATGAAGTGGGTGGCGGGTGGGGGGCGAACTTCCCCATTATCAGCCCCTAGTTCGAGCCGGATATAGTTCAGTTGCGGGTCCTTTGCTAAGGACATGTTTTTTAATGAGTTTAGCATGTCGCCCAAAGGCGAGTGCTGGAAGATGTCTGCGGCGCTGAATATGAATATCGATAAACGGTCCAGTACGGCGCCTGCGAGCTTGCATGGTTCGGAACTTATGACCGGAAACGAGTCCGAAGTCCCAGTGGCACAGGTATCGTCTGAGATCAAGTCTATGTGCGGCTCCAACACCGGGGAATCTGTGGCCTCCATGGCGGGGTTGAGCTTCCCGTCCTTGGATGGTGTAGTTTGCTCTGGATCTAAGGCCAGAGCAGTTACAGGAGCTGTCTCCTGGGTGCGGTCCGATGACAGATTTAGGTAATGCCCTTCGGGGTGACCAGGATTGGTAGCTGCGGTCTCGAATCCGGCGAAGATCAAGTCTCCATGGATGTCCGCAACGTAGTTCAAGCTCCGAAATCTGACCCGATGGCCAGGGGCGTAGCTTTCGATCTGCTCTAGATGGCTAAGCAAGTTGGACCGCAGCACGAAGCCGTCGAACATGAAGACCTATCCGAGGAGGAAGGCTCCCCCTTGGACAGGATCGTTGTAGATGATTGAAGGAGCCACCGAACCTCTTGACGACGGCACAGTGCAACTCTCAATGAAAGCACCAATGTTGGTGTCAAAACCAGCGGATCTCAGGTAGGGGGTCCCGAACTGTGCGTCTAAGGTTGATGGTAACAGGAGACAAGGGATAAGATGTTTACCCAGGTTCGGGCCCTCTCTATGGAGGTAATACCCTATGTCCTGCTTGATTGATATTGGTGAGTATGAGTATTACAAGAGTTGATCTACCTCGAGATCGTAATGGCTAAACCCTAAAGGTCTAGCTTGTATGGCTATGATCATGAATCTCTCTCCCTCTCCGGACTAAGTCCTCCGGCTTATATAGACACTAAGAGGATCTAGGGTTACACATGGTCGGTTACAAAGAAAGGAATCTACATATCCGGTCGCCAAGCTTGCCTTCTACGCCAAGGAGAGTCCCATCCGGACACGGGTGCATTCTTCGGTCTTCGTATCTTCACAGCCGATCAGTCCGGCCCATGGCTAAAAGGCCGGACGCCCGAGGACCCCTTAGTCCAGGAATCCCTCAAGGTCGTCGGAGGACGCTGACAGACTAAGCCTAATCGACAGATGATAGTGGGGTGTTTCTTCATGTATCGGTGCATCCTCACGTTCGAGGAGGCTTGGCCCTAGGAAAGTCTAATCTCCGGCCTGGGTTCACCGTGGGGTAGCGAGTGTCACGGATTTCGACACGGTGGATCCATCTTATGAGTCCTCAAGATGAGGTGGCAGCTCTCTCGCCTGGCGACGGCTGCATGGTCGTGTGGCAAGGAAAGGTGCTAGATCCGGTCGGTTCGACAGTTCTATCTCGCTAACATTACCAAGAGATGAGGCTGGAGGTGGGACCGCATGTGGTTGGCAGTCACTCTGTTGGGGGTGTGCGGAGCTAGTGGATGCATTTCCCTACATTTCCCGGCGGTGTGGGAATGGTGGTTTGCCAGCTCTAAGCAAAAGCATGGCTGGTGCTTTCCGCCGGCGATGGCGCACATGAATATCGTTATCCTCCTTAGAGGCACTGAGGCATGATCAATAAGATTTGCGCACCCTAAACTCCCAGATCAATTCTTTAGGTGAAAGCCTAGATTTTGCTGTAGGGAGCGACATCATCATCTTCGGCGCCATTTTCTCATCTTTGGGGCACTATCTTGAAGATCTTGTTTTTGCTTGAGCTTCCTTGTTGTTGGACATGCACGACATCACAGTTGGCAAGTGCACGACCAATGGTGCGGGAGTGGCGTTGCAACTTGTGCAATCACTATGGTGCTAGGAAGGTGAGTAGGGTAGCATCTTGCCTTTGTCATCAATCATCTAGCTTTTTCCTGACCATGAAAGTCGGAGTTGCGGTATCTCGTGGCGATGTGGCGGCAACGATGTCATGTGATGGGAAGCTTAGATTCCATTAATGTTAGATGTGCTCCTTTTACCTTCATCAAAGTCGGAGTTGCATGGTCCTCGACATGATGTCGACAATTGTTTGTCATAGGCGGGCTGGAATCTCATTCTTCATTCGGTGTGAGGGTTCTTCATTGGCCATCCATAGTAATGTTGGAGAAGCTCCTCCAAGAGCAGTGATATTGATAATGCTTTGCATGCATCCTTGATGGTGTTCCTCTTTTCAATGGTGTGTGTGTGTCTTGTGGGTAGACAGGTCATCTAGGTGCCTTGTCTTATGGGTGTGTTGTGCAGTTTTTGCTTGATTTTCCGCTAATTTTCCAGGTAATTCTCATATTATTTTCAATGGTCAAGACCCTTTGGGGTCGTGTTAAAAGAAGTCATGGAATAAGTAACTCATTGTAAATAATGTGCAAAAAATTCTAGTGTCTCATCTATATGGCATGCAAAGTCAAAAGATTGTTTTCGTCACAAAAGGAAAAGGGGTATAAAGAGGAGGAGGAGCGCCTTAGAGCAACTCTAGCAGAGTCTCCATAGTAGCAGCCTCCATATCACATATTGTCAGAGTAGATTCCAATGGATACCTCGACAGGGTGTCGAGGCGAGGTGAGTGGATCATAGATGAAATAGGATACCAGATTTACCTAGGTTCTGGCCCTTCTTACAAGGTGAAAGACAACTCTTGTTCATGTTGCATGTTGTGATTGGGGTGTGCAAAGTATGGTTGTTAGTCGAGGGATTCTAACATGTCTATCGGCCAGCTTGGCCCATGCATATATAAGATACCAGGGACCTAAGGGTTACACAAACCTAGTCAGCTATGTCGGTGAAGGGGAGGCCTCCATGAATCCTTCTTCCTTTTCTTGAATGGCAATGCTTCTCTAATCTTCCGTATACATAGCCCATTGATTAACATGATGGCCCAGAGCAGAAACCGGCCTAGGGGACCTCAGACCGGCCTACTTGGGGCGACAACCAGAGAGGTGAGGCACCCCTCGGCCGTAACAACATCATTAGCCCCTGAACAGTTCTTAGAGCTTGGCTGCATCATGGTCAGCATCTATCTTCAACATCGTCTCCTTAGCTTGTCAAGGTTGAAACTATTTCTTCTAAGCTCCCTAGCCTGGTAGCATCAATGCGAGAGAACTTCTCATGGAGTCGACCTCGGTGGGTCGAACTCCCGCGCAACATCTTTGAATTTTGCGGACCCAGTCTTATCATGGTTAGACGGACCAGATTCCCCGGTCGGTCGGACAAGAGCTCTTGTCAGCTCTGACCGCCGGTCAACATGACATGCGGCAGTGGGTTAGGTCCCCACTCAGGGCACATCCAATCGTGGTGTGCTCCTTGGTCCATGTTGTATTAACGACAGCTCCTCGATCCTTCCACACTTTATCGGTGTTATTGGGGATGTGAAGACATATGTTGTCGTTGTTCCCTCTCTTGTCTATCTATAAAGAGAGAGGAGGAGCCGAGGGGAGAGATCTCATGCATTCTCCCTCTTTGCCTTCTTATTTCTCACCCTCTTGCTGCCATTGTCGATGTGTTGTTCTGCTGCCCCATGGTATGCTCCCAACACCATGGATTCCAAGGCTGCTCAGCACCGTCTGACCAAGGGAGGCAAGGCCCCTGCCATGTGGAAGAGCACCGCCACCGGCAAGGCAAAGCTCAAGATGTTGTCGAAGACCAAGGGAAAGTGGATGCCCTCCACCACTACCGAGCCTACCTTGCAACACCTGGCTGACACCGACTACCTACCGCAGCCAAAAATCATGATACCACACTCACCGGTGGTCGGGCTGACGCTTCATCGTAGAAGCTATGCCCAGTCAAAAACATATGAGTGGGTTAGGTTCATCCCTTTTATTCTCCATGGCCTAAGTTTTTCGATCCATCCTTTCTTCTATGGTCTCCTCCACTTCGATGACCTCCAGATGCACCACCTCGTCCCAAACTCTATTTTGCACATCGCTTGTTTCATCACACTTTGTAAGTGTTTCTTGACCATTGAGCCTCATTTCGGCCTTTGGATAAAATACCTCTAAGTAAAACTCCAAATAACATGAATGAAACTTGCGAGTGCGGAGGGGCTACCATCTAGAAGCAGTTCATATCTAGGTACCTACAAGGGGGGTTTGCAAAGACAAGCAAGAAGTGGCATGAGGGGTGGTTCTACATCCCGGACATAGAGCCAGGCAATCTTCCTCGGGCTGGGATTGTCACAACCTTCTCCCCAGTTCATCCGACCAAGCACAAATCCAAGATCCCAAGGTACACATTGGAAGTGGCCAAGCTTTACAGGTATGTGCAAAAGATGGCCTCTTAAGATATTGTGATGAAGCATTTAGACGAACAAGTGATGATCAAATATGATATTGATAGTGAAACTTGACATGGCTATGAAAGAGTATTTGATGGTCTAGTGAAAAAGTGGAGGGAAATGAAGAGTGCATTGTGCCATTTAAGAAAACAAGATAGATCGTGAAGTAAGTATTTGATTGACCAGGATGAAGTTCATAGATTGAATCCTATTTGGTCAACAGACAAGCACAAATAATGCACATCTTGGGATCTAGTGATCTAGTGGTATGGTAAGTAATTATGAATTGCTCATGTAAACTAACCCATGATATGTGTTAGTTATGTCTATGTGGGTTATGTATCCTCATGGGCTTTCGTCAAAAGAAAGATCTCAAGTAGCCTATGTAATGATGGTCGTCAAGTTTGACAAGTGCAAGTTCAATATATGCATGCAAAGTTATATGCTTTGAAGCTTTCAGCCCACTTGGTGATAATACACATGTGAAGATGTACCATATATGGAGAGCAAATTGATAATCTTCACCAACAAGGTAGTGAGTGTTGGGATTCTAAATCGGATCGATTTTGCTCAGACGGGATTGGGTCATTGTATCGAGTCGTGGAATCAAGGATTCTACTAGATTTACTCAAATTAGATATTTTATATCCATGCTACAAATTTATATGGTTTCTATAGAGTTTGAAAACCATATTTAAAGCAACACAATAAAAGTACTTAGCACACAATCGAAGTTTTGTAACATAATAATAATCTAATAGAAGTCGTCCACATTTCATTCTTCAATGGTCGTCGCATGTGAAGTGGAAGGATGTGTGGTATCACATTATTCTTCCAGAATATCATCGTATGCATTATCCTTGCTAGATCCATTGTTAGGTTCATCTTCATTATTGTCACATACATTGTGTTATTCTGCTTCAACAAAACAAACAACTCATATAAGAAATTAGTAGAATCGGACATAGTGTATTGTAGAGTCAGAATTCTGTAGTATTCTATGGTTTGGATTGCGACCTGATGTCTACTAGGCAACTTTATTCTTGTAGACTTTGTTGAGCCTCTAAGTGCATAGTTTTGTAGAATAATGCAAATTCCCCTCAAGTGGATGACCTAAGTTTTATCAATCGGCGAGGGGTGTAGGATGAAGGTGGTTCTCTCTCAAACAACCCTACAATAAAATACAAGTGGTATCTTGTGTCCCCAACACACTAATACAATTGTCAGGTTTATAGGCGCACTAGTTTAGCAAAGAGAAAATGATGAATGTTTAATATGGATGGTAGACAAAAGCTCAATGAACAACTCGGTGTCAATCATGAAAACTTCAATCCCCAATCAAGAAGCGATCTCCTGGAGACAAAAGCTCAACGAACAACCCAATGTTGATCCTTTCTGCCTGCTGGTCTCCTCAAGTTAACATGGCGTCGTCGTTGAAGTTCAGGTAGGCTAGAGAGGTAGTCATGATCTGATAAGAGCAAGAGAATAGTTAGTGTTTGATTATTCGTGGTTTGCGTGCCAAAACCATGTCTCTGAGATGTGCTTTTACTTTCAAACTTTCAAGTTTATTCCCTGCCAAACTGCTCCTCTCATTGAGCTGATTGTATGATATTATGCTGGTTTCATTCTGGTAATGGAGCTAGGGAGAAGCCACCCAGTTCTTCTAAGAAATATGCATAGTAGAAATAGCTTTGTGTAATCGGACAAATAAAAATAGTAAGGTAGCAAGTGACAAAAGTTAATAAAATGGTGTCGCGATGCTTGGAAATAAGGCCTATGGTTCATACTTTCACTAGTGCCAATTCTCAACATCATTAACATAATTAAACCACAAGATAATCCCTCAAAGTGCAGCGAAGAATCACTTCAAAGTTTCTATTCTATCAAAGGAAGTAGGATGAAATCGCATAGGTACGCTAAATAGAAAACCACCTGAAAGTTGTCTTTCCAATCTTGATCTACTAAAGCACCCAAAAACGTGGCACGGATAGTCCAAAAAACCATACTATGACAACACTATATGTAACTATCATTCAACTTTTGTGTTAAGAGTATCCCAATGTCAGCATGGGTATCCACAAGTTAATTAATAGACATGCACCATGTAATCTCAAATTCAAAGTATTCATTCCAACATAAAGAAACTTCAAAGAGGAAGACTCAATTCACCAAGAATAAAGGGAGGTCAACATCATAAGATCCAACTATACTAATAAAGCTCATGCTACATCAAGATTGAATCCATCAAGAACATGAGAGAGATATCAACCCATAGCTAATGAACTACTCACACATCACCATGAGAACGCGGGAGAAGTTATTGGTGTTGGTGATGACAGAGATGTCCCCGATGGCGTTTCGATGCCACCGGAGGAGACGAGGAAGGTTCCACCTCCTTCCTTGGTCCTCCCGGGACAGAGGAAGCTATATTTTGAATTGATTTTTATAAAGTCAAATAATAATCCAAGATAGTTACTAAATTAATTTTAAGTTTTTGACTTAGTTGCAAAATAATTATTCTAATAATTATTTATATTTCAAGATTAAACTAGATTTGGGTTTAAATAATGTTTTAATTATAGCTACTATTTAAACTATATTCAAATTTTAAATTATTTAAAATTTGGACTACAGTAGCTAAGTTGAAACTATATTTCACTAGATTTCTTTTGCCAAAAGAATACATTTAATTGATTTCTAAACTGCAAGTTATGCCCATTTTAAGTTCAAATTTGTTTTGTCTGAATTCAGATTTTAGACTATTGAAGTTCCAGATTTTACTTTCTAGAGGGAAAGTATTTTTCATAAGGATCATTTTACAAAAAGATTCACTTCGTTTGGATTTATAGAATAAAAGTTATGAGTGTTTGGATGTTCGGCGAGTTTTCTGCAAAACTGCCAATTAATTGCATTAAACGGAAAAGCAAATTGATAATCTTGCGGATAAGGTTGATAACATGGCAATGTGCGATTGGTCAATGCCGATTCAGTTTAAGTGGACGTTTGTGCACCATGATCTATATCTAATGGACAGAATAGATCGAGGCTCACGAGGCGGTTAGGTACCGGTGAATCGCTGGAACTTCGCGAGAAAACATGAATGCAGCGGTGATGTGCTAGAGTGTGGTCCTCATTGGTGATTCGGGGGGAT
Source organism: Triticum urartu (assembly GCF_056163025.1). NCBI lineage: Eukaryota > Viridiplantae > Streptophyta > Magnoliopsida > Poales > Poaceae > Triticum > Triticum urartu. Next base: position 160,647,617 of record NC_141877.1, read on the forward strand.
CTAGGGGCGGCAGAGAGCACATACGGGTACGGTGGTCCATGACGAGGTCGTTGTTGGCCTCAGCTTGTGTTGGGGTCGACGAAAACAACTGGTACGGAACTCGCCGGAGTTCGAGTGTGCTGGCAGAGCTTTGGGCATGGACGTGGGTATCAAAATCCTGTGCATCTGGATGCGATAGTTCGTCAGAACATGCGCATTGGTACGGGGAATCGAATGGACATGGCAAGGTCGTCAAATACATTAGGGGCTCGCCGGAGTTGACCTCTCGACGGCAAAGATCATCGTTGATGGCGAGGGTGCGGTTCTAGCGGGATACTGGGGCACCGAATATGTCTAGGAGGCGAGCCGGCATGCGGTGGATGCAGTGCTGGTAGCGGATGGTCGAGAGGGGGCTTGCGGTGGCCGGAATCGTCGTTGGGATTTCTAGGTCAGTGCGACAAATGTGAGATCATGACGGAGCAGCTTGCCAGCGATGTGGATGGGAGGCTGTCATGGAAACATCATAGCAGATATCCTAGTGTGAGGACTTAGTCGTGAGGCCAACGCATCTATGTGGTAGCTTGAGAGGGGTTGATCGGCACGAGAAACGCGGGACGGATCAACACACAAGACAAGGATTTAGACAGCTTCGGGCCCCGGGAAACATCATCCGGTAATAGCCCTACATGCTATTTGTGGCTAGATCTCATTATGCTCATCAAGGAGACACCGCATAAGCCGGCTCCCCTTTAGTTGTGTCTAGCCCTAGAGATTGTTTCTTGTTGCTTGTCCCCCTTTTGGGGAGCCCTGCTCCTCCTTATATAAGTTGAAGGGGCGGGTTACATGACTAGTCCTAGTAGGATTAGGATTACTCTATTACAAGTGGAGTCCTGGTCTTGCTTCCTTTGCAGGAGAATATTCCTTATGTCTTCCTCTTAAGCCATCCCACCATCACATGAACCGGCCTTCTGGGCCTTGGGCCTTGTCATCCATCTGACCCGTCGTTGGGGTCATCAGTAAGTCACCAAATACTCGCCCAGTCTCTGTGAGCCGCCAAGTCCAGCCGGGTCATACCGCAGGGTATATCCCCGACATTAGCCCCCAATTTAATTTGAATTTATCCATGTTAAACTAATCCTGCAAAATAAGCACTAGAACAACTTTGACAAGTTGTGCTCCGGGTTAAAATTTTCTTGTAAGTCGGCACCTGATCATCGTTAAGTCCTTATCATTTCCTTGTTGATATATACATGTCCATGATCTCATAGCAAATCTCCCTTATCAGATATGTTTCAACTTTATCAATGCAAAAATTCCAGATACTTCTTTTGAGAAATCCAGGTCAATAAACCAGTTTCAGAGTCAATTTTGCTGACATTGGTCTCTTTTAGAGAAATATTGTAAGAAATAATCCACTTGAATCGGCTTCCAAAGCGCCGGCTTAAGAAATATTGGTCTTCAAATACTCATCTGCCTTTCAGCCGGCTTGAAGATGTAAAACATGCCGGTTTATCATTACAAAATTTCCGGGTTATAAAACAGACGATGTCGGGTCATAATTGTTGTTGACACCGGGTCATGTAATTGATCTTCCTGATTTGCTCAAAACTGATAATTTGAAGATGTTCCTCCTTTATATACATAATACCTGTAGCCCCCAAGTCTTAAGGAGAACATAGTGATAACTTAAGACTTGCTCCAATATAAGTGTTGCAACCTTGAAGAAATCCAGTTTGTTCATCTCAATCATATAAACTGAATATTCCACACCTGTAGCCCCCAAGTGTCGGGTTGTCATGCTTGTAGCAACCTGGGACTTGTAATTGCTTTGTGCACATGAAAACTTCAACAAGTGTAGCCCCCAAGGGCCGGGTAATTATGCAATAATGAGCGGGGACTTTGTAGATATGATCATGTAGAGTTGAGCAGCAATGTGTAGCCCCTAAGGGCCGGCTCAGTAAGATAATATTGAGCTGGGACTTTAAATATACTTCTTTGAAAATAATATCAATAGATGTAACCCCCATCATGGGGCTTGAACTCATGTCCACAAGGTTAAGAGTTTTGTGCTTTACCAACTGAGAAATAAACCTTTCAATATAATGGATTAAAGCTTGTGTACCTTAAATTTTTGACAGGATCAATTGGTAGCCCCCAAGGGCTGGCTCATTACAATGGGATGAGTCGGGTCTTCAATAAGTTGATCAAAAAATGACTTTACATTAGCCCCCAAGTGCCATGGTGTATGCTGGCAATGACATGGGACTTGCATATTTGATGTAATCTCAACTTGAATAATGTAGCCCCCAAGTGCCGGGTCATAAGCCTGCAGCGACTCGGGACTATTCCCTCCATTGTAAAAATAAATCATGTCCATTAATAAAATAATAGTCATTGCGCTGAAGCGACTTTGAAGACCTCCATCATAATATTGGCTATTGATAACCATAATAAAAATCCAGCCATGTTGGCTATTAAAGATTTGAATGTTTATGATTGTCATATATGGTGACGTATCATCCAAAGTCAAGTCGGGTTAATCGAAACCACATATATGCTTCAGATATGAACCAAATGGTCTCAAGACAAAACCAAAGATTGTTTTGCAAAAACTTAAGCCAAACAGGGCAAAAAATGAGGCTTCTGATTCGAATATGATCAGTAAACTGGACCAAAAGGGGTTAAGCTAGGATTCAAATACGATCATGAAGCCCCCTAGTGGTTTTGGCGTTGCGCCGATCAAGAGGGTACCGACAGCTATGTTCTCTTTGGTTCGAATACGACCTATGTTTGAACAGGAAGCCCCCAAATGACCTTGAGAGTTTTTTAATGACTCTGATTCGAATACGATCAAAGTCGGACCCAAAAGTGGTTAAGCTATGATTCAAATACGATCAAGAAGCCCCCTAGTGGGTTTCGCATTGCACCGATCAAGAGGGTACCGGCAGCTATGTTCTCTTTGGTTCGAATACGACCTATGTTTGAACAGGAAGCCCCCAAATGACCTTGAGAGTTTTTTAACGACTCTGATTCGAATGCGATCAAAGTCGGACCCAAAAGGTGTCAAGCTAGATTCAAATACAATCAGCCCCCAATGGTCTTTTGAAGCAGGGTACCTATGTTTGAGTTGTGCCTTGCAACAGACTCTCTTTGGTCCCTTTAATTTTTCCTGAGAAGTCGAGCTTTGCGAGAGATAAATTCTTATTGAACCAGATTTTTTTCTGGACGGCCTTTAAACTGGCAACATTTATTGAGCTATGTCCATGTAGCCCTCGAATATTTAAGACAATTCGAGGAGCTGGCTTGAGACTCTCCATACTTTGACCGTGATATGAACTGAAGATATGACCCGACATATAATTGAACAGCGGAACGCTGTAATATGTTGAAGCTGGAGGCAAGGTGGCGAGTTGATGATCTTCGCAACACTTATTGTATGTCCCAGCATGAGTTATTCGACAAACTACGTGACATGATGGTCACTTTTGCAGTAAACAATTTTGTCATGCACATGAAAATATATAGACCAAAGTAATTGTTCTTTTGACAAAAAAACAATATGTACTAAATAATACACTCAGATAGATATCACCTTTTTGGACACCAATACGTGATTGCTTTAGCCTTGGCTAATCATGTTTATCTTTGTCCGATTCCTGTACGCACCGTCCAAAGCTGTTTTGTTCCTCTGCGTAGTCCAGTTTATCTTCTTTGGTATCCACGTGCATCTTAATTCCCATGCTTGTGTCGTTCACTCTCCTTGTACATCACATCAATTACTTGGTTCACTTCAACCTCAAGTTGTTGCTGTAGTTGGCTCATAGAACGTGAGGCACTTTCTGGTGTGTTGTGGTAAGTCAACAAAGTTCCAACCTGGCTGGTTATCACCTGTCCCCTTTTTGTATTTCTTCAAAGGCCGCGCAAGTCGAGGACTGCGGCAGAGATCTGGCTTGACTCCGAACAACCCGAGTCGGCGGGTTGACATTGCTGACCAGCTTTAACGGCGCGAGGAAAAGACAGCCAGCGGCTCAGGGCGAAGTGCAGCAGAAACATGCACACTGGTATGGGGAATCAAATGGACATGGCAAGGTCATGAAATACCTTAGGGGCTCGCCGGAGTTGACCTCTCGACGGCAAGGAGCATTGTTGATGGTGAGGGTGCAATTCTAGGGGGTACTGGTGCACCGAATATGTCTACAAAGTGAGCCAGCATGCGGTGGATGCAGTGCTGGTAGCAGATGGTAGAGAGGGGGCTTGCGGTGGCCGGAATCATCGGTGGGATTTCTAGGTCAGTGCGACAAATGTGAGATCATGATGGAGCAGCTTGCCAGCGATGTGGATCGGAGGCAGAGGCCTTTTAGAGAGTGATGGGAGGGGTTAAATAGGACACGACCATGGGGTCGATTTGCACAATGGTCCCATGGTCATGGTTTCATGCGCGCGTGCACGATCGGTCGTGGGTGTCGGTGTCAAAACCGGTGGATCTCGGGTAGGGGTCCCGAACTGTGCGTCTAGGATCGATGGTAACAGGAGACAGGGGACAAGATGTTTACCCAGGTTCGGTCCCTCTCTATGGAGGTAATACCCTACGTCATGCTTTATTGATATTGATGAATATGAGTGTTACAAGAGTTGATCTACCACGAGATCGAGATGGCTAATCCCTAGAAGCCTAGCCTATATGACTATGGTAATGAATATATCCTTTCCGGACTAACCCCTCCGGTTTATATAGACACCGGGGGGATCTAGGGTTTACATAGAATTGGTTACATAAGAAGGAATCTTCATAATCGGTTGCCAAGCTTGCCTTCCATGCTAAGGAGAGTCCAATCCAGACACAGGTACAGTCTTCAGCCTTCATATCTTCACAGCCCATCAGTCCGGCCCATGGATAACAGGCCGGACGCCCGAGGACCCCTTAGTCCAGGACTCCCTAAGTAGCCCCTGAACCTGGCTTCAATGACGAGGAGTCCGACATGGAGATTGTTTTCGGCATTGCAAGGCGGGTTCCCTTCTATCCGAACTTCAAGATAGTCTTCGGATGCGATGATAGTATCCGGACCTGTCACACACACCATACATAACCGTAGAGAGAATATATATTTTTACACGAGTCTAATCTGCTGACAGCTTTTACAATATGACATCACGTCTGTCCGGTCATAATTTCGAACCGTCTTTCGTCTGCCGCTCCACGTTTCGAGATGCGGTTGCCATTGGCACGTCTTGTCGCAGCAGAGATCGTGCCCCCTTATTACGGGATTCTCATCAATACGGGCGTGGGTAACCCAACCGTGTCGTTTATACTGCCCTTGGGAATAGGCGAATCTTAAGGCGAGTGAGGAGGCGTTCAATATTCGTTGCCTTTATAAGGGGATAAGGATTCCCTCTTCCTCTCTCACGCCCTCTCTCTATCTCCGCCTTTCCAATCTCGAGCTCCAGCGCCCAAGTTCTCATCTCCTTTCCACCCAAGCAACCATGTCCGGATCCGGAGGTCAGGGCAAGTGGATGGTCTCCTCTGTCAAGGAGGAGAACATTACGGAGCTTCGGACGACTGGATACTTAGCGAAGGAGATCACTCACCGCCTGCCGATCGAGGGACAAGTCGTCCCCACGCCGAAGCCCACCGAGAGGATAGTGTTCCTCCCCCATTTCTTCTGCGGGCTAGGGTTTCCACTCCACCCTTTCGTCTATGGGCTGATGTATTATTACGGGATAGATTTCCATGATCTGTCCCCGAATTTCCTTCCTCAACATCTCGGCGTTTATCATCGTGTGCGAGGCCTTCCTCCGCATCCAACCCTACTTCAGGCTGTGGCTCAAAGTCTTCAACATGAAGCCGAAGGTGGTGGACGGCCAGCACGCGGAGTGCGGAGGAGCTATGGTGAGCAAGCTGTCCAACGTATCCTGGCGCAAAGGCACTTTTGTGGACACAATGAAGGAGTGGCAGAAGCAGTGGTTCTACATCACAGAACCTTGCGGCACCACCTGGGCCACAGCTGCCGAATTCCGCTCCGGCGCTCCCATGCGACTCACCTCCTGGGTCGAGAAGAGACCGAACTAGGGTTCCCCTGACGAGGTGATAGTGCTGCAGACGCGCGTTCATAGCATGTCAACCAAGAAAGTCAAGCTCGTTGATGTGATCCAGGTGATGCTGGTTCGCCGGATCCATTCGTGCCAAAGCCGAAGCCGTCCTCTGTGCGAGTTCAACCCGAAGAGGGATCAGACCCTAGTGAGGCTCTTCGAGACTACTCACGAAGGCGCATGGAAGTTGCTCTTTAAGGGCAACGAGAAACCACAGGCCACGGATTCAGACCATGGTCACGATTGTAAACACCCCGCCAGTGAGGTATGCTATTTTTTGATGTATCCCCAACTTAATCATTTCAAGGATGATGTCTAAGCTTATCATTGCATTTCCAGGACTGGATGGAGAGGGCGAAGCGGATCCAGTGTCCGGCTCCGCTGCCTGAAGAACTGATCATCCCTCGTCTAGCGAAGATGCTGGTGCCGGTGCCTTATAAGGCGTCGGAGAAGAAGGCCAGGAAGAAGGCCAAGGGGGCTCAGAGTGGCCCCCGTCGCAAGGGCACTTCAGACGTGACGTCCGAAGACGACGAAGCCCATTCCTCTGTCCCTGAGGACAATGGCGAGGAAGAGGAGGAGGAGGAAAACAACCCTCCCCCTAGGAGAGGAAGAAGAAGAGGGTGGCTTCAGCGCATCTGGAGGCGGAAACGCCCAAGAAGAGGAAGAGCATCCCAGCAGTCAACACCATATGGGACGTCGATAGCAGTCCGGAGAGACGACCCCGCACTAAGCCCCAGGCCGCATCGTAAGTGACACGACTCGCTCATGCGCACATCCGGCCCTTTCTCTTCATTGTCATGACATAGTAAATTGTGCTATTGCAGTCTGGCCCGCAACCTTATCCAGCGATCCTCATCTGGAGGTTCGTTGGCTCCGTCAGAGATGGCGAGCATGTCGCCACCGCCTGCTTATTCCCTCGGGGCCAGGGAAGACACTGAAGTGTTATCCCAGAGGACCGCTTCGAGTCGGGGAGGAGCCCAAGACGCTGTCCGGGAGGCGCCACAAGGCGAGACCTCCACTGCCGGACACATGGGGGAGCCGATCCCCATGGAGTTGGCGTAGAGGGCCGCATCCAGTTCGGCCCTCAGTCGAATACGATTCTGGAGGCCCATACGGCTTCGGAGTCGGGCGAACAGCCCCCTTTGAATGAGGGAGATGCGCCGCTTCCATCGGTGGCCCTTGTCCATCCAGGGGCGTCGGATTACCTGATGGAGGCGCTTCGAGGCACCTCTGTAGTGGACGAGCACCGTGTCCTTATGGGTGCGCTGATCGAGAAGATTCAGTCAGCCAAGAGTGGACTGAATGAAGCCTGCAGCAGCCTGTTGACAGGTTTCGAGGTAAGAAAGAGAAAAATCCCCGCGTAGCCAGTAGCCTCTGAGACACTGTCCGGTGTTCGGCAAGAAGAACCTGACAGAGGATCAATCTTCTCTTGTAGGAGACTAACGTAATACGTACGAATAAGCAGGCGTCGCTGTTGGCCACGACCTCCCATGCTGCTGAAGTCTCTAAGCTGAGTCAGAGGTTGGAGTGGACCAACAACGAGCTCGGCGAGGTTAGGGTTCGGCTCCAGGAGAAGCAAGGTGAGTGACGACTTGCTGTGTGTTTAGAAAGGATAGGCGCTGTATTTTGACCGCTATGTCGTAATATGTGTAGGAGCCACGACCAAGGTCGAGGCCCTGAAGAAGGCCCTGGGCGAGGCCGAGGAGGCTGTCCAGCAGCAAGCCGCCCGTAAGAAGTCCAAGGCCCAGGTCAAAGAAATCCACCAGGAGCTCCAGGATGCGGTCAAGAAATGCGAAGTCTTGGAGCATGATGCATCGGTTGAAGGGACCGAACTCGCCAAGGCCCGTCAGAGCGTGGAGACCGCACGGAATGAGGCCCAGGCTGCCCTCCAGGAGATGCAGGAGGCCAAGAATACCACGGCAGGTAAGGCATTTAAGATGCAAAGCAAGTATGTGGAGAAGCAGTACATTTTACTAACCAGGGTTCGGAGTTCCCCAGGAGCTTTTGCGGATTTACCACGTAGTGTATCAGATGCTGCGGAGTTCTACCGAGCCGAAGGAGGGGGTTATACAGAGAAGCTATTTTGGTTGCAGTATGCGGCGCCAGAGCATCCCGTGTCCTTCACCGATCTGCTGAAACAGCTGGTGGAGCTGCATAGGGTGGCCGAACTAGCAATGAAGGATTTCATAATCCGGCTATGGCTAGCCGAAGCTATTTCAAGCAGCTACTTTCGACTTGTGAGGCGGGTGGTAAACGCCTGTCCTCTGCTGGACGTCGTCAAGCGCTCGGCCTACATTGAAGGTGCGTGCATGGCCTTTGCCCGTTGCAAGATGTGGTGGGCGAAGATGGACGCCGTCTAGGTGACCAGAGGGCCACCGGAGGGCAAGGAACACCGCACACCCGAACGGTATTTTGCGTATGTCCTGGAGGGGTCTCGCCTTGCGGCAGCGCAATGTTCACAGGGCATTGTATTTGAATAGATGTATTCATGTTGCCTTTTCCTTGTATTATGAGAACAAAGCCTGTTTTGTAATGTAATTTTGTTAAGCTTTGAATTGTTTCCTCCTGTGCAGTCGTATTGCATGTAATCTTAGGGTTGGCCAGTCATCGGCTTCTGCCCTCACGTAGGTAGTACGAAGGTGTTGGGGATGGAATCTAAACAATCTTGATCCAATTATATGGTCCCTGAAGGAGTTGTTTAACGCAACGAACAAGGCAATCAGACTGTACGGCTTAAACGCCATCACTTATCCATATGAGTTTTATAATAAAGCGTAGGTGCAGCCCCTGGTTCGAACCAGGGTGCTGTCAGCATCTGACCGGGAAGTGCCGATCTTTCGCATAATGCAGAAAAAATCTCCAACGATTTTTGACCCTCGAACAGTTGACTGGCTTTCGCCGTATCATGATAGTCAGTGTCGGCTTTCTCTACTAGGGTGCTCATCTGGTCAAGGCCAGGGCACAGTCGCAGTAGTTCTCCCTTTACTACCCTAGCAGATTTAGCGGAACGTAGGGTAGCAAGCACAGGAGCCGGGCAACCCAATTATTGACCAAGGACATGATTCTTAGCCAATGCATATAATGCCAAATTCGGGGTGCCGAACTTATCTTTAGGGATTATTCGGACTTTGTTGCCGTATCGTGGGGCGATGGGAGCCCTTGGCAAATATGAAACGTACCAGAGTGTACAGCTGCTAGGAAATAAGTAATATAAAGGAAAACAGAGGGAGAACAGAGATAGGATCCGGAGCCCTTGAACTTGGATCTTGAACTGTTTCCATTATAGTTGGGTTAATGCGTCCAAGCACATTGGTACAAAATAATGCAATAAGCAACCGGCTATTTGACATGCCATACCCGAAGGCGGACTGCGCGTGGGTCCTGAAAAATGGTTAGCCTCTAGGGCTTCCCATGTACGCCTGTGCTCCGTGTCAATCCGGTGTGTTTGTCCTTTGACGGGATCGTTGATCAGGCCGTTGAAGGAGGCCCCCATAGGAGAAACCTGAAACAAGGGAAAATGAGATAGTGAAGTTATATGTGTTTCCGGGATCGGTCTGGCCTAACCGTGGATCCCGGGATAGCTTGTGCCTCCGTCGATGTCCATGGAATTTTGAGTGCGTAGTTATGGACGCGTGGTATGGATGCCACTACCACGTCGGGATTGGGACGGAGGCCGAATTGCTAATCGAGCTCTTGACGAGCCGCGCTGTCCTCTTGCAGTGTAGTCCGGACCCTCTTAATGATGTCCAGGGGCTCGGCAGCCAGACTATGATGCTGCTTGAGAAGGCCGCTTTGTACCTCTGCTGCTAGGGCAGCGGTGTGCTCCTCTATCCGGAGGGAGCATTCTGTGTTTCCATTGACTGTTATGACGCCATGCGGACCGGGCATCTTCAGCTTAAGATAAGCATAGTGTGGCACCGCGTTGAATCTAGCAAACATGGTTCGTCCGAGTAGTGCGTGGTAGCCGCTGCGGAAGGGGACGATATCGAATATTAACTCCTCACTTCGGAAGTTGTCCGGGGAACCAAAGACCACCTCTAGTGTGATTGAGCCCGTGCAGCGGGCCTCAACGCCTGGTATGACTCCTTTAAAGGTAGTCTTTGCGGGTTTGATTCGTGAGGGATTAATGCCCATCTTCTGCACTGTATCCTGATAGAGCAGGTTGAGGCTGCTACCACCGTCCATCAGGACTCGTGTTAGGTGAAATCCATCGATGATTGGGTCGAGGACCAGTGCGGCTGAACCGCCATGCTGGATACTAGTTGGGTGATCTCGACGATCGAAGGTGATCGGGAATGACGACCACAGATTGAATTTTGGGGCGACTGGCTCTATCGCGTAGATGTCCCTAAGTGCTCGCTTGCGCTCCCTTTTGGGGATGTGTGTAGCGTATATCATGCTCCTCGTTTTCACTTGAGGGGGAAATTTCTTCTGCCCTCCAGTGTTCGGCTGCCGGGGCTCTTCGTCCTCGTCCTCACTTTGTGATCCCTTTTCTTTGTTTTTGGCATTTAACTTGCCAGCCTATTTGAAAACCCAACAGTCTCTGTTGGCGTGATTGGCTTGTTTGTTTGGGGTACCATGTATCTGGCACGGACGATCGATTATGCGATCTAGGCTGGATGGTCCCTCGCTATTTCTTTTGTAGGGCTTCTGCTGTCCGGACTTGGAGCCGCTGAATCCGGCGTTAACGGTGGTGTCATCGGTGTTGTCGCCATTGCTTCGGCGTTTGTGTCTATTGCGCCAGATCTTACCAGAGCTGTTCTTGGCCTCGGAGGGGCCTGTCTCGCTGGCTGTGTTTTTGCTACGAGCCAGCGAGTTGTCCTCACCCGCGCAAAAGCGGGTCATGAGTCCCGTAAGGGCTGCCATGGACTTCGGCTTTTCTTGGCCGAGGTGGCGTGCTAGCCATTCATCACGGATGCGGTGTTTAAAGGCTGCTAGGGCTTCGACATCCGGACAGTCCACGGTATGGTTCTTTTTGGTTAGGAACCTAGTCCAGAATTTTCTGGTTGATTCTCCAGGTTGTTGAACTATGTGGCCTAAGTCATCGGCATCGGGTGGCCGGACATATGTACCTTGGAAGTTGTCAAGAAAGGCCTCTTCCAAGTCCTCCTAGCTGCCGATGGAATTCTCGGGCAAGCTATTCAGCCAGTGTCTATCTGGCCCTTAGAGTTTTAGTGGGAGGTATTTGATGGCGTGGAGGTCATCTCCACAGCCATGTGGATGTGGAGAATAAAGTCCTCAATCCATATTGCGGGGTCAGTTGTTTCGTCGTATGATTCAATATTAACGGGCTTGAACCCCTTGGAGAATTCGTGATCCAGCACCTCATCTGTGAAGCGGAGAGGGTGTGTGGCGCCTCTATATCGGGCCGCATCACGGCGCACCTCCGATGGAGTGCGTCTGCGGTTATCGGCCCGGGCGTGATTTGGTTTGTCACGCACGAATAGGTAGTCGTCATCCCGAGTTGGGAAGCGTCCTCGCAATCCGTAGATTGATCTGGTGTGTTCTGCTCTACTGTCCAGCTCCTGCCGAAGGTCGTATGCATGGTCCCGAGCTGTTCTGTCCCTATTTTTACGAGGAGGTGGGGCGGGCTGTTGTTCGGCCTGAGATGCCACTTTATCCCGACCGCGCGGTGGTTGGTCCGTCGCACTATCCCGACTGCGTGGTGGTCGGTCTGCATTGCGTGAGGGACGTATGGGATTTGGTGCCTCCTCATCAAACTAAGGTAGCAGTCTACGCTTTGGGTAACTCTTGGCTGGGCGCTTGAGGCCTTATTCTTCAGCTGCTAGGACATCAGCCCACCTATCAATGAGCAGGTCTTGATCAGCTTGAAGCTGCTGCTGCTTCTTCTTCAGGCTTCTTGAAGTGGCTATTAGCTGGCGCTTGAAGCGCTCCTGCTCGAGGGGTGCCTCATGCATGATGAAGTCCTCATTGCCGAGGCTCTCATCATCCTCGGAGACTGGACGATAACTATCATCGTCTGGGTCATTGGGCATGGTCTTATTATCAGGGTTATCTTGCATGTTGTCTTGTTCCTCCTGTTCGGATGCAGCCCGGACAGGGTCTTCCTAGTTTTCGGCGACGCCCGGAGTACTATTCTCTCCGGTGCCAGTATTTCTGTCATTTGAGCGTTGAGGCTTAGAGCGGCGTTTAGGGCGCCGACGCTTGGACTGTGTCTCAGAAGGTTTATTCGCAACTGGATCTCCTTTGTCATCGTCGCTAGCTTTTTTAGGTGTGTCGACCATGTACACATCATACGAAGAGGAGGTCGTCCAACGTCTAGTAAATGGTGGGTTTTGGCCTTGCTCCTGGTTGGCATCATCGTCCATACCATCGATGTCTTTGGAGCCGTAATTGAGCACGTCGTTTAAGTCATCGACAGTGTCTATGAAGTGCGTGGCGGGTGGGAAACAAAATTTCCCATCATCAGCCTCTGGCCCAATCCAAACATAGTTCGGCTGTGAGTCCTTCTCAAAGGATAAGTTCTTTAAAGAGTTTAGCACATCACCCCAAGGTGAGTGCTAGAAGATGTCGGCGGCGCTAAATTTGAAAATCGATAACCGATCCAGCTCTATGTCCGCAGGTGTACTCGGTCCGGGACTTATAGCCAGAGACGAACCTAGAGTTCCATTGGCGCAAATATCGCTAGGTGCCGAGTCCGTGTGCGGCTCCAACGCCGCGGACTCTGTGGCTTCGGATGGCACGATTTGCTCCGGTTCTAAGGCTGTTGCAGCAACAGGGACCATCCCCTGGATGTGATTGCTACCTCTTTTAGCATTGCCTTGGTTTTCCCTGAAGAGGAAGGGATGATGCAGCAAAGTAGCGTAAGTATTTCACTCAGTTTTTGAGAACCAAGGTATCAATCCAGTACGAGGCTACGCGCGAGTCCCTCGCACCTGCACAAAACAAATAAATCCTCGCAACCAATGCAAATAGGGGTTGTCAATCCCTATAGGGCCACTTACGAGAGTGAGATCTGATAGATATGATAAGATAACATTTTTGGGATTTTTATGATAAAGATGCAAAGTAAAATAAAGGCAAAGTAAATAGAAAAGTAAAAAACTAAGTAGTAGGAGCTTGATATGATAAAGATAGACCCAGGGGCCATAGGTTTCACTAGTGGCTTCTCTCGAGAGCATAAGTATTCTATGGTGGGTGAACAAATTACTATTGAGCAATTGACAGAATTGAGCACAGTTATGAGAATATCTAGGTATGATCATGTATATAGGCATCACGTCTGAGACAAGTAGACCGACTCCTGCCTGCATCTACTACTATTACTCCACTCATCGACCGCTATCCAGCATGCTTCTAGAGTATTAAGTTAAAAACAAAGTAACGCCTTAAGCAAGATGACATGATGTAGAGGGATAGACTCATGCAATATGAAGAAAACCCCATCTTATTATCCTCGATGGCAACAATACAATACGTGCCTTGCTACCCTTACTGTCACCGGGAAAGGACACCGCAAGATTGAATCCAAAGCTAAGCACTTCTCCCATTGCAAGAAAGATCAATCTAGTAGGCCAAACCAAACTGATAATTCGAAGAGACTTGCAAAGATAACCAATTATACATAAAAGAATTCAGAGAAGATTCAAATATTATTCATAGATACACTTGATCATAAACCCACAATTCATCGGTCTCAACAAACACATCGCAAAAAGAAGATTACATCGAATAGATCTCCACAAGAGAGGGGGAGAACATTGTATTGAGATCAGATCCAAAAAGAGAGAAGAAGCCATCTATCTACTAACTATATATGGACCCGTAGGTTTGAGGTAAACTACTCACACTTCATCGGAGGGGCTATGGTGTTGGTGTAGAAGCCCTCCGTGATTGATGCCCCTTCCGGCGGAGCTCCAGAATAGGCCCCAAGATGGGATCTCATGGATACAGAAAGTAACGGCGGTGGAATTAGGGTTTTGGCTCTGTTTCTGATCATTTGGGGGTACATGGGAATATATAGGAGGAAGAAGTATGTCGGTGGAGCAACAGGGGGGCCACGAGGGTGGAGGGCACTGATACGTCTCCAACGTATCCATAATTTTTGATTGCTCCATGCTATATTATCTACTGTTTTGGACTATATTGGGATTTATTTTCCACTTTTATATTATTTTTAGGACTAACCTATTAACTGGAGGCCCAGCCCAGAATTGCTGTTTTTTGCCTATTTCAGTGTTTCGAAGAAACGGAATATCAAACGGAGTCCAAACGGAATGAAACCTTCGGGAACGTGATTTTCTCACCGAAGGTGATCCAGGAGACTTGGACCCTATGCCAAGGCATCAGAGAGGCGGTCACGAGGGTGGGGCGCCCCCCTAGGGAGCGCCCCCTGCCTCGTGGGCCCCTCGGAGCTCCACCGACATACTTCTTCCTCCTATATATACCTACGTACCCCCAAACGATCAGAACATGAGCCAAAAATCTAATTCCACCGCCGCAACTTTCTATATCCGCGAGATCCCATCTTGGGGCCTGTTCCGGAGCTCCGCCGGAGAGGGCCGTCATCACGAAGGGCTTCTACATCATCACAGCCTCTCCGATGAAGTGTGAATAGTTTACCTCAGACCTTCGGGTCTATAGTTAGTATCTAGATGGCTTCTTCTCTCTTTTTGCATCTCAATACAAAGTTCTCCCCCTCTCTCGTGGAGATCTATTCGATGTAATCTTCTTTTTGCAGTGTGTTTGTTGAGACCGATGAATTGTGGGTTTATGATCAAGTCTATCTATGAATAATATTTGAATCTTCTCTGAATTCTTTTATGTATGATTGGTTATCTTTGCAAGTCTCTTCGAATTATCCGTTTGGTTTGGCCAACTAGATTGGTAGTTCTTGCCATGGGAGAAGTGCTTAGCTTTGGGTTCGATCTTGCGGTGTCCTTTCCCAGTGACAGAAGGGGCATCAAGGCACGTATTGTATCGTTGCCATCGAGGATAACAAGATGGGGTTTATTTCATATTGCATGAATTTATCTCTATACATCATGTCATCTTGCTTAAGGCGTTACTCTGTTTTTAACTTAATACTCTAGATGCATGCTGGATAGCGGTCGATGAGTAGGGTAATAGTAGTAGATGCAGAATCATTTTGGTCTACTTGTCACGGACGTGATGCCTATATACATGATCATGCCTAGATATTCTCATAACTATGCTCAATTCTGTCAATTGCTCAATAGTAATTTGTTTAGCCACCGTAGAATACTTATACTCTTGAGAGAAGCCACTAGTGAAACCTATGGCCCCCCAGGTCTATTCTCATCATATCAATCTCCATCACTTTAATCTTGCTTTGCTTTTTTACTTTGCCTTTTACTTTTTACTTTGCATCACTATACCAAAAATATTATATCTATCAGATCTCACTCTCGTAAGTGACCATGAAGGGATTGACAACCCCTAATCGCGTTGGTTGGGAGTAGCTATCGTTTTGTGCAGGTACGAGGGACTTGAGCGTGGCCTCCTACTGGATTGATACCTTGGTTCTCAAAAACTGAGGAAAATACTTACGCTACTCTACTGCATCATCCCTTCCTCTTCGGGGTAATCCAACGCAAGCTCAAGAGGTAGCAAGAAGAATTTATGGCGCCGTTTCCGAGGAGTCTACGCAAAAAGTCAACATACCAAGTACCCATCACAATCCCTATCTCTCGCATTACATTAGTTGCCATTTGCCTCTCGTTTTCCTCTCCCCCACTTCACCCTTGCCGTTTTATTCGCCCTCTCTTTCCCAATCTCCTTCTCCTTTCCGTTTGCCTTTTTCTCACTTGCCTTGTCATCATGGCTAGTCTCATATCTTCTCCATTGTCTCCCGAGAATGAAGTCCTAAATTTTAAACAAAGGGAGGGAGAAAATCTAAAAGATGCTTGGTATAGAATTTGCAATGCTCAAAATAGATCTACCAGGAAGCAATCGACTTCAGTTCTTCTCCACAATTTTTATGTAGGCGTTAATCCTTGGTATAGATATATCATCGATACCATTACCGGAGGGAACTTCTTGGGTATCCATACTTTTGATTCTTATAATGCTATGTTAGATTTATTTGGCTCACCACCTCTTTTGGTTAATGGAACCATGTTAACTTTGGAGCATGTCATGCAAACACTTGAAATTGTTTAAAATAAAGTTGCTACTATTGAATTAATTGAAAATCTAGATAAAAATATCCACAATCAAATTACTCAATATGGATCTAAGGTGGGAATGACTTTGAAAAATATTAAGGAAAAGGAACCCATAGTTAATGAGAAGATAAACTTAGATTCTACTAGAATTGATAAACTTGAGGTATCATTACAAACATGGGAGCCACTTTTTCTTCCGTAAAGAATACTCCAAGTCCTCCTACTAAAATTGCCAAGCTTATGTATGTTCCTAAAAATAAGGGTGAATCATCTAGTAAGGAAACTGCGGATCTTAAATCTATAAGTATTCATCCCAATCTTTTTGCTATCATTAAGGAACCAATTGCTACAAATGAATTTTTCAATCTTGTGCCTAAAAGTTTGATAATCACTAGAAAGAAAGAAATTCCTGAGGGAAATAGATGCCTCATCAAAGAATTGCCTATCAAAGATGGCAATACCTAGATCTATCCTCGCTTTTATGCCTAGCTAGGGGCGTTAAACGATAGCGCTTGTTGGGAGGCAACCCATAATAAATTATTTAGCCTCTGTTTTGGTTGTGTTTTTTTTGTTTAATTAGTGTTTGTGCCAAGTAGAACCGTTGGGAAGACTTGGGGAAAGTCTTGTTGAACTTGCTGTAAAAAACAGAAACTGTAGCGCTCACGAGAACTACTTTCATTTTTATTTGGATAGTTATATTTAGTTAATTATTTTTGCAGATGATTAATAGATAAGTTCCTCACGTCCAGCAATTTATTTTAGAATTTTTGGGGTTCCAGATCTTGCGCTAGCTACAGATTACTACAGACTGTTCTGTTTCTGACAGATTCTATTTTTCATGTGTTGTTTGCTTATTTTGATGAATCTATGGCCAGTAAAATAGATTATAATCCATAGAGAAGTTGGAATACAGTAGGTTTAACACCAATATAAATAAATAATGAGTTCATTACAGTACCTTGAAGTGGTCTTTTGTTTTCTTTCGCTAACGGAGCTCACGAGTTTTCTACCTTAAGTTTTGTGTTGTGAAGTTTTCAAGTTTTGGGTAAGGATTTGATGGATTATGGAACAAGGAGTGGTAAAAGCCAAAGCTTGGGGATGCCCCAGAAGTCATCCCCTCTTTCATCCACTTCTATTGGTAACTTTACTTGGAGCTATATTTTTATTCACCAACATGATATGTGTTTTGCTTGGAGTGTCTTGTATTATTTGTGTCTTTATTTTTTAGTGTGCCACAATCATCCTTGTTGTACACACCTTTTGAGAGAGCCATACATGAATTAGAATTTGATAGAATACTCTATGTGCTTCACTTATATCTTTTGAGCGTTATAATTTTGCTCTATGTGCTTCACTTATATCTTTTTGAGCTAAGTAATTTTGCTCTATGTGCTTCACTTAGATCTTTTAGAGCACAGCGGTGGATTTGTTTTAAAGAAACTATTGATCTCTCATGCTTCACTTAAATTATTTTGAGAGTCTCTTAATAGCATGGTAATTTTTTTAATAATAATATGCTTGGTATTCAAGATTTGTTAAACTTTCTTTTGAGTGTGTTGAATACTAAGAAAAGATTGAAGCATGATAATTGTTTTGAGATATGGAGGTGATAATATTAAAGTCATGCTAGTTGAGTAGTTGTGAATTTGAGAAATACTTGTGTTGAAGCTTGTGATTCCCGTAGCATGCACGTATGGTGAACTGTTATGTGATGAGTCGGAGCATGATTTATTTATTGATTGTGTTCCTTATGAGTGGCGGTCGGGGACGAGCGATGGTCTTTTCCTACCAATCTATCCCCTAGGAGCATGCGCGTAATACTTTGCTTTGATAACTTGTAGATTTTTGCAATAAGTATATGAGTTCTTTATGACTAATGTTGAGTCCATGGATTATACGCACTCTCACCCCTCCACCTTTGCTAGCCTCTCTAATACTATGCACCTTTCGCCGGTATCATACACCCACCATATACCTTCCTCAAAACAGCCACCATACCTACCTATTATGGCATTTCCATAGCCATTCCGAGATATATTGCCATGCAACTTTCCACCGTTCCGTTTATTATGACACACTCCGTCATTGTCATATTGTTAGCATGATCATGTAGTTGACATCGTATTTGTGGCAAAGCCATCGTTCATAATTCCTTCATACATGTCACTCTTGATTCATTGCATATCCCGGTACACCACCGGAGGCATTCATATATAGTCATATTTTGTTCTAAGTATCGAGTTGTAATTGTTGAGTTGTAAGAAAAATAAAAGCGTGATGATCATCATTATTAGAGCATTGTCCCAGTGAGGAAAGAATGATGGAGACAATGATTCCCCCACAAGTCGGGATGAGACTCCGGACGAAAAATAAATAAAAGAGGCCAAAGAAGGCCCAAAAAAAGAGAAAGAAAAGAGGCCATAAGAAAGGCCCAAATAAAAAATGAGAGAAAAAGGGAGAAGGGACAATGTTACTATCCTTTTACCACACTTGTGCTTCAAAGTAGCACCATGATCTTCATAGTAGAGAGTCTCTCATGTTATCACTTTCATATACTAGTGGGAATCTTTCATTATAGAACTTGGCTTGTATATTCCAATGATGGGCTTCCTCAAATTGCCCTAGGTCTTCATGAGAAAGCAAGTTGGATGCACACCCACTTAGTTTCTTTTTGAGCTTTCATATACTTATAGCTCTAGTGCATCCATTGCATGGCAATCCCTACTCACTCACATTGATATCTATTGATGGGCATCTCCATAGCCCGTTGATACGCCTAGTTGATGTGAGACTATCTTACCCTCTTTTTGTCTTCTCCACAACCACCACTCTATTCCACCTATAGTGCTATATCCATGGCTCACGCTCATGTATTGCGTGAAGATTGAAAAAGTTTTGAAAAAGTTAGAGTATGAAACAATTGCTTGGCTTGTCATCGGGGTTGTGCATGATTTAAATATTTTGTGTGGTGAAGATAGAGCATAGCCAGACTATATGATTTTGTAGGGATAACTTTCTTTAGCCATGTTATTTTGAGAAGACATAATTGCTTTGATAGTATGCTTGAAGTATTATTATTTTTATGTCAACATGAACTTTTGTCTTGAATCTTTCTAATCTGAATATTCATATCATAATTAAGAAGATTTGCATTGAAATTATGCCAATTAGCACTCCACATCAAAAATTCTCTTTTTATCATTTACCTACTCGAGGACGAGCAGGAATTAAGCTTGGGGATGCCTGATACGTCTCCAACGTATCTATAATTTTCGTTTGCTCCATGCTATATTATCTACTGTTTTGAACTATGTTGGGCTTTATTTTCTACTTTTATATTATTTTTGGGACTAACCTATTAATCGGAGGCCCAGCCCAAAATTGTGGTTTTTTTGCCTATTCCCGTGTTTCAAAGAAACAGAAGATCAAATGGAGTCCAAACGGAATGAAACCTTCGGGAATGTGATTTTCTCACCGAACGTGATCCAGGAGACTTGGACCCTACGCCAAGGCATCAGAGAGGCGGTCACGAGGGTGGGGGGTGCCCCCCTCCCTAGGGTGCACCCCCTGCCTCGTGGGCCCCTCGGAGCTCCACTGACGTACTTCTTCCTCCTATATATACCTACGTACCCCCAAACGATCAGAACAGGAGCCAAAAACCTAATTCCACCACCGCAACTTTCTGTATCCACGAGATCCCATCTTGGGGCCTGTTCCGGAGGTCCACCGGAGAGGGCCGTCATCACGGAGGGCTTCTACATCATCATAGCCTCTCCGATGAAGTGTGAGTAGTTTACCTCAGACCTTCGGGTCCATAGTTAGTAGCTAGATGGCTTCTTCTCTCTTTTTGGATCTCAATACAAAGTTCTCCTCCTCTCTCGTGGAGATCTATTCAATGTAATCTTATTTTTGCGGTGTATTTGTTGAGACCGATGAATTGTGGGTTTATGATCAAGTCTATCTATGAATAATATTTGAATCTTCTCTGAATTCTTTTATGTATGATTGGTTATCTTTGCAAGTCTCTTCGAATTATCCATTTGGTTTGGCCAACTAGATTGGTAGTTCTTGCCATGGGAGAAGTGCTTAGCTTTGGGTTCGATCTTGCGGTGTCCTTTCCCAGTGACAGAAGGGGAAGCAAGGCACGTATTGTATCATTGCCATCGAGGATAACAAGATGGGGTTTATTTCATATTGCATGAATTTATCTCTCTACATCATGTCATCTTGCTTAAGGCGTTACTCTGTTTTTAACTTAATACTCTAGATGTATGATGGATAGCGTTCGATGAGTGGGGTAATAGTAGTAGATGCAGAATCATTTCGATCTACTTGTCACGGACATGATGCCTATATACATGATCATGCCTAGATATTCTCATAACTATGCTCAATTCTGTCAATTGCTCAACAGTAATTTGTTCACCCACCTTAGAATACTTATGCTCTTGAGAGAAGCCACTAGTTAAACCTATGGCCCCCGGGTCTATTCTGATCGTATCAATCTCCATCACTTTAATCTTGCTTTGCTTTTTACTTTGCCTTTTACTTTTTACTTTGCATCTCTATACCAAAAATACCAAAAATATTATATCTATCAGATCTCACTCTCGTAAGTGACCGTGAAGGGATTGACAACCCCTAATCGCGTTGGTTGCGAGTAGCTATCGTTTTGTGCAGGTACGAGGGACTTGAGCGTGGCCTCCTACTGGATTGATACCTTGGTTCTCAAAAACTGAAGGAAATACTTACGCTACTCTGCTGCATCATCCCTTCCTCTTCGGGGGAATCCAACGCAAGCTCAAGAGGTAGCAAGAAGAATTTCTGGCGCCGTTTCCGGGAGTCTACGCAAAAAGCCAACATACCAAGTACCCATCACAATCCCTATCTCTCGCATTACATTAGTTGCCATTTGCCTATCGTTTTCCACTCCCCCACTTCACCCTTGCCATTTTATTCGCCCTCTCTTTCCCAATCTCCTTCTCCTTTCCGTTTGCCTTTTTCTCGCTTGCCTTGTCATCATGGCTAGTCTGATATCTTCTCTGTTGTCTCCCGAGAATGAAGTCCTAAATTTTAAACAAAGGGAGGGAGAAAATCTAAAAGATGCTTGGTATAGAATTTGCAATGCTCAAAATAGATCTACCAGGAAGCAATCTACTTCAGTTCTTCTCCACAATTTTTATGTAGGCGTTAATCCTTGGTATAGATATATTCTTGATACCATTACCGGAGGGAACTTCTTGGGTAGCCATACTTTTGATTCTTATACTGCTATGTTAGATTTATTTGGCTCACCACCTCTTTTGGTTAATGGAACCATGTTAACTTTGGAGCATGTCATGCAAACACTTGAAATTGTTGAAAATAAAGTTGCTACTATTGAATTAATTGAAAATCTAGATAAAAATATCCACAATAAAATTACTCAATATGGATCTAAGGTGGGAATGACTTTGAAAAATATTAAGGAAAAGGAACCCATAGTTAATGAGAAGATAAACTTAGATTCTACTAGAATTGATAAACTTGAGGGTATAATTACAAACTTGGGAACCACTTTTTCATCCATAAATAATACTCCAAGTCCTCCTACTAAAATTTCCAAGCTTATGTATGTTCCTAAAAATAAGGGTGAATCATCTAGTAAGGAAACTGCAGATCTTAAATCTATAAGTATTCATCCCAATCTTTTTGCTATCATTAAGGAACCAATTGCTACAAATGAATTTTTTGATCTTGTGCCTAAAAGTTTGATAATCACTAGAGAGAAAGAAATTCCTAAGGGAAATAGATGCCTCATCAAAGAATTGCCTACCAAAGATGGCAATACCTAGATCTATCCTCGCTTTTATGCCTAGCTAGGTGCGTTAAACGATAGCGCTTGTTGGGAGGCAACCCATTTTTATTTTTATTCCTTGATTTTTGCTCATGTTTAGTAATAAATAAATTATTTAGCCTCTGTTTTGGTTGTGTTTTTTGTGTTTAATTAGTGTTTGTGCCAAGTAGAACCGTTGGGAAGACTTGGGGAAAGTCTTGTTGAACTTGCTGTAAAAAACAGAAACTGTAGCGCTCACAAGAACTACTGTCATTTTTATTTGGATAGTGCTATTTAGTTAATTATTTTTGCAGATGATTAATAGATAAATTCCTCACGTCCATAAATTTATTTTAGAATTTTTGGGGTTCCAGATCTTGCTCTAGCTACAGATTACTACAGACTGTTCTGTTTCTGACAGATTCTGTTTTTCATGTGTTGTTTGCTTATTTTGATGAATCTATGGCTAGTAAAATAGTTTATAATCCATAGAGAAGTTGGAATACAGTAGGTTTAACACCAATATAAATAAATAATGAGTTCATTACAGTACCTTGAAGTGGTCTTTTGTTTTCTTTCGCTAACGGAGCTCACGAGTTTTCTACCTTAAGTTTTGTGTTGTGAAGTTTTCAAGTTTTGGGTAAGGATTTGATGGATTATGGAACTAGGAGTGGTAAAAGCCAAAGCTTGGGGATTCCCTGGAAGTCATCCCCTCTTTCGTCCACTTCTATCGGTAACTTTACTTGGAGCTATATTTTTATTCACCAACATGATATGTGTTTTGCTTGGAGCGTCTTGTATTATTTGTGTCTTCGTTTTTTAGTGTGCCACAATCATCCTTGTTGTACACACCTTTTGAGAGAGCCATACATGAATTAGAATTTGATAGAATACTCTATGTGCTTCACTTATATCTTTTGAGCGTTATAATTTTGCTCTATGTGCTTCACTTATATCTTTTTGAGCTAAGTAATTTTGCTCTATGTGCTTCACTTAGATCTTTTAGAGCACGGCGGTGGATTTGTTTTAAAGAAACTATTGATCTCTCATGCTTCACTTAAATTATTTTGAGAGTCTCTTAATAGCATGGTAATTTTCTTAATAATAATATGCTTGGTATTCAAGATTTGTGAAACTTTCTTTTGAGTGTGTTGAATACTAAGAAAAGATTGAAGCATGATAATTGTCTTGAGATATGGAGGTGATAATATTAAAGTCATGCTAGTTGAGTAGTTGTGAATTTGAGAAATACTTGTGTTGAAGCTTGTGATTCCCGTAGCATGCACGTATGGTGAACCGTTATGTGATGAGTCGGAGCATGATTTATTTATTGATTGTGTTCCTTATGAGTGGCGGTCGGGGACAAGCGATGGTCTTTTCCTACCAATCTATCCCCCTAGGAGCATGTGCATAATACTTTGCTTTGATAACTTGTAGATTTTTGCAATAAGTATATGAGTTCTTTATGACTAATGTTGAGTCCATGGATTATACGCACTCTCACCCTTCCACCTTTGCTAGCCTCTCTAATACCGCACACCTTTCGCCGGTATCATACACCCACCATATACCTTCCTCAAAACAGCCACCATACCTACCTATTTGGCATTTCCATAGCCATTCCGAGATATATTGCCATGCAACTTTCCACCGTTCCGTTTATTATGACACACTCCATCATTGTCATATTGCTAGCATGATCATGTAGTTGACATCGTATTTGTGGCAAAGCCACCGTTCATAATTCCTTCATACATGTCACTCTTGATTCATTGCATATCCCGGTACACCACCGGAGGCATTCATATATAGTCATATTTTGTTCTAAGTATCGAGTTGTAATTGTTGAGTTGTAAGAAAAATAAAAGTGTGATGATCATCATTATTAGAGCATTGTCCTAGTGGGGAAAGAATGATGGAGACTATGATTCCCCCACAAGTAGGGATGAGACTCCGGACGAAAAATAAATAAAAGAGGTCAAAGAAGCCCAAAAAAAGAGAAAGAAAATAGGCCATAAAAAAGGCCCAAATAAAAAAATGAGAGAAAAAGGGAGAAGGGAGAATGTTACTATCCTTTTACCACACTTGTGCTTCAAAGTAGCACCATGATCTTCATAGTAGATAGTCTCTCATGTTATCACTTTCATATACTAGTGGGAATCTTTCATTATAGAACTTGTCTTGTATATTCCAATGATGGGCTTCCTCAAATTGCCCTAGGTCTTCATGAGCAAGCAAGTTGGATGCACACCCACTTAGTTTCTTTTTGAGCTTTCATATACTTATAGCTCTAGTGCATCCGTTGCATGGCAATCCCTACTCACTCACATTGATATCTAATGATGGGCATCTCCATAGCCCGTTGATACGCCTAGTTGATGTGAGACTATCTTCCCCTCTTTTTGTCTTCTCCACAACCACCACTCTATTCCACCTATAGTGCTATATCCATAGCTCACACTCATGTATTGCGTGAAGATTGAAAAAGTTTTGAAAAAGTTAGAGTATGAAACAATTGCTTGGCTTGTCATCGGGGTTGTGCATGATTTAAATATTTTGTGTGGTGAAGATAGAGCATAGCCAGACTATATGATTTTGTAGGGATAACTTTCTATAGCCATGTTATTTTGAGAAGACATAATTGCTTTGTTAGTATGCTTGAAGTATTATTATTTTTATGTCAACATGAACTTTTGTCTTGAATCTTTCTAATCTGAATATTCATATCACAATTAAGAAGATTTGCATTGAAATTATTCCAAATAGCACTCCGCATCAAAAATTCTCTTTTTATCATTTACCTACTCGAGGACGAGCAGGAATTAAGCTTGGGGATGCCTGATACGTCTCCAACGTATCTATAATTTTTGATTGCTCCATGCTATATTATCTACTGTTTGAACTATATTGGGCTTTATTTTCCACTTTTATATTATATTTGGGACTAACCTATTAATCGGAGGCCGAGCCCAAAATTGCTGTTTTTTTTGCCTATTTCAGTGTTTCGAAGAAACGGAAGATCAAACGGAGTCCAAACGGAATGAAACCTTCGGGAACGTGATTTTCTCATCGAACGTGATCCAGGAGACTTGGACCCTACGCCAAGGCATCAGAGAGGCGGTCACGAGGGTGGGGGGCGCCCCCCCTAGGTCGCGCCCCCTACCTCGTGGGCCCCTCGGAGCTCCACCGACGTACTTCTTCCTCCTATATATACCTACGTACCCCCAAACGATCAGAACAGGAGCCAAAAACCTAATTCCACCGCCACAACTTTCTGTATCCACGAGATCCCATCTTGGGGCCTCTTCCGGAGCTCCTCCGGAGAGGGCCGTCATCACGGAGGGCTTCTACATCATCATAGACTCTCCGATGAAGTGTGAGTAGTTTACCTCAGACCTTCGGGTCCATAGTTAGTAGCTAGATGGCTTCTTCTCTCTTTTTGGATCTCAATACAAAGTTCTCCCCCTCTCTCGTGGAGATCTATTCGATGTAATCTTATTTTTGCGGTGTGTTTGTTGAGACTGATGAATTGTGGGTTTATGATCAAGTCTATCTATGAATAATATTTGAATCTTCTCTGAATTCTTTTATGTATGATTGGTTATCTTTGCAAGTATCTTCGAATTATCCGTTTGGTTTGGCCAACTAGATTGGTAGTTCTTGTCATGGGAGAAGTGCTTAGCTTTGGGTTCGATCATGCGGTGTCCTTTCCCAGTGACAGAAGGGGCAGCAAGGCACGTATTGTATCGTTGCCATCGAGGATAACAAGATGGGGTTTATTTCATATTGCATGAATTTATCTCTCTACATCATGTCATCTTGCTTAAGGTGTTACTCTGTTTTTAACTTAATACTCTAGATGCATGCTGGATAGCGGTCGATGAGTGGAGTAATAGTAGTAGATGCAGAATCATTTCGGTCTACCTGTCATGGACGTGATGCCTATATACATGATCATGCCTAGATATTCTCATAACTATGCTCAATTCTGTCAATTGCTCAACAGTAATTTGTTCACCCACCGTAGAATACTTATGCTCTTGAGAAAAGCCACTAGTGAAACCTGTGGCCCCCGGGTCTATTCTCATCATATCAATCTCCATCACTTTAATCTTGCTTTGCTTTTTTACTTTTTACTTCGCATCTCTATACCAAAAATACCAAAAATATTATATCTATCAGATATCACTCTCGTAAGTGACCGTGAAGGATTGACAACCCCTAATCGCGTTGGTTGCGAGTAGCTATCATTTTGTGCAGGTACGAGGGACTTGAGCGTGGCCTCCTACTAGATTGATACCTTGGTTCTCAAAAACTGAGGGAAATACTTACGCTACTCTGCTGCATCATCCCTTCCTCTTCGGGGAAATCCAACGCAAGCTCAAGAGGTAGCAGGCACGCATGGGGGGTAGGCGCGCCCACCTACCTCGTGGCCTCCTGGTACGTGTCTTGACGTAGGGTCGAAGTCTCCTGAGTTGTATTCGATGAGAAAATCACGTTCCCGAAGGTTTCATTCCGTTTGGACTCCGTTTGATATTCCTTTTCTTCGAAACCCTAAAACAGGCAAAAAACAACAATTCTGGGCTGGGCCTCCGGTTAACAGGTTAGTCCCAAAAAATAATATAAAAGTGGATAATAAAGCCCAATAATGTCCAAAACAGTAGATAATATAGCATGGAGCAATAAAAAATTATAGATACGTTGGAGACGTATCAGTGACCCGATGATAGATTTAGGTCATCTTCATCGGAGCAAGGGGGAGCGATCGCTGCGGTCTCAAATCCATTGAAGATCAAGTCTCCATGGATATCAGCGACGTAGTTCAAGCTTCCAAATCTGACCTGGTGGCTAGGGGCGTAGCTATCGATCTGCTCTAGATGGTCAAGCGAGTTGGCCCGCAGTACAAAGCCGTCGAACACGAAAATCTGTCCGGGAAGGAAGGTTTCTCCTTGGATAGCGTTGCTATAGACGATTGAAGGGGCCATCGAACCTTTCGTCGACAGCACAGTGTAACTCTCAATGAAAACACTAATGTCGGTGTCAAAACCAGCGGATCTCGGGTAGGGGGTCCCGAACTCTGCGTCTAGGATCGATGGTAACAGGAGACAGGGGACAAGATGTTTACCTAGGTTCGGCCCTCTCTATGCAGGTAATACCCTACGTCCTTCTTGATTGATATTGATGAATATGAGTGTTACAAGAGTTGATCTACCATGAGATCGAGATGGCTAAACCCTAGAAGCCTAGCCTATATGACTATGGTAATGAATATATCCTTTCCGGACTAACCCCTCCGGTTTATATAGACACCAGGGGGATCTAGGGTTTACATAGAGTCGGTTGCATAAGAAGGAATCTTCATAATCGGTTGCCAATCTTTCCTTCCACGCTAAGGAGAGTCCAATCCGGACACAGGTACAGTCTTCGGCCATCATATCTTCACAACCCATCAGTCAGGCCCATGGATAACAGGCGGGACGCCCGAGGACCCCTTAGTACACGAATCCCTCTGTGGGCACGTGGGCAGCGGTTGGAGGTTGACAAAGTTGACCGATGGGTCCTGCTAGTCAGCGTCAGAGGGAGATGAGAGAGGGGGTTGAGGCACGGGGATGGGTAGTTGGGCTGTGGCTTGGCTCGCTAGCTCGGTAGGGTTTTTATTTATTTATTTACTTTTCTTCCTTTTGTTTTCCTTTTTGTTTTCCGTTTCTTCTATTATTTCTATTTAATTTTGATTTTTATTTTTCTTTCAAAAATAAACTTGAATATTTATAATCTGTTGAACATTTTGTTTGGACCTTTTGAGCATATTTTTTCTACACTTTTATTTTACGAGTTCTTTTATTATTTCTTTGAACATATTTTGTATTTTTCAGAATAGTTTTCTACTGTTTTTCTTGAACCTGGTTTTCTTGGTCCATCTTCATTACATTTTGAATATTTCGTTCAGGAGAGTATTATCTAACCCCTTTAGGGTTTTGTTCAACTCTGTGTTTTCTATTGTTTTAGGTTTTAACCAAAAGATAACCAACTTTCAACTACTTGCATAGGGCCTTTGACCCTCTAGGTTGATCAATAAAAGCAAACAAAATCAATCATGAAGCATACTTCTAGGCAATGTTAGTTGACTAGCAAGCAAACAAGGGATTTTATAGAAAAAAGTAATTCCCTATAAAATTTTCAACATACACGATTTGGGAAAAATCTGGGATGCGACAAACTCGGAACCAACTATACTGAGAAGCTAGGAAACAACATTGTCGACGCACATGGCTGACCAAGATCCCAGGGATTGCTTCAGACTCGACCCCATTAGCTGAAGAGGAGCCGAAAGCTAAAGGCACATGATGCTAGCGAGGCTTGCAATGAAGTACATGTCCCAACTATGATCGTTGCGCCGTTTGGAGGTGTTGTGGAGTCAGGGTGCCATGCAACATTGTTGGCGATGAAGTACAGCATGCCGAAGCACACAAGATGTTCAGGCCTAAGCCCACACAGATTACCAGAGAGGATCCCACCTGAATCATGGCTCTAGCATGCGCTTGCCTCACGGTGGTCGGTAACAGTCACTGAGATTTCGCGACAGTACTTCTGATTTGAATTTTTTGTGAAGGCAAGGCACACGTGGATGGTATGGGTATGAGACTTCACACGTAAGATGTTTTATCTAGATTCATAGAGCCTTGTTCTAGGGGGAAGAACCAACCTCCACTGGATGTTTTTCTCTAGTATGAACATTATGGTTATAATTGGGGGGGGGTCTGATGATCACCATCCTTGTTTTATATGGGACAATGAGGATGTGTAGTACGGCGATTGTTATGAGCCACGATGTAATAAATTAAACATGATGATGGTTTTTTACTAATCAAATTATCCTAGCACCATAATGTTGTCCTAAAAGGCGTCATTTATAACGTCTACATGATTGACCATGTTTGGTCCAGTCGGATGGACGTTACGGTACTCATTAGCCAGATGGGCTTTGTGATACCAACATGGCCGGGTGATTTGATACATCTCCAATGTATCTATAATTTATGAAGTATTCATGCCATGTTTGTAACAATTTTATATGGTTTTGGTATGATTTGATTAGAACTAACATGGACTGACGCCGTTTTCAGCAGAACTACCGTGGTGTCATTTTTTTTGTGCAGAAATAGAAGTTCTCGGAATGAGCTAAAAATTTACAATGATTTTTTATAGACCAAAATAGACCCCCGAAGCACCGGAGCTGGACCATGATACGTCTCTGTCGTATCTACTTCTCCTAACGCTTCTCCTCTTGTTTTGGACTCTAATTTGCATGATTTGAATGAAAACTAACCCGGACTGACGTTGTTTTCAGCAGAACTACCATGGTGTTGTTTTTCTGCAGAAATAAAAGTTCTCGGATTGGAACGGAACTTTGCGAGGAATTTTTATACAATAAAAGAGAATTTCTGGAGCCAAGAACCACCTGAATGGGCACAACCCACCAGGGCGCACCTGCACCCCCCCCCCCTAGGTGCGCCCAGGTGGGTTGTCCCCACCTGGTGGCCCCGCATACCCTAAAACCTACGCTATAAAATCCTATTTTTCCATGAAAAAACTCAAGGAGGAAGAATTATCTCGTTTTGCGATACGGAGCCGCCATCACCTCCTGTTGTTCATTGGGAGGCCAGATCTGGAGTCTGTTTGGGGCTCTAAAGAGGGGGATCCTCCGTCTTCGTCATCACCAACCGTCCTCCATCGCCAATTCCATGATGCTATCCACCGAGAGTGAGTAATTCCTCCGTAGGCTCGCTGGTCGGTGAGGAGTTGTATGAGATTCATCATGTAATCGAGTTAGTTTTGTTGGGGCTTGATCCCTAGTATCCACTATGTTCTAAGATTGATGTTGCTATGACTTTGCTATGCTTAATGCTTGTCACTTTGGGCCTGGGTGCCATGATTTCAGATCTGAACCATTTATCTTATCAATATTATATCTATGTTCTAGATCCGATCTTGCAAGCTATAGTCACCTACTACGTGTTATGATCTGGCAAACCCGAAGTGACAATAGTCGGGACCACTCGCGGTGATGACGTAGTTTGAGGAGTTCATGTATTCACCGTGTGCTAATGCTTTGTTTCGGTTCTCTATTAAAAGGAGGCCTTAATATCCCTTAGTTTCCAATAGGACCCCACTGCCACAAGAGGGTAGGACAAAAGATGTCATGCAAGTTCTTCCCATAAGAACGTATGACTATTTATGAAATACATGCCTACATTATATTGATGAACTGGAGCTAGTGCCGCATCGCCCTAGGTTATGACTGTTATATGATGAATATCATCCAACAAATCACCTATCCAATGCCTATGTTTTTCCTACATATTGATGTTGCTAAGTTACTACTGCTGCTGTTACTATCATCACTGCTACAAAACTATTGCTATCACTGTTACCGTTATTGTTGCTGCTACCACTACTATCAAAACTATCATATTTCTGTGCTACTGATCACTTTGCTACAGAGAATTAATCTCTAGGTGTTGGTGAATTGACAACTCAAGTGCTAATACTTGCAAATATTCTTTGGCTCCCCTTGTGTTGAATCTATAAATTTGGGTTGAATACTCTATACTTGTGGGTTATCAAGACCTTTTTCTGGCGCCGTTGCCGAAGAGCATAGCTATATTTGTTGAGTCACTTGGGATTATTATCAATTTATCACTATGAAGAATCAGAAGGATGCTAAGACTAAGATTTTACCCTCTAAGATGAGGGGAGGTAAGGAACTGCCATCCAGCTCTGCTTTAGATTCACCTTCTGTTATTGATGATGCTACTTCTGCTATGAATGTTACTCATGATGATGCTAGTACCTTGCTTGATGATAATGTGCCACTAGGTGAATTTCTTGATGACAAATTGCTAGAGTAAGACAACATGATATTGAAGAAACTGATGAAGAAATTGAAACTGAAAATCTTGAAACACCTATTAGAACTAGCCCTCCTAGATATGAATTGCCTAAAGTACCGGAAGGTTATGTTATGAAAGACGAGACAACTAGAGATATTCTTGCTTGTAAGGATAGAGATGATCTAGAAAAATTATTATGCAAGTATAAAGAAAGGACTCTGAATGCTAAAATGAAATGTGATCCTCAGTCTGCTACTTCACCTATATTTGTTGATGATAAGGATTTTGAATTCTCTATCTACCCAGAGTTGATTACTTTGGTTGAATCTGATCCTTTGCATGGTCATGAAACTAAAACTTTTGTGGCACATCTTACTAAGTTGAATGACATAGCCACCCTTTTTTCTCATGATGAGAAAATTCGCTATTACCATATTCTCAAATTATTTCTATTCTCATTAAAGGGTGATGCTAAAGCTTGGTACAATACTCTTGCTCCTGGTTGTGTGTGTAGTCCCCAGCATATGATTTATTACTTCTTTGAAAAATATTTTCTTGCTCATAAGAAACAAGCTG
The DNA here is from genome assembly GCF_056163025.1 of Triticum urartu. Taxonomy (NCBI): domain Eukaryota; kingdom Viridiplantae; phylum Streptophyta; class Magnoliopsida; order Poales; family Poaceae; genus Triticum; species Triticum urartu. The sequence continues at coordinate 160,679,113 of NC_141877.1, forward strand.
CCTTATAGGAAATATTTAACTTTGTGCAAATTGAAGAAGAGAGTCTCCCACAAGCTTGGGGGAGGCTTCTCCAATTGCTTAATGCTTTGCCTGATCATCTTCTTAAGAAAATTGAAATACTTGATATCTTCTATAATGGACTAACCGATTCTTCTAGGGATTTCCTAGATAGTTGTGCTGGTTGTGTTTTCAGGGAACGAAATATTGGACAAGCTGAAGAATTATTGAATAACATATTGAAAAATTATGATGATTGGACTCCTCCTGAACCACCGCTTAAACCCACTCCGAAGAAGAGGGGTATCTTATATCTCAGTCCTGAAGATATGCAAGAGGAAAAGAAATCTATGAAGGAAAAAGGTATTAAGGCAGAGGATGTAAACTTTTTGCCTCCTATTAAAGAAATACATGGGCATGATACACCACCATCACCTAAGGTGGTAGAGGTAAATTCTCTAATGAAATTCAATGATAATGATAATCTCACAATATGCACCCTAGCCAATGCCTTTGTGAGGTTGAAAACTACATTAGAAAACAAGATCACTTCAATGCAAATGTTATGAAACAATTGAAATACAATTCTAATGTGATTGCTCGCTTGAGTGACTTGTTATTTAGAATCTCAAATGATGTTAGAGGTGTGGGGAAGCATGCTTCTATGGTTCAAACCAAGTTAGGAGAAGATGCTAAATCACAAAGAGAGTTGTTTGATGAAATTAATAACAATATAAATGACTTTGTCATCAGAGTAGCCATTGGAGGAGGTAAGGTGACTCGGGAACCACTTTATCCTAAGGGACACCAAAAGAGAATTGAATAAGACTTTCAAATAATTAACACTAATGCACCTAGTCCTTCTAAATAGAAAAAGAAAAATGATAGAACTTTGCATGCCTCTAGTGAACCTGAAGTAGAAACACCTCCTGTTAATGATAATGAAGTTTCTATCTCTGATACTGAAACTTAATATGGTAATGAACACTCACCTTCTGATAATGAAAAAGTTAATTATGAGGTCCATGGAGATACTCCAACAAATGATAAGGAACCAGACAATGATGTTGAGATAGAACCAGCAATTGAACTTGATAACCCACAACCCAAGAATAAAAGGAATGATAAAAGAGACTTTGTGGCTGGAACGCACGGTAAGGAAAGAGAATCATGGGTTAAAAAACCTATGCCCTTTCCACCTAAGTCAACTAAAAAGAAAGATGATGAAGAATTTGAACGCTTTGCTGAAATGCTGAGGCCAGTTGTCACATCCCTAGTTCTGGTATGACATAGACTAGCTAGTCATGTGTGCATCATGTTTAAATTTCAATGAATTTGAAATGGGGACATGTGAAAGCCTCAGAAATCATTTCTGAAAATAACCAAGATAAAAATTGCTCCAAATAGGTCCAAGAAAATGTTCATATTTCTCTATAAAAATATTGGCAAGAGGTGAAATCGAAACCAATATTTTTAGGTGCCCATAAATATTTATTTTGGGCATTTGGAGTTAATGCAATAACTATTTGCATCGGATTTATATTTGCTATATATACTTAATAAGCGTCCAATAATTCGGAGAAATTGTGAGGGCCTTTGGAATAGTGCAACTACTCCCTACAAAAATTCTCAGAAGAAAACATAATGATTTAGTATTTTTACTAAATCCGAAACTAAAGAAAAAATAGAAAATAGAAACTAAATAGAAAACAGGAGAGAGAGGGCACTGTACCTGGTAGCCCACTTACCTGGCCCAGCTAGCGGCCCAGCCCGCGCGACCACCTCCCAGTCATCGTCCTCCTCCAGCCAGCAGGACGAGAGCATGTGGCCACTGCGCGCAAGCACACGCCCCGGCCACCTCCTGTTTGCCGCCTCCCCCTGGACGGCCCGGAGAAGCCACGATACCCCCTGACTTACTCACCCCTCTCCCTGGTCGCCCCTCCTCCCCTCTGCTCTCTTCCCCGCTGCTGCCTCAGAGATCCCGTCGCCGTCGTGCCCCGCCAACATAGCCACCGTGCTCCTAGCGCTTACCCGACATGTCCAAGAGCTCCGCTACGACTTCCTCTTCGTTGTTGCCGAGCAAAGCATCGTCGGAGGCCATGAATCGTCACCCTCGAGCTCGTCACCGCCGCATCTCCCCGCTGGAGGTTGCCGTTGATGCGTGCGATGGAGTTCGTCCCCGAGCCCACTAACCTAATCTACAGACCCGCTGTGAGCTTCCCTTCATTTCCTCCTACTCCTTTGGCACGCTCGTCCGCTTACTGACCTCGCCGTCCTGGCCATGAGCTCCGGCCGCCGCGTTTGTCACCGTCGTTATTATGGTGGACCACCGTCATGTATGAGGACGTGGTTGGTCTCCTGCTGCCCCGCAGCTACCGCCTCTGCTCTCCGTTCGCTCGAAAGCAAGCTGCAGCCTCGAGCCCGCGCTATCCTATGCTCAGGCCGCCGCCTGAGCTCGCCGCCGCCGCTGCCAGAGACCACCTCAGTACCCGCTGCAGCCGCCCCTCAATGCGTCGCGTCGCGCTGAGCACATAGAGCTTAGCCCCGCTCGCTCCTGTCGCTGTAGTCGCCGGAACAGTGAAAGCCCCCGCGCCTAGGTTAGTGCCGGTGTTAACCGCCGACATGGCCGGCTTAATTAGGCCCTAATGGGCTAGTTAATTAACCACAGTGACATAGACAGGTGGGCCCCACACACTTAATTAAGCACAATTTATTTACTGTTTAGTTTTAACTAATCACAGTGGCCCCATGCGTCAGCGTTGACCTTGCGGACATGGCCCTTGACCAACCCCACCCGTCAGTGACCCAAACTAGCAATGTGACACTTACTAATGGGTCCCACATGTCAGGTTTGACCTGGCCGACCCAGTTAACCTGCTGACATCAGCCTTGCACAATGCTGACATAGTAAATGTTTTCTGGAATTTAAATAAATCAGAAAATAATTTATGAATTTCAGAAAATGCCCAAAACTTCTAAAAATCATAGAAATTCAACCGTAACTCCAAATGAAATAATTTATATATGAAAAATTATCAGAAAAATTCAAAGAATATGTATATGGCATTTTCATGCATGTTTGATGAACCCAAATCTACTATATATGACAAATTGAATTAATGGCATCTGAAATGCCTTATGTGGAGTTTGAATTTGAACCTTTTGTTGAAACCAACTTCATTTAATTTGTTGTTAGCTGCATTAGCCCAAACCACATCATATTGCCATGTCATGATCATGCATCATATTGTTGCATTGATTGATTGTATTCTTTCTCTGTTGCCGGTGTTTGTTCCCCCTTGGTAGACGTATGTTCCGACGATGAGTTTGATGACACCGATGAAGAGCTATATCATCTTCAGAAGTGCCAGGCAAGCAACCCCCTTTGAGCATTCCAATACAATCGCACTCTCTTGCTCCTGCTCTCTTTTACTGCATTAGGACAACAATGTTTCAATTGTTACATGCTGCGGTAGTTGAACCCCTTTCCTCTGCATGACCTGTCTTTGCCAGAGTAAATAGTTGAAACCTACTAGCATGAGTAGGAGTTGTTTAAGCCATGATGTGCCTACTCATTCATGCTTGTTGTTATGCCTGCATATTGCTTAGAGTTGAGTCAGGTCTTATTCATCGGGGATGAATTGGAACATGGTGAACATGTCCTACTGTTGAGAGCTAAGTGTGTGAACATGATTTGGTAAAGGTAAAGGTGAGAGGCCATGTAGGAGTACATGGTGGGTTGTCTCATTGAAGCCGTCCTCAGGAACTAAGTTCTGTGTCTGTGATCCAAGATAGTTGCTACCACACATTGGGCTCCAGGCATTCCAAGCTCTCTCGACTTATTACTCAACCTGATCTTTGTCCAGGAGTTGCAACTAGTTTCTGGTGTTTGTAGGTAGTGGTAGTAGTCTACCAAGTGGCACCCGGTACATGTTGGTTTGAGACAGACTAGGTGAAGTGGCACGGTGTACCATGTGGTGCCCGGATGGTGGGGAGCCCTTCTCACATCGTTTTGGGCCATGATGGAAACCTCGGCTGGACTCCCTTGCGGATGGAACCTGAATAGGCGATAAACCTGGACTAGAGTCTTGCGTGGTTAGTCAGGTCATGGCCGACACCCTCGCCAGGCTTCCGCTTGAAGGTTGCTGAGATACATGAAGTGTACATGCATGGTGGTAAGTGGCGAGAGCATGTGTGAAGAAGTACACCCCTGCAGGGTTAACATGATCTATTCGAATAGCCGCGTCCGCGGTAAAGGACTACTGGGTTGCTTATGCAGTTCATAGACAAGTGAAAGTGGATACTCTAACATGTGCAAGATAAGCGTGAGTGCTATGGATGGCCTTCTCGTAGGGAGACGAGAGCGGATCCATAGTGGTGTAGTGATATGATGTGTTACATGCTAGATCAGTGTGACTTAGGATCGGGGTCCCGATAGATTTGGTATCAGAGCCTGACTGCTTGTAGGATTACCAAGCCAAACTAGTCAATGTCGAGTCTAGAAATGCTTTAGTTATATGAGGGATTTGATTGGGGAAGGGAAGTAAGGTTCTTTTTACTCCTTTGCCTTATGTCCTTCTGATCTGAGTCATCCTCTTCTCTTCTATGGGGATTAAGAACTAGGCTTCTCATTCTTCTATCAGGATCACGTGCTACTAATCCGTAGACTTATAGGATTGATGGTTTCATGCCTCAGTTCAGTTTCTACTATGTCCGTGTGATAACAGTTGGCCTCGGAACCTTGATATTGCGATGCTAAGTGGTTATGCCACCAATTTCCAGGATGTCTCAAATCTTTTTGAGCATTTACAGCCGTTATGCTGTCCGGGTCATCCCAGGTTTCTAAATAGTATGATGCACTTGCAAATCTTTCCTCCATGTTCCTGGTATGCTTTTAGGCTAGATTAACCACACTAATTGCTGAGTTGAGGTACTCCATTGCCTAGACATATATGTTGAAGCTATTATTATGACACTAGGGTATCCTAGAGAACCACCCAGTAATCTAGCAATGCTTTATATTCCCAGTGTGATGATTCTGGCCATCACTCTCGAAAGCATCTCGTGATGTTATTAGTTAGCAGGTATTCTATTTCTGGGTTCTTGAACCCAAGATTCACCCTACTTACTTCGTGTTGATAGTGTTGCTCGTTCCTTTAGGGTATTATTAACCTTCGTGATAGTCTTTGAGGTCCATGGTATATTGTTCTTAGAGTACCATGAACCATTATGGAAGAAGTTCTTTTGAACCAAAAGATCGCAACCAGAGTGCTCTTGATGAGTTCTCCATTCTACATTGTGACTCTGTCAGTCCTACCTCTCTGCATGGGTTATCCGGGAGAAACATGTTGAAATTTTTTCGACATGCTAATCTATGCATCCACAACTCAGAAAACTGTATGTTCCTTGAGTTGTCCCTCTTCAGTTGTATTCCGACCTCTGTCTATCAATTGATAGTCAAGAGTGTGTGTGCATTCATGTTCATCGATGCCTTTTACTTTTGAGGTCCATCAAGCCATTCTATTCTGGAATGACTAGGAGAAACAAACTCCAATACCTTATCCATTTCTAGGATTGGGTCAAAGCAATTGTATTCCGCAGATCAAAATGTCACTCCATCTTTTGTTCTGTTCTACCCTAGAGTATTACCCCCTTTATGTCAGGAATATCATAGGAATTGCACACCATCTTATGAATTCTTGATGGAGTGACGAGAAGTGAATCATGATGTGTGAAATCAATACTCCTAGCAACCCCGTTGCTTGGTAGTTAATGGAAAATAATCTCATTTTTTGTGTGTTGGTTACTGAATCACCATCATAAAGATTGATTGTGCTACCTCTAGTCCTTATTTTTGGTGCACTCTTCGATCAATGAGTTAGGATTTTGTCAATCCCTTGCTTATTTGACCGCATCATCTTGCCTGGAAAGCGAGATTGTTCTCAAGCTTAATAACATAGCAGTGGTTCGTGATTTTCCAAATATCTTCTCGAAAGTATTACCATGTTGTTCCCTGGCCGTTATGTTGAGCTTGTGATCAAGTTGGTTTATCCCTCTAGACCACCCTTTCTCCAAGATTTTGTGTTGGATACCCTGAACTAGTTGGTTGAGCTAAACAACAACTTGGAGAGTTGGAGGATAAAGCTTTACCTATCTTAGTTCGCTTCAGAGGGATATCCATGCATGTGTGTGTGTTGAATAAAGATGATATTCTCATCGACCGGTCCTCGTGATCAGTTGTTGGATCAATTGTCTTGTCAAAACTTTGATTTGAGTGTGGGCTATCATCAAATCAAATCAGAACCAATGATGTTCGTAATGTTGTCTTACTCGTGGTTGTTCCCTCGGGCATACACAGTTATATCCTTTTGGTTTGACCAACGCTGTCACCGTGGTCACATAATTACGGAATTCCATCTACATGGAAACCTAGATGAATTGTTGTTAAGCCCATCAACATCATTTTATCTCCTCCATGATTAATGTTGAGCATTAAGCTAGCGTTGGAAACTTTTGGAAGCATGTGCTTTGTGCTAGCCCATGGAGTATATGTTTTGATGTAAGAAGTGACTTCCTCTAAGCTCATGTGCACTAAATGTAAGTTGCCGCCGTGAATTTGAGAAAGCTTGTTTTTACTTTCTCTAGAATCATCCCAAGTCATTCATGCATGTGTGAAGTATTCTATGGTATGATAGAATGATCATCTTCATTCCATATGTATTCCCTAGCACCTAAAGCCACTGATTGATTTGTCCAAGGAAAATAAGTTCCTTCTTAAGTGCTAATCATATGACTTATGCAAGGACTTCGATATCCTCTATGATGGTTCCCCACCTAAACTCAGTAGTGTTTTATTATAGGACTACTATGTGGTCATGCTTGTCTGGGACAACGTGTTCACATGTGTTTAGCAGAGCCAACTCATGTTTTGGAGCTTGCTATCATAGTTCATCTCCTGAGGATCTCGCAACGTCATCTCGTTGATTCGTGTTGGAAACTTTCTTTTCCGGACATGTTGTCTGAAATATTCCGTTACCAATCATATTTGAATCTCAGGCAGATATGATGGTTGGAACATTCCCAACATTTGCATTTTGTTCCCATCTTGCACCAGTAACTGTACCATCTTACCATGGGCTGACCTTCTCAACAATTGTTGTCCGAGACCATCTTCAAAAGTGAGCTTACCTTGGCCCTATCCTTTCTCGATGATAAGCTGAAATCATCCATCGCATTTTCTTCAACTTGGTAGTCCACATCATTCATTCTAGCCCGAATATTTCGTTCTCTCGAACTCTGTCAAATGATCATTTTTGAATTGCCTTAGCCTGATATGAAGAGTTTCAATGATCTATGTATCAAAAGTAATTCTTTTTGCCACTTTAGTGAAAAATTCTATGAGTCACCTCCTCTAAGGTGCTCCGTCATGGTATGAAGGACAATTAACTCCTCGCTACTCTGAAACTAGTGCACCATCTTTTCAAGCATGAAATTCTTGCCTACCAAATTAAACCTTCGTCATCAGATCCTTACCATCATCACTGATGTGTGTTTTGTGTCTCAGTTCGAGAGATGTTTCAATGTCTCACTCTATGAGTTGATCCAGAGTTACTTGATCTTCACGAAGATCGATTTTTCTAGAGTTTTCCCTTTCTTCTTGTTGTCATGTTGGATGGAGTTCTCAAAGCAAGAAGTCGAGACAAAGATGATGATCAAATCAACATTCTTATGAGGTGCAACTTAGATCATGAAGTTTGTGAGATTTAGTGTCCCCTTTGTCTTCTTACCTCATGTCTTGAATCTCGGGATGAGATTCTTGTTTAGTGGGGGTGAGTTGTCACTTCCCTAGTTCTTGTATGACCTAGACTAGCTAGTCAAGTGTGCATCATGTTTAAATTTCAATGAATTTGAAATGGAGACATGTGAAAGCCTCAGAAATCATTTCTAAAAATGACCAAGATAAAAATTGTTTCAAATAGGTCCAAGAAAATGTTCATGTTTCTCTGTGAAAATAATGGCCAGAGGTAAAATTCAAACCAATATTTTTAGGAGCCCATAAATATTTATTTTGGGAATTTGGAGTTAATGCAATAACTATTTGCATTGGATTTATATTTTATATATATTTAATACATGTCCAATAATTTTGAGAAATTGTGAGGGGCTTTGGAATAGTGTAACTAGTCCCTACAAAAATTCTTAGAAGAAAACAAAATGATTTAGTATTTTTACTAAATCCAAAACTATAGAAAAAATAGAAAACAGAAACTAAATAGAGAATCGAAGAGAGCGGGCACTGTACATGGCAGCCCACTTACCCGGCCCAGCTAGTGGCCCAGCTCGCGTAGCCACCTGCCATCCATCATCCTCCTCCAGCCAGCAGGACGAGAGCGCGTGGCCACCGCGCGCAAGCACACGCCCCGACCACCTCCTGCTTGTCGCCTCCCCCTGGACGGCCTGGAGTCGCCATGATACCCCCCCGACTTACTCAACCCTCTCCCTGGTTGCCCCTCCTCCCCTCTGCTCTCTTCCCCGCTGCTGCTCGAGAGATCCCGTCGCCGCCGCTCCCCGCCAATGTAGCCACCGTGCTCCTAGCACTCACCCAACATGTCCAGGAGCTCCGCTACGACTTCCTCTTCCTTCTCGCCGAGCAAAGCATCGTTGGAGGCCATGAATCGTCACATTCGAGCTCGTCACCGTCGCATCTAGCCACTGGAGGTCACCGTCGATGCGTGCGCTGGAGGTCATCCCCGAGCCCACTGACCTAATCTACAGACCTACCGTGAGCATCCCTTCATTTGCCCCTACTCCCCTGGTCACGCTTGTCTGCTAACTGACCTCGCCATCCTTCCCGCGAGCTCCATCAGCCGCGTTTATCACCTTCGTCATTACCGTGGACCACCGTCATGTATGAGGACGTGGTCGGGCTCCTGCTGCCCCGTGCCTACCGCATGTGCTCTCTGTTCGCTCGAAAGCAAGCTGCAGCCTCGCGCCCGCACTATCCCGTGCTCCGACCGCCGCCTGAGCTCGCTGCCGCTGGTGCCAGAGACCACTTCAGCACCTGCTGTAGCCACCCCTTGACGCGCCGCCGCCACGCCTGGGTTAGCGCCGACGTTAACCGCCAACGTGGCCAGCTTAATTAGGCCCTAATGGGCTAGTTAATTAACCATAATGACACAGATAGGTGGGCCCCACGCCCTTAATTATCAACAGTTTATTTCCTGTTTAGTTTTCACTAATCACAGTGGCCCCACGCGTCAGCGTTGACCTTGCTGACATGGCCCTTGACTGACCCCACCCGTTAGTGACCCAAACTTGCAATGCAACACTGACTAATGGGTCCCACAGGTCAGGTTTGACTTGGCCGACCCAGTTGACCTGCTGACACCAGCCTTGCGCAATGCTGACATAGTAAATGTTTTCTGGAATTTAAATAAATTAGAAAATTATTTATGAATTTTAGAAAAAGGCCAAAACTTCTAAAAATCATAGAAATTCAACCGTAACTCCAAATGAAATAATTTATATATGAAAAATTATCAGAAAAATTCAAAGAATTTGTTTATGGAATTTTCATGCATGTTTGATCAACCCAAAGCTACTGTATATGACAAATTGAATTAATGGCATTCGAAATGCCTTATGTGAAGTTTGAATTTGAATCTTTTGTTCAAACCAACTTCATTTAATTTGTTGCTAGCTGCATTAGCCCAAATCACAACATATTGCCATGTCATGATCATGCATCATATTTTTGCATTGATTGATTGTATTCTTTCTCTGTTGCCGGTGTTTGTTCCCCCTTGGTAGACGTATGTTTCGACGATGAGTTCGATGACACCGATGAAGAGCTATATCATCTTCAGAAGTGCCAGGCAAGCAACCCCCTTTGAGCATTCTGATACAATCCCACTCTCTCACTCCTGCTCTCTTTTACTGCATTAGTAAAATAATGTTTCAACTGTTACATGCTGCGGTAGTTGAACCCCTTTCATTTACATGACCTATCTTTGCCACCGTAAATAGTTGAAACCCACTAGCATGAGTAGGAGTTGTTTGAGCCATGATGTTCCTAATTCATGCTTGTTGTTATGCCTGCTATTGCTTAGAGTTGAGTCAGGTCTGATTCATCGGGGATGAATTGGAACGTGGTGAACATGTCCTACTGTTGAGAGCTAAGTGTGTGAACACAATCTAGAAAAGGTAGCGGTCAGAGGCCATGTAGGAGTACATGATGGGTTTTCTCATTGAAACCGTCCTCAGGAACTGAGTTCTGTGTCTGTGATCCAAGGGAGTTACTACCACACATTGGGCTCTGGGCACTCCAAGATCTCTTTACTTATTAATCAACCTGATCTCTGTCCAGGAGTTGCAACTATTTTCTGGTGTTTGTAGGTAGTGGTAGTAGTCTACCAAGTGGCACCCGGTACAGGTGGGCTTGGGACAGACTAGGTGAAGTGGCATGGTGTACCAAGTGGCACCCGGATGGTGGGCTTGGGAACCCTACTCACATCGTTTGGGGCCGTGATGGAAACCTCGGCCAGACTCCCTTGCAGATGGAACCTGAATAGGCGATAAACCTGGACTCGAGTCTTGCGTGGCTAGTCAGGTCGTGACCGACACCCTCGCCAGGCTTCCGCTTGAAGGTTGCCGAGACACATGACGTGTACATGCACTACAAAAAAGACACATCCATGACATTTTGGGCCGAACGAATTATTTTCTATCATACTTATGACACTTCTATGACTATAATTGTGACAAATCCCGATATCATCATAGATGTGGTGGGGTCCTACTTCTATGACAAAAAATCATGACAAAAAATGGGCTTTTCGTCCTGGGCGGGCCAGAGATGTAGCTGCATGACATTCTTTGGGCAGTCCATGATGGAAAAAACTGTGGTAGAAGCGAGGGCGAGGAAAATATCGTGGAGTTCCCGGTTACGGTGGGTGGTCGGGTGCCGAGCGATGCGCGTTTCTCTCACACGTATGCGCGTGTGTGTAAGGCGTTGGGCTCTAACTGAACCCGAGCGATTGCACTACAGTTTACGCGTTACTGAACCCGAGCGATCGATCGACCCCTTGCTGTTAACTGATCCCGAGTGATTCCTTCGCTACTGCTACTAACTGAAGCCGATTGATGCTGCCTCTGGATGAACAGTGAGCATTATTTGGGGGGTGGATGAACAGGACTCCATGGTAGTAGAGGCTGTTGCCACTGGATGAACAGTACCCCGATTGACCGAGCCGGTGGATTAACAGGACCCCGTGGAGGGCTAGATGAATAGTAGCTGGTGGAGGGATGGTTGAACAGTAGCCGGTGGAGGGCTGGATGAACAGTAGCCTGTGGAGGAGTGGTTGAACAGGACCCCGTGGAGAGGGCTGGTTGAACAGTAGCCGGTGGAGGAGCGGGCGGTGGAGGCTAGATGAACAGGAGCCCGTGGATGAACAGTCGCATGTGGAGGCTGGAGGAGGTCGACGGTGGATGAACAGTAGCTCGTGGAAGCAGTCGATGGTGGAGATGAACAGTATCCCGTGGAGTCCCGTTTTGCGGTACGCCACATCCCTCCCGATGAACAGGACCCATGTTTCGACCGTAGCGCTCCAACACAAGTCTGTTTCCTCCATTCTGCGGTACACCACACCCCTCCCGATCAATAGGACCCCGTTTCCACCGTAGGAGGTCCGTTTCCTCCGTTTTGCGGTATGCCACACCCCTCCCGATGAATAGGATCCCGTTTCGACCGTGGTCGGTCGAACAAAAGGCCGTTTCCTCCGTTCTACGGTACGCCAGGCCTCGTTTCAATGGGCTATTCCGTCCAAGCCGGTTGGCTCCCGATGAACACGATGACGCATTCCATTCCGACCTAGTCGGTTGCCTCCCCATGAGCACAATGACGGCACAACTTCTCCGTTCCGACCCAGCCATGTACAAGAGCCCTAGCCGTACGTATGCGTGAGTAGGCGTTCGAGACACCGCCCGTATGTACTTACATGGCCGTATTTTCTTTCTTGCACCTTGGTCGATGTACGTACGTGTACATGCTACGTGCACACCTCTACATCGACCAGTATGTATGTACATGTTCGCGACCAGAATGACAATGCTACGTATGCTTCGACCAGGTGGGTCCCGACTGTCAGGCACTTCCTTGCGTGCGAAGATGTAGCTGGTGGCTCCTAGCAGTCAGTGGGGCAATTATTTTTTTCATGAAATAGGGTGGCCCGTCCGGTGGGTCCCTGCTGTCAGTCGGAGGAATCATTATTTTCCACATAATAAGGAGACACTTCTGAGGGAGTCCTGGATTAGGGGGTCCTCGGGCGTCCGGACTGTGGTACGTAGGCCGGACTGATGGATAGTGAAGATGCAAGACCGAAGACTCCCACCCGTGTCCGGATGGGACTTTCCTTGGCGTGGAAGGCAAGCTTGGCATCCCAATATGAAGAGTCCTTTCTCTGTAACCGACTTTGTACAACCTTGGTCCCCTCTGGTGTCTATATAAACCGGAGGGTTTAGTCCGTAGAGGCGCAGAACAATCATAATCAGATAGGCTAGACTTCTAGGGTTTTAGCCATTACGATCTCGTGGAAGATCAACTCTTGTAACTTCCATACTCATCAACATTAATCTAGCAGGACGTAGGGTTTTACCTCCATCGAGAGGGCCTGAACCTGGGTAAACATTGTGTTCCCTGTCTGTTGTTACCATTGACCTCAGACGCATAGTTCTGGACCCCCTACCCGAGATCCGCCGGTTTTGAGACCGACATTGGTGCTTTCATTGAGAGTTCCGCTATGTCGTCGCCAAGAAGTTAGATGGCCCCGTCAATCATCCACAACAACATTGTCCAGGGAGAAACCTTCCTCCTCGGACAGATCTTCGTGTTCGGCAGCTTCGCACTGCGGGCCAACTCGCCTGGTCATCTAGAGTAGATCGATAGCTACGCTTGTGGCCATCAGGTCAGATTTGAAAGCTTGAACTACGTCATGGACATCTGCGAAGACTTGATCTTCGATGGATTCGAGACCGCGGCAGTAGCTGCTCCCTGTCACCATGATGAACATGCCTTAAATCTGTCATCGAACTACACCCAGGAGATAGAACCTACAACTGCTCCAGCCTTAGATCCGGAGCAGGTCACGCCATTGGAGGACGGGGGCTCAACCCTGCCACGGAGGCCACAGACTCAGCAGCGTTGGAGCCGCACACAGACCCAACCTTAAGTGAGATCTGTGGTGCCAGAACGTCGGACACGCTTCCGGCCATAGGTTCCAGAGCATGTGCGTCCGTGCACGACGAGCTTGACCGGGAGTCGATCGTCGAATTCAGCTCCGCGGACATCTTCCGGCACTCGCCTTTAGGCGATGTGCTAAACTCATTAAAAACACTCTCCTTAGTGTGTTACTCACGACAGAATTATATCCAGTTCGAACTGGAGGCTGATGACGAATTTCACTTCCCACCCCCCGCCCACTTAATAGCCAATGTCGAAGATTTAACTGACATGCTCAATTACGGCTCCGATGCATCGACGGTATGGATGATGATGCCGGAGAAGAGGAGGCCCAAAACCCGTTGTTTACTAGACGCTGGACGACCACTTCCTCATATGACGAATACATGGTGGATGCACCAAAAGAGAATAGCGGCAATGACAAGGAAGATCCAGTTGAGGATAAACCTCCCGAGATACAACCAAAGCACCGGCGTCAGCGGCGCCGCTCTAAGTCACGCCGCAGCAAAGATAGCAACACCGGCACAGGAGAAGATAACACTCCGGATGGTGCCAAAGACAATGAAGACCCCATTGAGACGACTTCCGAACAAGATGAACGAGAAGATGGGCAAGTTATCCCTGATGAACAGGCCCCGCACAAAGACTCAGAGGACAGTAATTATCTTCCACTCTCCGAGGACGAGGCGAGCCTCGGCATCGAGGATTTTATCGTGCTTGAGGAACCTCTCGAGCAGGAGCGCTTCAAGCGCCAGCTAATAGCCACCGCAAGGAGCCTCAAAAAGAAACAGCAGCAGCTTCAAGATGATCAAGATCTGCTCAACGATAGATGGAATGACGTCCTGGCAGCCAAGGAATACGGCCCCAATCGCCCAGCCAAAAGCTACCCAAAGCGTAAATTGCTTCCTCAGTTTGATGACGATGCGTTGGAGCCCATACCACCATCCCGCAATGCAGCTGACCGACCAGCACGTGGTCGGGATAAAGTGGAAACTCAAGCCGAACACTAGCCTGCCCTACCTCACCGTAAAGGCAGAGATAAAACAGCTCAGGGACACACATACAACCTACTGCAGGACTTGGACAGTAGAGCAGGTCAGAACAGGTCGATCTATGGATCATGGGGACGTGCCCCGACACGCGATAACGACTATCTTGCCGGATGCAATATTCATTCTCACGCTCGGGCTGAGAACCGCAGACGGACTCCATCCGAGCTACATTGCGACGTGGCTCGATATAGAGGCGCCACTCACCCACTTTGGTTCATCGACGAATTAATGGACCATGAATTCCTAGAAGGGTTTAAGCCCATGAATATTGAATCATACGATGGAACAACAGATCCCGTGGTATGGATTGAGGACTATCTTCTCCATATCCACATGGTCCGTAGCGATGACCTTCACACCATTAAATACCTACCACTAAAACTAAAAGGACCAGCTCGGTAGTGGTTAAACAGCCTTCCAAAGAACTCTGTTGGCAGCCGGGAAGACCTGGAAGATGCCTTTCGCGATAACTTCCAAGGCACATCATACAGCAGCCCGGAGAGTCAGCCAGAAAGCTCTGGACTAGGTTCTTAATTAAAAAGAACCAAATTGTCGATTGTTCGGACGCTGAAGCCCTCGCGACCTTCAAACACAGCGTTCGGGACGAATGGCTCGCTCACCACCTCGTTCAGGAAAAACCAAAATCCATGACAGCGCTTACCGCTCTTATGACCCGCTTTTGCGTGGGAGAAGATAGCTGGCTCGCTTGTAGGAGCAATGGCGCCAGCGACCTAGGCACTTCCGAAGTCCGAGAGGGCAACAAAAAGCCATGACACAATAAATACAAGCATCGTAATAATGATGAAATAACACAAGACACAGCAGTTAACACCGGATTCGGCAGCCCCAAGCCCGATCAACGGAAAAAGCCATCCAAGGCAAATAGAGACGGACCATCCAACCTCGATAAGATATTGGATCTGCCATGCCAGATTCACGGCACCCCCGATAAACCAGCTACCCATACAAACAGAAGATGCTGGGTCTTCAAACAAGCCAGCAAATTAAAAGCCGAACACAAGGGGAAGGGGCCGCCCAGTGACAGCGATGACGAAGAGACTCGTCGGCCGAATAACAGGGTTCAGAAGCAATTCCCGCCGAAGTGCAAACCATAAATATGGCATATGCGACGCACACCCCCACAGGGGAGCACATGCGCGCACTACGGGACACATACACCATAGAGCGGATTCCCCCAAAAATCAGTCATACGCATCCCGAAGGATCGGCAGCTCTGATCATCGATCCAATTATTGATGGGTTCCATCTCACGAAGGTCCTTAGGGACGACAACAGTAGACATAATCTACTGTACCAAGACACTGTCAACAAAACGGGCATTGATCCTTCTAGAATCAAACCCACCACAACAATCCTCAAAGGAGCAGTACCTGCTGTAGAAGTCATACAAATAAATGAAAAAATGGGACACTCCTTCCGTACAGGGGATTGTACTACGGCCATTACAGCCGAAGCACAAAGTGGCCTCGTCAAGCCGCACAATTCATCGGCCATTAAGCCGCCGGTCTCCATTAAATGGAACCAATATGTCCCAAAGCAGGATTAGCAGTTCAGCCTCCGTCGTTCGCCTCACAATCATGCGAAGTTTATACCGCGCATGCATAATTATGCACTTAAAATACCCTAGCCATCGACGGAGGCACAATACGGGCAAGCCTACAAGCACTCCCATTTCCTCCTTCTTCATTTCTAACTATTTCTTTTTATCTTATCGCAGGTGACGCAAAATATTGGTCACATCACAGAGTCTTTCAGAGTTTGGCTTCATACACTTACCCGAAGGTTGTTCCTGTTAAAGGAATCCTTTAACCGAGGCAAGGCGGCGCAGACGTGCGACAGGAGGTCCAAATAATTGTGTAGACCACACTCTCTATTTTTGAGCCTGTAAAGTGCCTTCTCCCTCAGCCTTCGACCACTGGCATGTGAAATAGCCAGGGTCGCGGCATTATTATTTGAAAAATGGCAATTGACATATCAATTAGATCCCAGTAAACATAGTCATTTCACACTCGCAGTTCAGCACGGGTTGCCA
Organism: Triticum urartu; assembly: GCF_056163025.1. Classification (NCBI taxonomy): domain Eukaryota; kingdom Viridiplantae; phylum Streptophyta; class Magnoliopsida; order Poales; family Poaceae; genus Triticum; species Triticum urartu. The sequence goes on from NC_141877.1 coordinate 160,695,452, forward strand.
GGGGCTCGATATAGGAACAAATGAATTGCCGTCAAGTCCGAACAGCATTATAGCACACTTCGGCATCGCGAGTTTGGCCTTATATGCATCAGCTCCGAATCATGTCTTTGGTCAATAGTTGGGTTGCCCGGCTCCTGTGGTTACTACCTTATGTTCCGCTATATCGGCTAGGGTAGTAAAGGGAGAACTACTGCGATTGTGTCCCAGTTTATCCGGATGAGCACATTAGTAGAGAAATCCGAAAATTGACTCTCATGATGCGGCGAGAGCTGGTCAACCACTCGATGACTTATTAGAATATTTCGCGATTCCTCCCATATTGCACGAAGGACCGCTCTCCTGGTCACTCATGTAACGCACCTTACTCAGATAACAGCGTACATACCAGGGGCTATATCGTAGACCCACCGTCAAACTCCTATGGCTAAGTGAAAGTACTAAAGCCCTATAGTCCGATTACCTAGTTCACCGCATTGACACCTCCTTCACGGACCAAGACATTGCATCAAGAGTGATCAAGTGCTTTTCCGAACACCCCCGTATTTTATGCGAGGGGGCTAAAGTCGACGACTGGAAAACTTTTAGATTATACAAAAATGGCTGCACAGGAGGAGCCACAACTTCTAGGCATAATCTTAAATTACAATAATATTGTTTTTACAATATCAATACATTTCACTCGAACATCATCTCTTACGAGCACTAACCCTCTATCAAGCGGGCACCCTCTAAGACATCTTCAAAATAATACTCTGGCGTGTGATGCTTCTTGCCCTCAAGTGGACTTTTCGCTGCAACATCGGTGGCCTTCATCTTCGCCAGTGCGTCTTCACATGGGCAAGGGCCATCCATGCACCTTCAATGCACGTGGACCGCTTAACAGCGTCGATATGCGACACCGCATCACTTAGTCGTCGTACCAAACTGAAATAACTCTTCGGATTTGGCTCAGTTGGCCACAGCCGGACTAAGATGTCCTTCATGGCAGAGCTGGAAATTTTGTGGAGCTCGGCCCACTGGGCCATCTGTTCGTTCACTAACAGTGGGCGCTTCAGCGTGCCGAATTGTGACCAAAAAAGCTTCTCCGTTGCATGCCCTTCCTGCACTTCATAAAACTGCGCCGCATCAGAGGCACTCTTCGGCAAGTCCAAAAAGGCGACTTGGGAGCTCCACATTTGATTAAGAGGAGCATACATCGGATCGCCAAACTTAGTCTGCAATGAGAAAGGATTACAGGCCGCTACTTCCCCAGCTTGCCGGATCTCTTCCCGAGCCGCTCTAGACTCAGATCGTGCTTCTCTTGCCTCTTGTAATGCCTTGTCAAGATCAGTCACTTTGGACTTGTTATCCTTCTTGAGGAATTCGCACCGGATGGTGGCTTCCTTCAGCTTGCGCGCCATAGTGGCCATTCTCTCCTCACACTGGCGCTCTGCGACCTGTCCGGCTTCTAACTCATCAGCTGCCTTCTAGGCAGCCACATTACTCATCCGGGCTTGCTCCTCGGCTCGGGCAAGTTCAGACTGAAGAGTCTCAACCGCGGCAGCACCATCTGCAGATACGCACGTCTTAGAACATAATTCTAGCTTCGTGCCTGTGTTACTATACATATTCTAACACATACCTTGCGCCTTGTCGAGTCGCCTATTAATAAGCGTGATGTCGTTATCCGTCACATCAAGCTTATGCTCCAGACCTGCAACCTCCATAGCGTGTGCAGTCATCATGGAGGTACAAGCCTGTGTTTCGAGTCATTAGATTATTACCTGAGGACATCTTTTTCGATCCTCTGGTTTCCTACCTTTGGGCACCAACCAGAGTCTCAGGGGCTACTATCTATACACAGGTGCATTTCTACGTATAAAGCACAATCGAACATTACATACCTCAAATCCTCTTAGTAGGCTCATGAAGCTTCATTCAATCCGCTTTTCATGGACAGAATCCTCTCGACCACCGTACCCATCAAGGTACGATGATCATCTGAGATTTACAAACACCGTAACATGTCCGTCAGTGTATCCGGTCCATCCAGATTCCTGGAAGCAGTTGTGGCAGTACGGACTCCCTTCAACAGGGTAGGTTTACTTGACCCTAGAGTCATCTCCGTCTGTAAACCGGATAGTCCGGAGCCTTTATTGTTAACCCTTGTAGGGACCGCACACTTTGGATTCTGGGCGACCGAAGTTTCACCTTGGGGCGCTGGCTCTATTATCCCCCAATCGGGAGAGACCCTCCGGGACGACACCTCGACGTCGTCCGCCCTGTTGGGCGAGGAAGCTTGTGGAGGTGTTTCGCTTCCATCATCTCAGGTAAAAGGTCCCCCGAGGAGGAGGATTGTTGAGGAATACTGTGTGCCGTACTACAAAACGCATATTCTAGATGTTACCTTGCAAAGAGAAAAGGAACGGGGTATGTTTAAAATATCTTTGTTCACTTACAATTCGGCTGGAGGCTTGTCCTTACAAAGGGATTGTGCGACAACAACACCTTCCGAGCCTAAACTGCCCGACAGGGGCATTTTGCCCCTCTTAGGAGCCCTTACCTCCCAACTCTCGGAGGCGGCCCTTTTCTTACCATGGGAAGAAGGGATGTCATCTTCTCCTTCCCTTTTGTCTTCGGAAGAGGGAGCCCTAGTCTCCCCGGAAACAGTGTGTGGTTTGCCTCCCGGATGGAAGCCGCCTTTGGCTCCCCCGCTCTTCTCATTCTCCTGCTCCACCAGCGCCTGGTATGGCACCGGGACCAGCATCCTTGCTAGTATGGGACTAGCTGAGTCTTCGGGAAGAGGAGGCGAACACCTGATTCGCTCTGCCTTCTTTATCCAGCCCTGGAAGAAGATGGTTTTCTCAGCACCTTATCATGAGATGTGTATCCAAGCTGTGTTCAAGAATCGAGTGCTTACCGAGGTATCTGGATGGTTGCAGTCAAGGCTGATGTCTTCTGTAGTGTCCGGCCACTGTTTTCGTTTCTCGAAAAATAACTTCCACATTCATGTATGCGTCACACCGAAGAAGTGCTGAAGGGTTCGTGGTCCTTCTGGATTAAACTCCCACATGTGGAGGGGCCGTCTTTGGCACGGGAGGACCCGGCGGACTAGCATTACTTGAATCATGTCGATGAGTTCAGTTTCCCTCTCAAGGAGACTCCGGATGCGGCTCTGAACTGTCTGCACTTCATCGGTTGATCCCCAGTCCAACCCCTTATTGACCCATGATGCGAGCTGAATTGGAGGGCCAGATCAGAACACAGGTGTAGCTGCCCACTTGGTGCCACGAGGTTCAGTGATATAAAACCACTCCCGCTGCCATAAGTCGTAAGATTCTGTGAAGGATCCTTTTAGCTAGGGAGCGTTGATAAGTTTACCCACTATAGCACCACTACACTCTGCCCGTCCCCCGTTGACTACCTTCGGCTTCACATTAAAGGTCTTAAGCCACAAGCCGAAGTGTGGGGGAATACGGAGGAAAGCTTCGTACATAATAATGAATGCCGATATATGAAGGAAGGAGTCCGGAGTTAGATCGTGAAAATCTAGCCCATAATAGACCATAAGACCTCGAACAAAGGGGTGGAGGGCGAACCCCAACCCTCGGAGGAAGTGGGAGATGAATACGACCCTCTAGCTAGATCTGGCAGTAGGAATAACCTGCCCTTAAGCAGGAAGCCTGTGGGGGATTTCCGCGGTCAGATATCTAGCCGCTCGGAGCTTCGCAATGTCCTCCTCTGTGAAGGAGGAGGGCACCCACCGACCTTGAGGACTAGGGCCGACCATGACTGGGAAGCTCGAAACAATCGAAACCTTGGGCGCTGGAGCTCGAGGTTGGAGAGGATGAGGAAAGAGTTGGCGTAAAGAAGCCAGACGGGCCTTAGTCCCTTTATAAAGGCAATAAATATCAAACACCTCCTCAACCTTGAAACCTGCCTATTCTTAAGGAATCACGCCAACCGGACGGTTGGAATCCCCATGCCCGTGTTGATGAGGATCCCGCAATGAGGGGACACGATCTCTGCTTCGACAAGATGTGCCAATGAAACTGTGTCTTGGAAAGTGGAATGACGAGCAAAGAAAAAACGGTTCGATATAATAACAAGATGGTGATGTGATATCACATCACAGAAAAATTGTTAGCAGATTAGACTCGCAAAATATTTTTTCCTCTGTGGTGGTGTATGGTATTTGTTTTGCAGAGTCGGATACACTCGTTGCGTCAGAAGACTGTGTTGGAATGTTTGGAGAAGGAACCCGCCTTGCAATGCCGAAGCCAATTTATGCGTCGGACACCTCATTATTGAAGCCTGGTTCAGGGGCTACTGAGGGAGTCCTGGATTAGGGGGTTCTCGGGCGTCCGGACTGTGGTACGTAGGCTGGACTGATGGACAGTGAAGATGCAAGACCGAAGACTCCCACCTGTGTCTGGATGGGACTTTCCTTGGCATGGAAGGCAAGCTCGGCATCCCAATATGAAGATTCCTTTCTCCGTAATCAACTTTGTACAACCTTGGTCCCCTCCGGTGTCTATATAAACCGGAGGGTTTAGTCCGTAGAGGCGCAGAACAATCATAATCAGATAGGCTAGACTTCTAGGGTTTTAGCCATTATGATCTCGTCGTAGTCAACTCTTGTAACTTCCATACTCATCAATATTAATCTAGCAGGACGTAGGGTTTTACCTCCATCGAGAGGGCCTGAACCTGGGTAAACATTGTGTTACCTGTCTCCTGTTACCATCGATCTTAGATGCACAGTTCGGGAACCCCTACCCGAGATCCACCGGTTTTGACACCGACAACTTCCTAGCTGCGACCGTGGACCCTGCTGTCAGCCTCTCCACATACAGTACTCTTCCGACGGAAGTCGGTCGTTGACCACATTGACCATGCCATGCCGAGAGCAGCAAGGCGGTGGACGACGGCGAGGCCTGGGAAGGGGACGACGCGGAGCCGGGGAAGACGTGGCAGCGCATGCCCATGCAGAGAGGAGTATGAGGGTTCACTGGTTCAATTGCGGTGTGAGCGTGCCGTCGCCGCAGGGCCTGGCCAGTGGTGGGAGTAGTAGGGGGCAGTGAGGCCTCCGCGGCAGCACAGCCATCCACGGGAGGCAGGAGCAGGCGGCACGACCGGCGCTGCTTTGGGCGGCTGGAGTAAGAAGACCAGAGGTTGAAGAAGCACTACGACCGTTGGATGGACATCGTACGGTCATTGGAGCTAGAGTCGTTCATATTGACTAAGTTGACAAAGGCCTCCGTACACGTCAACTTAGTAGGCCCACAGGTCAGCCTCCCACTATGCTAGGTCCCAGCTAGCAGGGGGAGTATTCATTTTTTGTGCGTAATAAGGAGGCACTTCCTTGCGTGCGAAGATATAGCTGATGTGTCTGACCTGTCAGCGAGGGGAACATTTTTTTGTGAAATACAGAGGCTCTTCTGGTGAGTCCCAAATGTCAGGTGGAGAAATCATTGTTTTGCGTGTAAAAAGGAGGCATCTCCTTGTGTGTGGCTGTTGATCCAGCTGTTAGCCTCTCCACATAAAGTCCACATCCGATGGATATCGTTCGTTGACCATGTTGACCATGGCGCCGAGAGCACCAGGGCAGTGGACGACAGCGAGGCCTAGGAAGGGGACGACGCAGAGCTGGGGGAGATGCGACAGTGGATGCCCACACGGAGAGGAGTACGAGGGTTCACTGGTTCGGCTGCGGTGTGAGCCTGTCGTCGCCGTAGGGCCTGGCCAGCGGTGGGAGTAGTAGGGGGCGGTGAGGCCTCAACGGCAGCACAACTAGACACTTGAGGCTGGAGCAGGCGGTCTCGCCGACGCTGGTTTGGGCGGCTGGTGCAAGAAGAGCAGCGGTTGAAGAAACAAAAGGACCATGCGATTCAAATCTAATGGTCACTGCTGCTAGAATCGTTTGTTGACTAAGTTGACAAAGCCCTACGTACGCGTCAACTTAGTAGGCCCACAGGTCAGCCTCCAAACTGGTGCGCCCCAGATGTCAGTGGGAGGAATCATTTTTTCGCATAATAAGGAAGCAGTTGATTGCGTGCGGCCAGTCCAGCGGAGGGAGTAGGGTGGGCCGGTGAAGCCTGCGCGACATGACAATGGGCCACAAGAGGAGGGAGCTAGCAGTCCCGCCAGTGCTGGTTTAGGTGGCTGGAGCGGGAAGATCAGAGACTGAAGAAGCACGTCGGCCGTTGGATGGACATCCAACAGTCACTGCTGCTAGAATCGTGTGTTGACTGACAAAGCCTTGCGTAAACAAGTTAGCCTCGAAATTTGTGGCGTGTACAGCCAATTTGCTATTATTTTTATAATTTTTACTCATTTTCTAATTCATATGGAATTTATTGCAGGCCATTTTCCATTTTAAGATTTGCTGCCCATTTTCTGGTCAGTACCAGGGTTAAAAAATTGAAAATTCGCAATATTTTGTTGGTGAACAAAATATACTTAATCCAAAAATTATTTGCCATACAAAAATAAATTTAAAAATAAATTAGTACTATGTCTTGTTAAAATCCAATGAAATATAAAATATCAGTGAAGAACAAAACAAAAAAGAAACTAATTTCCCATTTACTTTTAACAGATATTGACCAAACTCTTTGGCCAGGCCGGAATGCATCCCTCCTCGTCTTAAAAGATTTGCTGCCCAGTAAGTCGGAGAAAACAAATAGGCCTAGCTTGGGTATTCATCAAAAAGAAATAGTGGCCTACCTATTTTCCCAAAGAAAAAACTACTGGGCAGGTCATGTTGTTAGACGGGCCACAGAGACCGCACAACCCAGTTTATAGCCTGCTCCTCCGAACAAATCCTCAAAACAATTGTGCAATTCTATCGTTAATTGTCTATACGTTGAAAATTATGTGGGTACCAGATATCAGCATGGTGGATTAGAGTAAAAACGAGGGGTGCATCTGAGTAGTAAAAGAGGCGCTTTGCTTGTGTTCGAGAGTGGACCTGGTGGGTCCGTACAGTCATACTAACAACTACAGTCCTCTCCCGATTCACTATGTTGACAGGGCTGGACGGCGGCGCCGCGGCGAGTGCACCAAGGCGGAGGATAAAGTGATGTCGCCAATGTGCTGGGCTGGGTTGGACATTCTTATTGAAAAATAAAAATGGGCCGGAACTATTTACGACGTTGACTACGATTTGCATGGGTCTGGTTGTAGGAAGAAAATGGTGGGAGAAAGAAGACTGGTCGCTATCTTTGCTTATGAATTATATCGACTGAATGTAACAACACTATCATAGGAAATAATATCCTCCAGTTAAATCGTGAATTTAAAGAACTGGTGCATGAGCATTTAGCTTTATTTATATATTTACTTATTTATGTTTAGGGGACCATGAGCATGTACATGGGCCGGATTCATGTGAGAGCCTCCGTTCCAGTTAATTATGGGCTCCTCTATTGGGCCTTCATCAGTGGGCTGCATGTTATCAACAAATGTGTACCACTCAAAAAAGTGGAAAATGTGTTCCTACGAAAAATAGTATGCGCTACGTATATTACAGGGCACTAAAGGACCGGACCGTGCAACGACTTCCAAAACATTGTATTTGTCGTTCTAACAACACATTTATTAAACCAACAGACGAAATATACTACTGATTGTACATTCAAAATAGTTGCAGCAGCAACCAAGGCTGGGGGTGCAACAGAAGCAGTAAGCAGGCCAGAAGAGTAAAGACGTAGCTCTCTCTTCCAAACCAAACATCAGCCATCATTACAAAAGGGCTACCAAAAAAGAACAAGTGTATGCATCAAACTAAATAAAGATCCTACTAGACCAAGTGTACACATCTAACTATCTAGCTCAGTTAGATGTTACTATTTATTAAGCTATGGAGATTAGCTGACGGCTTAAACAAGATGGGTGCCTGACGGGGGAAACTCCAGTCAGCAGGTCGAAGTCTGATACTTGCGACCCTCTCTCTTACTTTGGGCTGCAGAGCATGGCGGCACGTATCAAGGTATGGTGCATGCAGGGATGCATGGTACGCTGTGTACACACAGTTTTGCCTGATGAGCGAAACCGTGTTGCCATCATGATCCTTGCTGTGGATTATCTCCTGATTAATCAGATAATTCAGTCCGAGAAACAGAGAGCGTGTACCAAGGCTACTTACCAGACTCCAATCAAAAATTCCTGAAGGCCCAGAGAAGCTGAGATCCTGCTCAAAGACCTTGCAGTGACTGTGATTGTATTCCGTGAAACAACACGTCCGGTACGTGCGAACAATCATCAATCGTTCGCCATCATCTGATCAAGCCAGGAACCACCTGCAACTGCCATGTCGCTTTTCTTTGAAAGGTTTTGGGATTAGGAAGGGTAGGGACACCAAGCGGCCTACAACATCATATCAAGTTGGATTCAAATAAAAAAGGGCTCTTAATGTAGTCAATCTTAAGAATAGCATGTTGTGAGCATGCATATTTTTTTAGTAAATGTCGACAGTAATATAAGCAAGCCATCATGATATCATAGGAAAGTAACATACTGTTGTAATAGCCATTTGTAGCGATGAATGGAGTAGGCCAGTAATAGTCCAGCCATAGAAGGAGTTGACAGCGTAAATGAAGCCCTTGTGTTCAATGGCATCAGAGAACCATGGAGGATGTATGATCATGCGATGGACATGCAGATTTATCCACTTACCGCAGTGACCTGTCAGATAAGTGAGACCGCGGTTGAAGAACACAATTAGCCTGAAGTCTTTATAATTCGCAGATCTTGTGGGCACTTGGCAGATTACAACCTTGAGGAAATCAAACTTGGTATCATGTTGGCTACTATAAGATTCCGAGTATTCTGGGCCGCGGTGCCAAAGCAGTGCAGTGTTAATTGAAGGTAGGGGGTCAACTGTCGGGTGTAGACCTCCACGAGCATCCAGCTGCCACCACCGTCGACGAGCACCATCCAAGACGTGTTCATGCCGACCCAGTACATACCGTTAATGTAGTTGAGGGTGACGGGGATTGGATCGCAGTCAAGAGGGTTGATGCTCGCCACCCTACGATCGTTATGCTGCGTGACACGTTGTTTCTAAAGATCAGGCGGCATCAGCAAGCAAGGAGCTGGCTTAAAAAGCTCCGGCCTAAGGGCTTTGAGTAAACGGTACAGCCCCGACAAGCACGCGGTGAGAGGCATGGTACTGAGATTGTCCACACACGAAACAATGAGCTTAATTACCTCTGTGGGGAGCGAATTCCAGCCACTCTTTCGGCGGACGCTGCTCAGTTCTACCATTGTTAGTGCTTGGGTTTCGGAAGAGGGGGGGAAGCGCCTTAGCGGGGATGGAAGATTGGACGATTATGTGCGGACAAGGATGGAGAAGCGAATATGTGTTGCGGGAAGTGAACAGGTGATGATGACTACAGCACGCCGCTTGACTTACAAGACACGTATCAGTAGCGTAGGGTCATATCCATGCCAGAAAACTTGCTTGAGTGATCATAGTACTGGTACGCCCTGTAGTACCTACTACTATTCCCTAACTTGCTTGACTAGAGTAGTAGTGGAGTAGGACTCTGCTCTACTAATAGCATCGGAGGATTAGTGTATTCTAGTCTAAAATAGTTACAAACTTCAATGCCCGAGCGTGGAACGACTACGAACTACCATCGGTGCTAACCCCAATCCCCAGCAAACGTTCACTGGTAGACATGGCAGTTGCAAACACTCACGACACAGTTACAGTACGTTTGTAAGGGTGGCGGTTTTGTCAAATACTATGGCTTAAAAACAGGCCACCGTCGAATGGAAATCTGACGGTTACGTGGGATTCGCCATGATTGAGCTAGTGGCGAACAATCGCCAGATATCATTACTAAAAATAGGTTAAAACGCGTGGGGCTATAACTTGCACCGGCTGACCACTAACAATGATACTAACATAGTTGTAAAATGGTCAAAGACCATGTGTACGTGGTGTTTGGAATTATATGCAAAAAAAACTAGCAAGATGCACATGCATTGCACGCAACATCAAGATGCATTTTTTTTACAAAAAACCTATTGTGATTGCACTACAAGAAATATGGCAACTTGTGAGCTTGACTATTGGTCACTGAAAGGTCATTGTCTTCCATTTGCGACCTTTTTGTGACCAAAAACAGAAGGTCAAAAGCTGGCAGTCGTAAATTGAAATTAACGACCTTCTCTATGAGAAGGTTGTAGACGTTTACGACCAAAACAGAAGGTCGTTGAACCCATGACCATTTGTTTTGGTCACCGGCTGTCTGCCCAGGCCACGTCGGATCTGACGTGGCAAAATTGCGACCAATTGAGAAGGTCACTGACAAGATTCAGCCCGGTCCGATTCGGTGTTCTACATGGGCTAAGCCCAACAATTCAGCCTTTTTTATATATTTTTTTCTTGTAAGTTGCACAGGCCAAGCCCATTTCAGCCTTTTATTTATTTCTAGGCCTGGGCCTTTTAACATTGTTTGGGCCATTATATTTTGGAGCTGGTCCCACTTGTCATCTTCTCACACATTGGGCCCACTTGACAGAAAATTCAAAAATGCTCAGATTATTTTCATAAGTGGATCCCACAAGTCAGGTTTCCATTCCACACGTTTTCAAATCACATACATAATCAATATTTCAAACGAAACATTACAAATGTAGTTCATCAAATAACACTAACTAAGTCTACTACAATCTATCACATTGGGCCCACTTGACAGAAAATTCAAAAATGCTCAGATTATTTTCATAAGTGGATCCCACAAGTCAGGTTTCCATTCCACACGTTTTCAAATCACATACATAATCAATATTTCAAACGGAACATTACAAATGTAGTTCATCAAATAACACTAACTAAGTCTACTACAATCTATACATAGTTATTACAACCCAGATATGCCTACTATTACAATATTACAGTATTTACATTCTATTACAATCAAACAGAAGAGACGGCTCTTTGCTGAGTAGAGCTATATGGTTTCGAACTTCAAATTTTGTAGACCTCGAGCTCCTGAACACAAAGACAAACATCATTAGAGATTAGAGTGTACACATGCTAGGACTAGCATTGGTTAAAAATAACTAATAATCACATGATGAAGTCATAGAATGAAATTTCAGTAGTTACCAGATCTAGACCTATAGGAAACAGAACAACCATGACAAAATCCTAACAAGAATGCATTTAATAAAAATGGATTGTATCTGGTTACTGTAGTGCAAGCTAACGACATGGGTTCCATCAGGCACTGATCAACTACTCAAAACCATTCTGTGCTTTGCAAAAAAAATACTACATGAATCTCACTAACAGGAGCACTAGGCGATTAATAGAAGAAGTAATCAGCAGATGACACAATAACAAGTGGAGGATTTATCTATCTCCCTGTGGAAGAGATCTAAATTAGGGTATGTAAATGGTTCATCATCAGCTAGTAACAGGTAGATGTGAGTTTGTAGCCATACCGACATGGTTGGTTGCAATCTTGCCATCCTTTGAGGGAGAAACGTGTTGCCATCACCCCTGCATTGTTGCTGCCAGAAAAAGCACCATGTAATCAAGGGGTGTGGTGAGCCATTAAGTACATTCAACAGATGTGAGAGCGAGCAGGCATGAAAGGACTAGATGTAAAAATAGACGAGGTTTGTGCTATCTAGTTGTTATACAAGGACTCTCATACATACAAAATGAACTCTTACAAATCAGTTACCCTTACATGAAACTGTCCATTCCTATAACATCCTACAAACTAGTAACTATCATCAAACCTGAATTAAACCCATAAAATATATAAGCCCAGCTGCAATTGATAACTACAAGCCTACAGCAGCTCAAAGTGGCAGTATCTAAAACACAAGCATTGTTCAAAGATAAACCACAACAATCATCAGTACTGGATTAAACTCAATGCTATCTTCATATTAACTAATCTAGTGTTAAGTTGCTTCTAATGTTCCAAAATCTAATTAGCATCCATGTGTAATTTGGTCAGTATGAAGAAGAACAGGACCAATGAAGACACACAGAAGCAGACCTTCATGCCGTCCTCAATCTTGGCGACCTGGGACTGGATGCTGGCGATGGTCTCATTGAGTGGGGCGTTGACAGGGTAGTTGCCCTCGTCCAACACGAATCTGCAACAATCCAGTACAGTTGAAGATTGTACGCTATGGGCATATGAAAAATGTAAGCAACGATACTGGCCACATGCAGATTGAGGGACCTGGTGAGGTAGCTGTCGATGCGGACGCCGTCGATGATGAGGGTGTCGGGATACGTCCAGGCAATGAGGAGGGGTTGGGTCCAGCAGTAGCCGTCGGGGACACGGCTATCTCCAGCTTTGACGAGAGCCCGTCAGGAAGGAGGGAGAGTCGGGACGCGCATGTCTCGGCACGGTGCAGAACCTGGAGGAGCGGTAGCAAATGAAGCACTATAAATAGCCAGTACATGTGTATCTACTAGTAAGTAATTATACCACTACACAAGACATAGCAAGCACCGATTCCTATATCTCCAAGCCAAAAACATTAACCACAGTAGTTAAATGGAGATATATGAGCTCAAGCAGTGCATAATTCTAGGATAACATCTCCCATGCCTATATGCATAACACCGACCAAACAGCAGCAACACAAACAGTAGTATAGAAACTTAAAATAGTAGCACCCCCTACATAGTAGTAACCATGGAATTAATTGACAGTTGGTAGAGGGAAACAAAATCACAAACACTACTGGTAGTAGCACGTGCATCAGTTTTTGACTGAACAGAAGATTACTTATATTGAAATAACACAGACTAAGAACTAAGATTACTTTGTTGTAACCCTTGAGCTCTCTGTCACGTTATGCCAGGTGTAATGTGACATCACAATACCACCAAACTATTCAGCAATAAGAGCATACACCTGTAGCAAAGCAGAGCAGAATTCATTGCTAATCTGCATGACTGAAACTGCTCCAATTTTTTGTTTTAATATGTATACAGCACACAATCATTGACCACGGAGCATGCACCCACAGCAAAACAGGGGAGCAATTCAGTTCTAGATCAGATCTTAGACAAGTGATACTGGTCAATTGGTTCAATCAGGAGCAACAATACATATTTCCCTAAACCTAAAATTTCCATAGTGTGTAAATCATGCCACTTGTCAAAGCACAACACCACAATCACAAGTCCAAGGCCACCACGATGGCAGAAGCACAGCCGGCCGTGGCTGCGGCAGAGTTCGTTGCCTCCGTCCCACCGACTGGCTTGCCGACCTGAATAAAATAAGCAATCAACCGGATGGCAACTACTTAGCATTTGCATTATCGACATAAATGTTTCATAAACACCACATGAAAAATTGAATATCAAACAAAATGAGATATATCGTAAGCCTGAGACGAATCATGTATTCCTGGCTTTCTTCTAGTAAAGTAGTAAATGATAAGTTGTAGGTGTAATCCAACTGGGTAGACCGATCTTCGGGGTTGCTGACTTGCACAAAGAGGAAGAGGAGGGGAGAGAGAGAAAGAGAGCTACCTTCCATTGCATGGCATCCATCAAGGTCAGGGCCCTCCTCTCCCGCAGCTTCTACATCGGCCAAGAACGTCCTCCTCTTCGGCATGTCCATGGCCCTGCAGCCTCTCCATGGCCTGGCCCCTTCCTTCAACAGCCTCTGCACGCACAGCACACATCAGTTCGGGGGAAGAAGGAAGAAGCAGAGGAGGGAGAAGGAGAGAAGGCACTCACGCGTCAGATGATTTGCCGGCTTCAGGCGGCGTTGGAGGTTGGACGCCGTGGCTCCTCCCCTGCCTGGGTGTTCTTTGTGGTGGACAAGGAAGCATGGGAGGACTCCCCCTCTGCCGGAGGAGTTCTTCTGCTGGTCGCCGCAGCCCGACCACGGCAGTGGCGAAGAACGGCACCGTCGCTGGGGGAGGAAGACGTCCTAGTCGCCATTTTCGTCCCTTCGAGGTGGCGGTCCAGGAGGCATCGGTGGCGGCTGCGTGGGAGGGATTGGGAGCCGCGACAGCGTGGGTTGTGGATGCGGTTGGGGGCGTGCTAGATCTGATCTGGGACGGGGAAGAGGCACGCCATGGCCGCCGGCGACAGAGCTCCCTCCTTTTTTTCTTCTCTTGTTTTGTGATGAGGGGAGGGGAGGGTGCAGATGGCTGCAGACCGGCGGCGAGGGGAGATGTGGGTGGCGGAGGCACGGGGAGAGGTGGAGTAGTGGAGAGGTGGGCGGCGGAAGGAAGGGGAGGACGGGGCGGCGGTGGACGGATCTGGATCGGGGGAGAGGAGTGGGGGCGGGGAGGGATCTGGATCGGCTAGGGTTCACACGCGTGTGAGAGAGAGAGGCTGTAGTGGGTTGGATGGACGTATGGATGGACGGATGTTTTCCACGTCATCGATCCATGCCACAACGGATTCCACCAATCAGAATTCAGCTTATGTTTCTCTTATAGTTTCTATCCTCTTATTTAGAGCAAACATTTAACATATTAACCATGTATAGTTTGTTAAAATGAATGAATATTGTGCACATGTGTGTATCTTGTAATGACAAACAATGTTGATATGGGGAGTTTTCATTTTTTTTGGACGAAAAATCAATTTTTCATTTTTTGAATGCCCAAAATGAGTTTTTTTGTGAAGTATCTACCATATATTTGTTGCAAAATTGGATCAAATTAATTTTATAAAATATTTGAACATATTTAATGCATAATTTACAAAATAGTTGGGTGTCAAAAATTTCGAGCCACCTCTGGTGAAAAACACAAATTCCCGCCGATTCAGTAAGAAGCGAGTAAATTTGAACTGCAGCTACCTCGTAGTTTGCTCTTTATTTTTTTCAAAAATCATTTCTAGGTACATAAGTATCTATTTAATCAGAGAAACATCAAAAGTTTTCCAAGATTCAACCACTAGCTAGGAACGGTCATGCCCGCCGTTTTGACCGCATTTTGAAACGGGCATGAAAAATTTAAAAAAATCAAAAAATTGCAAAACCTTCGCATTGTGTCATTACATGTGGCCAAGTTACCAAGAAAAATAATAAACTTGTAATATGACAATTATTTTTAAAAAGTGTTCTAAAAAAGAGCTATCATGTGTTAAGATTCATGGCTTTCAAATCAAATAATCAATCTTATAGCCACATTCATGGCATAGTTTGTTCAAATGATCTCATATTTTGCACAAGGGTGCATCTTGGAATTCCAAACAATGTTGCCTAAGGGAGTTTTCATTTTCTTTGCACGGAAAATTCATTTTACATTTTCTGAGTGCCCAAATTGAGTTCTTTTTGTGAAGGACCTACCATATATTTGTTGCAAAATTGTACCAAATCAATTTTCTAAAATACTAGGCCATATTTTATTCACAATTGACCAAATGGTTGGGTGTCAAAAGCCTTGATCCACTCTGGTGAAAAAGACAAATTCCCGCCGATTTAGTAGGAAGCGGGTCAAATTTGAACTGCAGCTGCCTCATAGTTTACTCTTTATTTTTTCCAAAAAGCATTTCTAGGTACATAAGTATCTATTTAATCAGAGAAACATCAAAAGTTTTTCAAGATTCAACCACTAGCAAGGAACGGTCAAACCCGACGTTTTGATCGCATTTCGAAACAGGCATAAAAAATTCAAAAAAAAATCAAAAAATTGGAAAACCTTCGCATTGTGCCATTATATGTGACCAAGTTTCCAGGAAAAATAATAAACTCATAATACGACAATTATTTTAGAAAAGTGTTATCAGAAATGAGCTATCATGCAGGAAGATTCATGGCTTTCAAGCCAAATGATCAATCTTATGGCCAGATTCATGGCATAGTTTGTTCAAATGATCTCATATTGTGCACAAGAGTGCATCTTGGAATTCCAAACAATGTTGCCTAAGGGAGTTTTCATTTTCTTTGCATGAAAATTCATTTTCCATTTTCCGAGTGCCCGAATTGAGTTCTTTTTGTGAAGGACCTACCATATATTTGTTGCAAAATTGGACCAAATCAATTTTCTAAAATACTAGGCCATATGTGATTCACAATTGACAAAATTGTTGGGTGTCAAAAGCCTTGATCCACCTCTGGTGAAAAAGACAAATTCCTGCTGATTCAGTAGGAAGCGGGTGAAATTTGAACTGCAGCTGCCTCATAGTTTGCTCTTTATTTTTTCCAAAAATCATTTCTAGGTACACAAGTATCTATTTAATCAGAGAAACATCACAAGTTTTCCAAGATTCAACCACTAACTAGGAACGGTAAAACCCGCCATTTTGATCGCATTTCGAAACTGGCATAAAATATTCAAAAAAATCAAAAAATTGGAAAACCTTCGCATTGTATCATTATATGTGACCAAGTTTCCAGGAAAAATAATAAACTTGTAATACGGCAATTATTTTAAAAAAGTGTTCTCAGAAATGAGCTATCATGCGTGAAGATTCATTGCTTTCAAGCCAAATGATCAATCTTATGGCCACATTCATGGCATAGTTTGTTCAAATGATCTCATATTGTGCACAAGGGTACATCTCGGAATTCCAAACAATGTTGCCTAAGGGAGTTTTCATTTTCTTTGCACGGCAAATTCATTTTCCATTTTTTGAATGCCCAAAATGAGTTTTTTTGTGAAGGACCTACCATATATTTGTTGCAAATTTGGACCAAATCATTTTTATAAAATATTAGGACATATTTAATGCATAATTGACAAAAATTTTGGTCTCAAATGTTTTGATGCACCACTTGTCAAAAAGACAAATTTCTGCCGATTCAGCAGGAAGCGGTCAATTTTGAACTGCATCTACCTTATAGTTTGCTCTTTATTTTTTACAAAAATCATTTCTAGGTATATAAGTATCTATTTAATCATAAATACATGGTTTGGTGGCAATACATCGAGGTTTGGATGGTGGACAAGGGCCCCAACTCCAGAGCGCGTAAACTTGCATGCCCGTCGCGTGGTCACCGCCTGACTTTGGCGTTGCCATGTGTTCTGGGCGGCCTAGGCATGTCTAGGGGGTTGGGTACTCCCCGGGCAGGTGCTAGGAAAAAAATTACAATATAAGATTCTCACGAGGAGACCGAACTATGCTCAAATATGAATTAGCAGCCAAGTGTTTGATTAGCAATATGGGAAATGCACGGGGCCAATGGGCGTGAGTTTTTGCTGAGGATGATCATCTACTAAGAAGACTGTCTTCACAATTTTTTAGCTCAAAAGGAGGATCCTAGGTGGTATTTGCTTTGCAAAGTACCACACTGGACATAAAAATGAATGTTGAAGCTGGGCTCAAAACAATGAATGGATTGAGCTGCAATTTGGTGGGGATGATTATTTGGGAATAGGAAAGCACTGTAGAAAATTGATACCATTTGGACATGCCAAAGTGGTACTTCCTTCACAATGCTATTCTCTGGACAAAAACTTGGGAAAATTAGCGAGAGAAATTGGATAAATGAAATGAGCTCAAATTTGGTGTAGGTAAGTTACATAGGTATGGTCATGCCTTGGTAAATTTTCAGATCATTTGGGTAAGCCTAGCTAGTACTTACTTCACAAAGCTTCTCTCGAGATAGAAACTTTGGAAAATTACTGAGAAAGATTTACCAGGCAAATGGAGCTAAATATTATCATGTGGCAATGATTTGGGTATGGAAGAGTGCCCAAAGAGTTTGAGGTTAATAGGAGGGATCTGGATAACACTTGCTTTGCAATGTGCCAATCTGGCCATAAAATATAAATTGAACCTGGGCTCACATAGATGATTTGACTGAGCTGCAATTTGGAGGAGGGTGATAATTTGGGCATATGAGAGAACTGTATAAATTTCATGTCATTTGGATATATAAAAATGGTACTTCCTTCACAATGCTTCTAGGTGGAAAAAAACTTTGGAAATTTGCCGAAAAAGATTTACTAGGCAAATGGAGCTGAATTTTTTCATGAGGCAATGATTTGGATAGGAAAGAGTGCCCAAAATTTTTGAGGGCAATCAAGAATATATAAATAGCACTTTCTTCACAAAGTATTATTGTGAACAGAATAGGAAAATGAATATTGTTGAATTATTTTTGAACTAGGCAAGGAAGGTTTTTTACATATTTGACTAAGATAATGTACACCCCGGATGTAACTTTCCCAATTTGTACTCCAACTCTTGCCGTTTCCGGCGTTAAGTTATTTTATTTTCTCGGGTTTGGGTCTTTGTCTCCTGGTGTTGTTGTTGTTGTCATGCATCTGATATCATGTCATCATGTGCATTGCATTTGCATACGTGCTCATCTCATGCATTCGAGCATTTTCCCCGTTGTCCGTTTTGCATTCCGGCGCTTCATTCTCCTCCGGTGGTCTTTTCTAGCTTTCTTTCGTGTGTGGAGATTAAACATTTTCGGATTGGACCAAGACTTGCCAAGCGGCCTTGGTTTACTTCCGGTAGACCGCCTGTCAAGTTTCGTGCCATTTGGACTTCGTTTGATACTCCAACGGTTAACCGAGGGACCGAAAAGGCCTTGTGTGTGTTGCCGCCCAACACCCCTCCAATTTGGCCCAAAACCCACCTAAACCTTCTCCATCATCTAGAACGTTCGATCACGATCGCGTGGCCGAAAACCGCACCTCATTTGGACTCTCCTAGCTCTCTCTACCTCTATTTAAAGTCCCCTCCGAAATTCGCGGATGTCCTCTCTCTCAAACCCTAAAATCCTCCTCTCGCCGCCGCCGGACATGTCCGCCCCGGGCGGACAAATTCCCCCTGCCGCCCGCACCAGTGGCAGGCTGCCACGTGGCGCCCCGCCGCCTGTCCCGCCGCCGGCCCGGGCGAGCCCGAGCCGGGCCCCTGCGCGGCCCACGCGCCCCTGCCGCCGATCCTCTCCGCGCCGTCGCGCCTCCCGCGCCGACACCGCCGCCCCGCCGGCCCTCCTCGCCGACCGGCCACGGCCCCGCCGCCGACAACCGCCGCTGCGGGCCCGCCGCGCCCGCGCCTCCCCACCGCGCCTGCCGCGCCACTCCCCGCCGTCCCGCGGCCGGATCCGGGTCGCCGGTGAGCTCCCGTCGCCGCCCTGCCCTTCTCCGGCGAGTCCGCCGCCACCTCGGTCCGCGTGCCATCAAACCCTAGATCCGGAGGTCGAAATTCTACTAAGTCCCCGTGTTTTTCAGTTTCAAGTGCCCCTGTTCATCGTGTCGTAACTTTGCATCTGTAACTCCGTTTTTGGCATATAGCATATCAAAATGTTCATCTCAGAGAGTACATCATTTCATTCCATTGCATCATTTTCATTTGAGTCAGATCTACTACTCCGTTTAGATATTTGTCATTTTTGCCATGATTATTGTGTGCATGATATGCCCTTGAGCTCTACATATGTTTTGTTAAGGGCTTTGTAATCTTTCTAGAGGTGCAACCCATGTATTTTTGTGATGTGTGTGGTGACTAGCATGAGCTTGCAAAGTGGTGCACTTGGAAATTCTGATTTCAGGGACTTAGCTTTTCCACCAAGTCCTTGAGCTGTTTATCTCATATGGCCATATGTTCATGTTGTTTCCTAGCGATCCGTGCCTCTTTTGGGGATGATCAGTAAGGATGTTTTGCTAATCGTGTAGTGCTCTACCCATCCATGTCTTTGTTTGCAATTATGGAGCACCCTAGCTTGAGTCCATCGATCTCTACTTTTGCTACTTCGTGAATCTGGGAAGATTGTCAACTTGTTTGCAATTTTGCCGATGATGTTGTAGTTGATCCGTGCATGCTATGCTAATGTTCTTGCCATGTCTAGCTTGCATTTTGTGTGTTATTGATAGATGTATGCTTAGCTTATCATGTATTGCTCCGTAGTGAGTGCATCGAGCTCGTAAACATGCCTACTTGAGTTATGTCTCAGCATGTGCCAGTTTTCACTAAGTCTGAAAGCCGATTATGTTTTTGCTATGTTCACATGCTTGTAATTGTATTTTCTGATCCCTTTTGGCTCAAGGTCACTAAGGGACTTTTGTTAAGCTTTTTGAGTAGCTCCATGCCATGCTTTACTTTGCCATGTTCAGGTCCTGTAGCATGTAGTTTTGTTGCTCCGAAGAGTGCTACCTGATCTGGAATTCCAGACAAGTGTTAATATCACTAAGTCTGAAATCTGTTTGCCTTATGCATTTTTGCCATGCTTGTTTGAACCTGTTAATGGATGATTTGGCCGTACCTAAGTGCTAGACTTTTGTTAAGCATCTTGAATGCATCCCTGCCATGTATTTTTTATGTCATGTTTGGGTACTGTAGCTTGTTCATCTCATTGCATTTAGATGGCTACTTGCTGTAAATCGCAGACCGGTGTCATATTTGAATCGCTTGCCATTTCCAAACCGTAACTCCGATTCCGGCGTTCTTTATATTGTTTTCAAGCGATTTCATCTCATATTTCCAGTGGCACACTTGGATTCCCAAGTTGAGGCCAGGTTCATGCATTCCTTGTCACATCTTGCATATGCATCCCGCATCGCATCCCGCATGGCATATCATCTTTGCATCATCTTGTTTGATCCTTGCACGTGGTTGATTGTGTCCTTGTTGCTTCTTTGTCTTGTTTGGGTAGAGCCAGGAGATGAGTTCGCTAACGAGGAGCCCGTTGAGTTCGCTTTCGAGGATCCAGTCAACTCTGACAACTGTGCAGGCAAGATGATCATACCCTCGAAATCACTACTATCTTTGCTATGCTAGTTTGCTCGCTCTTTTGCTATGCCATTGCTACGATGCCTACCACTTGCCTTCAAGCCTCCCAAATTTCCATGTCAAACCTCTAACCCACCATGTCCTAGCAAACCATTGATTGGCTATGTTACCGCTTTGCTCAGCCCCTCTTATAGCGTTGCTAGTTGCAGGTGAAGATTGGAGGCCGTTCCTTGTTGGAACATTTATTTACTTGTTGGGATATCATTATATTGCCATGTTATCTTAATGCATCTATACACTTGGTAAAGGGTGGAAGGCTCGGCCTCTCGCCTAGTGTTTTGTTCCACTCTTGCCGCCCTAGTTTCCGTCATATCGGTGTTATGTTCCCGGATTTTTGCGTTCCTTACGTGGTTGGGTTATAATGGGAACCCCTTGATAGTTCGACTTGATTAAAGCTTTTCCAGCAATGCCCAACCTTGGGTTTACCTTTTGCCACCTAGCCTCTTCTTCCCTTGGGTTTCCGGAGCCCGAGGGTCATCTTATTTTAAACCCCCCCCCCCCGGGCCAGTGCTCCTCTGAGTGTTGGTCCCACCGAGCGATGTCCGGGGATACCAGGGGAAACTCTGGGCTGGCCTACCCGACGTCTGGCTCATCTGAGTGTGCCCTGAGAACGAGATATGTGCAGCTCCTATCGGGATTTGTCGGCACATTCGGGCGGTGTTGCTGGTCTTGTTTTAACCTGTCGAAGTGTCTTGAAGAACCGAGATACCGAGTCTGATTGGAACGTCTTGGGAGGAGGTCTATTCCTTCGTTGACCGTGAGAGCTTGTCATGGGCTAAGTTGGGACTCCCCTGCAGGGATTTGAACTTTTGAAAGCCGTGCCCGCGGTTATGGGCAGATGGGAATTTGTTAATGTCCGGTTGTAGATAACTTGAACCTTAACTTAATTAAAATGAATCAACTGAGTGTGTTACCGTGATGGCCTCTTCTCGACGGATTTCGGGAAGTGGACACGGTGTTGGAGTAATGTTTGCGTAGGTTGTTCTCTAGTTTCTCGCTCGTGCTTTGCCTCCTCTTCTCGCTCTCTTTTGCGAACAGGATAGCCACCATATTTTGCTAGTCGCTAGCTGCAGCTCCACATATTTTACCTTGCCTTATCTATAAGCTTAAATAGTCTTGATCGTGAGGGTGCGAGATTGCTGAGTCCCTGTGGCTCACAGATTACTATTACACCAGATGCAGGGCCTGATGATTCTGCTCCAGGAGACGCGCTCGAGCTCAAGTGGGAGTTCGACGAAGACTATCAATGTTACTATGTTTCCTTTCCTGATGATCAGTAGTGGTGCCCAGTTGGGGGTGATCGGGACCGTGTCGCATGTTGGGTTATCTTTTATTTTGGCACCGTAGTCGGTCCATGAGTGTTTGGTTGATGTAATGTTATTTATGTACTTGATTGACGTGGCGAGTGTAAGCCAACTATGTTATCTCCCCTTTTATTATCTATATTACATGGGATGTTGTGAAGATTGCCTAACTTGCGACATATGCCTTCAATGCGATTATGCCTCTAAGTCATGCCTCGACACGTGGCAGATATAGTCGCATCGAGGGTGTTACAAGTTGGTATCAGAGCCTTCCCCGACCTTAGGAGCCCCATTGCTTGATCATTTTTAGCAGCCGAGTTGTGTCTAGAAAAATGTTTTGAGTCATTTAGGAATTATATATCGGAGAGTTTAGGAATTCTTTTTACTTCCCAGTCTCCTCATCGCTCTGGTAAGGCATCCTAACGTAGAGTTTTGACTCTTCTCTTCTCAAATTTCACTAAAAAAATTTAGGATCATGTGGATATCTTGGAATCGTTCCGATGGTTTTATGATGAGAACATTGTCTTGGTGCCTCCTGTCAGGGGTTTTGTGGAAGTGTCCCGGGGAGTTGAGCTCTGAGGTGTTGTCGTCATAATTTTATCGTTGCAGTTCTGGAATACCTGAGTTTAGTACGCCGACATCGAAAATCTCTTTTATGCAGTTCGTTGGTGAGATAACCTCGACGCCACCCAGTACTGGGGCGGGAGTTCGGGAGCATCGCCATAACTTGTATAACGGATGCTTTTCGAAGGTTGAGGTAGATGGTTTCCGAAGTTTTTCTCGGTTATGTGTTGAAGGATGGATATAGCTGGATGTAGGATTTGCTAGTTTGGGTGAGATATTATGCTTCCCCTGTATCCCCAACACCTGATTGCATAACCAGAAAGGTTCGGGAGTTTCATAGGTGGGAACTCTAGTAGCTCTAGTTCTTCCATGGATATTGGTTTGAGATTGGGATTTCTTACCGATTATTTGTTCTTGATCCGTACCTTGTTGATTTATTTCTCTACCTAAATTCTAAGTGGCTTCTCAATTTATGGATATGTGACCATTTCAAGAGGAATGCATTCGTTCATTTTGTTCGGATGTGAGGACTATATGTTGCAATTTTCATTCCGTTGGATTCAGCTTCAATATTTGCCTATCAATGTGCTAATGGATGTCAACCTCTTCAGGATGGCTCCTCCAACGCACATGACTCCGAATCCTGATCCGCCACCACCTCCCCCTCCTCCGGAGGCATGGCAAGCTGCGATGGCCACAACCAATGCAAACACACAGTTGATCATGCAAATTCTCCAAGAGCGCAATCAAGGCAACCAAGGGAACCAAGGCAACAATCAGAATCACTTTGCTACACTCAACCAGTTCCTTGCTAATGGGCCAAAGACTTTCAGCAATTGTGTTGAGGCAACCGATGCTGACGATTGGCTAGTGGATCTGTGCAAGCATTTCGAGTGCAGTAACATCAGGCCTGAGGACTTTGTTAAGTTCGCTTCCTTCCAACTCAAAGATCAACCTGCAGAATGGTTCCAGCAGTACAAGGACTCCAGAGGTGGACGTGTTATCACTTGGGATGAATTCAGTCAAGATTTCCGAGCTCATCATATCCCTCAGAGCGTGGTTGAAAGCAAGTGTGAGGAATTCCGCAACCTGAAGCAAGGCTCTTTGTCTGTCTATGACTACAACAAGTTGTTTCAGAAGCTTGCCCGCTTTGCCAAGCAGGACGTACCTGATGAGAAGAGCATGATATACCAGTTCAGGGGTGGTCTCAGAGAAGAAATTCAGCTAGCTCTTGTTCTCTTCGAGCCCTTGAGATATGATGAGTTCTACAACATGGCACTGAAGCAAGAGGCTGCTCAATTGAGGTGTGATGCTTCCAAGAAGCGAGTTAGAGATGTTACTCCTTCTTCCTCTACTCAAGTGGCCAAGCAGCAGAAGTATTGGCTTCCTCCTCCTCCGTTTCGTCAGCCGTATCAGCAGAAGAGCAAAGGTGGCAGTGGATCTTCCCACCCACCCAACCCTGGCTTTCAGAACAAGACTTCTTCTCAAGCTCCAAGATCGAGTGCTCCGTACCACCATCCGCTTTCAAAGGTCACGTGCAACAAGTGCCAACAGAAGGGTCACTATGCCAACAAGTGTTTCAACCAGAGGCATCTTCCTCCTCCTCCTGTGAGATCGGCAAGTACAGCTGTGGTCAAGCATAACCCCAAGTCTGCCAAGGTCAACTTGATGAATGCAGCTCAGGCAGAGGACTCATCAGATGTCATCATGGGTAACCTTCCTGTTAATGATATTCCAGCTAAAGTTCTTTTTGACACGGGTGCATCGCATTGTTTCATCTCGAGACCATTTGTTTCTAAGCATGAGTTGCCTTTACAAGATTTGCCTAGACAGTTATCTGTTGTTTCCCCGGGTAAATTCATGAATGCAAGCGCTATTGCCCCAGATGTTACCATCACGTTGGGCGATCACAAGTTTCTCTCTTCTCCGGTGGTTCTTGGTAACTCGGATATTGATCTTATTCTCGGAATGGATTGGCTTTCTAAACACAAGGCTCAGCTTGATTGTGCAGCCAGGCAGATTCAATTGACTCATTCGTCTGAGGATGTAATTGTCTTTGCCGCTTGTGATGATACAATCTGTCTGTTTTCTCTCAATGAGAAGGGTGAACTCGATGCCATCTCGCAAATTCCAGTCATTTGCGAATATCAAGATGTCTTTCCAGAAGAGCTTCTAGGAATGCCTCCGCATCGGCCAGTTGAATTCGTTATTGATCTTGAGCCTGGCACGGAACCTGTGTGCAAACGTCCTTACAAGCTCGGACCTGAAGAGTTGAAGGAGCTGAAGAAACAACTCGATATTCAAGAGAAAATGGGTCTCATCCGGCCTAGTTCTTCTCTGTGGGGTTGTGGTGTTCTTTTTGTGAAGAAGAAGGATAGAACCGACCGACTTTGTGTTGATTACCGTCCATTGAACAAGAAGACCATCAAGAACAAATACCCACTTCCCAACATCAACGAGCTGTTCGAACAACTCAAAGGTGCTCAAGTATTCTCCAAGCTTGATCTCCATATGGGTTATCATCAGATTCGAATCCGTGAGCAAGATATTCTCAAGACGGCTTTCAGGACAAGCTATGGTTCATATGAATACACTATCATGTCTTTTGGCCTCGTCAACGCTCCTCCGACGTTCTCTCGCATGATGAATTTCATCTTCAACGCCTACACCAATGACTTCGTTTTGGTCTATCTTGACGACATTCTGGTTTTCTCCAAGAACAAGGAAGATCATGCCAAGCACTTGCGTTTGGTTCTTGATAAGCTCAGGGAACATCAGTTCTACGCCAAGTTCTCCAAGTGCGAATTTTGGCTCGATGAGGTTCTTTATCTTGGTCATATCATCTCTGCCAAGGGCATTGCGGTGAATCCTGAGAAGGTGTCTGCAATTGTGAATTGGGAACCTCCTCAAAACGTGAAGCAACTCCGTAGCTTCCTCGGTCTCGCAAGCTATTGTCGAAGATTCATTGGAAACTTTTCTAAGATCGCGAAGCCTCTCTCTAATATTCTCCAGAAGCACGTCAAGTACGTTTGGTCTCCGGAGTGTGACATTGCTTTCAACACTTTGAAAGAGAAATTGATCACCGCTCCAGTTCTGACTCCGCCTGATGAATCCAAGCCGTACAAGGTCTTTTGTGATGCCTCTCTCCAAGGTCTTGGCGTAGTATTGATGCAAGAGAAGAAAGTTGTTGCTTATACCTCTTGTCAATTGGAGCCCAATGAGAAGAACTACCCCACTCATGATCTCGAGTTGGCGGCAGTTGTGCATGCTCTTTTGACTTGGAGACATCTTCTATTGGGAAGAAAAGTGGACATTTTCACTGATCACAAGAGTCTCAAGTACATCTTCACTCAGCCTAATCTCAACCTCAGACAAACTTGATGGGTCGAAATGATTCAAGAGTATAATCTGAGTATCGAGTATACTCCAGGCAAGGCCAATGTGATTGCTGACGCATTGAGCAGAAAGGCTTACTGCAACACTCTGATTCTCAAGCCTTATCAACCCGAGCTTTGTGAAGCTTTCCGCAAACTTAATCTGCAAGTTGTTCCTCAAGGTCTCCTCGCCAACCTTCAAGTCTCTCCTACCTTGGAAGACCAGATTCGCCAAGCCCAGCTTCTTGATGCTATGGTGAAAAAGGTGAAGATTGGGATTGCCAAGAGTCAACCCAAGTACAAGTGCTACCGCCTTGATGACAAAGATACTCTCTTCTTCGAGGATCATATTGTTGTACCCAAAGGAGACCTCCGTAAAGTGATCATGAAGGAGGCTCACAATTCTCTCCTCTCCATCCACCCTGGGAGCACGAGGATGTATCAGGACCTTAAACAGGCTTATTGGTGGACTCGAATGAAGCGCGAGATTGCTCAATTCGTGAATGAATGTGATGTCTGCAGAAGAGTGAAGGCAGAACATCAAAGGCCAGCTGGTCTCCTCCAACCTCTTGCCATTCCAGAATGGAAGTTTGACCACATTGAGATGGACTTCGTGACTGGGTTTCCAAAGTCCAAGCGTGGCAATGATGCTATATTCGTTGTCATCGACAAACTCACCAAAGTGGCTCACTTTCTGCCTATCAAAGAGTCGATCACTGCAGCTCAATTGGCGGAACTCTATACCTCTCGGATTGTCTCTCTGCATGGTATTCCACAAGTGATCTCTTCAGACCGTGGCAGCATCTTTACATCAAAGTTTTGGGATTCTTTTCAGAAGGCCATGGGCACCAACATCCCCTTCAGCACAGCTTTCCATCCTCAAACTAGCGGTCAAGTCGAGCATGTCAACCAGATTCTTGAAGATATGCTCAGGGCTTGTGTGATCTCCTTCGGCATGAAGTGGGAGGATTGTCTTCCTTATGCTGAATTCTCCTACAACAACAGTTTTCAAGAAAGTTCGGGCAAGGCCCCATTTGAAATTCTGTATGGCAGGAAGTGTCGTACCCCTCTCAACTGGTATGAAACCGGTGAACGTCAGCTTTTGAGAAATGACTTAATCACAGAGGCAGAGGAAATGTGCAAAGTCATTTGTGATAACCTCAAAGCAGCCCAATCCCGTAAGAAGAGCTACTATGATAGTAAGCACCGTGATTTGGCTTTCAAGATCGGAGATCATGTTTACCTCCGCGTCTCTCCTATCAAAGGTACTCGTCGCTTCGGTATCAAAGGGAAGCTTGCCCCTAGATACGTGGGACCTTTCAAGATTGTCAGCAAGAGAGGCGACCTCGCCTATCAACTCGAGCTTCCTTCAAACTTTGCAAATGTTCACGACGTGTTCCATGTCTCTCAGCTTCGAAAGTGCTTCAAGACTCCTGACCGCACCGTCAACTTCGAGGACATTGAGCTCCAAGAAGATCTCTCATATCGTGAGCACCCAGTTGCTATTCTTGAAGAGACAGAATGCAAGACTCGCAATAAGTCAATCAAATTTCTCAAAGTCAAGTGGGCACACCATTCCGACCGTGAAGCTACCTGGGAACGTGAGGATCACCTCCGTTCTGAGTACCCAGCGTTCTTTCAGTCCTAGATCTCGGGACGAGATCCTTTCATAGTGGTGGAGTGTTGTAACACCCCAGATGTAACTTTCCCAATTTGTACTCCAACTCTTGCCGTTTCCGGCGTTAAGTTATTTTATTTTCTCGGGTTCGGGTCTTTGTCTCCGGGAGTTGTTGTTGTTGTCATGCATCTGATATCATGTCATCATGTGCATTGCATTTGCATACGTGCTCATCTCATGCATTCGAGCATTTTCCCCGTTGTCCGTTTTGCATTCCGACGCTTCATTCTCCTCCGGTGGTCTTTTCTAGCTTTCTTTCGTGTGTGGAGATTAAACATTTTCGGATTGGACCGAGACTTGCCAAGCGGCCTTGGTTTACTACCGATAGACCGCCTATCTAGTTTCGTGCCATTTGGACTTCGTTTGATACTCCAACGGTTAACCGAGGGACCGAAAAGGCCTTGTGTGTGTTGCCGCCCAACACCCCTCCAATTTGGCCCAAAACCCACCTAAACCTTCTCCATCATCTAGAGCGTTAAATCACGATCGCGTGGCCGAAAACCGCACCTCATTTGGACTCTCCTAGCTCCCTCTACCTCCATTTAAAGTCCCCTCTCGAAATTCACGGATCTCCTCTCTCTCAAACCCTAAAATCCTCCTCTCGCCGCCGCCGAACACGTCCGCCCCGAGCGGACGAATTCCCCCCGCCGCCCGCACCAGTGGCAGGCTGCCACGTGGCGCCCCGCCGCCTGTCCCGCCGCCGGCCCGGGCGAGCCCGAGCCGGGCGCCGCGCGGCCCGCGCGCCCCCGCCGCCGATCCTCTCCGCGCCGCCGCGCCTCCCGCGCCGACGTCGCCGCCCCGCCGGCCCTCCTCGCCGACCGGCCACGGCCCCGCCACTGCGGCCCCGTCGCGCCCACGCCTCCCCACCGCGCCTGCCGCGCCGCTCCCCGCCGTCCCGCGACCGGATCCGGGTCGCCGGTGAGCTCCGTCGCCGCCCTGCCCTTCTCCGGTGAGTCCGCTGCCGCCTCGGTCCGCGTGCCATCAAACCCTAGATCCGGAGGTCGAAATTCTACTAAGTCCCCGTGTTTTTCAGTTTCAAGTGCCCCTGTTCATCATGCCGTAACTTTGCATCCGTAACTCCGTTTTTGGCATATAGCATATCAAAATGTTCATCTCAGAGAGTACATCATTTAATTCCATTGCATCATTTTCATTTGAGATCATCTTGATGCCCGAAATGCTGTTAGAAGATGGCTACTTGAGATATTTGTCAGATCTGCTACTCCGTTTAGATATTTGTCATTTTTGCCATGATTATTGTGTGCATGATATGCCCTTGAGCTCTACATATGTTTTGTTAAGGGCTTTGTAATGTTTCCAGAGGTGCAACCCATGTATTTTTGTGATGTGTGTGGTGACTAGCACGAGCTTGCAAAGTGGTGCACTTGGTAATTCTGATTTCAGGGACTTAGCTTTTCCACTAAGACCTTGAGCTGTTTATCTCACATGGCCATATGTTCATGTTGTTTCCTAGCGATCTGTGCCTCTTTTGGGGATGATCAGTAAGGATGTTTTGCTAATCTTGTAGTGCTCTATCCATCCACGTCTTTGTTTGCAATTATGGAGCACCCTAGCTTGAGTCAATTGAGCTCTACTTTTGCTACTTCGTGAATCTGGGCAGATTGTCAACTTGTTTGCAATTTTGCCGATGATGTTGTAGTTGATCCGTGCATACTATGCTATTGTTCTTGCCATGTCTAGCTTAAATTTTGTGTGTTCTTGATAGATGTATGCTTAGCTTATCATGTCTTGCTCCGTAGTGAGTGCATCGAGCTCGTAAACAAGCCTACTTGAGTTATGTTTCAGCATGTGCCAGTTTTCACTAAGTCTGAAAACTGATTATGTTTTTGCTATGTTCACATGCTTGCAATTGTATTTTCTGATCCCTTTTGCCTCAAGGTCACTAAGGGACTTTTGTTAATCTTTTTGAGTAGCTCCATGCCATGCTTTACTTTGCCATGTTCAGGTCCTATAACATGTAGTTTTGTTGCTCCGAAGAGTGCTACCTGATCTAGAATTCCAGACAAGTGTTAATCTCACTAAGTCTGAAATCTGTTTGCCTTATGCATTTTTGCCATGCTTGTTTGAACCTGTTAATGGATGATTTGGCCGTAGCTCAGTGCTAGACTTTTGTTAAGCATCTTGAATTCATCCCTTCCATGTATTTTTTAGGTCATGTTTGGGTGCTGTAGCTTGTTCATCTCATTGCATTTAGATGGCTACTTACTGTAAATCGCAGACCGGTGTCATATTTGAATCGCTTGCCATTTCCAAACAGTAACTCCGATTCCGGCGTTCTTTATATCGTTTTCAAGCGATTTCATCTCATCTTTCCAGTGGCACACTTGGATTCCCAAGTTGTGGCAAGGTTCATGCATTCCTTGTCACATCTTGCATATGCATCCCGCATCGCATCCCGCATAGCATATCATCTTTGCATCATCTTGTTTGATCCTTGCACGTGGTTGATTGTGTCCTTGTTGCTTCTTTGTCTTGTTTGGGTAGAGCCGGGAGATGAGTTCGCTAACGAGGAGCCCGTTGAGTTCGCTTTCAAGGATCCAGTCAACTCTGACAACTGTGCAGGCAAGATGATCATACCCTCGAAATCACTACTATCTTTGCTATGCTAGTTTGCTCGCTCTTTTGCTATGCCATTGCTACGATGCCTACCACTTGCCTTCAAGCCTCCCAAATTTCCATGTCAAACCTCTAACCCACCATGTCCTAGCAAACCATTGATTGGCTATGTTACCGCTTTGCTCAGCCCCTCTTATAGCGTTGCTAGTTGCAGGTGAAGATTGGAGGCCGTTCCTTGTTGGAACATTTATTTACTTGTTGGGATATCATTATATTGCCATGTTATCTTAATGCATCTATACACTTGGTAAAGGGTGGAAGGCTCGGCCTCTCGCCTAGTGTTTTGTTCCACTCTTGCCGCCCTAGTTTCCGTCATATCGGTGTTATGTTCCCGGATTTTTGCGTTCCTTACGTGGTTGGGTTATAATGGGAACCCCTTGATAGTTCGACTTGATTAAAGCTTTTCCAGTAATGCCCAACCTTGGTTTTACCTTTTGCCACCTAGCCTCTTCTTCCCTTGGGTTTCCGGAGCCCGAGGGTCATCTTATTTTAAACCCCCCCCCCGGGCCAGTGCTCCTCTGAGTGTTGGTCCCACCGAGCGATGTCCGGGGCTACCAGGGGCAACTCTGGGCTGGCCTACCCGACGTCTGGCTCATCTGAGTGTGGCCTGAGAACGAGATATGTGCAGCTCCTATCGGGATTTGTCGGCAAATTCGGGCGGTGTTGCTGGTCTTGTTTTAACCTGTCGAAGTGTCTTGAAGAACCGAGATACCGAGTCTGATTGGAACGTCTTGGGAGGAGGTCTATTCCTTCATTGACCGTGAGAGCTTGTCATGGGCTAAGTTGGGACTCCCCTACAGGGATTTGAACTTTCGAAAGCCGTGCCCGCGGTTATGGGCAGATGGGAATTTGTTAATGTCCGGTTGTAGATAACTTGAATCTTAACTTAATTAAAATGAATCAACTGAGTGTGTTACCGTGATGGCCTCTTCTCGGCGGATTCCGGGAAGTGGACACGATGTTGGAGTAATGTTTGCGCAGGTTGTTCTCTAGTTTCTCGCTCGCGCTTTGCCTCCTCTTCTCGCTCTCTTTTGCGAACAGGATAGCCACCATATTTTGCTAGTCGCTAGCTGCAGCTCCACATATTTTACCTTGCCTTACCTATAAGCTTAAATAGTCTTGATCGCGAGGGTGCGAGATTGCTAAGTCCCTGTGGCTCACAGATTACTATTACACCTGATGCAGGGCCTGATGATTCCGCTCCAGGAGATGCGCTCGAGCTCAAGTGGGAGTTCGACGAAGACTCTCAACGTTACTATGTTTCCTTTCCTGATGATCAGTAATGGTGCCCAGTTGGGGGTGATCGGGACCGTGTCGCATGTTGGGTTATCTTTTATTTTGGCGCCGTAGTCGGGCCATGAGTGTTTGGTTGATGTAATGTTATTTATGTACTTGATTGACGTGGCGAGTGTAAGCCAACTATGTTATCTCCCCTTTTATTATCTATATTACATGGGATGTTGTGAAGATTGCCTAACTTGCGACATATGCCTTCAATGCGATTATGCCTCTAAGTCGTGCCTCGACACGTGGGAGATATAGTCGCATCGAGGGTGTTACAGATAAGACCCAAAGAATTTATGAGATTTTTTGGGGAATTTTGGGAATGATAGAAATATAGGTGCTTCACAACCTAGGGCAAAAACTACCACATGGACATGACACATAGGCAAAACTGATGAGGTGGCGCCTAGTCATAGAAACCCACCACAATTTACAAGGTTATGACCATCTATATTGGTCATGATCAGCTAGAAATAAGGTAGTAGACTAGTGCTATCTGCTTTATTACCATTTCGTGTAAGGAAATTACGACCTTTCTGACCAAAATGGTCGTTATAGTTTAGGGTTTGGAGCCCCCCGAAAAACTTTTGACCAATTGGTCTGAAATGGTCATAGATCTATGACCAATTCTTTTAGGGTCACTGACAGAAGGTCACTAGTTGACATATTTCTTGTAGTGTTGACCCATGCAGGAGTAATCCCATGTGTAAAAACTAATGATATCTCAAGAATTTTATCGGAAACATGGTATCTTGACCATTTAATCGAGAAAATGATATCTCAAGAAAGATGATAAATAAGGTGAGGAGGAGTGGGGCGTGGTGGTGACTAGTGGTCGGACTGGGCGGAGGCATGGGGATGGACAGCACCAGCACCGGCCACCATGCCAGATTGTTCCAGAGACTTCCTTTTTTAATTGCTCGGCAATGAGGTTGTGGGAGATAAGCATGAACGAGTCAAAGCCTTATTTGTAAATGTGGAGGTGCAGGTATCTTTTGTAAAATTGTCATAGTTTGCTTTCTATCCGTCAGATATAGACCGGACGGCCTATACTATAAGATGGCAGGCACACCATCATCACCAACTCAGTTTTCCCTCTACTCCTACTCCTATATTACTTATACTTATACTCCTAATATATAAAAGACTCGGTTGGTGATGATGGTGTGTCTGCCATCCGCCATTTCTGACCATTAGATCTGCATCTAACGGTTCTGATGTAAATTGTGGCCTTTTGCAGCAATTCCCACTTCTCTGCTCCAGTTTACACAAAACACCTTAGTATCTTGAAACCAACCACATTCCTCCCTTACCTCATCAAAACAGCCCAAAGAATATATTTGGAGTGAAACAAAAGATATTTTTATTGATATGTATATCAAAAGTAAACTGTTTTATTTCAAATGTGTGAATATGTATTATTCTACTTTGGATCCGTTGCAATGGATGAGCTCATTGCTATAAAGGTTTATCTCCTACATCATCCGCAATAAACACCTGGTGTACTAGTCCGGGCCGCATGCTTGCAGCGCAATGGCCTGAGTTCGAATTTTGTCCTAAAATGTAGCTTTTTATTTTTTTTAATAGATACTTCTTTCGCTACTGTTGTGGGAGTGGATCCCACAGAGTACTTAGAATACAAGATTAAGGATGGATTCGTTTCTTTCTAACTTTCTGTATGAATCTGTAGCCAGCCTGCAAGTAATGTACATTGTACTGACAGTGGAACCCACAGAGTACTTAGAATACAAGATTAAGGATGCAATTAACTTTTTATAGAGGGAGAATCATACACGCAATTAACTCAAATGGATTGGAAGTGACTCTATTATTCTCCAAAGGCAACCGGCAAATTTCCTCCCGTTGGCTGGAGTAGGTTTCTCGATTTGCATGCGGGTTTAACGAAGGCGTTTGATGGAGGCGAGGAGGCGTGTTCAGCCGGTCGTGCAGCGGACGGTGCAGTACTATTCAATTTGACAGCTACTAGTATATTATAAAAAAGAAAGAAGAGTAGTAGAGATAGAGATAAGAGTAGAGATAGAGACTAGGGAGGAGCACCATCTACGCTCCATTCGGGGGGGCGCTGTTGAAATTTGGCGAGCGCACTCTCGCGACTGCTGGCAGCAACGACTTTGCTGATGACGACTTCTTCCCCGACCTCGGCAACCTCTTCGTCAACGACATGGGCAACAACCTCAACGCCAACGGTGCTGCTCCCATTGCACCGTATGTATTTCTGTCCTTCCTGTTCGAAATCACGGTAACATTCATCTTTCTAGTCTGTGTCCTAGATTCGATCTGTTCATCTACTATGCTTCCACATGATTAGTTTAATCTCTGTTATAGCCGTCATGATTTATTTTGTGCTTATTCAGACTAAATCTCGTAGTAACTTACTTGTATATTCAACTGGCTCACCGTCCCCTACACCCACTCCCGTTTCATGGACGACCTGGTCGATGCCTCCAAGGAGCCCTTCGTCTATTGCTATGAGTTCCCGATGCCATTTTGGGGCTCGCCGGCGGACCTCATGCATCACCTCACGTAGTCGTCCGTCTATCACTACTGGCCCATGGCAAAGAACATCAACTACGAGATGTGCTACCCATTCATCGTGCCGGAGTCGCCGGAGGATCACCGCCGCATGCTAGTCTCGGAGGAGGACGACAGCGTCTTCATCTTGATCGTGGGCACCGGAGAGGCCCGCGCAGGCCGCCGCCCCATGTCTGTAGTGTGTGTCTGGGGCGACACCGTTGACGCTGACACTGACACTGACACGAGGCCAATGTACGGGTGCGTGCTCACTATTACTACCCCTTGGAGGTACGTGGGCGGCGACACTGGCTACATCAAGTTGACTAGGACTATGCCGAGCTGGGACCTTCCCGCCGGTCTGGACATGGAAGACGCATGGTATGATTTGGCCCCCAATGTGGTGCACAGGGACTCCAAGCAGGTTCACCTGGACATATGCATTACCAAGTTAAATGTTGATTCTTAGTCGTTGCTCAATGTAATCCACTATCTAAGCATGTGGAGACTTCCATGCATGATCTTCCTCTATCAGAGTATCACGCATGAAAAAGTGTATCCATTTATGGTTTAGTCTAGAATCTTACATGTATCAAATTTTTACTACAATACTGGTGAAAGACTTATGATGAACCACTTCTTACATCTCCTCTGCCCCCTTCCAAGTCATCCTGATTTAATCCCTCCTTCTAGGTGTATAAGGGCATGGTTAATACTTAATAGTATATCCAACTGTTGACTATAAGAAAGTGCCATCTCATCTGTAGCCAACATGTATAACAATCGATACTCAAAAACTAATTCTTAAAGATCATTTCTTGCAAAGCACAATAAGTGTTATTTCTTCACAAGTTTTGGATGCAGGTTGAACAGTTGAACGCTTTTGTTTGTGAAAGATACTTTTTTATCTATTTCACCCGGATGTTTGTGAGCTCTAGAGATGAAATAATATCCGAAGAAACCTATCGATACCCGTTACACATGAGATGACCCCCACATCCTTTGTCAAAATAAACAACTCCCCGATCAATGCATTTCACTGTTTCGTCCAACGCACGGGCACCTTTCTATAGATTAGTACGACCAAAAATTGAACTAACATTATATATAGTACGATAAATGTTGATGCATGTCACCTAAAATTATATCGTTGAAAACTATGTTCAAATACGAATCCAACGATATAGTTTTTGTTGACATGCACTAACATTTTGTCAGTTAAATATTCAGTCAAGTTCAATTGGGGACTAATAAACCACGACCGATGTAGTACTAGTATAGAGGGCAGAGCTGAATGCGAGTCTCACCCCACTCGTGGTGCGGAAGTAAAGCCATCATATCACAAAACCCAACTACTCCTAGTATCCTTAGCTACCACTCCTCGGGCCAGTTCTTTTGGCTGCTTAAAAAATAAGCCGTCTCTTCCCCAGCTTTTCCCATAAGACTAGTTACAGTGGAGAGTAACATTAATGCGCCTCACTCATTTATTTGAGCTTCTAAACTACTACTAGTACATCCGTCCTGGTTTATTCATCACCATTGTAATTTGTGCTAAATTTTGACCAAAGATTTAACTGATAAAATGTTAGTGCATGTGACATATGCACGTACTTACAAAATGCGTACAGATACATAAGGTTTCCAAACTTTTCCTTTTACATAATTCATTAAGGACGCTAATAATTCCTGAACGTTCAGGATTTATCATTTGTGTACCAAAACTAATGAGATCGCCTTATACAAAACTAAATTATATTCCTAATAAAAGCCAAGCGCTCGCAGGAGCGCTTGCGGCGCGCCACGAGTGCCCTGCTGCGCGGCCATTTCCCAGTGCGCCGACACAACGCCTCTTGCTTAGCCTCACAACTCGCGAGGTGTTGATTGGTGGCTTGCCGGCGGGCGAGCGCGATCTCACCGGTGTGGTAATCCATCGCCAACAAGTACTCCTCCTCGCTGGAAGCGTGCACCCGGTCCACGTACCGCCAAGCGTAGATGAGCCGCTTGGGCCCGACTGCACTCAAGGCTTTGGCACGGGCATCCTCCGCCACCCTCACGGCCCTCGCACGAGCCTTCCGCCAAAGAGCTAATTGCCTGACTCTCTCGGACGCGACATAGGCCTGCGAGGCAGCTTGCCCCGCGGCATGCTTCTCTTCCTCGGCCTTCTTCTCCGCCTATATTTTGGCGCGCTTTGCTGGAGGTAAAGCCTCCCACAAGGCGACATCCATTTCTTTCCAAAGCTCCTCAAGGCTGCGGGGCTCGGCGGGTGGCATGGCGTCCTCCTCGTAGTGGGGAGCAGATGCGTCCTCCGACGCGCGTGCTAGCGAGATTGGGAACGCCGATGCGTCCACCTCGACGTGTCGCGGCAAGGAGCCGAACACCGACACGTCCTCCTCGACTAGTGGCGGCGAGGAATGGAACAACGACGCGTCCTCCTCGACTAGTGGTGGCGAGTAATGGAACGGCGACGTGTGACCGTCCGTGCGGTGTAGTGAGGGGCGCCTAGGGCTTGGGAGGAGGGATGCCATGGTGGTCGACGTGAGAGGGAGGGGGAGGAGATAGCGATGAACGTGAGCATTCTTCTGAATGCCGTGGGAGGCACAGTATTTATAGCGAGCAATGGCACACCTACGTAATATATGGTCTGAGCTTCACTGACTTAACTGCATGTCCAGTTGCGTCACTGACATGTGGGCCAGATGCCTATTGCGCCCACATGTCAGTGACCAAATGCACCTACAATTAAGTAATTGAAGCAGCTACGTGGGCATATTTGTTGGAGCGAGTAAATTATGTGTGAGGGAACGGGTGGAAATATTGCTGGTCACAACGGATTGGACGAGCGCGGGGGAGGAGAGTCATGCATGCAGATTTTTTCCACACGGGGTGGAGTGGTGGGACTGCTGGAGGGAGAAGGAGAGTCAAGCAGGTGTTCAAATTTCAAGGTGCAATAAATTATTGCATGCGATGATTAAGGCTAGCCATAGTGGTGGTAATGTGGTACTCCCTCCTTTCTGGTTTATAGGGCTTAATTTGAAAATCTCTTCAACCAAGGTAGATGATGAATGGTGGAATTAATTCCATAGTTTGCAAAAGTACTTAATTAGTACTCTCGTTTTTCTCAAAAATTTGTGTAAACCGATGCATTAATTACACCACATGCATGCATGACAACTCCTATAAAAATCTCAGTTGGTGGTGATGGTATGTCTGCCTCTGGACAACGTGAGCCGTTTGATCTACTTGGAACCAACGACTCAGATGTGTGTGCATAGAGACATGGCCTTGCCACTGGAGGTACTGTATAGCAGATATTTACCCACCTCTGCCACTGTATAAAATACGGAACTACTCATTCCAGCCTCATTTCCTTTCTAGTTCATCTCCTTGCATTCTTGCCGGCGGCGGCGAAGGTTCCTGAAGATGGAGTCCAGACCCTAGAAACCACTACAAAAAATATTCGACCGCCTCTATCTTGGTAAGAGTAGGTGAAATTTTTGAATCGAGCCCTTTAGGGGGAGGGAGGTAGTGGTACTCTAATAGCTAACCTTGTTGTGATGACTAGATAGGACATGGCACGCACCTAGATGGAGGAACTAGTATGCATTGTGTATTTAAGTTTTGTCTGAAGTCAATGTACCTCTACTTGGACCAAACTTACAGAAAAATGTACATCAACATTCACAATGTCAAATCAATATCTTTATACTCATTATAAACATAGTTTTTATACTCATTACAATCAATATTTTTATACTCATTATAAACATAGTTTTTATACTCATTATCAAGATTCTAAAGGAGGGAGAGAAGAAGAAGCCCGCCATGATCCGGGTTTG
This sequence comes from Triticum urartu, assembly GCF_056163025.1. Taxonomy (NCBI): domain Eukaryota; kingdom Viridiplantae; phylum Streptophyta; class Magnoliopsida; order Poales; family Poaceae; genus Triticum; species Triticum urartu. The sequence continues at coordinate 160,733,347 of NC_141877.1, forward strand.
CGTACATAACGTGTTCTTGGTATACCACATATGCCATGCCGACATTGAGTGCCAGGATTTTAAGAACCTCCTCAAGGACGAAAGAGTGAAATTCATTACTGTAGACTTTAGGAACGACAGGGATGTCCTGGGTCGGATAGGCCTCGTTGTAGGCCAGCCCTTCGATCTCAAGAAGGAAAGCCTGGTGTCCTCCTCTCACCCTTCAATGCTGAACCTGGCAGCAGCCATGATTGATCCTCCGTACGCTAAACTGAAGAAACCTCACCACGAGTTTCATCATGCATGGGATTTGAAGACCATAGATGAAGATCACATCCTGTACGCAGCAATGGATGCCTACCTTTGTTTAAATATCTACAAGGGTAGGATGAAGAAGCAGAGCCCTATGTCCGGTTCAAGCAAAGAAGCGGCGGTGAAGAGGAAGAGGAAGAGGGACGAGGACAAAATCGAGGACATGGACTCGGACTCCGAGTAAGGTGGTAGTGCCGTCGGTCATGCTGGTTCTACTATAGTGTCAAACGGACTAGTTTCTTAGTTTTATTTCAGGGGTGTGTTGTGCTGAGCCCCTAGCAGAACTATCTTTATGTTCTTTCTCGTTATTTGAACTTTATGTTCTTTCCCATTATTTTAACTCTTTAGTACATATAGTAGTACTAGTACTATGTCTTACTACTGTTCTTCTTGCAGTTGGTACTGCTGCTCGTATCTTTGTGTTCCTACTATACTTAATACGTTCGTACTAGTAATATAATTTGGGTCAGTCGATTTGTGAAAGAAGTTCAACGGAGCGAAGGAAGAAGACGACAGAGAAGCTACCCCAGTATCTATATTAGGGTGGCAGGGTGCCCATGATCTATCTTATGAGTGTTGGGTTTGGAATGCAGTTCGCCGAAAAAAATGGATCGTGCCCAGGGTTAAACGGATGGCAGGGGTGGGGGAGGGGAGCATGGCGGTGGCAGGCGGTTCAGAGGAGGGCGGGGCGGCGGCGGCAGGTGGTTAGGCGTGTGGTGGGCTAAGAAGATGAACAGTGCATCAATTTTGGAGGTTGAAGAAGCCCTTCTGGCCATCCATGTTGCATCCGATGGCTCACAAGAGTCGAGTGACCCAATTGCTTCTTCAGATTGGAGGATCAACACGGCATTCAAGGTCTCGAAGGTAGATTCCACGTCCGCACCCATTTTGCAAGCTCAGTGCGGGCGCGACAGGCTTCCACCGTGACAACCACCATGCGCGCCTCCTCCGCACGGGCGGAGACGACAATGACACGCTAGTTCCTCCTCGCCGGCGTGGTGGAGCACGCACTCGTCCTCCTCTTCATACGCTGAGTGCATAGATGCGGCTCCACCAGCTGCTCGCATGCTTGGAAGTGCGGTGGCATCGCGAGGAGGGACTGCAGACGACGTGAGCGGGCGAACCTTCGGCTTCATTGTACAGGGATGGCGGCGACATGGCGGTGATGGGCGAGAAATGGTTGGCCGGAGCAGGCGGGTTTCGGCATGTGCAATGGCGGCGGCATATTGATGAGTGCGCATATGGGAGCTTAGTTTAGTTTTATATAGGGTTGGTTAAACTTAAAAGAAAACCGTACTGGTACATGTAAACATTAGACCGAGGCATCACTTATATTAGTTACCACGGCCATGATATGGAATCCTGTGCAAGCGCGTGAATCTCGGCTGCGCGGTCGATCGAACGGTGCGTCACCCTGTCACGCTCGAAGGACACCCATCGAACCTTTTTGTGTGTGTGTGAAAACAATCCCTGAATATTACTCAACTTTTTTCCTGGAAAAGTTCTTGACGCTACAATATTTCCATATATATGAATTTAGCTCCAGTTTGTGTTTATTTGGATTTGGATGTTTTAGGTGCGCCCTAGTTTTTTTTAGAACTGATTTTGTGTGTGTGTGTGACTGAGAGAGAACGTGTGCATGTGTCCATATGTGTGTTGTGGCGGAAGGGTAATGTGGAGATGGTGTGCGTGTGATAGAGACATAGAGAGGTGGGAATGTGCAAATGATCATGCATGAGTGAGACATAGATAGATGCCGATACGTTGTGTATACATGAGAGAACAGTCTTCTATTTGTACTTGTGTGTGTGAGAGAGAGAGAGGAGCATCCGTAACACAACAACCATCTCTCTCGATTCGTCCGTCCCTCGCATGATCGCATGTAACATATGCATCAACGCACACATTTTGACACCCTCACCCGGCCCCTGCCCACTTCAAGGCCGGCAAATCGCTCTCTATCTCGCACGCACAATCTCTTCATGAAAACCCTATTTACCATGTAGCTTTCACTACTAGGAAAAGGGCTATAGCTTTAATTGACACTAATGGCGCACCAGACATGTGGTGCGCCACTACTATATACTAATGGCGCACCATGTGTTGGTGCGCCATTAGTGTCCAAATACTAATGGCGCACCACATCCACGGTGCGCCATTAATAACAAGATTTTTTTTCAAAACTAGTAATGGCGCACCGTGGGAGTGGTGCGCCATTAGTAAAAAAAATTCAAATTTTTTTTTCAATTTTTTTTATTTTTTTTCAAAACTAGTAATGGCGCAACACGGGATAGTGCGCCATTACTAGTAATGGCGCACCACATCCACGGTGCGCCACTAGTAAATTTTTTCCAATTTTTTTATATTTTTTGAAAACTAGTAATGGCGCACCACTCCCACGGTGCGCCATTACTAACTTGGCCCAAAAATTCCCTCGCATGCACCCCCCCCTGTGGACCGCCTTTTTAGTTTTTTAAAAAATAAAAGAAAATGATGAGCATGTCAAAAAAATAAAAGAAAATAAGTTTCCCATGTGATATGTGGTCTAATTGTTGGGAAAATTTACAAAAATGAATTTCGACTTTATTTGCAAAATCTCTCTGGAATTTGTAAAATGGGCATAACTTTTGCATACGAACTCGGATTAAAAAGTTTCCTATATGAAAAATCATCTACTCGAAAAGTTACATCCGAATTTAACTGGGGGATCCCCGTTAAACATTTTCAAAATCCTCAAAAACCTAACAGAAAAAAAGTTACGGGGCTTTTAAGATCTGGAGGCAAAAAAATTCAAAAAAATTCAAACTTACTAGTGGCGCACCGTATGCTAGGTGTGCCCCTAGTAACAGAAAAAAAATTAGTTTCGATTTTTTTCGGGAATTTTTTCAAAATATGATACGTAATATGAACAGAAGTTTGAAATATTTTTTCAAAATTTCATCACACTCATGAACATGAACAAAGTCCTAAACATCAACAAGGTTTAATAGGATTGATATGCTAGATATATCAACAAGTGCCTTTGAAGTGAGCTGGTGCTGGGGTTGGATAGAACTTTGAAGTTAAGCGTGCTTGGGCTGGAGTAGTGTGAGGACGGGTGACCTTTCAGGAAGTTTGACCACGGAGTACGATTTGACCTGAGATTAAGCATATTGACCCGAGATTAAACCATAGTGACCCGGGATTAAGAAAAAATAAAAAAATTGATTTTTTTTTAAAATAAAAAAAATTGAAAAAAAATTTATTACGAATGGCGCACTTCTATGTGGTGCGCCATTACTAAGTCAGATAGTAATGGCGCACCTCTAGGCATACTAATGGCGCACTACAGGTGCGCCATTAGTATCTGGTATACTAATGGCGCACCAGTGGTGGGCCATTAGTAAAAAATACTAGTGGCGTGGTACCAGTGGTGCACCAGTAGTGCGCCATTAGTAGGCAAAACTGGTGCGCCACTAGTAGTGTTTCCGTCACATACACACACATTTCTCTCCATAGGTTTGATTTCTCTCAATACCTGACACACACACAAACACACACACACACACACACCACACACAGACTCCCCCTCTCCCCCAAGCACACAATTCATCCCCATCCAAGGCTATATGGCGACCACTCTCGCTTGTGCTTCTATGCACGCCATCATGCACAACACCTCAACCTTCAAAGAGGGCATCGAGGAGATCGAAGACCGGCGACCACACTGTACTAGAGAATGTGGGGCCATTTGGAAGTAGGATGATGTGACGATGTCTGACTGACTCCTCCCCCCTCTCTCTCCCGCACAAAATTACCAATCCCTCTCTCTCTCACACAAAATTATCAATCCCTCAACCCACGAGATCCTTCCCCTCTCGTCCATGTTTTTCCAGTTCTCTCATCAAACCTATTGTCTCTTCTCCTTCCACGTCTACAGAATCCAGATGCACACACATCTCACATATATTACATGTCTCCATCTATCTCACAGACCTAACTTCTTCTCTCTCTCTCTCTCTGTCTCTCTGGTTAGGTTTTTCTCCTACTCTCTTGTCCACATACACACAATCTTTCTCGCCCTATCTGCTCCATCTTCGCAAGCTCTCTCTACATGTTTCATTCACACATTGGGATGTGTTCAAAATGTTGCTTTTATAATGGATGATGTAGAGTTATGGTTGGTTTTGTTGCATCCTACAAAGTAATAACTATGAAATGCATTTAGATTCTCATTTGATTGGGATTATGTGATTTTGAGCATATTGTGAAGTACTATAGACCTCGTATACATCTTGGAATTCAACAATGATTGTAACTATTGAATTTTATAGACCATTACATTCAAAGTTAGTAGCCTAATATATTTATTTCACGATTACAACAAATGATTAATTCACTACAAACGAAGAAAACAAATGTGTACTCCCTCTATTTTTATTTAAGTCTGCGTATTAGCATTGGTCAAAGTCAAGTTTTGTAAACTCTCAGAAAGTTTATAACAAAAAAATTAACATATACAATAACAAATAAATACCATTAGATTCATTATTGAATGTACTTTCACATCATACATATTTGTTATGGTAAATGTTTATATTTTTCTATAAACTTGGTCAAACTTTAGGAAGTTTGACTTCGGTCAAACCTAATATGCAGAGTTAATAAAATCGGAGGGAGTACTAGTAGTTACTAGTACTACTCGCTAGTTTCCTAGCCCAATCACCAAACACACCACACGGGGAGTTCAGTGTCACAAAATTTTGAGGTCGGCGGGAAAATCTCCCGCGACCCTGATTCGAGCAGTGCGAAGTTACCATCATAACCTTCAGAACAGGTCTACGGATTACACTTGGTAGGGGCCTATTTTCGTAACTTCAGGTTCACCCTACCCAGCCAACCCCAACCAGGCACCCAGAGTAGTACACCTAAATAGTCCCCATTTTCCATCCCCACACCAAAATAGAGTTTTCGACGGCACCGCAGCCTTGGTGCTCCTCCCCTTCTCCATCAGCGCACTCGTCCACCGCAGCGCATCTGCCTCATCGATGACCTCGTACGCCGCACTGGAGCCGGTCCATCGTCGTCATCGTACACGGAGCCTATTCCCTGGCACCGTCTTCCACGGTCTTGGATCTGCTTCCTGGAAGCCAACACCAAGCGCAGAAGCACCACTTTCGTGGACAATGAACTGACTCCTGTTGCCGACCATGATGCATAGAGACCGCCGCGACCATCTTTCTCCTCCTTGATCGGTAATGTGTGTATTGAGTCACTTAGTAGTACATGTGCAGTTCCAATTTTGTTCAGACCTACCCTTCAAATTTCCTGCTTGCTATTGTTCCCGTAGAAGTAATTGGTTTTAGCCTCGATTGTCCAACAGAGTATCAACTTGTAATTGCGCGTCGCTCCTATATCGCGCTGTGCTTGGGTAGGTTCTTCATCTGCAACCAGTAGTGTGGCAAATGATGGAAAGTTTTTTAGAACTAGCAAGATGCCCATGCGTTGCACGGAACATCAAGAGGCATTTGTATGAGTAGTTTATATCTTGTAGGAGAAAAGGATGAACGAGGGAAGGCCTTATTTGCAAATCTGGAGAGGGGTGTGGGTATCTTTCTCCAAAATTGCCATAGTTTTCTTCCTATCCATCGGATATAAATCGGGCGACATATATTGCAGGATGGCAGGCACACCATCATCACCAACTCTGTTTTTTAAAATAAAAAAGGAAAAAAAGAAAGTAGAAAAAATAGTAGAGAGTAGAGAAGTAGAGATAAATATTATAAATATAAAATAAATATAACAGTAGAGAAGAGAGTAGAGATAAATATAAAATATAAAATAAATATAACAGTAGGGAAGAGAGTAGAGATAGCAGGGAAGCCGGGAAAGGATCGCTCGCGCGTGGGAAAAAGCGGCCGGGCGCGTGCTAGTTTTGGCCCGCGCCGTCCGGCGCGCTTTATAAAATCCAACGCCCTCCCATCGCTCTCTCCCTGCTCTGTGCCTCGCCACCGCTCTCTCCCCGCTCTATGCCTCGCCACCGCTCTCTCCCCGCTCTGCGCCTCGCGACCGCTCTCTCCCCGCTCTTTCTCGCCTCGCCGCCGCCGCTCCACCATGCCGCCGCGTCGCCGGGAAACTTGGGAATACCGCAGCGTCCACGCGCGCCCCTTCAGCGGCTTCTCTGCTGAGATCCGGTTCCATGGGATGCGCCTCGGCCTCGGCAATTTCGACACCGGCAACAAGGCCGCCCGCATGTACGACGCGGCGGCGTGGCGCCTGTGGTGGCCTCATAGAACATTGAACTTCCCGAACGTGCTGACACGGGAGCGGGCGCAGGAGCTCGCGCTCTGCCGTGGCTTATCACCGATGAGGATCGTCGTGACAACCGAAGGCGGGGGCACCGTCTCAGCATCGTCGAGATGGACGAGGAAGCCATGGCGCTGTGGCGCCAACGCTTCCCGCAGGACATCATCAACGAGCGTGAGTTCTATGCGCAAAGGAGGGCGGAGAGGGAGAAGAGGAGGGCGGAGCGAGCCGCCTATCGCGAGGACAAGCGTACGCAGAATTCAACATGAGCCTAGGAGCACGTCACCCTGGGAATCCGACAACGATCGGTATCTTCACGCCTACATTGAGACGTCGGAGGAGGACATCACTGAGGAGGAGTCGGACGATGAGGAGTAGTTGAACTATCTATTTTTTATCTATCTATGCTATATTTATGCTGAGAACTATCTATGTCTCTACTCTCTACTCTCTATCTCTACTTCTTGATCTCAGCACTATAAACGCTTTTTAAAGCGCCGCGCGTTGCGCTTCTATTGGAGATGCTCTAACATGGCAGACGAGTGCTTTAATGTTGCCCACAAGATGCGTGAGTATTACTAGTATATTTTTCTTGCCATGTTGAGATTTTAAAACCACGAGTGCGAACATGCAGAGGAGCAATGAAGACCAAACACAGGATAGACATCTTCAAGGAGTGTAGCAAGTTAAAGAGGAGCTACACCGAACCTGTAAAACGAGCTTTGGTAAGTAACACCCTTTCAATTACTTTTGTTTAGCCTCGTGTTCTTCGATGTGTATATGTTGTAGTTTATGTTTCTCTTAGCCTCGTGTTCTTCATCTGTAATAAGAAGAGTCTTAATCGTCCTAGCGCTTTTGCTTTTAGCTTGATGTAGGAAGTGGGTGCTCTCACCTTGTAGTCTGTTTTTATATTTTTCCTTTTGAATTCACTTCTCCGAGTCCTGTTTATCTGGCTTCTCCTAAATGGATCTTGGTTGCTCTAAGTACTAATCTAAAAAAGAAGTAACTTCAGGTCAGGATGCAGTTCCTGCGAGGAGGGAAGTATGGTCAACCTCGAGATCATGTTTCCAAAATGAGGCTGGATTACACACAAGGTGCCAGTTCCCTAATGATGCTGGATTAGACACAAGGTGCAAATTCCCAGATGATGCTGGATTACACACAAGCCAGGTAGAGTCGTCAACTGTTCGTGTCCTCGTGGCTCTAGTAAAGGCTGAAACAAAGCGTGCAGCAGCCCTTGAGAATGTAGCTGAGTTCCTGAAGAAGCGAAAAGAGCAATCAGATGCTCTCTTCACCCAAGCCAAAGAAGAGATGGAAGAAGCCAAAAAGAAGCTAGCAGAGGCAGAGCAAGCTAGGCGTTTCCTGCTATCTAAAATTGTTGTCAATACAAATTTTCCTTCATAATAGCTAGGTTCAAATGTTTATCCAGTCATCATGCCTGTTGTGATGTCCGTGCATCTACTGATGTGGCACAAAATAATTTTTTAGGGTCATGTAATAACAACAATTACTTTCCAAACAAAAACAGATGAAGCATTGGACATGGTATAGTTCACCCTTAAGCCCAACATTCCAAGTTCAACTTCCACATAAAACTCATGTTCATAGATATCTGCACATTTATAGATAATGTCCACAACCATGATTCACTTCAAAGACAAAAAATGTGAGGATATTTATAAATAAAGAAAAACCTCTAGTTCCTGCTACCAGTGCGAGCACAACAAGTCAAGACCATGCGTAATTAATTATATTTTGATCATTTTTTGTGTTCTAAAATGTCGGCCGGCTTGTGGAAGGACGTGTTGCCGGCACACGCGCTGATTCAATGGAGGCAGGCGGGGTAGTCTGAAGCCGGTTGCATGCGGCGAGGAGGCGTGTTCAGTCGGGCCTGCAGCGAGTGGGGCCCTCTTGGCCGGCACGCTGGTTCAATGCCTGCGCTATGACAGGTCGTGTCCGCGTCAAAGCAATCACTCCCTCCAGTCCTTTTTTGTTTGGGTATAAAAAAATCACGTTTTCTATTCACATTTTACAAGTAAAATTCATGGACAAACTTTGACCCAAAATATGATGTGGACTAGTAAACCAGGACGGAGGTAGTAGTTCTTTTTTTGACCAAAGAAGGGTTTCACCCTTCCGATTTTCATTACTAAAAACCAACATCAAAACCATAGTATTTGCCCTAGAACTATCAGGTTCAACATCTCGCAATATAAACCCATAGAACCATACGCTAAGGAGGTAGTAGTTATGAATTCCATTTTCGCTCCATACCAATCATTCTAAAAACTAATTAAGTACCTATAACGCGCCCTTGAAAATCGGAACTCTTAGACTAGCCACAGTGGGAGTAACTTCAATAGTAACATCGAGTGCAACTCAACAAATTTTCTTATGTGGCAATGAGTTAATGAGGAGAGAGGTAGTCTGATTAACTAAGCTAGTTCCTGTAACATCACATGTCCCAATGCAATATGAGTCTATAACCTAATAAATGTGGCTTTGCATGTTACCATACTTATGTTACTACCCACTATGAAAGGTAGTAACATAGTCTAGGGATATGTGTAAGTTAATAGTGTATGTTACTCTCCATTGTGGCTAGTCTTACCCTGCTAAAAATGATATTTAAACGTGGCTACTCGATCTGTGGCAACTGGCGAGCCACCGCTTCCAGGTCGTTCACCTGTGGTCCCGACCATCAACTCCTACTAATCAAATTATCATGCGAGCTGACTATTCCTACAAAGGTGCGCTCCACCACGTACCCGGTACCCGCACATGGAGAAATCGTTCACCTAGGGTTTTAGGGTTTATTTGTTAACGGTGCGTTTACGTAACTCTCATGTGTGCGAGACAGTGAGAGACTGACTATGTGTGTGCGCCTCTTCTCTTCGTATATGCACTCCACCATTTGTCTCGTGTCCGAAAAATTATACAGTAGTAATAACTACTAGCAATGTGCCAGTGCGTTGCCACACGATCAAAGTAGATTAATACATATTCACCGATTTGATAGAAAAAAGAGTCTAGTTTTGAAATACGTGTATCACTAAAAATACCTTATGTTTCACTCAAAATATATTCTTTTGGCGGTTTTGATGAGATGAAGGAGGAATGTTGTTGGTTTCAAGATTCGCGAAGTGGTATATCTCTAATTTCTATTCTTACTAGCAAGATGCCCATGCATTGCACGGAACATCAAGATCTTGTGGGAGAAAAGGATGAATGAGGGAAGGCCTTATCTGCAAATGTGGAGAGTACGGGTAAATTGCCATAGTTTCATTCCTATTCGTTAGATATAGATCACGCGGCCTATATTGCAGGATGGCAGGCACACCATCATCACCGACTATGCTTTTTATAAGAATAGAGATAAAAACAGAGTTGGTGATGATGGTGTGCCTGCCATCCTGCAATATAGGCCGTCCAATTTATATCTGACGAATAGGAAGGAAACTATGGCAATTTTTCAAAAAAGATACCCACACCCCTCTCCACATTTGCAAATAAGGCCTTCCCTCGTTCATCCTTTTCTCCAACAAGATAAACTACTCATACAAATGCATCTTGATGTTTCGTGCAACGATGGGCATCTTGCTAGTTGTTGCAAAAAGCTCATGTGTGTGTGTTGTGTGTGAGAGAGAGAGAGGGAGAGGGGAGGAGGGCGGAGTGCATGTGTGACAAAGACACAACAAGTGTGTGTGTGCGAGAGGTATCAGCTTAAAATGAGGTGATAGTGTGTGTATGCACGATCGAGAGGGCGTGTCTCAAGAAGGGACGAAAAATCTACATACATACAAGGAGCACGAGAGAGACATGTACGCGATAGTGGAAGCACAAGTGTGTGGGTGTATAAACCTATCTGGAAGCTAGTCGATCAATGATGTGAGAGAAATACGAGTTGGGGGTGCGAAAGCAAGAGTTTTGTGGGTGTGAGAGAGAGACGATAGTCGGGGAGTGGAAGCAGGAGCTGTGTGTGTGTGTGTGTTTGTGAGAGAGAGAGAGAGAGCGGGGGGGAGTTTGTCTGATCGGTAAACAAATGAATAATGTCAGTTTTATAACTGGGATGTAGACGGAAAGGAGACCGCAACAAAAGTTGTGTCTGCAGGAGAGAGTAATTTTAGTGGTATGAGTCATATCTAGAGACATATAGGGTGTGTGAGAGAAGCCCATAGAGAGAAAGACAAAGTGAAAGACGAGTGAGACTGTGTGTGTGGCGGTGAAAAAGAAAGCTTAGGTACCTAGTGATACCAGAGAACGGTAGAGACGTGAGAGAGAATGAAAACCATGTAATGTATAATGATAGGGAGAGTATGACACTTGTCAAGGGAGACGTCGAGAGACCATGTTTGCGAAGATAGGAGAAACATGAAGTGAGCGTGCGGGTGAGCTGGAGAAAAGAGAATGATAGCTACATGAAGGAGCATGCGAGAGAGATGGGCGTGAAAGGAGTCAACATAAAAGGGATTCAAATACTTGAATTCGAGATGATGATACATGTAATTCATACTCAAACCAAAATTGATCTATCAAACATGCATACTCATATGAATTCACGCGCATCTATGTTATTTAATATGTAGATATTACTGATCCATACATTTTAGTGGAACATAATTTGGTTTAAATTTTTTTGAATTAAACCTTATGATTTTGAGATCATTGTATTTGTAAGTCATATTATATACATATAAATGAGCAGAATTCTGTGTTGTGCTTTTGAAAGTATATATATATATATAAATGATGTATATAGAATTTTATTCCAATCGCAAATGGATCCTGCCCGAACAAAAATAGAATACAAACTGGATTCGAATTGAGTTGGCATGGTAAACGTGCACTCTTTCTCTTCAAAAATTTGAACGAAGCAGGGAAAGTTGCAGTAACCGCCCGAGATGGAAATTACTGCCTATCCCTGACATGCAAAGCCTATCGGCTCGATTTCTCTAGGTTTCGATAGGGGTAAGTTTGTAATTTCACTCAAACATGACATAACTGCCTCTCACCCGGATTCATACACGGTGGGCTCCAAAACACAGTGTCTCAATTAGCCGAAATCGACTCCCTCCCCGATTCATACGCGGTGGGCGCCAAAAACAAACTCTCGTAGGCAAATATTTGGTGTATGTGAGATTACTGTCCTATACCCAGCCGACTAATATTGTTGTGATGTAGGAAATTTTAAACGGGGGCTAAGTTTGTAAATTTCCTGGCAATTGAGACAAGCGCGCCCTGAAGACATGGTTCCCCTTCCTCTCTCCCTCCATTTCCCCATTTGTATTCCGTGGGCGCTAAAACACCCTCTCCACCCCAGCCTCCTCCGTCCCCACCCCATCCACCGCCGTCCTCCTCCACCATGCTGGAGCTGATACCCCGACGCCATCGTCCATTACAAGAGATCGACCTCTCTCATCCATCGCTTTGGACCGGGATCCTTGCATCCTGTCCTCTCGCTTCATCTCTACTGTCGTCCACCTTGCCGGCGCCGCTCCTACGACCATCTCCTCTACCGCGCCCCGCCGCCACCGGCTACCCTCCTAGATCTGCTTTCACACCGCCGACGGCCATCACTACCGCAACACCGTCAAATTCTCAGCAGTTGCATACACGGCGCCGCACCAGAGGCGGTACTCTTTCGTATCTGCTCAAGCTATTTATCGCAGCAAGAAAATAGATCGCCACCGTTTTACTCTAATTTCTTGTCCATCACTTACTTGCTAGTTGAAACAAAACATTGGTGCGAAGTTGCCTTTGTCTAGTTTGCACCTTTAGATCCGCCATGGCACACTCAACACAATACTCGCAATGCTTATGGTTTTCCCATTTTATATTCCACAATAGTTAAATGACATTAGACTAAATTTCAAAATTGGGTCAGTCGATTTTTTACAGCTCGCCGGAGTTTGCCGGTGCGAAGTAAGGGGCTCGGGTGGGGACGGTGGTTGTGGGGGCGGTGATGGGGCCTCGCCAAATGAAGAAAACTCGATGCGGGTGGGGGTGGGGGTGGCGGAGGAACAAAAGCGGTGGGGGCCGGTGGTTCGGCCGGTGGCCCGTGCGGTGTTCTGTATGGGAAGAATCAGAGACGAGGAAGAAGAAGGGTTAGGAGACGTAGGATCTTCATCCAACCGCCTGAAATGGTCGACTGACCCAAATGACAAAAGTCAGGCGACTTGCATGCAGACATGCCTTTATATTCAATACCATCCTCATACCTGCTTAGCACTGCTCCTGAATCGATCAAGCTAAACAACATGCTACTCATAATTCCAAACTTGTTGCTCAAATACGAATCTGATATGATGCTGATATTACTAAAACATATGTCATTTAATTGGTCAGCAAATGTTCCTACTTTACTTTCGAAAAGCACGTGCACCACATATAGAGAGACATCAGGGAGTTGCATTCTTAATGTGCTCTGATTCATCATGTGTGGGCACTGCGCAACGAACATTTTATTATCCAAAATCTGCTTGCTCTCTTTAGCATGTTCCTCTTCCATTCTTCTTTAATAAGTACTCTCTCCATTCCTAAATACAAGTATTTGTATAGATTCCACCATGGACTACATATGTAGCAAAATGAGTGAATCTACAGTCTAAAATGTATCTGTATACATTTGTATGTGATCCATAGTGGAAATCTCTATGAAGACTTATATTTTGGAACGGAGGGAGTATGCTAGTAGTACAGTATGTTCCTTGTAGTGAAGATGAGCAGGGACATTTGTAGTGTAGAGGTCTATACGGTCGGTTGTGATGGACACTTTGAACTCTTCGGGCCTCTTTGATTCATAGGATTTTGTAAACATAGGAATAGGATTTGTAGTGGCCTGCCCACTTGAATCCTATAAGATTAGCAAGGAAATGCGGGGAGTTGTGCCGCCTTTGAGAGTTACACTGATATTAACAGTACCGCACCTTCAGTTTAAGAGAGCTGGTATTCGAAGCCTTTTTAGCCGTACCGGCAATACTAGCACATATATCCCAGCAAGTTCCATTTTCCTGATTTTACTCCTGATGCTTACGGTTTTCCCGTTATATCTACACTATGATCTATGTAGCTGCTATGTGTCAGCATTAGCAGCAGTCCACTCTTGAAGCTAAACAACAAACCAATCATAAGTCCAAAGCTTACTTCTTCAAATACGAATTGTGATATGATACTGATATTAGTTAACAGACACACATTTAATTGGTTAGGTAATGCTCCCACTTGATTTTCCAAATGCATGTGGCCACATATAGAGAGACATCATGGAATTAAATTTCTTTGGGTGTTGTGATTCATCATGAGTGGGCAACCAACATTGTATGCAATGAAGCGGAACCTCAAGAATATTCTTCCTCTTTTGTTCTTTAACATGTTCCTATTTTGTTATTCTGTATTTAGTACGTAGAGTGTGTTCCTTGTCCGGAAGGGGCGCAGGGACATCTGCAGTCAACAGCTGATAGAGCTGGCCTGTACGTGATCGATAGGCTTTCAATTAGTAGCGACAATACAACATCGTATTTTCCAGCCAGTTCCACTTTCCCGATTTACATATCGTGGTTATGGTGTACCCCTTTTTTGTACACTACGATCTGCCTAGTTGATGTGTGCTCCTGTTATCATGGTTTGGCAATAAACTCTCTACACAGTATATTATGAACCTATCATCTGCTAACTATCCTTACTTCTGGAACATATTTTTTGTACTTGTGCCATATTATATTAATGCACGCACCATATTACAGCACACATGAGCTCTCTCATCAGAATCCAGTGATAGCACACAAGGGTTTACAGGGGTGCCCGTGTATTAGAATATCCTCTGTATTACAAATATAATCTCACTACTATTTATGCTTTCATGGTTCTCAGATATTATACGGAATTTACAGTGAATATCAGAATCTGTGCATCAGAAGAATATTGTGGAACACTGCAACGACTTACAAAATTGGCACCAAGGCATTGAGTGCCATTCTGGATGCAATGAGACTCATACGCTCCCCCACCTGTAGATCCTTATTCAGAATATGATCCTAATGACTATTTTCTAACCTCGAGGAGTCAAAGGCAGATGGCCTATCCTGTTCACCCATCAACGTGCCTGTTCTAATTTGGCAAGATTTTATTGATTGTGCGTATCTTGCATATGTTGTCTTGCATTTCTTCTACTTTGTTGCACCGCCATCTGCTTAGTTTACTCATCATATATGTCAAGATGCCATGCCCATCCATTATCAATACATATTCCATCTATCATCATACCATGTTTTTCCACTGAAATGTTGTTCTTGTGCATCAGACATAAAAAAGGAAGAGGGTGATTGCCGAACCTGAAGGAGCACCAACAAAGTCCTTGAAAAACATGGTGGTGCCAGAGAAATCAGACATCACCCCATTTATATTGGCTGTACAACTAGTGACACAAAACATAGGACCGACTCCAGCAGACTGTACCCATACTTCACTCGCCACACCACTAGCCCCACCACACAGGACCTGCACTCTAGCAAAAGGTATGCTGATTTCAGTTGCCATAGCACCAGCCATACCACAGACAAATCCCACTCTAGAAAAAAGTACAATAAGTCCACCGGCCGAAGACCTATCCCAACTGCAGAGGCGGCCAATTCCTGCAGATTGGAACCCCATTCTAGTTATTCCCAGTTTTAAACACAATGCTTTCAATGTTGTTAGGAACTACGTGCATATATTCCCATCATGGGAAGATTATAGTGAAGACAAACACCATTTTCACATCTTCCTGTCCCACTTACGTGTAAGTGCTATTATTCATGGTGATTATTTTCCTGTTTTCTGCTGATTGAACACATTAATGATTTACATTACATTGTTGTAAGTAGGCGAGGGTCAATATGGGTAGTCATGACGAGCAAAGCTTGCTTGCGCTTTTCAAGGAAGCACTGCAGCAGTATCGGTGTTACCTGAGGAAATCACACTTTGATGGCAAGTCTATAAATGAATTTCTGATGAAGTCTCCTGTGCTAAATTTAGAAGACATTGAATGGAAAAACCTTATTATGCACCGGTCTCGTTCCCAGGATGAGGTACTGTCTATGATATCACGTGACAATTTGAACTTCTACTTTTTCGCATGTGCCTTACGGATCTTTTTGTAGGAAATCAGCTTAAAGAAGAATTCCGGTTAGAAAAGAACGACATGATATCACAAATATGCTGCCCGCTGCTTTGCTCTTTTTAGTACCTGTTGTCCTGTATCACTGTACTTGCATTCATACCTGGTTCATTATGAGACAATAGTATGCATGATAGCTTGTAAATATTCTCCATTTTTCTTATATTATCACATCTATATTTACTCTTAACAAAATGTAGAATAAAGGCAATGCTTATGAAGAAGAATCTGTGGTAAACTTCTTGAATTGCACCCCATCAGCATGGACAAGGGCTTTATAGTGCCTTCCTTCACCAATAATGTAAGTTTGTCCTTCTCAAGCCTTCAAACTTTGTTGTGTATATTTGGTTAGGCATGACTGCAATAACTGTTTATTTTTGGTGTTTGCATCAAATTGCATGTTTAAAGTTTATTATGTAGTTCATAAACTAAAGTATGTCCTTCTCAATTTAAGTTTTCATTTGTTCAACCAAGTTCCTTCTTCATACCATGTAAATTAAACTATACAGAGCAAGTGATCTTCTTTTGCACTGCATGTATGCTTCTGTTCTTGATCCGTAATCCAGTGTTGTGGTGAACCTACCCACTACAGCACAATGTCATATTCTGCAATGTCTTAACTATGAACAATGTCATATTATTCTACTATTATTTAGACCGTCTCTTTATTTGCCAATCTTAAATGGGCTAAATTGACAGCACACTAACCATTGATACTTATGAGTTCTTGATCTGTAATACAGTGGTGCCATGAAGCTGCCAACTCCTTCACAATGTCATTTCCTACCATGTCTTAACCTGAACAATACCATATTATGTTAATGCTATTTTAAACTATGTCACTTTATTCATTAGTAAGAAATGTGATGAATTGTCAGCACTGATACTTATATGTGCGAAACCTGTCATCTGTCTGCTTGTTTATCTTTTAGGGTGAGAAGGATATAAGTGTCAAACAAGCGCAGTCTCATCAGCTTGTTCAGCTGCTTGCGCTGCAGCTTCCGAGCAGGGCTAACCTTTCTTGAACTCTATTGAAGTGCTCTCGGTTTTGTATATTATTTTGTTGGCATGTTTATTTGCACTAGTGGCGAACTTTGCTGCCTAGTGTATGTAATCTGCTGTCTACTTGTGCTTTATTATCATAGTGGCAAACTTTGATGCCCAGTGGATGTAATATGTTGTAATTTCTTTATTGTATAGTCTAGGTTTTTTCTTATTAATGTTGCTGCAGTTATTTTACTATATATATATACATATATATATATCATGTCTTCGCAGTAAACCATCCAAACTGTAAAATTACGGTACATATAATCGGGCCATCATGCAAATCACCACATAATCGGTCCGTTAACAGGCCTAAATGTAAACTGGCCCACTAGTAGATTTGGGCCTCTAATAGGCCGAGTAAACCACCGGCCCTATTTTCGCAAGAAAACTCAATGGGCTTTTAGGTGGCTAAAAAGTAGGTTGGGCCCGAAACTCGCCGAACAGCTGACGGGCCGACAGCAGGCCAAAATAGACCCCAGCCCATGATTGTTCCAATCACATCACGGGCCGTTAACAGGCCAAAATTGTCTCGGTCCTTGTTTGGCCCAATCAGATTATCGGCTGTGAGCAGGTCGGATACATACCGGGCCGTAGTTAGGCCCAACTACATGACGGGCTTTTAACAGGCCGAAATAAATATAGGGCCGAAATGTTAAACAGGCCTTTAACATGCCGAAACTAATATCAGGCCGAATTACTAAATGGGCCTTTAGCAAGTGGTCCCAAAAGCATAGCATCCAGTTGACGGGCCAAATCTGATATGGGCCATAATTTATCCCAAAGCCTCTTAAAGGGCAGGATCTGATCTGGGCCATAATTTGGCCCAGAATGTGGTAGGCTTTTAATGGGCCGGATCTCATATGGCCCTTTATTGGGCCCGAAACATGGTAGGCTTTTAATGGACCAGATCTAATATGGGTCGGCATTTGGCCCAAAACATGGCAGTCTGTTAACGGGCCGGCCCATGAGTGTCCTCAAAATCTTGTGGGCCTTTAGTTGGGCCGACCTATTATGATGGCGAAATCTCTTGAGCCTTTAGCTGGGACGGCCCATTATTGTCGCGAAATCTCGTGGGCCTTTAGCTGGGCTGGCCCATTATGGTAAGAAAAATCCTGTGGGCCTTTAGTTGGGCCGACCCATCTAATCTTTATGGGCCACTTTTGGGCCGGTCCACATGTCAACATATCATAGGCGCATCTAGCCCATTGGGTGAGTGACACATGTGCAAACGCGGAGCTGACATGTGGTTCCATTGGCCAATGAGAATTTTACACGTGGAAAATTGTCATCGGTCATGGCTGTTAGCGGGTTATCGGATCCAAAACCGGACCCGATAGCTTAACGGTGACCCATTACGGTGGATGCCACGTGTCGGTCACCCTTGACGAAAGCACTTCCATGACGCGGCATATATCATCATGGAAGTGAACACTTCCGTGATGATAATTTTGGTAATGTCATGGAACACTTGTAGGACAACACAGGTATGACTATCTTGATTCTTTCATAAAATCTTCATGGATGTACATGCATGACAGAAAACGTGACCTACTGTGACAAACACGTATCATCACGGAAGTGTCTTTTTTTATAGTGATGGAGGTAAGTGGCGAGAGCATGTGTGAAGAAGTACATGATGATGACATGTACCTAGGGTAGGTTCATAGGCCTGACCTAGACACCCTACCGAAGGACACTGCCCTAGAGTCAAATGCATTCGAAGCACAAGAAGATAAACCGACTGAGTTATCGAAGTATGCCATCCACTCGACCTTCAACCTCACTCAGATATCCCAATCCCATTCCACCAAGAGAGTGACTCACTCGATGATACAAGAAATCACTTGGAGTAAAGAAGGTCTAACGTCACTCAAGATGGCAACGGTCAGGCAATCACTCTATAGGCTTAAAGATCATTTAGAGTCCTTTATTGCTAGTGTTATCAGTAACTCTCTATCTTAATGTTCATTAAACCCCTTGTAACGTGGGCTGGCTGGGGTCCTGGCGCACTCTATATAAGCCACCCCCTCCACTGGCACAAGGGTTCGCACCCCCTGTAACACACAAACCCCATATTCCAGTCAACAGCCTCAGGGCACCGAGACGTAGGGCTTTTACCTCCTCCGAGAGGGGCCTGAACTCATAAACTCATGTGTACAACCTCATCGTAGATAGGATCTTGCCTCCTCATACGTACCCCTACTCTTACTGCCAGACTTAGTACCACGACAGTTGGCTCCCACCTTGGGGCAGGTGTCTTAGCGACTTCTGGTGAGGTTGCAGTTTTCCTGATCTCCATCATCATGGTTTCCGGCGGTGGTCTGGCTAAGGGTCACGAGATCCGTCTCGACGCGCTCGTTTTCATCGCCGACGACTCCACCTGGCTCCAGGAGGCCCCCCTCGACATCAAGACGCTCCCCGTCCGCGGGGCGACACACTTTCATGTGTGTGTCCGCGCGTCCTGCTGCGGCAGCCGTCAACTTAGTATTAGTTGGCTCCTGCATCATCTTCAGTCCCCGCTGTTCGTCGTCGCAAGCGATCAGGTCAATCGCGGCTTTAGCGGTGGGTAAAGCATGCGGTGGCTCGTCAGTCGACCACCCCTCAAGTCACGACAATCGATCTCAACGAACCCCTCTACGGGCTATTCGACCTATCGACTGTGTCCTTTGAGACCCTGTCCGAGTGCAATAGCAGCGGCCCTGCGGCAGAAGTCCTGATGGTCGACATGCCGCACAGCCCGCTTGGTTACCATCGCAGTGGCGGCGGTGATGGTGGCGGCGATCCGTCGCGTGTTCATGAGGAATATTGTCCTGAGGACCTCACTTCGTAGAAGAGGGACGAGCTGCACCGTCGCAACGTGGAGGCGCTCGACACTACCATCATCGGAGAAACCTCTGAGGCTCGGGCCTTGGAGTCTGTGCACCTAGCCACTTTGGCTGAGCACGCGCGACTGGAGAACCTTCAGCATTCACTCGACAAGCGTGCTCGATGACAGATCCCCGAATCCATTCGACGACAGCGATAATTTTTCCCACCTGAACCTCAGGTATACTACACTCTGATTCAGAATCTTACAGCTGCATCCCGTATAGCAAAGTCAATTCAGCCGTCCTAGTCAGAGGCTGGAACAGGTTTGATGCAGATCCAGGTGCTGCTCCAGGCAGCAGGAGAGCAAAACACAGTTGTTTCCCAGTCTCGTAACAGAATCCATAGTAGGTGTGTGGTCGCGGACACAGTCCAGTCAGCTCACAGCCCAAGATTGCCTCTGCGGCGTGAGGGTCGTGGACACCGCCAAGAGAAGTACTTGGATTGAAACAACGAGCAGTATGATCATCAGCTCGACCATGACGACCACCGTGGAGTGCCTACACCCCATCCGAGGGGTGGATCGTACGTGCCCCGACAGTATGATCATAGGCACCCGTATAGTGATGAGTGGAGGGGTCCCGTCGACCCAAGCGAGCCCGGGTTTGATGCGAGGTCAATTCTTGTGCAAGGTCTGGTCGACAGAAAGTGAGCACACAGAGAGGGACTCAACAGAGATCGTCTGACTTGTGGCAGAGTTCATGTCTTGGGGCCTGAGTGTTTTAGCAGGGCCATCAGAGCTGCTGAGATCCCACCCAACTTCAGGTTGGCGACAGGAGTGAGCAAGTTTACTAGTGAATCAAAGCCTGATACGTGGCTGGAAGATTACCAAGTGGCCGTACAGATTGGCGATGGCAATGATGATGTGTCCATAAAGCACCTTCCCTTGATGTTAGAGGGTTTGGCCAGAGCTTGGCTGAATCAGTTGGCTCCCGAAAGTATTTTCAGCTGGGAAGAATTAGCCCGAGTGTTTGTTAGGACCTTTGAAGGCACTGGCAAGTGGCCTGTAAGGTTGACTGAATTGCAACTTTGTGTGGAAAAACCGAATGAAACTTTAAGGGATTACATCCAGAGGTGGACCACTCTGCACCACACAGTGGAAAATGTGTCACAACACCAAGTAGTCTATGCCTTCAAGGAGGGTGTTCGGTACAAAGAGCTTAACCTAAAATTCGGTCGGACAGGAGATATGACTCTGGCCTGAATGATGGAAATAGCCACTCGATACGCTAAAGGCGAAGAAGAGGACCGACTCCGCAGTAGCAAGAACAAACCAGTTGCCCAGGACACCGGAGGAGGAAATTCAAATCGGAAGCAGAAGCGCAAAGCCAAACCAGCAAATGCTGGGGAAGCTGAAGTGCTGACCCAAGGAAAATTCAAAGGAAAGCCTAAGGGTCCGTGGGTCCCATAGAAAGTGAAGGATCAAGCAGGGAATGATGTGCTAGATTTGCCGTGTCATATACACACTAAGACGGATGAAGAGGGAAACCTGATTTACCCCAAGCATACCACTCGACAGTGTCGACTCCTGATTCAGAGCTTCTGAGAGGGTCAGCCCAACAAGAAAGAAAAGGAATCTGATAAGGATTAAGAAAAGAGGTGGACGATGGTTAGCCTAACATCAATGCCACTTTAGTGATTTTTGCTGACCTAGAGAGAAAAAGTCGACTGAAAGTTATCAACATAGAAGTGCACATGGTCGCTCCGACGATGACAAAATATTTGAAGTGGTCGAAGACTCCTATCACATTCGACCAGTCTGATCACCCAGCGCATGCTGCTACCCCCGGACGGCAAGCGTTGGTGGTCGACCCAGTCGTTGGAGGCACCCGATTGACTAAGGTTTTGATGGATGGTGGCAGTGGTATGAACATTTTGTATGATGAGACCCTCCGAGGGATGGGCATTCCGATGTCCATACTCACAGAAAGCAACATGCATTTCCATGGAGTCATTCCGGGGAAGAAGGCTAATTCACTTGGCCAAATTACCTTGGACGTGGTTTTCGGTGATTCCAAGAATTACCGCTAGGAAAAGTTGACGTTTGAGGTCGTGGACTTTCACAGTGCCTATCATGCTATTCTGGGCAGGATTGCGTATGCTCGTTTCATGGCTCAATCGTGTTGCGTGTACCTCAAGTTGAAGATGCCTGGTCTCAAAGGTGTGATTATAGTCACTGGTAATCGGTAGAGGGCAGAAGAGTGGCTCCAAAAAGGTTCAAAAATTGCCGATGAGCAGAAGGCAGTGATAGAAATGGAAGAGTACAAAAAGACCGCCAACCCGGCTGATTTGTTACGAGCTAAGAAACCTGCTTCAGAGTCTGCATTTCACTCGTCCGGTGAAACAAAACCTGTACGTATTCTTCCAACTGACCCCAATGCTGCCTCGACTCATATTTCAACGACACTCGACAGAAAATAGGAAGAAGCGCTTATCCAGTTCCTTCGTGAGAACTGGGACATCTTCGCATGGAAACCATCTGACATGCTAGGTGTACCCAGGGAACTGGCTGAGAACCATTTGCAAGTCGACCCAAAAGTAAAACCAGTCAAGGAGTATCTTCGTCGGTCTGCCATGGAGAAAAGGAAGGCCATTGGGGAGGATGTGGCTCGGCTTTTGGCAGCTGAGTTCATCCGAGAAATATACCACTCCGAGTGGCTCGCCAATGTTGTCATGGTCCCCAAGAAAGATTATTCACTTCGTATGTGCATCAACTTCAAACACATAAATCGGGCCTACCCGAAAGATCATTTCCCTCTCCCCCGAATCGACCAGATTGTCCACTCAACTATGGGGTGCGAGTGTTTATCCTTTTTGGATGCATATTCCGGGTACCATCAGATCTGACTCTATGGACTCGACAAAATAAAAACCGCCTTCATCACCCTGTTCAGGTGTTTTTTCTATGTTACCATGCCTTTTGGTCTCAAAAATGCTGGTGCCACATTCATACGCATGATTCAGAAGTGCTTGCTCACTCAGATAAGTCAGAACGTGGAAGCATACATGGATGGCATCGTGGTCAAGTCACGTAAAGGTTCCGACCTGCTGACTGACCTCACTGAAACCTTTGCCAATTTGAGGAGATATGATATCAAGCTTAATCAGTCGAAGTGCACATTCGGAGTCCTGGGTGGAAAGTTACTCGGTTTCCTTGTTTCCGAGCGAGGGATTGACACAAACCTAGAGAAAGTTGGTGCAATCCTCCGATTGAAACGCCCTGTGCATGTGCATGATGTTCAGAAGCTTACTGGTTGTTTGGCCGCCCTGAGTCGATTCAATTCTCATCTTGGTGAAAAGGCATGACCTCTTTACCGATTGATGAAGAAGTCTGACAAGTTCGAGTGGACTCCTGAAGCTGAAGCGGCATTTATATAGATCAAAGCCCTGCTTTCCACCCAGCCGGTGCTTGTTGCCCCAGCCAGCAAAGAGCCTCTACTACTGTATATAGAAGGCACTGGACAGGTTGTCAGCACAGTAATCACGGTCGAGCGGGAAGAAGACGGCAAAGCCTAGAAAGTTCAACGCCCAGTGTATTATATTTCTAAATTCTTGACTCCATCTAAGCAGAGATATTGGCATTATCAGAAGCTTGTTTATGGAATCTACTTGACTGCGAAGAAAGTTGCACACTACTTTTCAGATCACTCAGTTTTAGTCATCAGCGACACTCCATTGTCAGAAATTCTGAACAACAGAGATACAACTGGTCGAGTGGCAAAATGGGGGATTGAACTCCTTCCGTTGGATATCAAGTTTGAGGCAAAGAAAGCAATCAAGTCCCAAGCAATAGAAGATTTCCTGGCCGAATGGATTGAGCAGCAAACAACCGACTCAGATTCATTCGGAACATTGGACTATGTTCTTTGATGGATCCAAGATGCTGAATGGTTCTAGTGCAGGAGTAGTCCTGGTATCTCCACGAGGCGACGAACTCAGTTATGTTCTCTAGATTCACTTTGATTCTTCCAACAACGAAGCTGAGTATGAGGCACTTTTGTATGGATTGCGTATGGCCATTTCACTCGGTGTCCGTCGCCTGATGGTTTACGGCGACTCAGATTTAGTGGTCAATCAAGTGATGAAGGAGTGGGACATCAGGAGCCCAGCTATGACTGGTTACTACAATGCAGTAAGAAAGTTGGAAAAGAAGTTTGAGGGGTTAGAGCTCCACCACATACCTGAATCAAGAATCAAGCAGTAGATGACTTGGCGAAGTTAGGTTCCACTCGGAAGCCTATCCCCAGCAATGTGTTCTTGGAGCATCTCCATTCCCCGTCAGTTCAAGATGATCCTTTCACAGAAGAGCCCCCACAGCCGAAAAGTTATACCGATCCGACTGAGATTGAAGTCCCAGCCGTGGTCGACCTGATCATGGAGGTTTTGGTCATCACCCCTGATTGGACGGTGCCATACATTGCATATCTGCTCAGGAAGGTACTTCTGGAGGATGAAGATGAGGCCCGTCAGATTGTCCGTCGATCCAAAGCCTTTACCATGATAGGTGGACAGCTCTACACAGAGCGTTTTATTGGAGTTGCTCAGCGGTGCATTACACCATAAGAAGGTCGAATGATTCTCAATGATATCCACTCGGGGACCTGTGGTCGCCATGCGTCCTCTCGGACCATCGTGGCCAAAGCATACCGAGCGGGATTCTACTGGCCATGAGCAAATGAGATGGCAAAAGATATAGTGGAACAAGTGCGAAGGTTGTTAGTTCTACTCAAACATGTCTCACAAGCCTGTATCTGCCTTGAAGACTATTCCACTCATTAGGCCGTTTGCCGTTTGGGGGTTGGATATGGTCGGACCCTTCAAGACCGGCAGAAGTGGTTTCACTCATTTTCTTGTAGCAGTCGACAAGTTCACTAAATGGATCAAAGCCAAGCCTATCAAGAATCTTGATTCAAGCACTGCCATTAGTTTCATTAGAGAACTAATTTTCAGATATGGAGTACCTCATAGTATTATCACAGATAATGGCTCCAACTTTGATTCTGATGAGTTTAGAGCATTCTGTGCTTCCCAAGGCACTCGGGTGGACTACGCATTTGTTGTGCATCCGTACTCGAATGGGCAGGCAGAAAGGGCGAATGACTTGATACTCCAAGGGCTAAAACCCCGACTGATGCGCGATCTCAAGCATGTTGCTGGAGCTTGGGTGACTGAATTTCCATCTATCTTATGGGGACTGAGAACAACTCCAAACCGGTGGACTGACCGAACCCCTTTCTTCATGGTGTATGGCGCTGAAGCCGTGCTTCCGAGCGACTTATTGAACAATGCTCCCCGAGGGAACTTTTCTCAGGGGATGAAGCTGAACAAGCATGCCAAGACGCAGTTGTTCTTTTGGAGGAAGAACGCGAGATGGCTTTGATCAGGTCGACCATCTATCAGCAAGACTTGCGTCGATTCCATGCCCGCAATGTCAGAGGACGAGCGTTCCAAGAAGGAGATCTTGTACTCTGAGTACATCAGAAACAACCTCACAAGCTTGCTCCAGCCTGGGAAGGTCCCTTCGTCATCACCAAGGTGCTCAACAACGGGGTGTATCACCTCTACAACATAGCCAAGAATAAAGACGAGCCACACTCGTGGAATGCGGATCTTCTCCGCCATTTTTATACCTAAACACTCGAGTCGACGAGTTGTAATATGAATCATTCGGTTTTCCTATCAAAGGCAAGATTTTTGCAGTATCTTAATGATTGTTCCAAACATATGTGTTCAAATCCCCAAGTGGGTAGCTTAGCGGCGAACACGATTCGCCTAAGTTAAAAAAACACTCCGAGTGGAGTGCAATCCTCTCACTCGGGGGCTTAGCTGTGACCCCATAATCGCCTAAGTTAAAAAATCCTTCGAGTGGAGAGCAACCCTCTCACTCGGGGGCTTAGCTGCGAACCTGATTCGCCTAAGTTGAAAAATCCTCCGAGTGGAGAGCAACCCTATCACTCAGGGCTTAGCTGCGACCCCGTAATTGCCTAAGTTAAAAAACACTTCGAGTGGAGAGCAATCCTCCCACCCAGGGGCTTAGCTGTGAACCCGATTCGCCTAAGTTAAAAAATCCTACGAGTGGAGAGCAACCCTCTCACTCGGGGGCTTAGCTGCGACCCTGTAATCGCCCAAGTTAAAAAACACTCCGAGTGGAGAGTAACCCTCTCACTCGGGGGCTTAGCTGTGACCCCGTAATTGCCTAAGTTAAAAAATCCTCCGAGTGGAGAGCAACTGTAACACCTTGGATGTAACTTGCCATATTTGTACTCCGACTCTTGCCTTTTTCGGCGTTAAGTTATGAGATTCCCTCGTGGTTTGGTTTTGTCTTCGTTTTACATTTTGTTCATGTCATGCTTTTCATTTCATGTCATCATGTGCATCACATTTTCATACGTGTTCGTCTCATGCATCCGAGCATTTTCCCCATTGTCCGTTTTGCAATCCGACACTCCTACGTCCTCCGGTGCCCCCCTTTTGCCTCTTTTCGTGAGCGGGTGTTAAACGTTCTCGGAATGGACTGAGATTTGCCAAGCGGCCTTGGTACACCACCAGTAGACCGACTGTCAAGTTTTGTGCCATTTGGAGTCCGTTTGATACTCCAACGGTTAACCGGGGAACCGGAAAGGCCTCATGTGTGTTGCAGCCCAACCCCCCCTCCAAAGTGGCCCAATAACCCATCCAAACCTATCCCATTTCCTCCGTCGTTGGATCATGATCGCGTGGCCGAAAACTACACCTCATTTGGACACTCCCACCTCCTTCTAGGTATAAATATGTCCTCCCCGTCCAAAAATTCGGGTCGAAACCCTAGCTTCCCCTCCCTCTCGCTCGCCGAACATGTCCGTGCGTCGCCGGACACAGTCGCCGCCACACCCGTGCGAGTAGCTCACTGCCACATGATGCGCGGCCCGCCCAGGCCCATCCAGGGCCCGCGCGAGCCCGGGTCGCCTCCGCCGCCCCGCCCGATCACCGCCGCCCGTGTCCTCCACCTCGCCCGCACCGACCGCCCTTCGCCACCCTGCTGTCCTTCGTTGGACCGCCGCCACCGTGCCGGCACTGCTCCACCGCACCTCTCATCTCCTTCCCGCGCGTCGCATCACCGCCCGATGCCGCTCCCTCGGCGACCGCGCCCGGATCCGGCGAGATCCGGCCGGATCCGCCCCGGAACTACCTCGCCGACGCCCCCCCCCCCCCCCCCGCACTCCTCTAGCGTTCATCTCCGGCAAGTCTCCGGCGTGCCTCGTTTTTCGTGTGAGGAACCCTAGATCCAAAAGGGTTGACTCTGTTTTCTTCTCTAAGTCATTTCCTGCTATACTTTTAGCCCCTGTTCTTGATGCCATATCTCTGTGACAGTAGCTCCGTTTTGCACATGTAATATATCAAAATGTTCATATTGATGTGCTCTTCATTTTGTTCCATTGTGACATTCTTGTTTGAGTCCCTCTGGGTGCCAAAATCTCTAATGCAAGATTGCTATAAAATGTTAGGTGCTGAGTCTTAGCAGAGTATGAGGATTTGTCATTTTTACTACATTTGTTGTGTCCTTCATATGAACATGAGCTCTACATGTGTTTTGGTCTATGCCATGCCATCTTTATAGGTGTGTATGCCATGGATTTTTGTGATTAATGTGGTGACTAGCACAAGCATGTAAATTAGCCTTCGTGTTATTGCTGATTTCAGGGACTTGGAATTTCACTAAGTCATTTCCCTGCTGTTATTTTTATGCCATGTACTCATGTTGCTACAGAGAGATCCATGCTAGTTTTTAGTATCTTCAGTAAGGATGATTTTGACACATGGTTATGCTCTATCCATCCATGCCCATGTTTGCATTTATGGAGTGCCCTAGCATGACCTAATCTTGCTCTACTTTTGCTATAAAATGTTCATGGTAGATTGTTTACATGTTAATCAATTTTGCCATGGTTGTTGTAGTTGATCCGAGCATGCTATAAACTTGTTCTTGCCATGGTTCGCCTTATGAACATGTCTTCTTACTATTGCTATGCTTATCTTGTCATGCAATGCCTTGTGGTGAGTGAATCGAGCTCGCATAGAGGCCTTCATAATTCTGTTTATTGCATGCTCAGTTTTCTACTAAGTCTGAATCTGTTAACGAAACTTGCTATGTTTACATGGGTGCCATCATATTTCCTGATCCTTTTTGGCTTATGGTCAGTAAGGGGCTTTTGTTCTATGCTTTGAGCATATTCATGCCATTCCTTGTTTTTCTATGATTCGTTCCTGTAGCATGTTGTTTGCTTGCTATAAACATTGCTTCCTGATGTTAATTCCTGGCATGTTAGTGTTTTCACAAAGTCTGTGAAGCTGATATCTTTTGCACTTTTACCATGCTTGTTTGAACTTGCTCTTGTGTGATTTAGCCGTAGCTCAGCGTTCATCTTTTGTCAAGCATCTTGAGTAGATCACTGTCGGGTGCTTTGTTTCTATGTTGGAGTGCAGTAGCTTAGTTTCTTGTTGCATTCTGGATGGCATCGTGCTGTTAATCGTAGAATTGTGCCATTCTTGTTTTGCTTGCCATTTGCAAACCATGCATCCGATTCCGGTGATCTTTATATCGATTTTGACCAAAATCATCTCATCTTTCCAGAGGCACACTTGGTTTGCCAAGTTGAGGCCTGGTTCAATCTTTCCCTTCCGAAGCATGCATATGCATTGCATATCACATCGCGCATGTCATGTCATGTTTTGCATCATGTTGATTGTGCATTGCACCGTGATTGATTGTTGTTTCCTTTGCTTGTGTTCTTGCTTTGGGTAGAGCCGGGAGACGAGTACGTGATCGAGGAACCCGTTGAGTACGCTTACGAGGATCAAGCTTTCGTCAACTCGGAGAACTTTGCAGGTAAGATGGCCATACCCTCGAAATCACTTCTATCTTTGCTTGCTAGTTTTTCGCTCTCTTGCTATGCCGCGATACCTACCACTTTCTATATCATGCCTCCCATATCGCCATGTCAAGCCTCTAACCCACCTTTCCTAGCAAACCATTTTTGGCTATGTTAATGCTTTGCTCAGCCCCTCTTACAGCGGTGCTAGTTGCAGGCGAAGATGGAGTTTGTTCCTTGTTGGAACATGGTTATTGTTGGGATATCATTATTATATCTTGTTTACTTTAATGCATCTATATACTTGGTAAAGGGTGGAAGGCTCGGCCTTAAGCCTGGTGTTTTGTTCCACTCTTGCCGCCCTAGTTTCCGTCATACCGGTGTTATGTTCCTTGATTTTGCGTTCCTTACGCGGTTGGGTGTTACGGGAACCCCTTGACAGTTCGCCTTGAAAAAAACTCCTCCAGCAAGGCCCAACCTTGGTTTTACCATTTGCCACCTAAGCCTTTTTCCCTTGGGTTCCGTGGACTCAAGGGTCATCTTTATTTTAAACCCCCGGGCCAGTGCTCCTCTGAGTGTTGGTCCAACCTGTCAGCAGCCGGTGGCCACCAGGGGCAACTCTGGGTTGGCCTACCGGAATCTTGGACAATCTGGTGTGACCTGAGAACGAGATATGTGCAGCTCCTATCGGGATTTGTCGGCACATTTGGGTGGCTTTGTTGGTCTTGTTTTACCATTGTCGAAATGTCTTGTAACCGGGATTCCGAGTCTGATCGGGTCTTCCTGGGAGAAGGAATATCCTTCGTTGACCGTGAGAGCTTGTGATGGGCTAAGTTGGGACACCCCTGAAGGTTTTGAACTTTCGAAAGCCGTCCCCGCGGTTATAGGCAGATGGGAATTTGTTACTATCCGGTTGTAGAAAACTTGACACTTAATCTAACTAAAATGAATCAACCGCGTGTGTAGCCGTGATGGTCTCTTTTCGGCAGAGTCCGGGAAGGGAACACGGTCTCGTGTTATGCTTGAACATAAGTAGCCTCAGTATCACTTCTTGATCATTTTAGCTTCTCGACCATGCTTTACTTCTCTTCAAGCTCTCTTTTACGTAAGTTAGCCACCATATATGCTAGTGCTTGCTGCAGCTCCACCTCACTACTCCTTTCCTACCTTTAAGCTTAAATAGTCTTGATCGCGAGGGTGTGAGATTGCTGAGTCCCCGTGACTCACAGATACTTCCAAACAGATGCATGTGCCGATGATGCCAGTGCAAGGGAAGCTACCGAACTCAAGTGATTCGGGCCGTTACTATGTGTCTTTTCCGGATGATCAGTAGAGGAGCCCAGTTGGGGCGATCGGGGATCTAGCATTTGGGGTTGTCTTTCTTTATTTTGGTTCCATAGTCAGACCTTGATTGTATTCTGGATGATGTATGATATATCTATGTATTGTGTGAAGTGGCGATTGTAAGCCAACTCTTTATCCCTTTCTTATTCAGTACATGGGATGTGTAAAGATTACCCCTCTTGTGACATGCCTACCATGCGGTTATGCCTCTAAGTTGTGCTCCGACATGTGGGAGATATAGCCGCATCATGGGTGTTACAGCAACCCTCTCATTCTGGGACTTAGCTGCGACCCCGTAATCGCCTAATTTAAAAAATCCTTCGAGTGGAGAGCAACCCTCTCACTCAGGGGCTTAGCTGCGACCCCGTAATTGCCTAAGTTAAAAAACACTCCGAGTGGAGAGCAATCCTCTCACCTGGGGGCTTAGCTGCGACCCCGTAATCGCCTAAGTTAAAAAACACTCTGAGTGGAGAGCAATCCTCCCACTCGAGGGCTTAGGTGCGACCCCGTAATCACCTAAGGTAAAAAATCCTCCGAGTGAAGAGCCACCCTCTCACTCGAGAGGCTTAGCCGCGACCCCGTAATCGCCTAAGTTAAAAAATCGTCCGAGTAAAAAGCAATCCTCTCACTCGGGGGGCTTAGCGGCAAATCCGATTCTCCTAAGTTAAAAATTGCTCCGAGTGGAGTCCGCTCCATCCTGATCCGCAAGGACGACGAGGTGCAGGTCGTGTGCGGCACCTAGTGCTCACGTACACGAACCTCACGTCAGAGCTTCGCCACAAATACAACGTCCGCTCCATCCCGATCCGTTAGGGCTACGAGGTGCAGGTCATACGTACCACTTGGCGTTCATGTCCATGACCTTCTCATGAGAGCTACATCTACAATGGCCTTGGAGTCGGTTCGGCAAATGGTAAAAGCAAAGAAACCATATTCAAGAGAAAATCAAATTCGGATAAATCTAGCAAGGTCCAGAACCTTGAACGGCAGTACTCGGGCATCAAGCCCGAAGGAGTTTAATGATTAAAAAATCACTCGGCATCCCGGGGAAAATAAAAGTGAGGCTTATAGTTTGTTCACCCAGCAGGAGGAGGGGTAGCTGGCTCGACAAACTCATCCAGGTCAATTCCATCAGCAATACGAGTCGCAGCATCGAGGAAGGTTTCCATGAAGGACTGGAAGTTATGTCTCTTGGTATTGGCAACCTTGAGGGCCACGAGCTTTTCTTCTTTGACCTCCTTGCAATGGACGTGGACCAGAGACAGAGCTACGTCAGTACTGCACCGAGCAGATGACTTCATCCACACCTGCACTTGACCGGGGATCTCGTTGAGTTGAGCCATCAAAGACTCAAGGTTATTCTGGAATGTCTCCCTTGGCCAGAGCTCCATGTCGATCTGTGATACCATCACCTTTAGTCGGGCCAGATAATTGGTGACGATGGTGAGGCAAGATTCCAGTCGCAGCATGTTCATTGCAGCTTCATCCTTGATGGGGGAGTTTATGGGGTCCAGCTCGGTCTCAATCCGCCCGGTTTCTTCCTTGAAGTTTTGACAGAATTCTGCACACGCAGAAAATTGATGAGTCGACAACTACATGAAGAGTCCACAATAGCAAATTGGTCGGACAAGGAAAAGTACCTTCAAGCATAAGGAACAGCTTCCTAGAAAGTTCTCCCAGATAAACCTCCAGTTCGTCTCTCTTCTGAGAGAGATGTCCAACTTTGTCAGTCAGAACCACCTTGTCCTTCTTTAGCTGCACGACTTCTTTGTTGGCTTCGGCGACGGCAGTCTTCAGCTTGGCGTTTTCTTCCTCTAACTTGCTGACTGAAGCCAGCTTCTTGTCAGCAAGTTCAGTTTTCTCCTGTGCCGTCTTCTGAGCTGCGGCAAGGTCAATGTCCTTCTGCTCTAGCGCCTGCTTCATTTTGTCTAAAGAAATAACACTCTTCAGACGAGCTTGGAGTTGTTTGTTTTCGCTATGCACATCTGTTCGAGTGGAACCACTCGGTTCAAAAGGCGAAAAGTAAAAGCTAGCAAAGAAAACAGTCGACAAGTGGTTACCTCCCATAGCAGCTGCTTCATCCTTGGCCTTCTGAAGATTTTTCTTAGCCAGTTCAGATCAAGGCTGAGCTGAATTTTCTTCTGCTCTAGTTCAGCGAACTGAGCCCCGAATGCACAAGATTTCCGCAGTCGACAGATAAGACACGTCAGTCGACAGTGGCTCAACAAAGATCGATCGCTTGTGAGCGATAAGATACAAGTTCACATCATTATAGCAAAAAGAGTTCTAAGACTACTGCCGAATCAAATATTCAACAGTATTCTCGGGGACTAAACCCAGTGGGTGCACTTAGCGTGTCCCCACTAGTTCGACTTTTCAATCAGCATGGTCCGTCCAGTCAAAAAAAAGAGAGGCAATACTTATTCTTAGACCACCGCCGACTACCCGCACTAGACCGCGGTCTCGGGGACTACACCCAGTGGGTGAACCCAGCGTGCCCCCACTAGTCCGGATTCCACTCGACACGACCTATCTGGACCGAGTGGAAAAATAGTAAAGAGACATTTTTGACAAGACCCCCGCCGAACCAACCATTCGATGGCGGCCTCGGGGACTACACCCAGTGGGTGCACTCTGCGTGCCTGCACTGGTTCAAAGATACACTCGACGCAACCTAGTCGACTCAAGTAAAAAAACTCAACAAAAGTTGAAACACCTAGTGGGTGTATAGATGCAAGATGTAGTTTCATGATAGATGCACATTAAAGGTTCCAAAGCACAACAGTTTTCGGGTAGCATATCCTAACAGAACTAGCATCAAGATAAAGATCAGTCGGAAGACAACCAACCTGGACATTGTACAAGAGAGGCGAGCTGGCATCATAAGTAGCTTGACTGGCCTCGCGCACCACCTTTATCTGCTCCATCATAAGGCCTGCCTCACGTATAGCTTCCTTGGCAGCACTCACCTGGTCCTCCGGGACATGATGGGTGGCGAAGAGTGGAGCTTGTCGAATGGTCGGAGCAGCCAGGGGATCTGAGGTATGAAGTTGCACGGTCGAAGCAAAGTCTTGGGCAGTCAACGCCAAAGGACGATCAGTCGACAATGGATCAGCAAAAGAAACAGAGGTTCGAGCTGGGTCTCCTGATTGCTGAGTCATTGGTTCTGGCACCGGTGTCGACTGAGACACCTTGCTCGCGGGCGCCCTCCTGCTCAAGGTCCTGCTCTTTCTTTCTGTGATCTGCTGAGGCACGTCTTCATCGTCATCCGGAAGATCAATGACATTCGGTGGTGCTGCAAAGGACTCGTCAGTAAGAGCTCAATTGATTTGCAGTACTAGTTGGCAAAATAAGGGAAAAGTGGTGGAGTTGTACCTTCTTTGGAAGTGGCCGCATCCTCAGTCTCCTCATCGTCTTGGTCCTTGTCGATGTCCATGGAGGTCACGGAAGTAGCAGTGCTTAAGCGTTAGAACTCACTCGGTTAAGCATCAGAATGAGTCGACAAAACTTGCAACAGCTCCCAAATAACGTGAGAAAGGGAAAAGGAAGGTAAAATACTTACGCGGAGGTGACAGGAACATCCACTTTGATCTTGGGTAAAGCCTTCCGAGGTTTCGAAGGAGGAGTCTTAAGATGCTTGGCGGCCTTCTCAATCAGCACCGAGAACGAAGTACGAGTGCGTTTGTAATCTTGGGCTTTGGGAGGCACTGCCTTGCCACGCTCCC
Organism: Triticum urartu; assembly: GCF_056163025.1. NCBI lineage: Eukaryota > Viridiplantae > Streptophyta > Magnoliopsida > Poales > Poaceae > Triticum > Triticum urartu. Next base: position 160,766,910 of record NC_141877.1, read on the forward strand.
CGGCATGATCCTGAGATTGCTTGGATCGACACTCAGAATGAGGTGGTGACTCGACCTCCTAGCTGCCGCCTGAGTCATCGCTGTCGTCTTCATGGTCAGCAGGGGACTGCCACTCGCCACTTTCGTCCGGGCTTTCCGTTCCTTCCTAGGTTTGCTCCCTGTTCGGCATCGAGTACATCTCAGTATAAATCTGCAAGGCAAAGAGTCAAATAGGCATCCATCAGTCTCCAAGATTGCCACAAACTAGAACAAGAATACATTCAGAAACAAAGATCAGACCTTTTCCGGCTCATTTTCGGCGCTGAAGGGAACGACTCTCCTGGACCCCCTATGGGTTGTCTTTGTTGCCAGTGATACTCCGTAGCCACTTCTCCACTGTCTCCTCGGAAACTTCCTCTGGGTCGACCCGAGCGGTGTCGTTAGGGCCCGAGTACATCCACATGGGATGATCACGAGCTTGAAGGGGTTATACGTCTCCGTCGTATCTACTTTTCCAAACACCTGTTCCCTTGTTTTGGACTCTAATTTGCACGATTTGAATGGAACTAACCCGGACTGACGCTGTTTTCAGCAGAATTGCCATGGTGTTATTTTGTGCAGAAATAAAAGTTCTCGGAATGACCTTAAAATCAACAGAGAATTATTTTGGAATATATAATAAATATTGTAAGGAAGATCCACGTCAGGGGGGCCTCCACCTGTCCACGAGGGTGGGGGGCACGCCCTACCCCCCTGGTGGCGCCCCCCTGCCTCGTGCGCCCCCTGACTCTCCACCGACCTCAACCTGGACTCCATATATTCACTTTCGAGGAGAAAAAAACCAAGGAGAAGGTTTCATCGTGTTTTACGATACGGAGCCGCCACCAAGCCTTAAACTCTCTCGGGAGGGCCGATCTAGAGTCCGTTCGGGGCTCCGGAGAGGGGAATCCGTCGCCATTGTCACCATCAATCTTCCTCCATCACCAATTTCATGATGCTCACCGCCGTGCGTGAGTAATTCCATCATAGGCTTGCTGGACGGTGATGGGTTGGATGAGATTTATCATGTAATCGAGTTAGTTTTGTTAGGGTTTGATCCCTAGTATCCACTATGTTCTGAGATTGATGTCGCTATGACTTTGCTATGCTTAATGCTTGTCACTAGGGCCCAAGTGCCATGATTTCAGATCTGAACCTATTATGCTTTCATCAATATATGAGAGTTCTTGATCCTATCTTGCAAGTCTATAGTCACCTACTATGTGTTATGATCCGGCAACCCCGAAGTGACAATAATCAGGACAACTCCCGGTGATGACCGTAGTTTGAGGAGTTCATGTATTCACTATGTGTTAATGCTTTGGTCCGGTACTCTAATAAAAGGAGGCCTTAATATTCCTTAGTTTCCAATAGGACCCCGCTGCCACGGGAGGGTAGGACAAAAGATGTCATGCAAGTTCTTTTCCATAAGCATGTATGACTATATTCGGAATACATGCCTACATTATATTGATGAACTGGAACTAGTTCTGTGTCACCCTAGGTTACGACTGTTACGTGATTGATCGCATCCAGCATAATTCTCCATCACCGATCCAATGCCTACGAACTTTTCCTATATTATTCTTCACTTATTTACATTTCCATTGCTATTGTTACAATCACTATAAAACACCAAAAATATTACTTTTGCTACCGTTACCACTACTATCATATTACTTTGCTACTAAATACTTTGCTGCAGATATTAAGTTTCCAGGTGTGGTTGAATTGACAACTCAGCTGCCAATACTTGAGAATATTTTTTGGCTCCCCTTGTGTCGAATCAATAAATTTGGGTTGAATACTCTACCCTAGAAAACTGTTGCGATCCCCTATACTTGTGGGTTATCAAGACTATTTCCTGGCACTGTTGCCGGGGAGCATAGCTCTATTCCTTGAGTCACTTGGGATTTATATCTGCTTATCATTATGAAGAACTTGAAAGACGCGAAAACAATATTTTATTCCTCAACTACGAGGGGAGGTAAGGAACTGCCATCTAGCTTTGCACTTGATTCACCTTCTGTTTTGAGTAAGCTTGCGACACCTAAACCTGCTTCTGCTATTAATTCTGATATGTCGCATGTTATTGATAATGCCACTTCTGCTATGCATGATAGTTATGATGAAATAACTTCTATGCTTGATACTACTGTGCCACTTGGTGAATTTCTTGATGAACAACTTGCTAGGGCTAGAGAGAATGAAATTATTGAAACTGATAATATTGATGAAAATGATGATAAAGACTCTCCCCCTAGATATGAATTACCTATTGTGCCTGAGGGCTATATTATGGATGAAGAAACTGCTAGAGATTTTTTGCTTGCAATGATAGAAGTGATCTTAAGAAAATATTAGCTAAGCTGAAACAAAAACTTTGAATGCTGGAATGAAATATGATCCTTCTTATGCTACTTCACCTATCTTTGTTACTGATAATGTCAGGGATATACCCCGCGGTGTAACCCGCCGGATGTCTGACCTGGCTGGAGCGTGGCGATTCATAGATAACCCGTAGGATCTTGGCGACTCTTTAGTAACCCGACGGGCAGGTCAGATGGATAACAAGGCCCTAAGCCCAGAAGGCTGGCTCACGTTATGATGGGCCGGCTTAAGAGGAAAGGGATGACGAATGTTTCCTTTACGAGGAAGCAAGACCTGAACTTGTATTCAACTTGTAAGAGAAGATAGACTAGTCCTAGTCCTACTAGGACTTCACATGTAACCCGCCCCTCTAACTTATATAAGGAGGGACAGGGCTCCCCAAGAGGGACAAGCAAGAAGAAACAATCTCTAGGGCTAGACACAAAAAGCCGGCTTACTGGCGACTCCCTCATAATCATAATGAGACCTAGCTACAAACAACATGTAGGGTTATTACCGGATGATGTTTCCCGGGGTCTGAAGCTGTCTAAATCCTTGTCTTATGTTGCGTCTCTCGATTCCGCTCAACTCCTCTCAAGCTACTATAAAGATGCGTTGGCCTCATGACTAAGTCCTCACATTAGGACATCTGCCGTGACAATTTCACGACAGGTGAGTTTTTGAAAGGATTTGTTTCAAGGATCAAGAAGCTCGCAATTGATCATATGAAAAAAAGCCAGCATGCAACGACCGCGTGAGCCGCCGGACAACCATGGATAGAGCCGGCAAATTTATCATTGGGAAATCAGAATTATGATTAAACCTTGGAGCGGCAGTTACGAGATTATGATTAAGAGATTTTTTGGGTTAGGCGCTATGCGATCGCCGCACGCATCATGGAGATCCGCCGAGCCCGAGTCGAAAGAAACTTGCACTGCACCAGTACAAGTCCCAAGGAAACTCCACAGCGGCGAGGACAGGCAAAATCGAAAACGTTTTCGTCGCTGTTACTTTTTACGGGAAGACGAGGTGGAACCGTCAGACCAGAGGGAAGTACTAGTCGAGGTTCAGTCCATCTCAAACCAATCGGCCACGGACTGATGTCATCGGCCGCCCGTGCTGCCGTTCCAAGCCTCCACGCCACGTGATTTGATGAGACACCACCTTGAGCATCTACAGGACCAAGTTCCCAAAAAAATCCCATTCTTGTGGTCGTTGTTCTACACGTGAGAGGCAACCATCGAAAGATCAAATCACCGCTCACACGCGGCTACGCGGATGGTCAAAGCGACAACGACGGAGACGGGGGATGGATTCGGACTCCGCCATGGCCAGGCTCAAGCCGCCGTCTCCGCCATGGCTCCGGCGCCGGCTCCTGCCGATTTGCCTTGCTGCCGCAGCACACCTCCGCCAAGTCGCCGGCCCTGTTTCTACCGCGAGCCGCTCGCTGCAACGGCCGCGCCAAGCTGGCCTCGGCCTGCACCTCGCCCGCAAGTCTGCTCACTAGCCACCACCGCCACGCGTGTCACCTCACCCGCGGCTGCGCCCCTTCGCCCTGGGCCGCCACTCCGCTCGGACCTATCTCCGTCGGGCCTCTGCTTTGTTCTACTCCGAGCTTCTGCCACAACCCGCCACGACCTCAAGTCGCCAGCCTCTGCCGGTGTGCCTCCGCTGCTGAGCCGCCGTGCGCGAGTCGCCATTTTTGGCTATGAGCCGCCGGCCAACCCAGAGCCGTCGGATGCTCTCCACCTCGGCTGATGCTGACTGGCTGAGCCGCCGCTGCATTTCCGCTTCTGGTGCGACCTCACAGTTGCGGGGCTACTGCATGAATTTGCGGCGTACCGAGTCACTGTACCTGGTTACAAGAGGCCACCCCCAGCGTTCCAGTGTCAAAACAGCCCGTTTCCGCCGTCATAACCTCAAGCCGTTGCGGCTGCATGCTAAGTCACTTGTCGCCACTTCAAGCCGTTACACTTGTTTTCTGGAGCTCGCAAGTCGCTCGGACTGTTGAAGCTTGAGTCGCCGCCCGTGCAGCCTACTTTAGTAATGCAGGGGACTTTTGTTATCAGCTGAAGAGACTGGTGTATCAATCTGCATGGATGTCCTGATGATGAAGAAACAAAGAAATATCTGCTATACATGCATGTGAAGACAAAAGCAACAGTGGGCAGAAGCAAGTTCCATCTGTCACTCCTGCCACTACTCGTGCCAAAGATTTCACGGTCAAGTACTCCCTCCGGTCCTTTTTACTCTGCATATTAGAATTCTCTGAAGTCAAACTTCACAAAATTTGACCGTATTTATATGAAAAAATATCAACATCTACCATGCTAAAGTTATATAATATAAAACTTTAAGTCATGACACATCTAGTGCTATTGATTTCAGATTGTGAATGTTGACACTTTTTTCTACAAAGCTGATCAAACTTTACGAGGCTTGACTTCAGTCAAATCTTATATGCGAACTAAAAAGGACCGGAGGGAGTAGTAGTCACAGGTCAAAAAGAAATTATATACAGAGACCTCAATAATCCTAGGCACTTGAAGGCAGGAGAATCAGTATTATTGCTACTCTCAACATGGCACGATTTCTGAGGGAACCAAAAGAGACGTGTTGGAAGATCCCTGCATTATCTAAAGCGTTTTTAAGTTGGTCTGGCAACGTACCTGTTGGAAGCTCATATGGTCTTTGGATGTTCCTCCTACGATCCAGAATATTGCGTGGTGGGTTGCTACAAACTCACTGCCGACATGGTGCAACAAGTACAGGCGTGGACTTGAAATAAGTAACCTTTGTCCGATATGTGCTAGTGAACCAGAGGACGGCTACCATGCTCTCTGTCGCTGCTCCTTTGCGAGGATCTTATGGGATGCAATGTCTGAAGTTTGGCCTCTCCCATGTTTATCTACCCTGCAAAATAACGGGGATGAGTGGCTGTTGCATGCACTTGAACCGCTACAGGAGATTGAGAAATCTATGTTATTGCTATCCATGTGGAGGGTATGGCATATACGCAATGAGGTCGTACACCATAAACCAGCCCCGCCTATGGAAGCGTCGAAAAGATTCTTGGTAAGCTATTTGGACTCTCTGATTGGTATTAAAATTGTTCTCTCTACTGATCCACACAAAGGCAAGTCTACCATCACATATGAAAGACGGAGTCCGCATATGATAATGGAAAAAAGGTTACTAAGTGGTCAGCGCCAAAGTCCGGATGGGTGAAGATTAATATTGATGGGTCTTTTGCGGACGACAGAACAACTGGCGCTGGAATGGTCCTACGTGATGATAAGGGAGCGATAATTTTTTCCTCTTGCAGGCAATTGTTCTCTTGCCGTGAGGCACTGGAAGCTAAGTTATGTGCCTGTATGGAAGGTTTGTCCTTTCCCATCCAGAGAAGTGAGCTACCGGTGATCGTGGAAATGGACTCAATTGTGGCGGTGAAGATGATCCAAGCTTCGGAGGTTGACCGATCCATTTACTCGTCCATCATAAAGGAGATTAAATATCTTATGTCTCTTCGTGAAGTTTGTATTACTCATGTAAATCGTAGCCAGAATAAGGTTAGTGATAGCCTAGCTAATTTTGCTCGTATTGAGGGTAGAACCATGACTTGGTTGGGCTCTGGACCTCACATATCCATAGAGTTGGCTGCGATGGACTGTACAAGTGTAGAGATTGAGTAATACAAGTTTTTTTCACCCGCAAAAAAAAAGTTTCCAATCACCGTCTTAAAGCCAAAGCAGTACTATGAATTATCTAATGCCTGCATCCGCATTCATCCGGAAAATAAATCAGGTGCTATATGTTCTCAGTTTTTTTAGCGCATATTAATTCTTCTGAGAACAATTACTCTGTCTTTCAATATATTTTATACAGGACAAAGTACACTACAAAAGTGACGTCATGCCATAGACATGAGGCTCGCACCGGTTTAAACGTTGCGGCCGACTCCCCCGCTAATGGACGCGCGCACACCACCGCTCCCGTGGTCCGGTCTACATCAACACGCCGGTGCCGCACCCACTCTTGTAAGCCGCCTGACGGATACGCGAGCAAGTCGCCGCCCCTGTTGCTGGGTTTCCATCAATACGTGGCCGATTCATCTGTCTGCGCCTGTGATTGACTCGCCCGTCCGCGCTGGCTTACAACGCCACGGCCAGTTCACCCGTGAATTGATTTCAGCTTCACTATGGTGATCATCAACTCTGCGGTGGATAACTACTGGCCTGACGTATCAGGTGAAATCCATTCAATATATTTTTATATCACATATTACTTTCTTTAAAAGAGCGATTATTCTGGCTTGCAAGTTCTTTAATGCAGGGCAAGTGGTCTAATGCAAAAGGGACTATTATATTACTGAGTTGTTGAATGACTCATACCGGTTTATATGACAGTCAAATATGAAGAATCTCAAGCCAACTCTTTGAGTCGTCTTAAGACTCGGGGGCTACAATGGCATGACTCGGCAAAATTGGCTAGTATCAACAATCCAGAACTCCGGGTCATTGGAGGGAAAAAATAACCCGGTCCCGGAGACTACGGCTATATTGATAAGAATTTAAAGGCCGTCAGAAAATTTCAGGTTCAAAATGAAGAATGCCGGTTTAAAATCCGGCTCAAGTTTGAGTTTTCAGGAAAAATTACAGGGACCGAAGAGAGTTTGATGCACAGCACAACTCAAACATAGGCACCCGGTGAGCACAACTCAGAAATAAATCACTTGGGGGCTTCCGGCTTATTGAGCTAAGCTATGATTACCTTTTGATCCAGCTCATAGACACATTTACAGGTCATTTGGGGGCTTCCTGTTCAAACATAGGTCATATTCGAATCAAAGAGAACATAGCTGTCGGTACCCTCTTGATCGGTGCAATGCCAAACTCACTAGGGGACTTCTTGATCGTATTCGAATCATAGCTTAACCCCTTTTGGGTCCGACTTGGATCGTATTCGAATCAGGGTCGTTAAAAACCTCTCAAGGTCATTTGGGGGCTTCCTGTTCAAACATAGGTCGTATTCGAACCAAAGAGAACATAGCTGTCGGTACCCTCTTGATCGGCGCAACACCAAAGCCAGTGGGGGCTACATGATCGTATTCGGATCCTAGCTTAACCCCTTTGGAATGGTTTACTGATCGTATTCGAATCAGAAGCCTGAAATTCTTCTTTCTATTTTTCTTAAGTTTTTTGAAAACAGTCTTTGGGTTTGACAAGAGACTTTTTGTTCATATCTGAAGCATATATGTGGTTTCGATTAACCCGGCTTGACTTTGGATGAGAAGTCTCCATATTGACAATCATAAACATTTGGAAGTTTTTGGCTTCTAAAGATTGGGTTATCACCCTTACTGCCCAGGTATCCTAAACCGGCAGTACGATTCAATATCACAGGAACCAGTTTTTCAAACCGGGTTATATTATTCAAATCTTTAATAGCCAACATGGCTGGATTTTTATTATGGTTATCAATAACCAAATTACGATAAAGGTTTTCAAAGTCACTTCAGCGCAATGGATATTACATCAATGGATATGATTTATTCTACAATGGAAGGAATAGTCCCGAGTCGCTGCAGGCTTACAACCCGGCACTTGGGGGCTACATTATTCAAGTTGAGATTACATCAAATATGCAAGTCCCATGTCACTGCCAGCATGCACCATGGCACTTGGGGGCTAATGCAAAGTCATTTTAACTGGCCTTATTGAAGACCCGACTCATCACATTGTAATGAGCCGGCACTTGGGGGCTACCAATTGCTCCTGTCAACAATTCAAGGTACACAAGTTTTATTCCATTATATTGAAGGGTCCACTGCTCAGTTGGTAAAGCACAAAGCTCTTAACCTTGTGGACATGGGTTCAAGCCCCATGATGGGGGTTACATCATATGATGTTCTTTTCAAAGTATATATAAAGTCCCAGCTCAATATTATCTTACTAACCCGGCCCTTGGGGGTTACACTGTTTGAATTTTTTTATGAGTATAAGGCAATTTCAAGTCCCTGCTCGTTATTGCATAATGACCCAACACTTGGGGGCTACCTATATGGAGTATTTAGTTTTTACTAGTGACTGAGATGAACAACATGGATTTGTTCAAAGTGGCAGTAATTGTATTCAAAAAAGTCTCAAATCATCACTTTGTTCTGCTCAAGACTTGGGGGCTATAGGTATTATGGATATAAAGGAGAAATTTTTTCAAATTCTCAGTTTTGAGTAAACCAGTTGACCCGGTGTTTGCAACAATTATGACCCGGCGTAAGCAATAATTATGACCCGGTGCCATCAATATTTACAAACTGGCAGTTCTGGCAATGATAAACCGGCAAGTTCTACATCTTCAAGCCGGCTGACTATCAGATGAGTATTTCAAGACCAATATTTTTTAAGCCAGCGCTTTGGAAGCCGACTCAAGTGGATTATTCTTCACAATATTTCTCCGGGAGAAACCAACGTCAGCAAATTGAGTATGAAGCTGGCTTATTGACCCGGATTTTTTAGAAGAAGGAAATGACAATTGGGCTTAAGGATGATCAGGTCCCGGCTCAGGAGAATATTTAGCCCGGGGCACAACCTGTCAAATTTGTTCTTGAGTTATTTTGTAGGATCAGTTTAACATGGATAAATCCAAATTAAACTGGGGGCTAATGTCGGGGATATACCCCGCGGTGTAACCCGCCGGATGCATGACATGGCCGGAGCATGGCGATTCACAGATAACCTGCAGGATCTTGGCGACTCTTTAGTAACCCGATGGGCGGGTCAGATGGATAACAAGGCCCTAAGCCCAGAAGGCCGGCTCACATTATGATGGGCCGGCTTAAGAGGAAAGGGATGACGAATATTTCCTTTACGAGGAAGCAAGACCCGGACTTGTATTCAACTTGTAAGAGAAGATAGACTAGTCCTAGTCCTACTAGGACTCCACATGTAACCCGCCCCTCTAAATTATATAAGGAGGGGCAGGGCTCCCCAAGAGGGACAAGCAAGAAGAAACAATCTCTAGGACTAGACAGAAAGAGCCGGCTTACCGGCGACTCCCTCATAATCATAATGAGACCTAGCCACAAACAGCATGTAGGGTTATTACCGAATGATGTTTCCCGGGGCCCAAAGCTGTCTAAATCCTTCTCTTATGTTGCGTCTCTCGATCCTGCTCAACCCCTCTCAAGCTACTACAAAGATGCGTTGGCCTCACGACTAAGTCCTCACACTACACATTGTTGTTCAAGTCTATATGATCATATTTATAAAGTCCCTACTCATTATTGCTTAATGACCCGACACTTGGGGGCTACCAATTTCTCCTGTCAACAATTCAAGGTACACAAGTTTTATTCCATTATATTGAAGGGTCCACTCCTCAGTTGGTAAAGCACAAAGCTCTTAACCTTGTGGACGTGGGTTCAAGCCCCATGATGGGGGTTACATCATATGATGATCTTTTCAAAGTATATATAAAGTCCCAGCTCAATATTATCTTACTAACCCGGCCCTTGGGGGTTACACTGTTTGAATTTTTTTATGAGTATAAGGCAATTTCAAGTCCCTGCTCATTATTGCATAATGACCCAACACTTGGGGGCTACCTATATGGAGTATTTAGTTTTTACTAGTGACTGAGATGAACAACATGGATTTGTTCAAAGTGGCAGTAATTGTATTGAAACAAGTCTCAAATCATCACTTTGTTATGCTCAAGACTTGGGGGCTATAGGTATTATGGATATAAAGGAGAAAAATCTTCAAATTCTCAGTTTTGAGTAAACCAGTTGACCCGGTGTCTGCAACAATTATGACCCGACGTAAGCAACAATTATGACCCAGTGCCATCAATATTTACAAACTGGCAGTTCTGGCAATGATAAACCGGCAAGTTCTACATCTTCAAGCCGGCTGACTATCAGATGAGTATTTCAAGACCAATATTTTTTAAGCCGGCGCTTTGGAAGCCGACTCAAGTGGATTATTCTTCACAATATTTCTCTGGGAGAAACCAACGTCAGCAAATTGAGTATGAAGCTGGCTTATTGACCCGGATTTTTTAGAAGAAGGAAATGACAATTGGGCTTAAGGATGATCAGGTCCCGGCTGAGGAGAATATTTAGCCCGGGGCACAACCTGTCAAATTAGTTCTTGAGTTATTTTGTAGGATCAGTTTAACATGGATAAATCCAAATTAAACTGGGGGCTAATGTCGGGGATATACCCCGCGGTGTAACCCGCCGGATGCATGACATGGCCGGAGCGTGGCGATTCACAGATAACCTGCAGGATCTTGGTTACTCTTTAGTGACCCGACGGGCGGGTCAGATGGATAACAAGGCCCTAAGCCCAGAAGGCCGGCTCACATTATGATGGGCCGGCTTAAGAGGAAAGGGATGACGAATATTTCCTTTACGAGGAAGCAAGACCCGGACTTGTATTCAACTTGTAAGAGAAGATAGACTAGTCCTAGTCCTACTAGGACTCCACATGTAACTCGCCCCTCTAACTTATATAAGGAGGGGCAGGGCTCCCCAAGAGGGACAAGCAAGAAGAAACAATCTCTAGGGCTAGACAGAAAGAGCCGGCTTACCGGCGACTCCCTCATAATCATAATGAGACCTAGCCACAAACAGCATGTAGGGTTATTACCGAATGATGTTTCCCGGGGCCCGAAGCTGTCTAAATCCTTCTCTTATGTTGCGTCTCTCGATCCTGCTCAACCCCTCTCAAGCTACTACAAAGATGCGTTGGCCTCACGACTAAGTCCTCACACTACACATTGTTGTTCAAGTCTATATGATCATATTTATAAAGTCCCTACTCATTATTGCTTAATGACCCGACACTTGGGGGCTACCAATTTCTCCTGTCAACAATTCAAGGTACACAAGTTTTATTCCATTATATTGAAGGGTCCACTCCTCAGTTGGTAAAGCACAAAGCTCTTAACCTTGTGGACGTGGGTTCAAGCCCCATGATGGGGGTTACATCATATGATGATCTTTTCAAAGTATATATAAAGTCCCAGCTCAATATTATCTTACTAACCCGGCCCTTGGGGGTTACACTGTTTGAATTTTTTTATGAGTATAAGGCAATTTCAAGTCCCTGCTCGTTATTGCATAATGACCCAACACTTGGGGGCTACCTATATGGAGTATTTAGTTTTTACTAGTGACTGAGATGAACAACATGGATTTGTTCAAAGTGGCAGTAATTGTATTGAAACAAGTCTCAAATCATCACTTTGTTCTGCTCAAGACTTGGGGGCTATAGGTATTATGGATATAAAGGAGAATTTTTTTCAAATTCTCAGTTTTGAGTAAACCAGTTGACCCGGTGTTTGCAACAATTATGACCCGGCGTAAGCAATAATTATGACCCGGTGCCATCAATATTTACAAACTGGCAGTTCTGGCAATGATAAACCGGCAAGTTCTACATCTTCAAGCCGGCTGACTATCAGATGAGTATTTCAAGACCAATATTTTTTAAGCCGGCGCTTTGGAAGCCGACTCAAGTGGATTATTCTTCACAATATTTCTCTGGGAGAAACCAACATCAGCAAATTGAGTATGAAGCTGGCTTATTGACCCGGATTTTTTAGAAGAAGGAAATGACAATTGGGCTTAAGGATGATCAGGTCCTGGCTCAGGAGAATATTTAGCCCGGGGCACAACCTGTCAAATTTATTCTTGAGTTATTTTGAAGGATCAGTTTAACATGGATAAATCCAAATTAAACTGGGGGCTAATGTCGGGGATATACCCCGCGGTGTAACCCGCCGGATGCATGACATGGCCGGAGCGTGGCGATTCACAGATAACCTGCAGGATCTTGGCGACTCTTTAGTAACCCGACGGGCGGGTCAGATGGATAACAAGGCCTAAGCCCAGAAGGCCGGCTCACATTATGATGGGCCGGCTTAAGAGGAAAGGGATGACGAATATTTCCTTTACGAGGAAGCAAGACCCGGACTTGTATTCAACTTGTAAGAGAAGATAGACTAGTGCTAGTCCTACTAGGACTCCACATGTAACCCGCCCCTCTAACTTATATAAGGAGGGGCAGGGCTCCCCAAGAGGGACAAGCAAGAAGAAACAATCTCTAGGGCTAGACAGAAAGAGCCGGCTTACCGGCGACTCCCTCATAATCATAATGAGACCTAGCCACAAACAGCATGTAGGGTTATTACCGAATGATGTTTCTCGGGGCCCGAAGCTGTCTAAATCCTTCTCTTATGTTGCGTCTCTCGATCCTGATCAACCCCTCTCAAGCTACTACAAAGATGCGTTGGCCTCACGACTAAGTCCTCACACTACACATTGTTGTTCAAGTCTATGTGATCATGTTTATAAAGTCCCTACTCATTATTGCTTAATGACCCGACACTTGGGGGCTACCAATTTCTCCTGTCAACAATTCAAGGTACACAAGTTTTATTCCATTATATTGAAGGGTCCACTCCTCAGTTGGTAAAGCACAAAGCTCTTAACCTTGTGGACGTGGGTTCAAGCCCCATGATGGGGGTTACATCATATGATGATCTTTTCAAAGTATATATAAAGTCCCAGCTCAATATTATCTTACTGACCCGGCCCTTGGGGGCTACACTGGTTGAATTTTTTTTATGAGTATAAGGCAATTTCAAGTCCCTGCTCGTTATTGCATAATGACCCAACACTTGGGGGCTACATATATGGAGTATTTAGTTTTTACTAGTGACTGAGATGAACAACATGGATTTGTTCAAAGTGGCAGTAATTGTATTGAAACAAGTCTCAAATCATCACTTTGTTATGCTCAAGACTTGGGGGCTATAGGTATTATGGATATAAAGGAGAAAAATCTTCAAATTCTCAGTTTTGAGTAAACCAGTTGACCCGGTGTCTGCAACAATTATGACCCGACGTAAGCAACAATTATGACCCGGTGCCATCAATATTTACAAACTGGCAGTTCTGGCAATGATAAACCGGCAAGTTCTACATCTTCAAGCCGGCTGACTATCAGATGAGTATTTCAAGACCAATATTTTTTAAGCCGGCGCTTTGGAAGCCGACTCAAGTGGATTATTCTTCACAATATTTCTCTGGGAGAAACCAACATCAGCAAATTGAGTATGAAGCTGGCTTATTGACCCGGATTTTTTAGAAGAAGGAAATGACAATTGGGCTTAAGGATGATCAGGTCCTGGCTCAGGAGAATATTTAGCCCGGGGCACAACCTGTCAAATTTATTCTTGAGTTATTTTGAAGGATCAGTTTAACATGGATAAATCCAAATTAAACTGGGGGCTAATGTCGGGGATATACCCCGCGGTGTAACCCGCCGGATGCATGACATGGCCGGAGCGTGGCGATTCACAGATAACCTGCAGGATCTTGGCGACTCTTTAGTAACCCGACGGGCGGGTCAGATGGATAACAAGGCCTAAGCCCAGAAGGCCGGCTCACATTATGATGGGCCGGCTTAAGAGGAAAGGGATGACGAATATTTCCTTTACGAGGAAGCAAGACCCGGACTTGTATTCAACTTGTAAGAGAAGATAGACTAGTGCTAGTCCTACTAGGACTCCACATGTAACCCGCCCCTCTAACTTATATAAGGAGGGGCAGGGCTCCCCAAGAGGGACAAGCAAGAAGAAACAATCTCTAGGGCTAGACAGAAAGAGCCGGCTTACCGGCGACTCCCTCATAATCATAATGAGACCTAGCCACAAACAGCATGTAGGGTTATTACCGAATGATGTTTCTCGGGGCCCGAAGCTGTCTAAATCCTTCTCTTATGTTGCGTCTCTCGATCCTGATCAACCCCTCTCAAGCTACTACAAAGATGCGTTGGCCTCACGACTAAGTCCTCACACTACACATTGTTGTTCAAGTCTATGTGATCATGTTTATAAAGTCCCTACTCATTATTGCTTAATGACCCGACACTTGGGGGCTACCAATTTCTCCTGTCAACAATTCAAGGTACACAAGTTTTATTCCATTATATTGAAGGGTCCACTCCTCAGTTGGTAAAGCACAAAGCTCTTAACCTTGTGGACGTGGGTTCAAGCCCCATGATGGGGGTTACATCATATGATGATCTTTTCAAAGTATATATAAAGTCCCAGCTCAATATTATCTTACTGACCCGGCCCTTGGGGGCTACACTGGTTGAATTTTTTTTATGAGTATAAGGCAATTTCAAGTCCCTGCTCGTTATTGCATAATGACCCAACACTTGGGGGCTACATATATGGAGTATTTAGTTTTTACTAGTGACTGAGATGAACAACATGGATTTGTTCAAAGTGGCAGTAATTGTATTGAAACAAGTCTCAAATCATCACTTTGTTATGCTCAAGACTTGGGGGCTATAGGTATTATGGATATAAAGGAGAAAAATCTTCAAATTCTCAGTTTTGAGTAAACCAGTTGACCCGGTGTCTGCAACAATTATGACCCGACGTAAGCAACAATTATGACCCGGTGCCATCAATATTTACAAACTGGCAGTTCTGGCAATGATAAACCGGCAAGTTCTACATCTTCAAGCCGGCTGACTATCAGATGAGTATTTCAAGACCAATATTTTTTAAGCCGGCGCTTTGGAAGCCGACTCAAGTGGATTATTCTTCACAATATTTCTCTGGGAGAAACCAACATCAGCAAATTGAGTATGAAGCTGGCTTATTGACCCGGATTTTTTAGAAGAAGGAAATGACAATTGGGCTTAAGGATGATCAGGTCCTGGCTCAGGAGAATATTTAGCCCGGGGCACAACCTGTCAAATTTATTCTTGAGTTATTTTGAAGGATCAGTTTAACATGGATAAATCCAAATTAAACTGGGGGCTAATGTCGGGGATATACCCCGCGGTGTAACCCGCCGGATGCATGACATGGCCGGAGCGTGGCGATTCACAGATAACCTGCAGGATCTTGGCGACTCTTTAGTAACCCGACGGGCGGGTCAGATGGATAACAAGGCCTAAGCCCAGAAGGCCGGCTCACATTATGATGGGCCGGCTTAAGAGGAAAGGGATGACGAATATTTCCTTTACGAGGAAGCAAGACCCGGACTTGTATTCAACTTGTAAGAGAAGATAGACTAGTGCTAGTCCTACTAGGACTCCACATGTAACCCGCCCCTCTAACTTATATAAGGAGGGGCAGGGCTCCCCAAGAGGGACAAGCAAGAAGAAACAATCTCTAGGGCTAGACAGAAAGAGCCGGCTTACCGGCGACTCCCTCATAATCATAATGAGACCTAGCCACAAACAGCATGTAGGGTTATTACCGAATGATGTTTCTCGGGGCCCGAAGCTGTCTAAATCCTTCTCTTATGTTGCGTCTCTCGATCCTGATCAACCCCTCTCAAGCTACTACAAAGATGCGTTGGCCTCACGACTAAGTCCTCACACTACACATTGTTGTTCAAGTCTATGTGATCATGTTTATAAAGTCCCTACTCATTATTGCTTAATGACCCGACACTTGGGGGCTACCAATTTCTCCTGTCAACAATTCAAGGTACACAAGTTTTATTCCATTATATTGAAGGGTCCACTCCTCAGTTGGTAAAGCACAAAGCTCTTAACCTTGTGGACGTGGGTTCAAGCCCCATGATGGGGGTTACATCATATGATGATCTTTTCAAAGTATATATAAAGTCCCAGCTCAATATTATCTTACTGACCCGGCCCTTGGGGGCTACACTGGTTGAATTTTTTTTATGAGTATAAGGCAATTTCAAGTCCCTGCTCGTTATTGCATAATGACCCAACACTTGGGGGCTACATATATGGAGTATTTAGTTTTTACTAGTGACTGAGATGAACAACATGGATTTGTTCAAAGTGGCAGTAATTGTATTGAAACAAGTCTCAAATCATCACTTTGTTATGCTCAAGACTTGGGGGCTATAGGTATTATGGATATAAAGGAGAAAAATCTTCAAATTCTCAGTTTTGAGTAAACCAGTTGACCCGGTGTCTGCAACAATTATGACCCGACGTAAGCAACAATTATGACCCGGTGCCATCAATATTTACAAACTGGCAGTTCTGGCAATGATAAACCGGCAAGTTCTACATCTTCAAGCCGGCTGACTATCAGATGAGTATTTCAAGACCAATATTTTTTAAGCCGGCGCTTTGGAAGCCGACTCAAGTGGATTATTCTTCACAATATTTCTCTGGGAGAAACCAACGTCAGCAAATTGAGTATGAAGCTGGCTTATTGACCCGGATTTTTTAGAAGAAGGAAATGACAATTGGGCTTAAGGATGATCAGGTCCCGGCTCAGGAGAATATTTAGCCCGGCGCACAACCTGTCAAATTAGTTCTTGAGTTATTTTGTAGGATCAGTTTAACATGGATAAATCCAAATTAAACTGGGGGCTAATGTCGGGGATATACCCCGCGGTGTAACCCGCCGGATGCATGACATGGCCGGAGCGTGGCGATTCACAAATAACCTGCAGGATCTTGGTGACTCTTTAGTAACCCGACGGGCGGGTCAGATGGATAACAAGGCCCTAAGCCCAGAAGGCCGGCTCACATTATGATGGGCCGGCTTAAGAGGAAAGGGATGACGAATATTTCCTTTACGAGGAAGCAAGACCCGGACTTGTATTCAACTTGTAAGAGAAGATAGACTAGTCCTAGTCCTACTAGGACTCCACATGTAACCCGCCCCTCTAACTTATATAAGGATGGGCAGGGCTCCCCAAGAGGGACAAGCAAGAAGAAACAATCTCTAGGGCTAGACAGAAAGAGCCGGCTTACCGGCGACTCCCTCATAATCATAATGAGACCTAGCCACAAGCAGCATGTAGGGTTATTACCGGATGATGTTTCCTGGGGCCCGATGCTGTCTAAATCCTTGTCTTATGTTGCGTCTCTCGATTCTGCTCAACCCATCTCAAGCTACTACAAAGATGCGTTGGCCTCACGACTAAGTCCTCACACTAGGACATCTGCCGTGACAATTCCACGACAGATAAGGATTATGATTTCTCTGTTGATCCTGAGATAATTACTTTAGTTGAATCTGATCCTTTCTATGGCTATGAATCTGAAACTGTTGTGGCACATCTTACTAAATTAAATGATATAGCTACACTGTTCACTAATGATGAGAAAACTCGCTACTTTTACATCCTTAAATTATTTTCGTTCTCATTAAAGGGTGATGCTAAGATATGGTTTAATTATCTTGATACTGGTCGTGTGCGTAGTCCCTGGGATATGATTTATTACTTCTCTGCTAAATATTTCCCCGCTCATAAGAAACGAGCTGCTTTAAGGGAAATATATGATTTTGTGCAAATTGAAGAAGAGACTCTCCCACAAGCTTGGGGGAGGCTTCTCCAATTACTTAATGCTTTGCTTGATCATCCTCTTAAGAAAAATGAAATACTTGATATCTTTTATAATGGACTAACTGATGCTTCCAAAGACCACCTGGATAGTTGTGTTGTTTGTGTATTCAGGGAAAGAACACCGGATAGAGGTGAAATTCTACTGTATAATATGTTGACTAATGAAAATAATTGGACACTTCCTGATCCAATTCCTGATCCAATTCCTGAACCAACTCCTAAGCCAACTCCGAAAAAGAGGGGTATTCTATTTCTCAGTCCTGAAGATATGCAAGAGGCAAAGAAATCTATGAAGGAAAAAGGTATAAAAGTTGAAGAGGATAAGAATTTACCTCCTATTGAAGAAATACATGGTCTTAATTTACCGCGTGTTGAAGAAATACACGGTCTTGATAACCCAACACAGGTAGTAAAGGTAAATTCTCTCTATAGATATGATAAAGCTGAAATCCCATTTACTAAGTTTGCTAGCCCATGCTTGGATGAGTATGATGACTTTATGGTTAAACAAGAAAACTTCAATGCTTATTTTGGTAGAGAATTAAAACGCAATGCTGATATGCTTGAACACTTGTGTGATTATATGGCTAATGTTAAAGGTGAACTTAAACTTATTAGTAAACATGCTTCTATGGTTACCACTCAAGTAGAACAAGTACTTAAATCTCATAATGATTTGCTCAATGAATTGAATAGTAAGAAAAATGATAATGCTGTTAGAGTTATGACTAGGGGTGGTAAAATGACTCAGGAACCTTTGTATCATGAGGGCCATCCTAAGAGAATTGAGCAAGATTCCGAGAGAATTAATATTGATGCACCTAGTCCTTCTAAGAGGAAGAAAAAGAAAAATGATAGGACTTTGCATGCTTGTAGTGAACCTATTATTGACACACCTGAGAATCCTAATGATATTTCTATTTCTAATGCTGAAACACAATCTGGTAATGAACATGAACCTAGTAATAATGTTAATGATGATGTTCATGTTGATGCTCAAACTAGCAATAATAATGATGTAGAGATTGAACCTGCTGTTGATCTTGATAACCCACAATCAAAGAATCAACGTTATGATAAGAGAGACTTTGTTGCTAGGAAGCACAGTAAAGAAAGAGAACCATGGGTTCAGAAACCCATGCCTTTTCCTCATAAACCATCCAAGAAAAATGATGATGAGGATTTTGAGCGCTTTGCTGAAATGATTAGACCTATCTTCTTGCGTATGCGTTTGACTGATATGCTTAAAATGAATCCTTATGCTAAATATATGAAAGAAATTATTAATAATAAAAGAAAGATGCCGGAAGCTGAAATTTCCACCATGCTTGCTAATTATACTTTTAAAGGTGGAATACCTAAGAAACTAGGAGATCCTGGAGTACCAACTATACCATGCTCCATTAAAAGAAACTATGTTAAAACTACTTTATGTGATCTTCGAGCCGGTGTTAGTGTTATGCCTCTCTCTTTATATCGTAGACTTGATTTGAATATGTTGACACCTACTGAAATATCTTTGCAAAATGGCTGATAAATCAACTGCTATACCTGTCGGTATTTGTGAGGATGTGCCTGTTGTGGTTGCAAACGTTACTATTTTGACGGACTTTGTTATCCTTGATATTCCCGAGGACGATAGTATGTCCATTATTCTTGGAAGACCCTTTTTGAATACTGCAGGGGCTGTTATTGATTGCACCAAAGACTATGTCACTTTTCATGTTACTGTCAATGAGCATACGGTGCACTTTCCTTGGAAACAACCTCAAGTTCATAGTATAAACTCTATTGGAAAAATTCCATCGATTATTTTTGGAGGTTTTGAATTTCTTCTTCCTAGTATCAAGAAGAAATATGATATTCTTATTGTTGGGGATGTGCATATCCCCATTGAGGTAACCTAGTGTTATTTGAAAATTCTCCGGTTCCATGTTATTCGGAATGAGTTTGTTAACAAGACCCGATCAACCTTGTTAGTGGATTCCTTTTGATGAGCATGAGATGGATGAATTTAGAAAACACAACTCTCTGTAATATCTTTTTACTTTCTGTTATTTATATTAAACAGAGCAAAAATAGTAATTTCTATCTGTTTTCTGAATTATCCATGCAATAAAAATACCCTCGAAAATAAAAGTTCTCCAAATGCCCTGAAAATTAAATATGATTTTTTCTAGAATATTTGAGAATATCTGGCACTGAGAACACAGCAGGGGGAGCAATCACCTGGCCACGAGGGTGGAGGGTGCGCCCTACCCCCCTGGGCGTGCCCCCCTGCCTTGTGGGCCCATGGTGGCTCCCCTCCACTTATTCCAGCTACCACACACTCTTTCTTCCTCCCACAAACACCACTAACCAGCTCAAACCCAAGTTCAAGTTCATTTTGCTGCCATTTTCGATCTCCTTGCTCAAAGCACCTCTCACAAAACTACTTTGGGGAATTGTTCCTTGGTATGTGACTCCTCCAATGGTCCAATTAGTATTTGTTCTAGTTCTTTATTCATTGCATATTTTTGCTGCTTAGGTGACCCTGTTCTTGAGCTTGCATGTCAAATTTATGTGGTCAAAAGTAGTTTTGATGCATGATATTGCCTCTAGGCACTTGTAGGAGTAGTTGCTATCAATATTGTTGAGTTTGGTTCACTTTTATTTTGAAGTTACTAAAAATTTCAGAAAAGGATGAAGAGATTTTTGAGGGGCTCATCAAGCCGAAGCTCGAAGGATAAGCAAAGTGAGGAGGATAAGAGGCCCAAATATAATCTCCCTCGCACTGCGGAAGTTCGGCCGTGGGAATGGCCTTGTGATAATTTCTTGAGAGCAGCTGGGATTTACGATGATTTCTATGAATTGGCTGAGAATGTAGGCCTCACCGCATTCCTCCACGACAGTATGATTATCAGTGGGATCCGGAGGTGATTGCCAACCAGTGGCAATCCGAGGCTTCTTCACAGTACGACCCCAACTATTACTTTGGATATCCGCCAGCCCAGCCGCGGCCATAGACCAACTTAGGCCAAAAGCCTAAGCTTGGGGGAGTGCGTATTTCTCACCAACATTACATTCATGTTCACACAGTCATTGCTAGTTGTCGGTGCTCTTACTTTTTCATTTTATCATCCATGCTAGTTTATTTTCCTTTTTATGCTTTCTTCTTGTGTGTTTAATAAACCTTAAGAAAAAAATTAGCTGTAACTTTTAATTAGTTTACTTTCCATGCTTGTAGTAGTAATTAAAAACAAAACCCAAAAATATTTCTCGTTCTTCTTTTGCTTGTTGGGAGCTTTCCCGTGTAAATAGTTTTATTTCTTTTCTTTCCTTTGGGGGTTGATAGGAGAAGACCATAATGAAAATGTTAAGTGGCTCTTATATGCATTATAGTTGATCTAACAAAGAGCCCATATTACCTTGTCTTCTCTCTTGAATTGAATGCTTGTAGATTCCATCTTAGTCCAATGCACGTGCACTATTATTATTATCCACACTATTCGGTCGTGCAAGTGAAAGGCAATAATTATGATTATATGAAGAACTTATTGAGATGAGAAAAGCTGGTATGAACTCGACCTCTCTTGTTTTTGTAAATATGATTAGTTCATCGTTCCTAATTCAGCCTATTATGAATAAACATGTTTCCAATGACAATTAGAGATTATAGTTGCTTATGTCCTGCTTGATTAGCTAGGAGCATATAATGGTTTACCTCGTGTGCGAACATGCTATTATAATGGTTGTGATGTGGTATGATAGGGTGGTATCCTCTTTTGAATGATTCGAGTAGCTTGACTTGGCACATGTTCATGCATGTGGTTGAAACAAAATCAACATAGCCTCTACGATATTTATGTTCATGGTGCATTATATCCTACTCATGCTTGCATTCGGTGTTGATTAATTTTAATGCATGTTCATGACTGTTGTCGCTCTCTAGCTGGTGGCTTCCCAGTCTTTTGCTAGCCTTCACCTGTACTAAGCGGGAATAATGCTTGTGCATCCAATTCCATAAACCCCAAAGTTATTTCATATGAGTCCACCATACCTACCTATATACGGTATCTACCTGCCGTTCCAAGTAAATTTGTATGTGCCAAACTCTAAACCTTCAAATAAACATTCAGTTTTGTATGCTCGAATCGCTCATGTATCAACTAGGGTTGTCTGTATCTTCCATGTTAGGCGGGTTATTCTCAAGAGGAGTGGACTCCGCTCCTCACTCACGAGAAAATGGCTGGTCACCGGGATGCCCAGTCCCATGCTTTATGCAAATCACATCAAAATAACTACAAACAAAACTCCCCCGGGACTCTTGTTAGCTAGAGGCACTCATTGTTTCGAGCAAGCGATGGATTGATGCTTGTTGGTGGAGGGGGAGTATAAACTTTACCATTCTATTTTGGAACTGCCTATAATGTGTGTAGCATGGAAGATATCGCCATCTCTTGGTTGTTATGTTGACAATGAAAGTATATCGCTCAAAATATTATTCATATCTATTTCAAAACCGAGCTCTGGCACCTCTACAAATCCATGTTTCCCTCTGCGAAGGGCCTATCTATTTACTTTTATGCTGAGTCATCATCCTCTTATTAAAAAGCACCAGTTGGAGAGTACCGCTGTCATTTGCATTCATTACTGTTAGTTTACATTGAGTATGACTTGACTGGATCTCTTTTTACCATGAATTACAATGTCTAGTCAGTCCTTGATCTTTAAAGGTGCTCTGCATTTATGTTTTGCGGTCTCAGAAAGGGCTAGCGAGATACCATCCGGTTATATCATATCATGGTTGTTTTGAGAAAGTGTTGTCATCCGAGATTTATTATTATTGCTCGCTAGTTGATTATGTCATTGATATGAGTAAGCATGAGACCTAAATGTTATTGTGAATATGGTTAGTTGATAATCTTTTCTGAAAACTTGAATGTTGGCTTTACATATTTACACCAACAAGAGCAAACAGAGTTTGTAAAAGTTTTTCTTTATCACTTTCAGTTTATCAACTGAATTTCTTGAGGACAAGCAAAGGTTTAAGCTTGGGGGAGTTGATACGTCTCCGTCGTATCTCCTTTTCCAAACACTTTTTCCCTTATTTTGGACTCTAACTTGCATGATTTGAATGGAACTAACCCGGACTGACCCTGTTTTCAGCAGAATTGCCATGGTGTTATTTTTGTGCAGAAATAAAAGTTCTCGGAATGACCTGAAAATCAACGGAGAATTATTTGGGAATATATAATAAATATTGTAAGGAAGATCCACGTCAGGGGGGCCTCCACCTGTCCACGAGGGTGGGGGCCGCGCCCTACACCCCTGGGCGCGCCCCCTGCCTCGTGGGACACCTGACGCTCCATCGACCTCAACCTGGACTCCATATATTTACTCTCGGGGAGAAAAAAAATCAAGGAGAAGGATTCATCGCGTTTTACGGTATGGATCCGCCGCGAAGCCCTAAACTCTCTCGGGAGGGCTGATCTGGAGTCCGTTCGGGGCTTCGGAGAGGGGAATCCGTCGCCATCGTCATCATCAACATTCCTCCATCACCAATTTCTTCATGCTCACCGCCGTGCGTAAGTAATTCCATCGTAGGCTTGCTGGACAGTGATGGGTTGGATGAGATTTATCATGTAATCGAGTTAGTTTTGTTAGGGTTTGATCCCTAGTATCCATTATGTTCTGAGATTGATGTTGCTATGACTTTGCTATGCTTAATGCTCGTCACTAGGGCCCAAGTACCATGATTTCAGATCTGTACCTATTATGTTTTCATCAATATATGAGAGTTCTTGATCCTATCTTGCAAGTCTATAGTCACCTACTATGTGTTATGATCCGGCAACCCCGAAGTGACAATAATCAGGACCACTCCCGGTGATGACCATAGTTTGAGGAGTTCATGTATTCACTATGTGTTAATGCTTTGGTCCGGTACTCTATTAAAAGGAGGCCTTAATATCCCTTAGTTTCCAATAGGACCCCGCTGCCACGGGAGGGTAGGAAAAAAGATGTCATTGTAAGTGCATCTAGTGCCACCCCTAGTTGGTTTTGGAGTATTGACGACAAACCTAGTTGAGGGACTAACGTGTTTGTCAGAATTGCAGGAAAACACAGGTAGAAGTCCCTCATTGATTCAGTTTTATTACCAGAGATGACCCCTAAAAATGTACGAAGACATTGAAGACAATGGTGGTTTATGAAGATATTCATATTGAAGACAATGACATGAGAAGATTCCCTATGAAGTTTATGGAACTCGAAGACTTAGATCCTTCGTAGTTTTATTTCATTTATGTTGTGTCATAGGAATCACCGTACTATTAAGTGGGGTCCAAGAGAACCAGTCAGAATGACTAAAGTGATGCCTAATTCAAATCCTATGTCTTCAAGCGAAGACTTTGAGAGAAAATCTTGTCCAGAGTCAGACAAGTCAGCTTTACTTGTAGCCCAAGTAAAGTTGCCGTGTGAGTTCAAAATTTGACCGTTGGTACACGTGTCAGTTCCTTAGTGACCCAGGGTCATTTCGGACAGATCAGGTCTGGTTGCCAAGTGGCTATAAATAGTCCATCCCCCACAACCATAAACGGTTGGCTGCTCAGATTTCAGCGCACGGCTTTTGTCGTTTGAGAGCAACCCACCTCGAAGCCTTTGAAAGAAAAATTCCTAGTGAGGAGAAAAGCCCTAACCACCCAGAGCCAGAGTAAATTGGGCATCACTTAAGTCTTCTTGTCTGTGTGATCTGAAGACTTATTACTCTTGAGGACTGTGCATCCTCCAGACGGTTAGGCGTCGCGTTCTGAGCATCCAAGAGAAATTGTGGATTGCCAGTGAACGAAGTTTGTGAAGGTTTGGGAGTCTACCTTGAAGACTTACCTGAGTGATTGTGCGAGGTCTGTGTGAACTTAGCTCAAGGAGAAAACGGTGAGGACTGGGTGTCTTGGACTAAGTGTCCTTGACTGGGTGTCCGGGACTGTGTGTCCTTTGGTTTAAATACCTAGCCGCTCCAACCAGACGTACAGTTGTCACAGCAACTGGAACTGGTCCAACAAATCATTGTCTTCAACGTGTCACTAGTTTCATCTTCACTTCCTTTTACTTACAGTTATTCATTGTGAAGCCATTGCATGCTTGCTTTATCTTTTGTCTTCACAACATGAATGTATGATCTGTTTGGCTTCATAACTTCTTCCTACCTGATCCTTATTACACTGAAGCTGTTTGTCATTGCGCTTTCACTCTATTGAATACATGACCATGGCTGGCCTAGTGTAATCTAACTTCCGCTGCATAGTAATAGGCATAATCTTCACTGTTTGTCTTCATAACTCTCACGTTTTGAAGATTTTCATAAAAATCGCCTATTCACCCCCCCCTCTAGTCGATATAACGCACTTTCAATTGGTATCAGAGCAAGGTGCTCCCTTGTTCTGTGTGATTCGGTTTAACCACCTGGAGTTTTAGCGATGTTGACTGCAGGGATAATCAAAGTCTCCGCTGCTTGCCCCGTCTTCGATGGAACTGAATATCCCTACTAGAAGAATAAGATGTGCATGCATCTTGAAGCCATTGACGTCGACCTATGGTATGTCGTCGAAAACGGCGTTCCCAAGGCTGGAGAAGGTGTCACTGCTGCTGATGTCAAGAAGTTCATTCAACTGGATTCTACTGCCAAGAATATCATCTGTGGTCCTCTGACCAAAGGACAGTATGGCCGTGTGAGTGCCTTGAAGACATCAAAGCTAGTCTGGGACTGGCTCTCCAAGGTCAATGAAGGCATCTCAACCCAGAGAGATCAAAGAATCAGTGTTCTTCGCAACCTCTTCAACCGCTTCAAGCGAAATGACAATGAGAATGTCCAGCACACATTTGACCGGCTCACTGACATCACAAATGAGCTTCAAGCCCTCGGCGCCACTGAGATCACCAAACATGAAATCGTCAAGACGCTGCTGAGATCACTTGATAGTTCGTTTGACATCCTGGCCCTGATGATTCAAGAACGTCCTGATTTCAAGAGACTCGATCCGTCTGACATACTTGAGAGGCTCAACACACATGAGTTTCAGCTTTCTGAGAAAAGAGATATCTACGGTCCAAACTATGGGCGAACTCGTGCTTTGAAGGCAAAAGCTGTCTCCTCATCTGAAGAAGAATCTGACTGCAGTTCTGATGATCCTCAAGACATTGGAAGAGAACTTGCAATGCTAGTGAAGAAGTTCCAAAAATTCACCAAGAAGAAAGGCTTCAGAAAATCTTCACGATCAAGCTCAAGGAATGATGAAGTTTCTGCTCATGACTACAAGAAGAAAACATGTCACAAGTGCAAGAAAACTGGACACTTCATTTCTGAGTGTCCACAGTGGGACAATGAGAACAGAAGGAAGAAGAAGAGCAAAGAATATGATTCTGACGACAAGAAAAAGAAGAAATACTCAAAGTCTTCTTCCAAGTCTTCATCAAAGTCTTCATCACACAAGAAGAGCTCATCTGGCAAGGCACGTGCGTTTGTTGGCAAGGAGATGGATTCAGAGGAGGAGTCCGCATTTGAGGAGGCAGAGGTGGAGTCTGAGGAGGAGTCTGATTCTGGCATTGCGAGTCTGGCTAAAGCATACGTCGCCAAGTCCATCTTCAACACCGAAGACAATGACTGCAACACCGACACCAACGCAAATGACAAGAATGAGTCCACTCCTACCTATTGCTTCATGGCACGCGGTGCCAAGGTAAACACACGTACTACTCACTATGAAACATCTAGTGACGATGACTCTGAATGTGATTCAAAACCTAGCTACAGAACACTTGCTAAAATTGCAACTGAACAACAGAAAGCCATGGAACATATTCAAAAACTGTTAGACAGAAGCGATGATCTGTTGGGTGCCGAAATGACTCGTTCTGAATCCTTAATTGAAGACATAAAAAATCTTCACGTTAAGTATCAGGAACTTGAAGATCGTCTTGAGACTCTCTCAACTACTCATGAAAAGCTCTCCTATGATTATCTTCAAAAGAAGCAAGATCTTGAGAAGTTGAGAGAGGATCATGAAGATCTTCAAAAGGAAAATGAGTCACTTCGCTCCGAACAGATCAGTCCCGCTCAGGAAGGATTTGAACCACCATGTCTTAAATGCATTGAGCGTGATAATGCTAATTCTGTTGCTGAATGTTCCACTGCTACTACTGTTGCAATATCTTCAACTGTTAACGTGGTAACTAACCCCTCTTCTGAGGATACCACTGCTATTGCTGATGAGAATGCTAGGTTGAAGACATTGCTTGAAACAGGAATGTACAAAAGTCTGAAAGGGCATCAGACACTATGTGATGTCCTTAAGAAGCAGATTCTGAACCGAAACCCTAGGAAAGAGGGTGTTGGGTTCGTGAGGAAAATTAATGCAGATGGCTCTTACTGGAAACCTGAGCAGTACCCCAAAACCACATGGGTTGCTGCAAAGGAACTTTCAGCAGATCCATCCAATTTATCTGGCTTCACTTGTGCTAACCCTATTATCATTGATGAATCCTTTGATGCAAACTATAAACTGTTTAAGAATCAGAATGGTGAAGTGTTTGCCAGGTACATTGGTACTAACTGCAGGAATGGACCGCCTATGAAGAAGATCTGGGTTCCGAAAACATGTCTGGAAAATCTTCCTGTGAATGTCTTCATGACACCTCACTTGAAGAAGACAAACCTCGGTCCAAAGGCTTCATACAGACAGAGGACTCACCTGAGTCACACTAACACAAATGTTTTGCAGGGAAACCATACTCAGGCATATGAATATGAGAGCGGTTTATCGAACCGTCATGTTCATATGACCAAAAATTATTCTGCCTATGCCTATGAGTATTATTGTCCCCCTGCTAGACTGTTTGCTAAGGCTTCAAAGCCAAAATTCTCAGATGCTGCACTTAGACTTATAGCTTCTAAGCCACCTTTGAAGATGTGGGTGGTTAAGAAAGCTTAACTCTCTTTTGCAGGGAAAGGTCTCCAGCACAAAAACAAAATCTTCTGATGATATTGCTGGGGACCATAAAAATCTTGTGGGGAGCAAGATAAACTGCCCAAATGGCATCATTATGTACTTTGTCCTGAATCGCATGCTACTCTCCCTATTAGTCCTAATCTGGATCTAAGTTTTCATAATCCACTGGTTCGTCAAATGTTTATGCTTCACAATACCCTTCGTGAAGCCTATCCCCCTAACTGCACTGTAGGGTACGACACCAGTGACTTCAAAGTCTTCAGAATGGATTATTGACAGTGGGTGTACAAATCACATGACTGGCAAAAGAAGCCTTCTCATGGACTCAACTTTACGTCCATCCGACAAGAGCCACATTACATTTGCTGACACTGGTAAAAGTAAGGTATTGGGTCTAGGTAGAGTTGCAATCTCAAGGGATCAACACATGGATAAAGTCATGCTTGTTGAATCCCTTGGCTTCAACTTAATGTCTGTCTCAATGCTTTGCGATTTGAATATGATTGTAATGTTTGGCAAATATCGCTGCCTGGTGCTAATGGAATCTGACAAATCTCTAGTGTTTGAAGGGTATAGGAAAGGTGATTTGTATGTGGTAGATTTCTCAGCAGGACCACAACTTGCAGTATGTCTTCTTGCAAAAGCTTCAGAATGCTGGATTTGGCATCGAAGGCTTGGGCATGCTGGCATGAGGAACCTCCACACCCATGCGAAGAAAAAGCACGTCATAGGCATCGAGGGCGTCAAGTTCAAGAAAGATCACTTATGCGGTGCCTGTGAAGCAGGGAAGATGACAAGGGCAAAACATCCTTCGAAGACAATCATGACCACTACTCAACCTTTCGAACTGCTTCACATGGATCTTTTCGGTCCCACTCACTACTCAACTTTTACTACTTCTTCTTGCCTCTATGGCTTCGTAATTGTTGATGATTATTCTAGATATACTTGGGTGCACATAATCCTTTACAAGACTGAAGTGCAGGATGTCTTCAGACGCTTCGCAAATCGAGCTATGAACAATTTTGGCGCCAAGATAAAGCACATCAGAAGTGACAATGGCACTGAATTCAAGAATACTGGCCTTGATACATATCTGGACACCTTGGGGATCACACATGAATTCTCAGCTCCATACACGCCACAGCAGAATGGCGTCGTCGAACGCAAGAACAGAACACTCATTGAGATGGCCAGAACAATGCTAGATGAATACAAGACTCCAAGAAAATTCTAGACTGAAGCCATTGATACTGCATGCCATAGAATCAATCGTGTTTATCTTCACAAGCTTCTAAACAAGACATCTTATGAGCTCCTAACTGGCAAGAAGCCAAATGTCAGTTACTTCAGAGTATTTGGCGCAAAATGCTGGATCAAGGACCCACACCACACCTCAAAGTTTGCACCAAAAGCACATGAAGGCTTCATGCTTGGATATGGAAAGGATTCGCACTCCTACAGAGTCTTCAATCTCTTCCACTACAAAGTGGTTGAAACAGTGGATGTGCGTTTTGATGAAACCAATGGATCACAAAGAGAGCAATTGCCAAATGTGCTAGATGAAGTTCCAGCAAATGAATCAATGAAGCTTATGGGAACTGGAGAAATTGTACCTTCTGAAGCTCATCCTGAAGAAGAACTTATCATCTCAGCACCTGATCCACATGAAGACAATGCTCAGCCTGAAGATATACCTCCAAATGACAACACAGATCAACAAGAGCAAAGTCTTTGCCCTATACATCCTCGTGTTGCAAATGAAGTACAAATTGACAAAATACTTGACAGCATCAATGCACCTGGTCCACTCACTCGTGCAAGGGCAACTCAACTAACAAACTTCTGTGGGCATTTCGCATTCGTCTCAATATCAGAACCCAAGAAAGTTGAAGAAGCCTTCATGGAACCTGAATGGATTCAAGCTATGCAAGAAGAGCTTCAACAGTTTGAGCTGAATAATGTATGGGAACTGTTTAAGCGTCCTGATCCACGGAAGCACAACATAATAGGCACCAAATGGATATACCGCAACAAGCAAGATGAGCATGGTCAAGTTGTCAGAAACAAAGCTCGTCTCGTTGCTCAAGGATATACTCAAGTGGAGGGCATTGACTTCGATGAAACATTTGCTCCTGTGGCTAGGCTTGAAGCCATACGCATACTGCTGGCCTATGCAAATCATCATAACATACTTCTCTATCAGATGGATGTGAAAAGTGCCTTTCTCAATGGCAAGATTGAAGAAGAAGTGTATGTTGCACAACCACCTGGCTTTGAAAATCCAAAACATCCTGATATGGTATATAAGCTCAACAAGGCACTGTATGGCCTCAAACAAGCCCCTAGGGCCTGGTATGATACACTCAAGTAATTTCTGAAAAGCAAAGGCTTCATACCTGGTTCCTTGGATCCCACTCTTTTCACGAAGACATATGATGGTGAACTGTTTGTGTGCCAAATATATGTGGATGACATTATCTTCGGCTGCACCAATCAGAAGTATAGTGAAGAGTTTGGATACATGATGCAAGAGCAATATCATATGTCCATGATGGGGGAGCTGAAGTTCTTCCTCGGTCTTCAAATACGGCAACAACGCAACGGCATCTTCATATCTCAAGATAAATATCTTAAAGAGTGCCTGAAGAAGTTCGGTATGCAAGACTGTAAAGGCTTCACAACACCAATGCCAGCCAAGCATCATCTGGGTCCCGACGACAATGGTAAAGAGTTTGATCAAAAGGTATACCGCTCCATGATTGGGTCTTTGCTTTATTTATGTGCATCTAGGCCAGATATCATGCTTAGTGTTTGCATGTGTGCTCGATTTCAAGCGACACCAAAGGAGTCGCATCACTTAGCTGTGAAGCGAATTCTTCGATATTTGGCTCACACCCCAACTCTAGGATTATGGTATCCAAAGGGCTCAGAGTTTGATTTGGTTGGATTTTCGGATGCTGATTATGCTGGTGACAAGGTTGATCGCAAGTCTACATCAGGCACATGTCACTTTCTGGGACGATCACTTGTATGTTGGTCTTCAAAGAAGCAGAACTGTGTATCATTCTCCACTGCTGAATCTGAATACATTGCTGCTGGATCTTGCTGCGCTCAGCTTCTGTGGATGAAGCAAACACTCAAGGATTATGGCATTCATCTGAAGCAAGTGCCACTTTACTGCGACAACGAAAGCGCCATCAAGATTGCCAACAACCCAGTTCAGCACTCGAAGACAAAGCACATTGAAATTCGTCATCACTTTCTCAGAGATCATGTTGTGAAGGAAGACATTGATATCATACACGTCAACACTGAAGAGCAATTGGCAGATATCTTCACCAAGCCCTTGGATGAGAAGAGATTTTGCAAGTTACGGTGTGAGCTAAATATCTTGGAATCCTCAAATGTCCTGTGATCAGGCACACATCCTAACACTTAAGCATATTGATGACTTAGATGTGCAACACAGGAAGTAGCGTATATCTTCAAACAATGAAGACATACATTCTAAGTGTGAATACATTAATGTGGAATTTGACTTCGGAGCGCCACGATAATTGTGCGCCGTGTCTGGGTCTAATACTTCCTATACGGTGGGTAACGCCACCACCAAACGTTCCATTTTGAAGTGTTTCTCTCATGGCGTTACCTCTCAATGTCTTCACATTTGGTTTGGCTTCATTCTCAATATGTCTTCATAATTATCTTCACTGCGTTGATTAAATGGATATATATGTACTGATGTTCTGTCCTCTACAACATTCACTTATAGCTATGTCTTCTGGGTTGAATCTTTTGAACTAAGTGAATGTGATCGGACCCTAACCTCTCTATGCTTTCTATCTCAAACTCTATCTCTCCAAGACATATGCATTCTGTTGAAACTGTCAAATGTCTTCACTGTGTCCTTGTCAGCTGAAGACATAGTGACAACCATAAAAATCCGTTTTTAATGCTCAGTCCTCCACATAATATCCGGAGAAGCAGGAACGACCGCCCGACAATTTAGGCGTGCGTGGGACGTGGAACAAATCCCAATCTTCCTCTAACTGGCCACGCGTGCCTCAAATGCGAACCGCCAGGGGTACCTGCGTAATAGCGCAGTGCCGCCTCTATCCCTATAAATACACGATTCACTGCGGTCATTATCTCCTTCTTCCACCCTCGCACGAACCCTAGCGCCACCGCTAGCACTCGACGACGCCGGCGACGAAGCGCTTCACTGCCGCAACCTCTCCGATGCCGTTTTCACGCCGACAGCGGACATCGCTCTCTCCGCCGTCGCCGTAGGTGTCTTCCGTCGCCAAGTTAGGGCACGGAGGATTGAACTGCTCGACCTCAACTCTCACTTCGTCTAGCAGTTCCAAGTGTGGTAAATAAAACCTCTTTTTACAGCCTCTTTTGATCCCATAGTTCAGTCACTTTCTGCCATAAGGAGTTTCTCTTCACATCAGTTAGTTATCTCGCTACATCTCATGACATGCCTAGTATATTCACTTGTGCTTCCTAAGGTAGTTAGATTCCTCACTTGTACTGATCTGTGGGTTCGTACAAATCTGGAACCAACTTCTTATCTGTGAGTGAATGTCTTCGCACAATGAGGTCTATGTCTTCTAAACCAATTTATCTTCAAAATCTTCTGAGAATGCATATGACCTCTTCCCCTTCCCTCGCACCTTAATGCTGTCACAGGTACATGTCCGTGGGAGAATCCTTTGGTTCTCATAGTCTGCATTCATTTGCAGAGTACTTGCAGCATCACATCAACTCTCCTGAAGCCAGTTCTTGCAAAAGGAAGCCTTTGAAGCCTTTGAACATCTTGAAGCCTTCCAAGTTATTCATGGCTTCAGAAACAGCAGCAAGGAAGGGAGGCAGACAGCGACGTGGTGAAACGTCCAAAGATCTGCCTGATGAATTGGCAGAGATGTACAAAACTGATCCTGAAGAAAGCTATGGTCAGCGCAAGACACGAATCCAGTGGATTCGAAGATATTGGGCAGAGCAATGGTTCCACTACCGCTTCATCACTCAGGAATATGCGGAGAAGTGCGCCATCAAGAGACCGTGGGGAGACGTACTATACAAAAATCTCGTACCCAGGTCCAGAGTCGAAGCTATTGCTCAAGGCTTCTATCCATGCATGGTGAGAGGACCAAAGCCAGCTGAAGCACATCCGTCATCACTTCTCTGGTGCCGTGATGATAATCTCTTCAAGCGCAACTTTGAGTTTGCACAACAATTAGCGAAGATAAATAAGAAGAAATTTGGGCTTGACTTCAACCCTGGTCCCTCCTCACTAAGGGCAGATGGCACACGCGACGCCGATCCCAATACCATCGGGCCGTATGCCAATCTTGCAGGCCTCATCACTCGCATCCTAGTCCAAGGGACTGCTGTGAATGACCCTCCAGCAGATACTGAGTCAGATGACGCCCCTGCTGCGCCAAAGCCGAAGCAGAAGAAGCCAAAAGCTTCAAAGCCAGCCGCTTCTCCCAAGATCGCAAGAGTGAAGCCTTTAGCAACTGCACCTCCTGAAGCCAGCATGCAGTCAGAAGGCTTATCACGAGTGTCCAAGCCCCAAGAAGCCAAGAAGCCTCAGCCACACACAGGCAAAGAGCTCACAGCTGCTGCCGTTCTGCGCTGTGAAAACATTGATCTATCAAGCGATGAGGATCTTGGAGATGACGCACTTGAGCAGCTCATCAAGAGCAAGGAGGAGGCTGAAATCTTCAACAATCTGCCTCTGTTTGATGTCGCCGTCATCCACAGCTTCATTGATGAATGGTTTGACACACCAGACATAAGCTTCGATGATCTGCAGCTACCAATAGGCCTCAGCGTTGCCTTTCAAGGTGCAATTGCTTCAGAACTTGCAATAGCCCAGCGAATTGTAGAACTGAAGCAGAAAATTGATTATGAAAAGGCTCAGTTCAAGAAGCACATGGCCAAGCTCAGCGTGCAAGAAGTGAAAAACTTCAAGATCATGTTGCACGAGCTGAAAAAGAACTTTCTGAAGACGCGTGCTGAAGCTCAAGGCTCGCGAGAGCGCATGAAGACTTTGGCTGATCACTGCGTGCAGGCCTACAATGAGGCAGAGAAGCACAAGGCACTTGGGCATCCCGGCATTGACCCCAGGATGGCCGCGAAGAAGAAAAAGAAGGATGATGTGCCTGAACCTGAAGCGCCAAGGTCAGAAACTGCTCCGATTGTCTTCCCCGCTGCAACGACTGGCTCGAAGCCAAAGAGTCGATCAACCGCCTCACAGCACAAGAAGACACGGACTGCAGAGGCTGAAGCTAAGAAGAGAAAACATTCTGAAGCCTCTCCTTCTAAACCCATCATCAAGAAGCGCAAGACCAAGAAATCTCGGGCTGCTCCCACAGAGCCCTTGACAGTTGAACCCCTCTCCGTCCGCTATCCTGACGCAGATCGTCAGTTGACTGTGCATGAACCCAACGCTGAAGACATTCCAGCAGACGAACCCAACGCTGCTGAAGACATTGGTCTCCAAGACAATGTGCAAGGTGATGTAGCCCTTCCTCAGCTTGAGACAAGCGAACTGATCAGTATTGGTCGTCCATTGACGCCAATCACACAAGATGCATCGTGGGCAGATCGCCCACAGGAGGAAGATGAGCCCCAACCCACTACAACTCCACCGGCGCCTACATTCCGTAGGCTTCGCAAAGGGCCAAGGGCTCAGGCTGCTGACGACATTCCGGCTGCATCAGCCGAAGAGCATGCAGAGATACCACAAGCTCCAACTCCCCCACACCAACAAGAAGCAGTTCTCCAGGAGAACGTGCCTGAGTCTGCAAATGTTGAGGCTGCCACAAACAACGCCGAAGCAAATGTGGAGCCCAACCCAACAATAGCTTCAGAAGACAATGAAGCTACTGCTCCTGAACATTCTGTGCCTGAGTCTGCTGCCGGACCACAATTCAACTATCATATTGCGTACGGACCCCAGGTCCAGAAGCCGATCCCACGACTACCAAGGTTCCCAGGTCCTGCATCAGCTCCTGGTTCCTTCAACATCAACGGCTTCAGGGCAGATAACACGTTTTTCGACCGCTCCAAGAACCCTTATTCAAGGGAACGGATTGTATCAGATAGGTTCTGGAGCCATCGACAGCGCAGCTATTATTCATGCATCCTATACAACCAAGGCCGCATCGTTCCTCACAAGCGCCTTGAGGTTGAAGCTGTTGCTGGTCTGCCTGGTCTGGAAGAAGCACTGGATTGCTTCAAGCAAGTGGGTTTGCTGCCATTTATCACTGATGAAGAGCACTGGAACGAAGAGCTTCTGCTCCAGTTCTATGCCACTTTGCATATCAAAAGGCTATAACAGAGATCCGAAGACATGGATTCTGGAGTGGATGACAGGCAATATCCATCATGAAGCCAATGCTTTTGACCTAATTGAGCTTACCGGCCTTCCCACTCCTGGCAAATTCTTTGAAGAAGGGTGCCAACTCCATGCTGAAGCAATTGAGAGCATATTTCAGCGTCCTGAGCCAGATATGAGTCAGATGCTCTCAATAATGAAGCCACTGCCTCCTAATGCACCCTATCCAACTAGGTTCTTCGTTGAAGACTTAGAGTACCTACCCAGAACAATATATCACATCATAAGGCGGACTCTATGGCCTGTAAAGGGACACTCTCGATATGCAACAATTGATGGTGCAATGAAGACTCTCATCTTCTGCATTCTTCATGGCAAATGCTTCAATGCACAGGATCTCTTCATCCGTCACTTTGCAGCATCTGCCTCAGAACTGTTTGGATTAAAGTTCTATGCTCCTTGGGTTATGAGGCTGATCAAGCTTCACTCTGCAATCTCCTATCAACCCTCAGCCCGCAACCATAGGATATTTTTGCCAGATGTGGACACATCTGCTGAAGCAATATATCCAGAGCCTGGCAAGCAACCATTAAGTCTTCAAAATGCAAAACACCAGAGCTTCACTCAAAATATTGAAGGTGTTGAAGCTCTCTCCCGAGTGTATCCAATGGCTGGCACCACACGTGCCCCTGCATCAACTGAAGTCACTGACAGCATAGCTGCCAAGAGACCCAAGAAGCGCGCTCGAGTACTCAATGACCGAGAGCTTCTTGTGGCTCTTCACCAAAAGCAAGATAGGCATCACGACTGGCTCAAACGGCAGATGAGAAGCATCATGCAAGACGTCAATCGCATCAGAAATCTGGCAACCAAGAATGCGTTTGTCGCACACGAGACCTGTCGCCGCACTTGGAAAGGCCTCACCATGATGAGCAATGAAGCTGAACTGCAAGAGGATGGCTTCAGAGAGAGATTCCAATTTGACTCCACGCCTCCAAGAAGAGCTGTGATGCGAAGCACACCATCCCTTGAAGAGTCAGAATTCTCTTCTTCTGCTGCCACCGTGTCTGCCCGGATTATTGAAGAAGACGACGACGCGACATCATCTCCACCTGCTTCAACACACGTCGAATCTGCACCAAGCTCATCTGCACCGCCACCAAACAACTCCACCGATCCTGCTGCGCCTGAGAACGCGTAGAAAACTCTATGTCTTCAAACCTTTTTGGTCATCACTGACAAAAGGGGGAGAAGCATGATGTTTATAGTCTTCAAGCGGGTCACTTGGGCGGGTGCCTTTATATTTTGCTACATTTTGCTTCGTGCTTACAACTCCCGTTTTTGCTACATTTGCTTCTTTGAGTTGTAACACTTAGCCTTGATGGCCGTCTGCTACCTGTTTGTCACTCCGTTATGCGACGATAATATTTTTTCATACATGTCACTCTTTATTCATTGCATATCCCGGTACACCACCGGAGGCATTCACATAGAGTCATATTTTGTTCTAAGTATTGAGTTGTAATTCTTTAGTTGTAAGTAAAAAGAAGTGTGATGATCATCATTATTAGAGCATTGTCCCAGTGAGGAAAGGATGATGGAGAGTATGATTCCCCCACAAGTCGGGATGAGACTCCGGACGAAAAAAAAGAGAAAAGAGGCCAAAATAAAAAAAGAAGGCCCAAATAAAAAAATGAGAGAAAAAGAGAGAAGGGACAATGTTACTATCCTTTTTCCACACTTGTGCTTCAAAGTAGTACCATGATCTTCATGATAGAGAGTCTCCTATGTTGTCACTTTCATAAACTAGTGGGAATTTTACATTATAGAACTTGGCTTGTATATTCCAATGATGGGCTTCCTCAATTTGCCCTAGGTCTTCGTGAGCAAGCAAGTTGGATGTGCACCCATTTAGTTTCTTTTGTTGAGCTTTCATACACTTATAGCTCTAGTGCATCTGTTGCATGGAAATCCCTACTCACTCACATTGATATCTATTTATAGGCATCTCCATAGCCCGTTTATACGCCTAGTTGATGTGAGACTATCTTCTCCTTTTTGTCTTCTCTGTAACCACCATTCTATTCAACCTATAGTGCTATGTCCATGGCTCACGCTCATGTATTGTGTGAAAGTTGAAAAAGTTTGAGAACATCAAAAGTATGAAACAATTGCTTGACTTGTCATAGGGGTTGTGCATGATTTAATATTTTGTGTGATGAAGATAGAGCATAGCCAGACTATATGATTTTGTAGGGATAGCTTTCTTTCGCCATGTTATTTTGAGAGGACAGGATTGCTTAGCTAGTATGCTTGAAGTATTATTATTTTTATGTCAATATTAAACATTTATCTTGAATCTTTCGGATCTGAACATTCATGCCACAATAAATAAAATTACATTGATAAATATGTTAGGAAGCATTCCACATAAAAAAATTCTATTTTTATCATTTACCTACTCGAGGACTAGCAGGAATTAAGCTTGGGGATGCTTGATATGTCTCCAATGTATCTATAATTTTTTATTCCTCCATGCTATTATATATTCTGTTTTGGATGTTTAATGGGCTTATTTATACACTTTTATATTAGTTTTGGGACTAACCTATTAACCGGAGGCCCAGCCCAAATTGATGTTTTTTTCTATTTCAGTTTTCGCAGAAAAAGAATATCAAACGGAGTCCAAACGGAATGAAACCTTCGGGAGCGTGATTTTTGGAACAAACGTGATCCAGAGGACTTGGAGTGGACGTCAAGCAATCAACGAGGAGGCCACGAGGCAGGGGGCGCGCCTACCCCCTGGGCGCGCCCTCCACCCTCGTGGGCCCCTCGTGGCTCCACCGACCTACTTAGTCCTCCTATATATACCTACGTACCCTGAAAACAACAGAGTGCACCACGAAAACCTAATTCCACCGTCACAACCTTTTGTACCCATGAGATCCCATCTTGGGGCCGTTTCCGGCGCTCCGTCGGAGGGGGCATTGATCACGGAGGGCTTCTACATCAACACCATGGCCTCTCCTGTAACGCCCTCGATGCGGCTATATCTCCCACGTGTCGAAGCATGACTTAGAGGCATAACCGCATTGAAAGCAATGTCGCAAGTGAGGTAATCTTCACACAACCCATGTAATACATAAAGGAAAAGATACATAGTTGGTTTACAATCGCCACTTCACACAATACATGAATAAAGCATTACATCAACCAGATACAAACAAGGTCCGACTACGGAACCAAAATAAAAGACGACTACCCCAAATGCTACACAAATCCCCGATCGTCCCAACTGGGCTCCACTACTGATCAACTGAAAAACGGAACAACAAAACGAACACGATCTTCATCGAGCTCCTCCTTGAGCTCGGTTGCGTCACCTGCTCGGTAACATTGGCACCTGCAAGCTGGTTTTGGAAGTATCTGTGAGTCACGGGGACTCAGCAATCTTACACCCCCGCGATCAAGACTATTTAAGCTTATGGGTATGGTAAAAGGTATGAGGTGGAGCTGCAGCAAGCGACTAGCATATATGGTGGCTAACATACGCAAAAGAGAGCGAGAAGAGAAGGCAAAGCGCGGTCGAAAAACTATGATCAAGAAGTGATCCTAGAACAACCTACGTCAAACATAACTCCAACACTGCGTTCACTTCCCGGACTCCGCTGAGAAGAGACCATCACGGTCACACACGCGGTTGATGTATTTTAATTAAGGTCAACTTCAGGTTTTCTACAACCGGACATTAACAAATTCCCATCTGCCCATAACCGTGGGCACGGCTTTCGAAAGTTCAAATCCTTGCAGGGGTGTCCCAACTTAGCCCATCACAAGCTCTCAAGGTCAACGAAGGATATTCCTTCTAGCGGGAAGACCCGATCAGGCTCGGAATCCTGGTTACAAGACATCCTCAACAATGGTAAAACAAGTCCAGCAAGACCACCCGATGCACCGACATCCTGATAGGAGCTGCACATATCTCGTTCTCAGGGCAACACCGGATAAGCAATCCGTACAACTAAAACCAGCCCTCGAGTTTCCCTGAGGTGGCGCTGCAAGGGGCTCTAGTTTGGACCAACACTTAGACAAGCACTGGCCCGGGGGGTTAAAATAAAGATGACCCTCGGGATGAGCAACTCCCAATGGAAAAAGGCTAGGTGGCGAATGTTAAAACCAAGGTTGGGCCTTGCTGGAGGAGTTTTATTCAAGGCGAACTGTCAAGGGGTTCCCATTATAACCCAACCGCATGAGGAACGCAAAATCCAGGAACATAACACCAATATGACGGAAACTAGGGCGGCAAGAGTGGAACAAAACACCAGGATTAAGGCCGAGCCTTCCACCCTTTACCAAGTATATAGATGCATTAATTAAATAAGAGATATTGTGATATCCCAACAAAATATCCATGTTCCAACAATATTGAAGAGAACTCTTGGACGAACCACCGTAAGAATTGAAAATGAACGAAGAGAAGATAAAGAAACACCGGGAAGAATTATAAAATGAACGAAGGTGCTTGAGAGGATTTAGATACATGAGAATGAAGAGATCACGAGCTGATTAGAGGATATTTGAATGATGCACCGGTAAGATTTTGAGTATGAGAGCTGAAAGCAGTAATGAATAAACCTGAATTTATGGACTCTGGATAATCAAACTGAGAAGACTCTTGAATTGCTTCGGATGGGTGAAAAGAATTGTCACAATTGAAAACAATTATGAGAGGATGGCAACAAACTAGAATCACGAATCATCGAGAGAATGGACAGGATTGAGAGAGAAAAAATCTTCTTCGATCTTCAAATGTTGAGAATGACGACGAGAAACACCACCAAGAATTATTTAGACACTCCGGAAGAATCAAAACGAAGAGGTTGAGCCAACGATGAAAAGAATTCGACAGATCTTGGAGAAAAGCATTTGACTGATGATAACTCATTCTTACGTCAAACTTGGAAAAGAATTTGAGAAGCTCCGGGAAAATTAGAAGAGTCAGGTAAGATCCTGGAAAAAGACCTGTGGGTTAGGGCCCACTCAAAAGAAATACCGATTGAAGAGATTAAAAAGAGAGATTGCACCGGTTGAATTAAATGGCTATAATGAGATAACAACCTCGAAATAGGTTGAACTGATCTTGAAAGACAAGATGAGCCTTTTGATATATCTTCAGCACTCCAGAGTAATTGAATAACAAGCGGGGAATGATTATGAGGTGCACCGGCATAAGAAGGTATTTTCCACGAAGAAAAAGGATAAGATCAACACCAAAAGCTTGAATTGAAACCACCGGAGAAGAAAAATAATGAAGTATGATGAACTTGAGGTTCCGTTAGGATCTTCATAAGAATCACCGGGTAAGGACATTGACGGAAAAAAATGGAGACACTTCATAACCATAAGATAGATACTTGATAAAGAAATCTTAGTCCTTGAAGAAAAAGGGGTGGGTGGGTGGGAAAAACAAAGGCATCTTGGAGACAGATGAAACAACACCGTTGAGAAGAACTAGTAATAGATCTTGCTGATGTTCAAATGATCGGCTCCACTTGAAGAGAAGCACACCGGTTGAAAAGGATTAACATGACAGACTCGATGATCGAGAAGGATTAGTATTCACATCGGAGTATAAGAACACTATTTCGGGAAGGTATGGAATCAACATTTGACATTGAAGCAACTCGAATACCACAACTGAAAACAAAACAAATGATTGGCTTGCGGAATAAGCCAGAACAAACATATGATAGAGATTTCATCCGAAGTTTTCGTGGTGGGGCCTACACGGGCTTGATCGTACAGCACCATCATGTACAAGGCAGTCCGAATGACATACGAAGCGTCCCCAAGTCGGCATAGCCAAGGACTCTTTAAGACACAATGAGACCACTGTAAAACCAACCGTGGATAGGCGGACCACTAGACGTTGAACCCCAATTTCATATCATACATCTGTCGGAAAGATATCCTAAGAGCTACTTGAATTCCCACTTATAAACTCCCGAAACTTTCCGGTTATGCAATCAGGTGTTGGGGATACCGGGGAAGCATAATATCTCACCCAAACTAGCAAATCCTACATCCAGCTGTATCCATCCTTCAACACATAACCAAGAAACCTTCGGAAATCATTTACCTCAACCTTCGAAAAGCATCCGTTATACGAGTTATGGAAATACTCCCAAACTCCCGCCCCAGTACTGGGTGGCGTCGAGGTTATCTCACCAACAACTGCATAAAAGAGATTTTCGATGTCGGCGAAACTAAACTCAGGTATTCTAGAACTGCAACGATAAAATTGTGACGACAACACCTCGGAGCTCAACTCCCCGGGACACGGCCACAACCCCTAAATGACAGGAGGCACCAAGAACAATGTTCTCGTCACAAAACCATCAGAACGATTCCAAGATACCCGCGTGATCCTAGAACAAATTTAGTGAAATTTTAGAAGAGAAGAGTCAAAACTCTACGTCAGGATGCCTCACCAGAGCGATGAAGGGACTGAGGAGTAAAAAGAAGTCCTAAATCTCTGATATATATAATTTCGAAATGACTCAAAACATTTCTAGACTCAATAAAGCTAATGATTCAATCAAGCAGGGGGCTCCTAAGGTCGGGGAAGTCTCTGATTACCAACTTGTAACACCCTCGATGCAGCTATATCTCCCACGTGTTGAAGCACGACTTAGAGGCATAACCGCATTGAAAGCAATGTCAGAAGTGAGGTAATCTTCACACAACCCATGTAATACATAAGGGAAAAGATACATAGTTGGCTTACAATCGCCACTTCACACAATACATGAATAAAGCATTACATCAACCAGATACAAACAAGGTCCAACTACGGAACCAAAATAAAAGAAGACTACCCCAAATGCTACACAGATCCCCGATAATCCCAACTGGGCTCCACTACTGATCAACTGAAAAACGGAATGCCAAAACGACCACGATCTTCATCTAGCTCCTCCTTGAGCTCGGTTGCGTCACCTGCTTGGTAACATCGGCACCTGCAAGCTGGTTTTGGAAGTATCTGTGAGTCACGGGGACTCAGCAATCTTACACCCTCGCGATCAAGACTATTTAAGCTTATGAGTAAGGTAAAAGGTATGAGGTGGAGCTGCAGCAAGCGACTAGCATATATGGTGGCTAACATACGCAAAAGAGAGCGAGCAGAGAAGGCAAAGTGTGGTCGAAAAACTATGATCAAGAAGTGATCCTAGAACAACCTATGTCAAACATAACTCCAACACCGTGTTCACTTCCCGGACTCCGCCAAGAAGAGACCATCATGGTTACACACGCGGTTGATGTATTTTAATTAAGGTCAACTTCAGGTTTTCTACAACCGGACATTAACAAATTCCCATCTGCCCATAACCGCGGGCACGGCTTTCGAAAGTTCAAATCCCTGCAGGGGTGTCCCAACTTAGCCCATCACAAGCTCTCACGGTCAACGAAGGATATTCCTTCTAGCGGGAAGACCCGATCAGGCTCGGAATCCCGGTTACAAGACATCCTCGACAATGGTAAAACAAGTCCAGCAAGACCACCCTATGCGCCGACATCCTGATAGGAGCTGCACATATCTCGTTCTCAGGGAAACACCGGATAAGCAATCCGTACAACTAAAACTAGCCCTCGAGATTTCTCGAGGTGGCGCTGCAAGGGGCTCTAGTTTGGACCAACACTTAGACAAGCACTGGCCCGGGGGGGTTAAAATAAAGATGACCCTCGGGATGCGTGACTCCCAAGGGAAAAAGGCTAGGTGGCGAATGGTAAAAACAAGGTTGGGCCTTGCTGGAGGAGTTTTATTCAAGGCGAACTGTCAAGGGGTTCCCATTATAACCCAACCGCATGAGGAACGCAAAATCCGAGAACATAACACCGATATGACGAAAACTAGGGCGGCAAGAGTGGAACAAAACACTGGGCATAAGGCCGAGCCTTCCACCCTTTACCAAGTATATAGATGCATTAATTAAATAAGAGATATTGTGATATCCCAACAAAATATCCATGTTCCAACATGGAACAAGCTCCAATCTTCACCTGCAACTAACAACGCTATAAGAGGGGCTGAGCAAAGCGGTTACATAGCCACACAATGGTTTGCTAGGACAAGGTGGGTTAGAGGCTTCGTTTAACAATATGGGATGCATGATAAGCAAGTGGTAGGTATCGCAGCGTAGGCATAGCAAAAGAGCGAGCACTAGCAAGCAAAGATAGAAGTGATTTCGAGGGTATGGTCATCTTGCCTGAGATCCCGCAAGGAAGAAGAACGAGTCCAAGAAGAAGACAAACGGACGTAGTCGAACGAATCCTCACAACTCCGGAACGAAACCGAAGCTAACGAGAGAAGCACCCGGAAAGAAGCAAACAACATAGTAAACAACCATCACATA
Source organism: Triticum urartu (assembly GCF_056163025.1). NCBI lineage: Eukaryota > Viridiplantae > Streptophyta > Magnoliopsida > Poales > Poaceae > Triticum > Triticum urartu. The sequence continues at coordinate 160,810,425 of NC_141877.1, forward strand.
AACATGGCATGATGCAAAATCAAGTATGATGCATGTCCGGTTTAATGAGGCATGGCATGGCAATGTGCACAAGCAAAACTACAAGTTAAGTGGAGCTCAATATGCAACGAGTTGCATATTGACGAAACACCACAACAATTATTTAGTTCTCTCTCATTTAGGTACCCAACAATATTAAATGTTGATTAACATGGCAAGAGGTGAGGCATAACAAAACTGCACCATCTAAACAATTTAAATGGGGCCGGATATAACAAATAACGAATCCGCTAAATCCCCATATGCCTTAGTAATTTATTGCAACAACAATTTAAACATTTTAATTGTTGTTATCATGATGTGGATGACATGAAAAAGTTTATGCAATTTTTATATTAAAAGTGACAAGAGCATTATGAAGCATTTGCCATCGTGGCGGAAAGGAAAGGGGTGCCACGACAATGATAACAAAAATGGTGCCACGACAGCGTCCCGGTTACGGTAACTCGATTGAAATACCGATGCCAAGGAGAAATGTGCGGATGCGTGAAAAAGATGGTGTTGCGCTCCCGGATTCCGGGTGTCCCACGAGTTAGCGGCAGAAGAGGAGGACCGAGCAAGTGACAATTCGGACACGGTGCAAACATAGGGTGCAACTCATACATCACGCAACATTCGTCCACGGCGGTCGTCTCGATGTTATACCTCTGAAGCGTGCATTATCGGAGTGGTTCGAGTCGGCGTAGAGGAAGTAGTGGAAGTAGACATTCTCGGACGTCGAGGGAAGTAGTGGTTCACGCGACGGTAGTCGAAGTAGTCGTCCTATCGTTCTTCGGCGATCATCGGAGCGGTAGTGGAAGTATAGGCTCATGACGTCTTGTCGAAATTCACGGCGGCGGTAGTCGTACACATGTTGTAGTTGAACTTGATGGAACCAATGTCCTCGAGGGTAGTCGTGGGTAGTTGAGCATAGTCGTTGTTGGATTTGCCGGATCCGATGCCTCCGGGCGTAGTGGTACACGTTCACGGAGTAGGTCGCACACGTCGTCGGTAGATGTTCACTTGACGGCCTTCAACGGTGGTAGTTGTTCTCGTTTCGTCGTGGAAGTAGTTGCACATCTCATAGTGGTACTTGACGATTTCGGAGACGGCGGAAGACGAACTTGGCAATTTCGGAGACCTAGTACTTGACGGTATTTCCGTTCGATGATCGTTTTAGGCGTTGGGCGTTGAGGTCTTCGGCCGTAGTGGTACTTGTGTTCATCGGATTTGCTGGTTTCAATTCGTCGGTAGTGGTACACTTGTCGGCGAGGTACTTGGCGCATCTAAGTCATCGGGTACTTGGCGGTCTCGGTCTTGACCGAGATGAGACAAAATGGCGACGGTGCACGATGAGGAGGGTCCTACAACAACAAGAGGTCGACGGCGGCGCAACACGAGAAGAGCAGCAACAGGACACAGTGGACGGCATAGGTCTTGGCCCGGAGCAAGGGAGGCGGAGCTTCTGGAGGCTGGAGAGGCCATGGGCGTCAGGCGCGCGATGTCGCAGGGAGGAGGCAGAGGCGAGGCAAGGCGATAGGGGAAGCTTGCGAGGGGGCCATGTCGAGGAGGCAGAGGCGCTGCGAACTGCAGCAAGGAGGAGGCGCTCGGGGACGGTTCGGGCTCCAGGAGCTCGGGGCTGACATGGATGAGAGGGAGGACGCGGCGGAGAAGTGCTGCGCCTCGGCTGCTCATGGAGGACGGCGGCTCACCGGTGACGAGGAGAAACAGGGGTGCCGGACCATTGGCAGCGGAGGTGCGAGGCGAGCGGCGGCCTCCTGCTGGTCGCGGACAGCGGCGTGCAGAAGAGCAGCAGTTGCAGGGCACGGTTGCGGTGGTGTGGTGGCACAACAGCGGGTCAGGGGTGGCGCTGGTGAAGGAAATATGCCCTAGAGGCAATAATAAAGTTATTATTTATTTCCTTATATCATGATAAATTTTTATTATTCATGCTAGAATTGTATTAACCGGAAACATAATACATGTGTGAATACATAGACAAACAGAGTGTCACTAGTATGCCTCTACTTGACTAGCTCGTTAATCGAAGATGGTTATGTTTCCTAACCATAAACAAAAGAGTTGTTATTTGATTAACGGGATCACATCATTAGGAGAATGATGTGATTGACATGACCCATTCCATTAGCTTAGCACCCGATCGTTTAGTATGTTGCTATTGCTTTCTTCATGACTTATACATGTTCCTATGACTATGAGATTATGCAACTCCCGTTTGCCGGAGGAACACTTTGTGTGCTACCAAACGTCACAACGTAACTGGGTGATTATAAAGGAGCTCTACATGTGTCTCCAAAGGTACATGTTGGGTTTGCGTATTTCGAGATTAGGATTTGTCACTCCGATTGTCGGAGAGGTATCTCTGGGCCCTCTCGGTAATGCACATCACATAAGCCTTGCAAGCATTGCAACTAATGAGTTAGTTGTGAGATGATGTATTACGAAACGAGTAAAGAGACTTGCCGGTAACGAGATTGAACTAGGTATTGAGATACCGACGATCGAATCTCGGGCAAGTAACATACCGATGACAAAGGGAACAACGTATGTTGTTATGCGGTCTGACCGATAAAGATCTTCGTAGAATATGTGGGAGCTAATATGAGCATCCAGGTTCCGCTATTGGTTATTGATCGGAGACGTGTCTCGATCATGTCTACATTGTTCTCGAACCCGTAGGGTCCGCACGCTTAAGGTTTTGATGACAGTTATATTATGAGTTTATGCATTTTGATGTACCGAAGTTTGTTTGAAGTGCCGGATGTGATCACGGACATGACGAGGAGTCTCCAAATGGTCGAGACATAAATATTGATATATTGGAAGCCTATATTTGGATATCAGAAGTGTTCCGAGTGAAATCGGGATTTTACCGGAGTACCGGGAGGTTACCGGAACCCCCCGGGAGGTATATGGGCCTTAGTGGGCTTTAGTGGAAGAGAGGAGAGGTGGCCAGGGCTAGGACGCGCGCCCCTCCCCCCTAGTCCGAATAGGACAAGGAGAGGGGGGCGGCGCCCCCTCCTTCCTTCTCTCTCTCCTCTTTCCCCCTCCCGAATCCTATTCCAACTAGGAAAGGGGGGGAATCCTACTCCCGGTGGGAGTAGGACTCCTCCTGGCGCGCCCTTCTCCTGGCCGGCCGCACCTCCTCCTGCTCCTTTATATACGGGGGCAGGGGGCACCCCTAGACACACAAGTTGATCCACGTGATCATATTCTTAGCCGTGTGCGGTGCCCCCTTCCACCATAATCCTCGATAATATTGTAGCGGTGCTTAGGCGAAGCCCTGCGACGGTAGTACATCAAGATCATCACCATGCCGTCGTGCTGACGGAACTCTTCCCCGACACTTTGCTGGATCGGAATCCGGGGATCGTCATCGAGCTGAACGTGTGCTAAAACTCAGAGGTGCCGTAGTTTCGGTGCTTGATCGGTCGGGCCGTGAAGACGTACGACTACATCAACCGCGTTGTGCTAACGCTTCCGCTGTCGGTCTACAAGGGTACGTAGATCACACTCTCCCCTCTCGTTGCTATGTATCACCATGATCTTGCGTGTGCGTATGAAATTTTTTGAAATTACTACGTTCCCCAACAGTGGTATCAGAGCCTAGGTTTTATGTGTTGATGTTATTTGCACGAGTAGAACACAAGTGAGTTGTGGGCGATATAAGTCATACTGCTTACCAGCATGTCATACTTTGGTTCGGCGGTATTGTTGGACGAAGCGGCCCGGACCGACATTACGCGTACGCTTACGCGAGACCGGTTCTCCCGACGTGCTTTGCACAAAGGTGGCTAGCGGGTGACAGTTTCTCCAACTTTAGTTGAACCAAGTGTGGCTACGCCCGGTCCTTGCGAAGGTTAAAACAGCACCAACTTGACAAACTATCGTTGTGGTTTTGATGCGTAGGTAAGATTGGTTCTTGCTTAAAGCCCGTAGCAGCCACGTAAAACTTGCAACAACAAAGTAGAGAACGTCTAACTTGTTTTTGCAGGGCATGTTGTGATGTGATATGGTCAAGACATGATGCTAAATTTTATTGTATGAGATGATCATGTTTTGTAACCGAGTTATCGGCAACTGGCAGGAGCCATATGGTTGTCGCTTTATTGTATGCAATACAATTGCGCTATAATGCTTTACTTTATCACTAAACAGTAGCGATAGTCGTGGAAGCATAAGATTGGCGAGACGACAACGATACTACGATGGTGATCAAGGTGTCACGCCGATGACGATGGTGATCACGATGGTGCATCGAAGATGGAGATCACAAGCACAAGATGATGATGGCCATATCATATCACTTATATTGATTGCATGTGATGTTTATCTTTTATGCATCTTATCTTGCTTTGATTGACGGTAGCATTTTAAGATGATCTCTCACTAATTATCAAGAAGTGTTCTCCCTGAGTATGCACCGTTGCGAAAGTTCTTCGTGCTGAGACACCACGTGATGATCGGGTGTGATAGGCTCTACGTTCAAATACAACGGGTGCAAAACAGTTGCACACGCGGAATACTCAGGTTATACTTGACGAGCCAAGCATATACAGATATGGCCTCGGAACACGGAGACCGAAAGGTCGAGCGTGAATCATATAGTAGATATGATCAACATAGCGATGTTCACCAATGAAACTACTCCATCTCACGTGATGATCGGACATGGTTTAGTTGATTTGGATCACGTAATCACTTAGAGGATTAGAGGGATGTCTATCTAAGTGGGAGTTCTTAAGTAATATGATTAAATTGAACTTAAATTTATCATGAACTTAGTCCTGGTAGTATTTTGCAAATTATGTTATAGTTCAATAGCTTGCGTTGTTGCTTCCCTGTGTTTATTTTGATATGTTCCTAGAGAAAATTGTGTTGAAAGATGTTAGTAGCAATGATGCGGATTGGATCCGTGATCTGAGGTTTATCCTCATTGCTGCACAGAAGAATTATGTCCTTGATGCACCGCTAGGTGACAGACCTATTGCAGGAGCAGATGCAGACGTTATGAACGTTTGGCTAGCTCAATATGATGACTACTTGATAGTTTAGTGCACCATGCTTAATGGCTTAGAATCGGGACTTCAAAGACGTTTTGAACGTCATGGACCATATGAGATGTTCCAGGAGTTGAAGTTAATATTTCAAGCAAATACCCGAGTTGAGAGATATGAAGTCTCCAACAAGTTCTATAGCTAAAAGATGGAGGAGAATCGCTCAACTAGTGAGCATGTGCTCAGATTGTCTAGGTACTACAATCGCTTGAATCAAGTGGGAGTTAATCTTCCAGATAAGATAGTGATTGACAGAATTCTCTAGTCACCATCACCAAGTTAGTAGAACTTCATGATGAACTATAATATGCAACGGATAACGGAAACAACTCCCAAGCTCTTCGTGATGCTGAAATCAACGAAGGTAGAAATCAAGAAAAACATCAAGTGTTGATGGTTGACAAGACCACTAGTTTCAAGAAAAAGGGCAAAAGGGAAGAAGGGGAACTTCAAGAAGAACGGCAAGCAAGTTGCTGCTCAAGTGAAGAAGCCCAAGTCTGATCCTAAGCCTAAGACTAAGTGCTTCTACTGCAAAGGGACTAGTCACTGGAAGCAAAACTACCCCAAGTGATTGTCGGATACAAAGGATGGCAAAGTGAACATAAGTATATTTGATATACATGTTATTGATGTGTACTTTACTAGTGTTTATAGCAACCCCTCGGTATTTGATACTAGTTCAGTTGCTAAGATTAGTAACTCGAAACGGGAGTTGTAGAATAAACAGAGACTAGTTAAGGGTGAAGTAACGATGTGTGTTGGAAGTGGTTCCAAAATTGATATGATCATCATCGCACACTCCCTATACTTTCGGGATTGGTGTTGAACCTAAATAAGTGTTATTTGGTGTTTGCGTTGAGCATGAATATGATTTGATCATGTTTATTGTAATACGGTTATTCATTTAAGTAAGAGAATAAATTGTTGTTCTATTTACATGAATAAAACCTTATATGGTTACACACCCAATGAAAATAGTTCGTTGGATCTCGATCGTAGTGATACACATAATCATAATATTGAAACCAAAAGATGCAAAGTTAATAATGATAGTGGAAGAAACTATTTGTGGCACTGCCGTTTAGGTCATATTGGTGTAAAGCGCATGAAGAAACTCCATGCTAATGGGTTTTTGGAATCACTTGATTATGAATCAGTTGATGCTTGCGAACCATGCCTCATGGGAAAGATGACTAAAACGCCGTTCTCCGGAACTATGGAGCGAGCAACTGACTTATTGGAAATAATACATACTAATGTATGAGATCCGATGAGTGTTAAGGCTCGTGGCGGGTATCATTATTTTCTGACCTTCACAGATGATTTGAGCAGATATGGGTATATCTACTTAATGAAACACAGGTCTGAAATATTTGAGAAGTTCAAAGAATTTCAGAGTGAAGTGGAGAATCATCATAACAAGAAAATAAAAGTTTCTACGATATGATCGCAGAGGTAAAATATTTATGTTACGAGTCTGGCCTTCAGTTAAAACAATGTGAAATAGTTTCACTACTCACGCCACCTGGAACACCACAGCATAATGGTGTGTCCGAACATCATAACCGTACTTTATTAGATATGGTGCGATCTATGATGTCTCTTACCGATCTACCACTATCGTTTTGGGGTTATGCATTAAAGACAGTTGCATTCACGTTTAAAAGGGAACCATCTAAGTCTGTTGAGACGACACAATCTGAACTGTGGTTTGGCAAGAAACCAAAGTTGTCGTTTCTTAAAGTTTGGGATTGTGATGCTTATATGAAAAAAAGTTTCATCATGATAAGCTCAAACCCAAATCGGAGAAATATGTCTTCATAGGATACCCAAAGGAGACTATTGGGTACACCTTCTATCACAGATCCGAAGGCAAGACATTCGTTGCTAAGAATGGATCCTTTCTAGAGAAGGAGTTTCTCTTGAAAGAAGTGAGTGGGAGGAAAGTAGAACTTGATAAGGTAATTGTACCTTCTCCCTTATTGAAAAGTAGTTCATCACAAGAAATCTGTTCCTGTGACTACTACACCAATTAGTGAGGAAGACTAATGATGATGATCATGTAACTTCAGATCAAGTTAATACCGAATCTCGTAGGTAAACCAGAGTGAGATCCGCACCAAAGTGGTACGGTAATCCTGTTCTGGAAGTCATGTTACTAGACCATGACGAACTTGCGAACTATGAGGAAGCGATGATGAGCCTAGATTCCGCGAAATGGCTTGAAGCCATGAAATCTGAGATGGGATCCATGTATGGGAACAAAGTATGGACTTTGGTTGACTTGCCCAATGATCGGCAAGCAATTGAGAATAAATGGATCTTCAAGAAGAAGACTGACGCTGGCGGTAATATTACTGTCTACAAAGCTCGACTTGTCGCAAAAGGTTTTCGGCAAGTTCAAGGGATTGACTATGATGAGACCTTCTCACCCGTAGCGATGCTTAAGTCTGTCCGAATCATGTTAGCTATTGCCGCATTTTATGATTATGAAATTTAGCAAATGGATGTCAAAACTGCATTCCTGAATGGATTTCTGGAAGAAGAGTTGTATATGATGCAGCCGAAAGGTTTTGTCGATCCAAAAGGAGCTAACAAAGTGTGCAAGCTCCAGTGATCCATTTATGGACTGGTGCAAGCCTCTCGGAGTTGGAATAAATGCTTTGATAGTATGATCAAAGCATATAGTTTTATACAGACTTGCGGTGAAGCCTGTATTTACAAGAAAGTGAGTGGGAGCACTACAGCATTTCTGATAAGTATATGTGAATGACATATTTTTGATCGGAAATAATGTAGAATTATTCTGCAAAGCATAAAGGAATGTTTTTAAAGAAGTTTTTCAAAGGAGTCTTTTCTAGTAAACCCTTTGGGTATAGGTCACGTGACGATGTGAACTATGGGTGTTAATCACATGGTGATGTGAACTCTTAGTGTTGAATCACATGGCGATGTGAACTAGATTATTGACTCTAGTGCAAGTGGGAGACTGAAGGAAATATGCCCTATAGGCAATAATAAAGTTATTATTTATTTCCTTATATCATGATAAATGTTTATTATCCATGCTAGAACTGTATTAACCGGAAACATAATACATGTGTGAATACATAGACAAACAGAGTGTCACTAGTATGCCTCTACTTGACTAGCTCGTTAATCGAAGATGGTTATGTTTCCTAACCATAAACAAAAGAGTTGTTATTTGATTAACGGGATCACATCATTAGGAGAATGATGTGATTGACATGACCCATTCCATTAGCTTAGCACCCGATCGTTTAGTATGTTGCTATTGCTTTCTTCATGACTTATACATGTTCCTATGACTATGAGATTATGCAACTCCCGTTTGCCGGAGGAACACTTTGTGTGCTACCAAACGTCACAACGTAACTAGGTGATTATAAAGGAGCTCTACAGGTGTCTCCAAAGGTACATGTTGGGTTGGCGTATTTCGAGATTAGGATTTGTCACTCCGATTGTCGAAGAGGTATCTCTAGGCCCTCTCGGTAATGCACATCACATAAGCCTTGCAAGCATTGCAACTAATGAGTTAGTTGTGAGATGATGTATTACGAAACGAGTAAAGAGACTTGCCGGTAATGAGATTGAACTAGGATTGAGATACCGACGATCGAATCTCGGGCAAGTAACATACCGATGACAAAGGGAACAATGTATGTTATGCGGTCTGACCGATAAAGATCTTCGTAGAATATGTGGGAGCCAATATGAGCATCCAGGTTCCGCTATTGGTTATTGATCGGAGACGTGTCTCGGTCATGTCTACATTGTTCTCGAACCCGTAGGGTCCGCACGCTTAAGGTTTTCATGACAGTTATATTATGAGTTTATGCATTTTGATGTACCGAAGTTTGTTCGGAGTCCCGGATGTGATCACGGACATGACGAGGTGTCTCGAAATGGTCGAGACATAAAGATTGATATATTGGAAGCCTATATTTGGATATCGGAAGTGTTCCAAGTGAAATCGGGATTTTACCGGAGTACTGGGAGGTTACCGGAACCCCCCGAGAGGTATATGGGCCTTAGTGGGCTTTAGTGGAAGAGAGGAGAGGTGGCCAGGGCTGGGCCGCGCGCCCATCCCCCCCTAGTCCGAATAGGACAAGGAGAGGGGGGAGGCGCCCCCTCCTTCCTTCTCTCTCTCCTCTTTCCCCCTCCCGAATCCTATTCCAACTAGGAAAGGGGGGGAATCCTACTCCCGGTGGGAGTAGGACCCCTCCTGGCGCGCCCTTCTCCTGGCCGGCTGCACCTCCCCCTGCTCCTTTATATACGGGGGCAGGGGGTACCCCTAGACACACAAGTTGATCCACGTGATCTTATTCTTAGCCGTGTGCAGTGCCCCCTTCCACCATAATCCTCGATAATATTGTAGCGGTGCTTAGGCGAAGCCCTGCGACGGTAGTACATCAAGATCGTCACCACGCCGTCGTGCTGACGGAACTCTTCCCCGACACTTTGCTGGATCGGAGTCCGGGGATCATCATCGAGCTGAACGTGTGCTAAAACTCGGAGGTGCCGTAGTTTCAGTGCTTGATCGGTCGGGCCGTGAAGACGTACGACTACATCAACCGCGTTGTGCTAACGCTTCCGCTGTCGGTCTACAAGGGTACGTAGATCACACTCTCCCCTATCGTTGCTATGCATCACCATGATCTTGCGTGTGCGTAGGAATTTTTTTGAAATTACTACGTTCCCCAACAGCTGGGAGGACGGCGCTGCCGAGGAGGTCGAGGGAGTGAGGGAGAGGGGTGGCGCCAGAGGAGGACGAAAGGGAGAGATGGGGATCGAGGGAGAGAAGGGTCACGGGTGTTCCTCTCCTGGCGGCGCGAGAAGGGAGACAGGGAGGAGGGGATCGAGCAGCGTGCGGCTAGGGTTAACAGCGGGGCGCGGCTGGGCCTTAGAGGCCGCTAAGCCTAGGTGGGCCACGGGGATGGCGCCTGCTTGGCAGGTTGCAGCTGGGCTGGGAGGCCCAACCGGGCTCTTCTCTCTCCCATCTCCTTCTCTTTAAAAAAAACAAAGAAATAAGAGAAGGGAAAAGAGAGAAGAGAAGGTTTGAGGAAGAATTTGGGCACGGGGGTAATTTTCATGGACTCGGAAACAAATGTGCACGGTCAGGGAAAATAGAAAAGGTCAAGTTTGAAATATTAAATTCAAATTCCTTTGAATTTAATTCAAAAGGTTTGAACTGGGATAGGTTTCTCAAAGTGCCCAAAAATGTTGAGAATTTAAGTGGAGCTCTGGAAAATGATGGAAGAATAAATGGCAAGCTTTGAGGACAAACTCGAAGAGGAATAGACATGGGAATTATTTTGCATGTGTGTTATGATGATTCCAAATTAATGGAGTATTAAATATAGCTCCCTACTATCGGGAGGATATGTTATAAAGAGAAGTCACCCTTCCCTCGATTTAAATGGATCAAAGATCCATGCCATTTATTTAGTTGAGTTAAGAAAAGAAATTACATGATGGCATGATGACATGATGCAATGAAGAAAACAACGAACCAAACAAAACACACGACGGAACCCGGAAAACCTGGAAAGCATCTGAAGCTCCGGACTTGGGGCGTCACATCTCCGACGATGTGTGAGTAGTTTACCTCAGACCTTCGGGTCCATAGTTATTAGCTAAATGGCTTCTTCTCTCTCTTTGGATCTCAATACAAAGTTCTCCTCGATTCTCTTGGAGATCTATTCGATGTAATCTTCTTTTGCGGTGTGTTTGTCGAGATCTGATGAATAGTGGGTTTATGATCAAGATTATCTATGAACAATATTTGAATCTTCTTTGAATTCTTTTATGTATGATTGGTTATCATTGCAAGTCTCTTCGAATTATCAGTTTGGTTTGGCCTACTAGATTGATCTTTCTTGCAATGGGAGAAGTGCTTAGCTTTGGGTTCAACTTTGCGATGCTCGCTCCCAGTGACAGTAGGGGAAACGACACGTATTCTATTGTTGCCATCGAGGATAGAAAGATGGGGTTTATATCATATTGCATGAGTTTATCCCTCTACATCATGTCATTTTGCTTAAAGCGTTACTCCGTTCTTATGAACTTAATACTCTAGATGCATGCTAGATAGAGGTCGATGTGTGGAGTAATAGTAGTAGATGCAGGCAAGAGTCCGTCTACTTTTCACGGGCGTGATGCCTATATACACGATCATACCTAGATATTCTCATAACTATGCTCAATTCTATTAATTGCTCGACAGTAATTTGTTCACCCACCATAATACTTATGCTATCTTGAGAGAATCCAATAGTGAAACCTATGGCGCCCGGGTCTATTCTCCATCATACAAGTTTCCAATCTATTTTATTTTGCAATCTTTACTTTCAATTTATATCATAAAAAATACCAAAAATACTTATCTTATTATTATTATCTCTATCAGATCTCACTCTTGCAAGTGGCCGTGAAGGGATTGACAACCTCTTTATCGCGTTGGTTGCGAGGTTCTTATTTGTTTGTGTACGTATGAGGTGACTCGCGCGTGGTCTCCTATTGGATTGATACCTTGGTTCTCAAAAACTGAGGGAAATACTTACGCTCCTTTGCTGCATCACCCTTTCCACTTCAAGGGAAAACCAACGCATGCTCAAGAGGTAGCACTTGCTAATTATACTTTTAAAGATGGAGTACCTAAAAACTTGGATATCCGGGAATACCAACAATACCGTGCTCCATCAAAAGAAATTATGTGAAAACTCCTTTATGTGATTTAGGAACTGGTGTTAGTGTTATGCCTTTGTCTTTATATAAAAGACTTGGTTTGAATAAACTCACACCTACCGAAATATCTTTGCAAATGGCTTACAAATCAACTTCCATACCTATCGGTATTTGTGATGATGTGCCCGTTGTTCTTGCTAATGTTACTATCTTGACTGACTTTGTTATACTTGAGATGCCCAAGGACGACAACATGTCTATTATCCTTGGGAGACCCTTTTTGAATACTGCGGGGGCTGTTATTGATTGCAATAAAAGCAAGGTCACTTTTCATATCAATGGTAATGAGCATACGGTGCACTTTCCGAAGAAATAATTTCAAGTGAATGGTATTAAGGTTATTGAAAAATCTCCGACAATCACTATTGGAAGTTTTCAACTACCTCTACCTACTGTTAAAAAGAAATATGAAATGCTTGTTGTTCGGGACGTTCATATCCCCATTCAGGTAACTTAGTGATTTATGAAAGTTCTTTGGTTTCATGCTAATCGAAACTGGTTGTTAATAAGACTAGATCAACCTTATTAATGGATCATTTTTTAGAGGTATGAAGTCAATGAATTTAGTGAGCAATACTACTTTCTGTCCTTATCTTTTGTTTTATGTTTTTATTAGATAAATAAAATAAAATGCCATGTTTGTCTATTTTCTGAATTTCCCGTGCAAGAAAAAAAGATCCAAAAATAAAAGTTCTCGGAATGCTCTGAAAATGTAATACGATTTTTTTGAATATTTAATATTTTTGGTGAAAATAACATCAGAGGGAGGTGCACCAGGTGGGCACAACTCACCTGGGCGCGCCCTAGTGGGTTGTGGTCCCCACGTGGCCCCCTCACTTATCTCTTCATCCCACATCACCACCTACCTCCCGAAAAAATCACCATTGCTCTCTCTCTCTCTCTCACTCGTGTTCTTGCTCTCAAACCCGCGGATTTCGATCTCTTTGCTCGAAGCTCCATTTTCGAAACTGTTTCGGGGGATTGTTGCTTGGTATGTGACTTCTACATTTGTCCAATTAGTTTTTGCTTTAGTGGTTTATATTTTGAATAATTATCTACTCTTGTTGCTGCTGTAGATGAGCATGCATCTTGAATTCTTAGAGTTCTCAGTAGTTTTAATGCTTGCTATGGCCTCTATGCATCACTATGAGTAGTTTCTATTAATATTGTGAAGTTCTGTTGACAAAATTTTGTCACCCAAAAATTTTCAGAAAATTATACGCGAATATATGAACTCTTTGGAAGGAGTTCTTCGAGGAGGAGATCCTCGGAGGCATCTTCTAGTAGCAGCTCTGTTCGTCGGTCTTATGTTGAACCAAGTGAATGTTCCATATGAGATGTCGCCACCAAAACATGCTTATGTCCATGTGTCGATTATATGGTGAGTGTGGGCATTAAGGAAGAATTTGAGCAATATGTTCACAATGCCGATCTCGGTCCCTACATTGCAGATAAGTGCAACCAACACCACACTCTCACTGAATCATTTGTCAAAGGATTTAAATTTCATCCCTGTGAGTCTAGGATGTCATTTAAATTGTATGAAAATCCATTCACTATATCTTTAGAGATATTTGCTCACCACTGCAAAATTTCGTTCTGGGGTTCGCTTCACGAACAGCCAAGGTCTGAGTTTGAGATGTTCCTCACTAGTCTTTGCTAGGGTGAAACTAGGGGAGTGACACAAGGTAGAATAAAGAGCATTCATTTTCCGCAATCCAGTACTTTGCTTTATTTAATGGAAAATGTATTGTAGGCAGACAAGATTGTAGTACACTTTGTGCTCCATACTTGAGCCTCATACGCACCGCTCTCACTAGTGACAAGAGTTATAACCTTGGAGCGATTGTTGCACGTAGGTTGCAACACAATGGTGGTAGTGGATATTTTTATGGTGGAATTTATGCCATGCGCTTAGCAAGAGAGCTGGGTGTTCCACCTTTGCCTTATGATCCTATTTTACCCACGCAGTATTTAGACTTTGATGCTCTGAAACGTCATAAGATCCTTAGAGGTGAACCCCATAATTTCACTTATAAATTGTCATTTAATCAAAGTTTCCTTATGCACACATATTTATCTGCGCCTGCTCTTTTTGATGCTCACATTAGGGGAAGATATTTTGTTCTTGAGAGCGAGGCCCGAGCTCAAAACGCGGCGGTTGTGGTCGCACGGCAGGCTGAGGGATCCGCACTGAGAGCCTTCATGAGCTATCAGTCCGACCACTATATGCAGGCTACTGACTAATTACCAAGTTAGGCCAAAAGCCTAAGCCTGGGGGAGTACGTATTCCCACCGAAATTACATTCACGTTCACACATTTCATTCTAGTTGTCGGTGTTCACACTTTTTCATTGTATTATCCATGCTAAATTTATTTTCTTGCTTTCTTCTTGTGTGTTTGAAAAACTTGAGAAAATCCAAAAATATTTCCTACTTCTTTTTGATTTTTCTTCCTAGTTTAAATTTCTATAGTATCTAAAAAGAAAAACCCAACAAGATTTCCTTGTTCTTCTTTTGCTTGTTGGGAGCTTTCCCGTGTAAATAGTTTTTCTTGTTTTTGCTTTTCCCTTTTATTTGCTTGTTTAAGAAGAACTAAAAAGTCCAAAAATATTTCAGTGTGTTTCTCTTAATTTCTTTTTGTTTCTTTTGAGTCATACCGAGGAGAAGACCACGATCAAAATGTTGAGTGGCTCTCATATGCACTATTGTTGATCTAATTAAGAGCCCATATTACCTTGTCTTCTCCTTTTAAATAAAATGTTTACAGATTCCAGCTTAGTCCACGGCACTCTTGCACTATTATTATTGTCTTATCTTTCGTTTGTGCAAGTGAAAGACAATAATGACGATATTTGATGAACTGGCTGTGGCAGAGAAAACGGGTATGAACTCGACTTGTTCTGTTTCTGTAAATATGTTTAACCTAGTATCCATGATTCGGCCTATTGTGATCAAACATATTTGCAATGACAATTAGATATTATAGTTTCTCATGCCATGCATAAGTATCTAGGAGTGGATAATGATTTATCTTGGATGCCAACACTGCATTAAAATGATTGTGATGTAGTATGATGGTATGGTTTCCTCCTCTGAATGTTCGAGTGGCTTGACTTGGCACATGTTCATGCATGCAGTTGAATCAAAACCAACATAGCCTCTATGATATTTATGTTCATGGTGTTCATATCCTACTCATGCTAGTATCCAATGTTACTTATGCATAATGCATGTTCATGACCGTTCTTGCTCTTTAGGTCGCCGCTTCTCAACCTATTTGCTAGCCTTCGCCTGTACTAAGCGGGAATTCTGCTTGTGCATCAAAAACCTTGAACCCAAGTTATTCCAGATGAGTCCACCATACCTACCTATATGTGGTATTACCCTGTCGTCCTAAGTAAATTTGCATGTGCCACCTCTAAAAACTTCAAATAAATGTCCTTTTTGTGTGCCTGGATTGTTCATAGAATGACAGGAGGTAGTCAGTATCTTCCATGCTAAGCGGTTTATTCTCAGGACGAGTGTTTATTCACACGCCACTTCACGAGAAAGGGGCGGTCATAGAGATTCCGAGTCCCGAATTGCAAAAAGAAAAGAGCTTACAAATAATTAAACAAAAACTCCTACGGAGTGATAACCTTTACTTTATCGCTTGGGAACTGCCACTAAGGTGTTTAGCATGGAAGATATTGATAACTGATGGTCGGCAAGTAAAAGAGAAGGCTGCACCTCTCAAAATTTCATTTACCTCTGTTTTAAACAAACTTGAGCTCTGGTACCTCTGCAAATCACTGTTTCCCTCTATGAAGGGACTATCTATTAACTTTTATGTTGTGTCATCACCTTCTAAAATAAGCGCCAGAACCTAAGAGCACTGCTGTCATGCTTATGCATTGTGTGTAGCTAATGTTGGGTGCATCACGACTGGATCTTTTCTACCATGAATTACAATGTTTAGTCACTGCTTGAACTTTCGAGGTGCTCTGCATTTATGTTTTGTGGTCTTAGAAAGAGCTAGCGAGATAGCACTATTGTCATATTATATCATGGTTGTTTTGACAACATGTTGTTGTTTGATATATCTTATTATTGCTCGCTAGCTGATTATGTCATTGATATGAGTTAATAATTTCTAAGAGTTATTGTCGGCATGGTTAGTTATAATATTGGCTGAAAACCCGGGTGCTGTTTAAGCTTATTTATGCAAACAAGAGCAAAAGAGTTCGTAAAAGTTTTTCTTTTTCACTTTTAGTTTATCAACTGAATTGCTTGAGGACAAGAAAAGGTTTAAGTTTGGGGGATTAGATACGTCTCCGTCATATCTACTTTTCCTAATGCTTTTCCTCTTGTTTTGGACTCTAATTTTCATGATTTGAATGAAAACTAACCTAGACTGACGTTGTTTCCAGCAGAACTACCATGGTGTTGTTTTTGTGCAAAAATAGAAGTTCTTGGAATGGAATGAAACTTTGTGAGGAATTTTTATACAATAAAAGAGAATTTCTGGAGCCAAGAACCACCGGAGGGGGGCACCTGGGTGGGCACAACCCACTAGGGCGCGCCTGCCCCCCGGCGCGTCTAGGTGGGTTGTCCCCACCTGGTGGCCCTGCAGACCCTGAAACCTACACTATAAAATCCTTTTTTTCAGAAAAAAATCAAGGAGGAAGAATTATCTCGTTTCGCGATACATAGCCACCGTCACCTCCTGTTCTTCATCAGGAGGCAAGATCTGGAGTCCGTTTGGGGCTTCGGGGAGGGGGATCCTCTGTCTTCGTCATCACCAACCCTCCTCCATTGCCAATTCCATGATGCTCTCCACCGGGAGTGAGTAATTCCTTCATAGGCTTGTTGGTCGGTGAGGAGTTGGATGAGATTCATCATGTAATCGAGTTAGTTTTGGTAGTGCTTGGTCCCTAGTATCCACTATGTTCTGAGATTGATGTTGCTATGACTTTTCTATGCTTAATGCTTGCCACTTTGGGCCTGGGTGCCATGATTTCAGATCTGAACCGTTTATATTATCACCATTATATCTATGTTCTAGATCCGATCTTGCAACTTATAGTCACCTACTACGTGTTATGATCCGGCAACCCCGGAGTGACAATAGTCGGGACCACTCCTGTGATGACCATAGTTTGAGGAGTGCATGTATTCACTGTGTGCTAATGCTTTATTCTGGTTCTCTATTAAAAGGAGGCCTTAATATCCCTTAGTTTCCAATAGGACCCCGCTGCCACGGGAGGGTAGGACAAAAGATGTCATGCAAGTTCTTTCCATAAGCATGTATGACTATTTACAAAATAAATGCCTACATTATATTTATGAACTGGAGCTAGTGTCGCATCGTCCTAGGTTATGACTGTTATATGATAAATATCATCCAACAAATCATCGTTCCAATGCCTATGATTTTCCTACATATTGATCTTGCTAAGTTACTAATGTTGCTGTTACTATCGTCACTGCTACAAAACTATTGCTATCATTGTTACCATTACTATTGTTGCTACCACTACTATCAAAACTATCAGATTTCTGTGCTCCTGATCACTTTGCTGCAGATAATTAATCTCCAGGTGTGGTTGAATTGACAACTCAACTAGTAATACTTGCAAATATTGTTTGGCTTCCCTTGTGTTGAATCTATAAATTTGGGTTGAATACTCTACCCTTGAAAACTATTGCGACCCCCTATACTTGTAGGTTATCATACCAGAAGAGTCCCGAGGAGTCCAGAAGCCAGGGGGCTCGCCCTACCCCCAGGGCGTGCCCTGAGGGCTTGTGGGCCCCTCGGGCACCTCCTGACTTGTTTCCAATGCCAAAAATTCTTATAAGTATATAAACCTACGAAAAGAACCCTAGATCGGAAGTTCCGCCGCCTCAAGCCTTTGTAGCCATGAAAAACCAATCGGGAGCCCGTTCTGTCACACTGCTAGAGGGGGAAACCATCACCGGAGGCCATCTTCATCATCCCGGCGGTCTCCATGACGAGGAGGGAGTAGTTCACCCTTGGGGCTGAGGGTATGTACCAGTAGCTATGTGTTTGATCTCTCTCTCTCTCTCTGTGTGTGTGTGTGTCTCTCGTGTTCTTGATTTGGCACGATCTTGATGTACCACGAGCTTTGTTACTATAGTTGGATCATATGGTGTTCTTCCCCCTATACCTTCTTGTGATGAATTGAGTCTTGCTATTTGAGGTTTCGTTATGTTGGATTGAGTATTGGATTTTAGAACACTTGATGTATGTCTTGCGATGGGATATCTGTGGTGACAATGGGATGCTCTATTAATTCACTTGATGCATGTGGCACTCAACTTGCGGATTCCCGATGTGACATTGGGGTAATCTATGCATAGGGGTTGATGCACGTTTTCGTCCTACGTTCTTCGATAGAAACTTTGGAGTGATTCTTTGTTGCACGTTGAGGGATTGTTATATGATCCAATTATGTTATCATTGTTGAGAGAATTTGCACTAGTGAAAGTATGAACCCTAGGCCTTGTTTTCAAGCATTGCAATGCCGTTTTTGCTCACTTTTATTACTTGCTACCTTGCTGTTTTTATATTTTCAGATTACAAAAACCTATATCTACCATCCATATTACACTTGTATCACCATCTCTTCGCCGAACTAGTGCACCTATAAAATTTATCATTGTATTGGGTGTGTTGGGGACACAAGAGACTCTTTGTTATTTGGTTGCAGGGTTGTTCAAGAGAGACCATATTCATCATACGCCTCCCACAGATTGATAAACCTTAGGTCATCCACTTGAAGGAAATTGGCTACTGTCCTACAAAACTCTGCGCTTGGTGGCCCAACACGAGTCTACAAGAAGAAGGTTGCGTAGTAGACATCAAGCTCTTTTCTGGCGCCGTTGCCGGGGAGCTGAGTGCTTGAAGGTATATATTTAGATCTTGCAATTGAATCATTTATTTTCTTGTTTTATCACTAGTTTGTTTTATAAAATAAAACTAGAAAAAACGGAATGTGGTTGCCTCATATGCTTCATATATTTAATGTCTTTCATGAAAATGATGGAAAGGAAAATTGTGCTAAATTGTTAGAAGAAGAACTCAATAAAATGTTTGGCATTAAATCTTTGAATGATAAACATGATCGCAATGTTGTTGGTATGAATTCCTTGAATACCATGATGCTAATGATATGCAATGCCATAATCTTGTGGATTCTATGTTTGATGAAGATGATATTTTCAGTCCCCCGAGTTTTGATGAACAAATTTATTATGATGATTGCATGCCTCCTATTTATGATGGTTATATTTATGAAAGTGGGTTTGAAAGAGTGTCAATTTTAGATAACAATTATCCCACTATTTTGGAGGGTGTTGAGTCTTATTATAAAGATGAAAGTGGATTTGGAGAGGTCGTGACTTTATTTAGTGATGAATCCACTATTTTGCAAGAGGTTCCAATTGATTATGAGAACAAAGTTGCTATCTATGATGATTTTTGTGACGACATGTATGCTACAAAGAAAAATGATTGTCGGATTCAGGGTTCCGCAGACCCAAGACCGGTTCAAAATCTGGGACATCTGCAAAGAACTCAACCTATCCGGCCTACCAGCTCGTCGCTCCATGGCCTAGCTCGATAAACAAGGAAGAAGATGAATACGACAGTTTACCCAGGTTCGTGCCACCTTGCGGTGTAAAACCCTACTCCTGCTTTGAGGTGGATTGGCCTCATGAGGGGCTCAGGATGAACTAGTACAAGGGATGAACAACCTCATGAGGTCTGCTCTGGCGAGGGAATGAGTCGACCAGGTTTGGATCCTCCCTACGGTGGTGGCTATCCTATACTTATAGCGGCCTTGGTCCTCTTCCCCCAAAACGTAGGTGGTGGTGTCCTGGACTAGGGGGTACTCACCACGTCGTCTCTCGACCAGTGGGTCGGGCCGAGGACCCCCATGGTGTTTCACTATTGGGCCAGTTCGGACAGCCCATGCCGCATACAAGGGTGATCCCGCAAGACTTGGAACCCAAGACGAGGACTCTCCTAAACCCTAGGCCACTGGTGTGTTATATAAACCGAGGCCAGGCTAGTCAATAGAACCCCATATTCATTACTACAATCTCGTGGTAGATACCTGTACTATGTACTATCCTCATATCAATACAATCAAAAGTAGGACGTACGATATTATCTCCTTGAGAGAGCCCGAACCTAGGTAAAATCCTGTGTCAATGTTACCATCGCTCCAAGACGACTAGCATATGACCCCTATTACGAGATCCGCCGGTTTTGACACTGACATTGGTGCTTTCATTGAGAGCCTGGTGAGTGTTCGTCATGGATTGATGGGATAATCAGGTGATATTCTTTCAATTAGATCTGTTAAATCATCTCTTTTGGTAAATCGTTGCTGTCGAATTGGGCTATTTTGTTTGCAGTCAAACGAGGATCAGAATTTTTTTAACGACGGCGGTCGTACCCATCGCTTGACACTACGTTCGATCTGGACACTATTGCGATTACTGAAAGCAAAATTAATTGCAAAGACGTGCTACCCCGCGCGCCACGCAGACTCCTGAAGAAACGCATGCATGCAGCGGTAGCTTAGGGTTGCAGATCCGTCGCGTGGATCATTGTAAAAAAGTGGCGATCCAGCCGAGGACCACATGGGCCGATCACACCTCACCTTGGTCGAGCATACCAGGGAAGATTCCCTTCCTTTTGCTTTTTATTCCAGCCCTTGGTTCGGCCGCTGGTCCTCTCTACCTTTTGCTGAAAAGGGCATAGACTAGGGTACTACTAACCTAGTTGGCTAATAGTTTTACAATGGGGTACCCTAGATTAATTTGATTGGTAGTTTCTAGTAGTTTGAGTACCACTACTCCACGTGCAAGATCAAAACCAATATATTCTAGGTACTAGTTGACACTAGTTCTGTCCAGACCACTTTCTCTTTTCGCTTCGGTCTGCTACGGTCATCGTAGTCAAGCAGACTTTTTTCCTAACTATGCGTTCAGCACGTA
This sequence comes from Triticum urartu, assembly GCF_056163025.1. Taxonomy (NCBI): domain Eukaryota; kingdom Viridiplantae; phylum Streptophyta; class Magnoliopsida; order Poales; family Poaceae; genus Triticum; species Triticum urartu. The sequence goes on from NC_141877.1 coordinate 160,831,298, forward strand.
AAATTATTACATGCAGAATATTTTTGGTTGGTTTGTGCTACATTATTTTTTGCAAAGATATTTGGCCGACCCTTCGATCTGGCGAAGTGCTCGACGACCGACTCCTCGTTCGCGGTCTGACAGACGTCAAAATTCGACTGTGACAATATCCTGTCGTCACGTCGGTCAGCTGACCTACGTGTTAGAGCCTTCGACAAACCAGCATCCGCATTCAGATTGGCTGCTCCGTATATTGGTCGGCCCGATGCAGTCTTGAGGCACTCTGTCCAGGACGTCTCTCGTCTGCCATCAGTATGGACGTCATCGGATAAATCACCAGGTGCAATCGTTCTAAGTTATTCGCGATATGCATATTAATAATATTTTAAAAAGTATTTTTTGCTGGTCAGCGACTCTTGGTCCTGTAGGTTTTGCAATCAGGTCTACATTTCGGCCGCCATTTCAGGGCGAACCGATATGCCGTCGCGGCCCCGCGCGCAGTGCGTCCGCAACTCGGGCGGCCGTGCGCATCCTGATTTTGTCACCTCGCTGCGCCGACGCCCCGTGTCGAGAATGGCATCGCGCCAGGCTACCTCTCTTTTAATAATTTTTTCACATAAATGATTCTGTAAAAAATTAATATTTAATTAGTTTTATTATTATTACCTGTCTTGTGCTACTTCATGCATGTAGATAATGTTGTGGCGAGCCGACGTCCTCATTCCGCCTGCATCGACAAATTTCGGGCATCACCTCAGCCCGCATCCCTCTGCCGACATCTCCGTGCGGCCACTCCGCCGTGCCGACCTCGGTGCTCGGGCCATTTTTTATTTAATTATTTACTTCTCTTAAGTTAATTAAGTATAAGAACCATTTTTTAAAAAAGTTTATTATTATCACTACTTGTTATTCCTTTTCTCTGGCACTATTTTATGTGCACAGGTAAATCAACGTCGACTGGTCTACGTCGTCACCTCAGCTTTGCCGCACCGTCGTTTCTTCGAACCGACATCCACATCGCCAACCTGTTTGTGAAACGTCGGCTGACGATGGGGCTCCGGGTCTCGCCCTGCCGACCTGCGCCCTATGAATTTAGGCTTCGTCGTGCCCTCACTGTGGCATTAATGACTCGCGTCGACACCGTCCTCGGCACCCATTCTATATTCGTTGAATTATCAACTTCGCATAAATAAACTATGCAATTTTTTATTGCTATTATTTTTGGTTTGCACTATTTTATCTGTGCAGGCACTTTACTTACACCGGGCCGCGCTGTCACCTCCGTCGACCAAATTGTGTTGTCACCTTGACACCCTGCCCTGTGTTGGCAACCCTGCATCATCGCTTCATCAACCCACTCGGTCGGAGACTCCGGTGTCACCCGACGACCTGCTCCATCACCGCAGCCGGACTAGGGATTTCACCTCTTTGGAATGCCGAGCTATTCGCTCGGCCACCTCGGGCTTGGTGGCTGGGACCTCGGCCATGGCGAGGACTACGAACCTTGTCGGATCTGTCACAGATCAATGGGCGTCTTCATCCCGCCACAAGCCCGAATCGCGTCATCAACACCGAGCACATTAACCAGCTAAGTCGCTTTCATGCTCAAAAACTTTTAGTTTTAAATTTTGTTCGGTTCTACCAAGCATTATACTTTTTGGCAAAAAGTTGTTCGTGTATTACGCCACAATATGCACCATGTTGACTTAAGTGTTCCACAAGCTGGGTTGCCTTGCTCCTGTGTTTACCGCTACGTTCCCGATTGTTCGGCTAGGGAGAAAAGGGAGCACCTCTGCGATTGTCACGATCGGGTCATCCGGGCTCGGACCTCAGACTGGGTGAAGCCGAAAGCTAGCGCTTTATTGTTTTGAATCATGGTCGGCACACAATGGAACTCATGAGTACAAAAAATCTATTGCACAAGTCTCATAGTAACAATGAGCAACCGAAGAAAGGTAACGGTGGGGGTACAATTTTCTTCAAAGATGCTTCGTACACTTCGTCAGTAATATAGCATACGTTCCATGAGCGCGCTTTGTCTGTTACATCCCTATGGCCTGATTGCCTGGTTATCGGAAACACCGTCGATATTCTTGACAGGTGGAGTACGTAACACTTTTCGGCCCTTGACCAAAGAGGGAGAAGCCGACGGTTGGTTAAGACGCGTTTAAAGTTTGAGTGAACACAGATATGATATAAGTACTTCGGTACATACAATCATTATACATAAAATTCTTTTACCCAAGTCGCTTGGATGCTCTTGAATTAGTATGAGCCGTTTTTATTAGTCGCTGCACAGTCTTTTTCTACCACTCCTTTCTCGACTCAGGCGTATGATCAATAGCCGGGTAGCCTGGTTTCTTTCTAAAGCCACTCGCGTTTAGTTCACTAAACTGGCCTGAGAAACACTCCGCCTTCAGGATAGGGAGGTTGAAGCCGAGGGCTGACCCACTCGAAGTCTAGAGATCAGATGTGTCATGTCAAAGCACGATGAAAGTACAATTTGAAGACCAATTTCATATTGGCACCAAAACAGCTTGATTCAATCTAGATGTAAAGTTTTTTACGCATGTTTGTCTGCCTCTTTTTTTGGGTTTATAACATCTTTCACCTATATTATGTTTCAGGAAGCGGGACATTCTCTTGGTTGAGGTGTTCGGCCTGAAACTCTTTTCCAAAACTATAGTTCGACATCTTTCCTGCTGAACTCCACCTCGGTATTGTCCAAACATACATGACAGTTGAACTTGTTCCCGAGGAGGTATGAACCTAGGGTCGGCCATTTTGCCCAACCCAATTCTCGGAGGCTAATACATTGACAATCCAATGCAGAAAAATTAAGTGCAATATAGCTTTCGAGGAGATTATGATCCTCAGGTTGGTCGGCCGCACCCAACCTGAGTCTCGAGGACTTTGCACACCACTTTTTGTGTCCCGAAGTATTCTGTCGAGCAAGGAGTTGATCCTCAGGCCGATTTTGCAAATCAACCTGAGTCTCAGGGGCTACTGGGATCTGCGGTCTTATGTCATCCTTCAGGCGCATCTCGGGTTTTAGACCAATACACACCTTGAGAGCTACTGGCTATATATCTCGGCAGAGAATAAATTGCAACAATCAAAGTATTGACAAAAAATCGGCCCGCAGTCGGGGTGGTGCACTATCGGTGTCAAAACCGGCGGATCTCGGGTAGGGGGTCCCGAACTGTGCGTCTAAGGCGGATGGTAACAGGAGGCGGGGGACACAATGTTTACCCAGGTTCGGGCCCTCTCGATGGAGGTAATACCCTACTTCCTGCTTGATTGGTCTTGATGATATGAGTATTACAAGAGTTGATCTACCACGAGATCGTAGAGGCTAAACCCTAGAAGCTAGCCTATGATTATGATTGTTGTTCTACGGACTAAACCCTCCAGTTTATATAGACACCAGAGGAGGCTAGTGTTACACATAGTCGGTTACAAGGGAGGAGATCTACATATCCGAATTGCCAAGCTTGCCTTCCACACAAAGGAGAGTCCCACCCGGACATGGGACAAAGTCTGTAATCTTGTATCTTCATAGTCCAACAGTCCGGCCAAAGGATAAAGTCCGGCTGTCCGAGGACCCCCTAATCAAGGACTCCCTCAGTAGCCCCTCAACCAGGCTTCAATGACGATGAGTCCGGCGCGCAGATTGTCTTCGGCATTGCAAGGCAGGTTCCTTCTCCGAATACTCCCTAGAAGATTTTGAACACAAGGATCGTGTCTGGCTTTGCAAAACAAATTCCACATACCACCGTAGAGAGTATAATATTTCCACAAATCTAATCTGCTGACAACTTTTCATAACATGACATCACGCTATGGCCCAGTCATAATTCGAACCGTTTTTCTCAACCAGCTACTGCACATATTGCGAGGCGGTTTTCTTGGCACGTCTTGTCGAAGTAGAGATCCTGTCCCCTTATCACGGGATTCTCACCAATACAGGTGTGGGTAACCCAACCGCGCCATCAATCACGTCGCTTGGGGAATAAGCGAGTTTACCAGGCAGGTGGGGAGGCGCATAGTTTCTTCCGCCCTTATAAAGGGACAAGGACTCCTCCTTTTCACCCACGCCTTCTTCTTCCCTGCCCATCCATTCTCGCACACTCGAGCTCCAACGCCCAAGTTCGCATTTTCTCTGCAAATCACTCCAAACATGTCCGGAGCGGGAGGCATGTGGATGGTCTCCTTTGTTACGGAGGAGAACATTATGAAGCTCCGGGAAGCTGGATACCTGGCCGCAGATATCGCGCACCGGCTCCCAGACGCGGGGCAGATCATCCCTACCCCCGAACCCCATGAAAGGGTTGTATTCCTTACCCATTTCGTCCATGGGCTGGGATTTCCCCTCCACCCATTTGTTCGCGGGCTCATGTTCTACTACGGGCTGGACTTCCATGATCTGGCCCCCAATTTCATCCTCAACATCTCGGCGTTTATCGTCGTGTGCGAGGCCTTCCTCCGCATCAAGTCCCACTTGGGTCTGTGGCTGAAGACCTTCAATGTTAAACCGAAGGTGGTGGTTGGCCAACAATCGGAGTGCGGAGGCGCCATGGTGGGAAAAATGCCCAACGTCACCTGGCTCGAAGGCTCCTATGTGGAGACAATGAAGGGGTGGCAATCGGGGTGGTTCTACATCACCGAGCCGCATGACACCAACTGGGTGACGGCCCCCGAATTTTGATCTGGCATCCCCACGCGGCTCACCTCCTGGAAAGAGAAGGGCCTATCCTAGGGTTCATTGGTGGAGCTGACCGGACTCTAGAACTGTGTTAAAAACATGATAAGCAAGAAAATCAAGCTTGTCAACGTGGTCCAGGTCATGCTCTTCCGCCGGATCCTCCCGTGTCAAAGACGGGCATTCAATATGTGGGAGTTCGACCCGGCTAAGCACCAGACGCTGTGAGAGCTCTTTGACACGATACACCAGGACATCTGGAGGGTGCTGTTCAAGTCCGCCGAGGTACCTCCTCCCCTTACCAAGGATCGCGGACTTAGCGCAAAGCGCCCTGCCAATCCGGTAAGCTCCTTATATCTCATAAGATGTTTCTTTCCCCAGTATAATCATGTGGGGGATCTAAGCCTCCACGCCATTTAACAGGAATGGGTCGCGACAGCGGAGCGGATCGATTGTCCGGCCCCACTGCCAAAGGATCCAGCAAGGGATCTCTTAACGGAGTTGCTAGTTCTGGCGCCCTATGAGGCACCGGAGAAGAAGGCCAAGAAGAAGGCTACGGGGACCAGGAAAGGTCTCCGGTGCAAGGTCGTATCGGACTCATCGTCCGGAAACACCGAGGAGCCCTCCTCCCATGAAAACGAGGAGGAGGAAGAGGAAAGTTCTCCCCCCAGCCGGGGGAGACAAGAAAAGGAAGGCCGCCCCGTCAGGGGAAGCCGAAGGTTCCAAGAAGGGAAGGACTCTCCTTCCGGACTGCTCCACGGCGGCCGCTTTTAGCGACGAGGAGTGGTTACCTAGGGACAAGCCCCTGGCAAAGTCGTAAGTATCCGGATACCATAATAGTTCTTGGTATGTTTTATTTTATTACTTCTTATCATGTCAAACATGATCATGCAGCCCATCCAAAGCCCGTATCGACGTATCCTCTTCGGATGTGTCTTTGGGCCCGTCGGAGATGAACAACGATTCACTCCCGACCGCCTCCTCCCCCCACCCTACGGACGACGTCGAGGTGTTGTCTCAAAGGGTACTGAACCAAGGGGATACAGTTCCGGAAGCTCCCCAAGGCGACATTCCGGACGCTGGGCGCACGAGGGGCAAGACTCCCATGGGCTCTAATGCCGGGGGCAGCAAGTCTGTACCGATGGCCTCTGTCCATCCAGAGGCATCGGACAATTTGCTGGAAACGCTTCGCGGCGCTTCCATTGACGAAGAGCACTGCACTATCATGAGTGCGGTGGTCAAGAAGGTTCAGTCCGCCAAAAGCTGACTGACTGAAGCCTGTGCCAGCCTCCTAACAGGCTTCGAGGTAAGTAATCAAATTATGAGAAAATGTTGCAGCATAGACAGTAGCCCTTGATGCTCTGTTTGGTGTTTGGAAGAAAGGCCGAATAGAGGATCAAATAATAATCACAGGAGTCTAATTAGAATATGTCTATGTGAATAAGCAGGCTCCACTGCTGGCTGCTGCCACTCACACGGCGGAGGTCTCCGCACTGAAGCCGAACCTTGAGCGGTCCGAGGAAGAGCTCGGGCTTACTAAGAGGCAGCTTGAAGATAACAAAGGTAAGTGATACCTCGTCTGTTTATTGATAAATAAAAAGGAAACTGGTTGTTAGATCACAGGATCGTCATGAATTTTGCTAGGGGCCACGACCGAAGTGGCGACCCTGAAGAAGGCATTGTCCGAGGCCTAAGGCAAAGCGGCCAAGGAGCACGCCGAGTGCGAGAAGGAAGAGGCCCAAGTTGGCGAGGTTCAGCAAGAGCTCCAGGAGTTTGTCAAGAAGTACGAGTCCTTGGAGCGTGACTCTAGGACGCAAGGGTCCGAGCTTGCAAAGGCCCTCGAGAACGCACAAAATGCCAAGGCCAAAGCCCAAAAGACCCTCCAGGAAATTGAGGCGGTCAGGAAGATAGCGGCGGGTAAGGCATTCATTATGCAAAGCAAGCATGTGAAGGAAACTTTCCTTTTATTTACCCGAATTCGGAGCTCTCCAAGAGCGTTCGCGGATCTACCCAGCAGTGGGTCGGATGCCGCGGAGTTCTACCGGGCCGAGGAAGGGAGCTCGGCGGAGAGGTTGTTTTGGTCTCAGTATACTGGGATCAAACATCTGATGCCCTTGAGAGACCAGTTGAAGCAACTGGTCGAGCTTCACAAGGCGTCCGAACTGGCCATGAAGGAACTCATAGTCCGGATGTGGCCTAGCGAGCCCCTGCCTGGCAGCTATTCGGCCTGGTAAGGCGGCTTGTTAATGCCTGCCCACGGTTTGAAGTCATAAAGCGGTCCGTTTGCATTGAGGGTGCACGTAGGGCTTTTGCCCGGGCGAAAGTGCACTGGCGAAGATGGACGCCGAAAAGCTGGTGAAGGAGGGGCCGCCGGAGGGCAAGGAGCATCGCCGCCCCGAAAAGTATTATGACAGTGTCCTAAAGGGTGCTCGCCTTGTGGCAGAGGAATGTGCTAAGGATGTAATATTTAAATGAATGTACTCATGTGATCCTGTAATGTGGAACGAGTTCATGTGCGCTATGTAACGCTTGTTGATTTAAAATATTACCTTCTATGCGGCCATTTATAAAATTTGAGAGTTGGCCAGTCGTCGGCTTCTGCCCCCAAGTAACGAGTACTGAGGTGTTCGGGATAAACCTGATCACTCTTAATCCCTATTTTGGGTCTTTCGAAGGAGGTGTTCAGCACAACGAACCAGGCAATCAGACTATAAAGCTTTATCACTCTCACTTAGCCATAGAAGTCTACAATTTTAAATTTTGGCGAATCCCCTAGTATTCGGAAGGCCGAACTTGGGGCGCTATGTATGCCTAAATCGGACAAGGCTGACTCCTCGCCCAAAGCGGAAAAAATCTTTAAGGATTTGAGACCTCTCGAATAATGACCAGCTCTCGCCGCATCATGACAGTCAGTTTTCGGCTTTCTCTCCTGAGGTGCTCGTCCGGAAGAACGGGGACACAATCGCAATAGTTCTCCCAGTGCTACCTTAGCCGATATAGCGGAACGTAAGGTACCAAAACATGGGAGCCGGGCAAACCCAACTATTGACCTAAGACATGATTCGGAGATGATGCATATAATGCTATAAGTTCGGGGTGCCGCACTGTCGAAAGTGTTCATACTTTTCATGTCGTGTTATGGGGTACACTGAAGCCCCTGGCACAATGGTCGTATAAGAATGTACGGGTGCGACTTGTCATAAGTAAGCAGACAGGAAAAAAAGATAAAGGAATGCAATAATGAGCTGATGTTGTACATTGTTATTTAAATGATACGTCAAAGCGTATGCATATACGTAAAAATAGGCTATTTGACATGTCCTATCCATGGTCAAGCTGCGTGTGGGTATACAAAACAGGTATATTGATCGTTATCAGAGACCACCTGAGGATTCCCTTGTACGTCAAAGCTTCTTGATTCCTTGGTGTTTCCTTCCCATGATGGGTTCGATAATCAGATGATCGGAGAGGGCCTTCAGAGAATAGGGGCCTGAAAGGAAGAAAATGTTAGAGGTATATGGGTCCTGAAGCGGTTGAGCCGCATTGTGGGCCATGCCATGGCCGTGCCTCCGCCTATGCCCATGGTATCTTGAGTGCGTAATTATGTGCGCGCGGCGCAAATTTCGCTGCTTGACTGGGACTAGGACGGAGGCCCAATTGCTAGGCGAGCTCTAAACGTGCCTGGCGATCCTCTTGCAGGGTACTCCGGACTTGCTTGAAGGTGTCCGGGGTCTTTTTCGCCAAATTGGCAGTTTGCCTCATAAGGCTGCTTTGCGCTTCTGCTACGAGGGCCGCAGTGTGCTCCTCCGTGCGGAGCGAGCGTTCTGTGTTTCCATTAACTATTATAACCCCACGAGGTCCTGGCATTTTGAGCTTGAGGTACGTATAATGCGGTACCGCATTGAATCTGGCAAATGCAGTTCGTCCGAGCAGTGCATGATAGCCACTTCAGAAGGGGACGATATCGAAGATTAACTCCTCGCTTTGGAAGTTGTCCGGAGATCCGAAGACTACTTCCAGTGTTATTGAGCCCGTGCAACAGGCCTCTACACCTGGGATGACACATTTAAAGGTGGTTTTGGTGGGTTTGATCCTCGAAGGGTCTATACCCATTTTGCGCATTGTATCCTGATAAAGCAAGTTTAGGCTGCTTCCACTGTCCATAAGGACTCGAGTGAGGTGAAATCCATCAATGATGGGGTCAAGGACCAATGCGGCAGAACCGCCATGATGGATACTGGTGGGGTGGTCCCTGCGATCGATGGTGATTGGATAAGAAGACCATGGGTTGAACTTTGGGGCGACTGGCTCCATCGCGTAGACGTCCCTCAGTGCACGCTTCTGCTCCCGCTTGGGAATATGGGTTGCGTATATCATGTTTACCGTTTTCACTTGGGGAGGAAATTTCTTCTGTCCTCCTGTGTTCGGCAGCCGGGGCTCCTCGTCGTCGTCGCTATGCAGCCCCTTTTCCTTATTTTCGGCATTCAACTTGCCGGCCTGTTTGAACACCCAGCATTCTCTGTTGGTGTGGTTGGCTGGTTTATCGGGGGGGGGGGGGGGGGCGTGAGTTTGACACAAACGATCGAGTATGCGGTCCAAGATGGAAGGGCTCAGATTGCTTCTTTTGAACGGCTTTTTCCGCTGACCGGATTTAGACCCACTGAATCCGGCATTAACTGCCGTGTCTTCGGCGTTGTTGCCGTTGTTACGGCGTTTGTGTCTGTTGCGACGTGGCCTGCCATTGCTATCTTTGGCATCTGAATTTCCAGGGTTTCTTGATGTGTTGTTGCTGTGAGCCAGCTAGCTATCCTCGCCCGCACAAAAGCGGGTCATGAGTGTCGTGAGGGCTGCCATGGACTTCGGCTTTTCTTGGCAGAGGTGTCGGGCGAGCCACTCGTCGCGGATGTTATGCTTAAATGCCGCTAAGGCCTTAGCATCCAGACAGTCGATGATTTGGTTCTTTTTAGTTAGGAATCGAGTCCAGAAATTCCTGGCTGATTCCCCAAGCTGTTGGGTTATGTGACTCAAGTCATCGGCATCCGGTGGTCACACATAAGTGCCTTGGAAGTTGTCAAGGAATGCATCCTCCAAATTCTCCCAACTGCCAATGGAGTTTGCCGGCAGGCTATTGAGCCAATGCCGAGCAGGTCCTTTGAGTTTTAATGGGAGGTACTTGATGGCATGTAGATCGTCACTGCGTGCCATGTGGATGTGGAGGAGGAAATCTTCAATCCATACCATGGGGTCTGTTGTGCCATCATATGATTCAATATTCACGGGTTTAAAACCTTCTGGGAATTCGTGATCCATTACTTCATCAGTGAAGCATAGGGTGTGTGCGGCGCCTCTGTGCCGGGCTATATCACAACGCAGTTCATACGAGTCTTGTCTGCTATGTTCGGCCCGGACGGATTTTCTTTTAGTATATCCGGCATGACGGTGGTCGTCACGCGTTGGGGGGCGCCCCCGTGATCCATAGATCGGTCTTGTATGTCCTGCTTTGTTTTCCAATACGTCTCACAGGTCCTGCGTCTTGCCCCGGGCCTCGGTGTTTTTGTTTAACTGGCGACGGGGTGCGGGCTGGACTTCGGGCTGATACGCCTCTTTGTCTCGGCCACGAGGTGGACGGTCAGCCGCATCATACGCTGGTAGTGTAGGCTTTAATGCTTCCTCCTCGAGTTGGGGTAGCAACCTGTGCTTTGGGTAACTTTTGGTTGGGCGCTCGAGTTCGTATTCCTCGACTGCCAGCACCTCGGTCCATCTATCCGCTAGCAGATCTTGATCAGCTTGAAGCTGCTGCTGCTATTTTTTCAGGCTTTTTGCTATGGCTATAAGCCTGCGCTTGAAGCGCTCCTGCTCGACGGGATCCTCATGCACGATAAATTCTTCGTCGCCGAGGCTCACCTCATCATCGGAGATGGGAATGTAATTGTCATCCTCTGATTCTCCGTCTGCCGCCTGTTCCTTAGGGCTAGCTTGCCCATCCTCCCGCTCGAAGCCTAGCTAGAGGGGATTGTCTTCGTCTTCAGCACTGTTCACAGCATTATTGTCTCTTGTGCCGGTATCTCTGCTTTTGCTATGGGGGGCTTAGAGCGGCGCCAATGACGCTGGTGCTCAGATTGCTTCTCGAGGGGATTATCCTTCGTTGCCTTATTGCCATAGCTTTCTTTGGGGGTGTCCACCATGTATATATCATATGATGAGGTGGCTGTCCAGCGCCCTGTGGGCGGTGGTTCTTGTTCTTCTCCTACATCGTCGTCCATACCGTCGATGTCTTTGGAGCCAAAATCAAGCATGTCGGTTAAGTCATCGATAGTGGCTATTAAGTGGGTGGTGGGTGGGGAATCAATTTCTTCGTCGTCCGCTTCCCACTCAAGCCGGACATAGTTCTGCCTAGGGTCTCCTGACAAGGAGAGAGACCTCAATGAATTTAGCACGTCAACCAAGGGTGAGTGTTGAAAGATATCCGCGGAGGTAAACTCCATGATCGGTGCCCAATCAGATTCGATAGGCACGGACACAGGCGGTTCGAAGCCTATGGCCCGGGACGAATCCAAGGGTCCGGCAACACCGGTCTCATAGGAGGTGAAGTCAGTATTCGGCTCTATCACCACTAGGTGTGCGGCCTCCATGGCGGGGTCCATCCACCCATCCTCGGATGACACGATCTGCTCCGGATTGAGGGCCGGAGTAGCCACAGGTGTGATCTCCCAAATACCATCTGGCGGCAAAGCTAAGTCATGCTCGTTGCGATTGTGCGGCGCACCTGACATGGGCTCGAATCCATCGAAGATCAAGTCTCCGTGGATGTCGGCAGTATAGTTCAAGCTTCCAAACCTGACCTGATGGTCACGGGCGTAGCTCTCGATCTGCTCCAGATGGCCAAGCGAGTTGGCCCGCAATACGAAGCCGCTGAATACGAAGATCTGTCTGGGGAGAAAAACCTCACCCTGGATCGCATCTTTGCCAATGATCGATGGAGCCATCAAGACTTATGGTGACAACACAGTGGAACTCTCAATGAAAGCACCAATGTCGGTGTCAAAACCTGCGGATCTCGGGTAGGGGGTCCCGAACTGTGCGTCTAAGGAAGATGGTAACAGGAGGCGGGGGACACAATGTTTACCCAGGTTCGGGCCCTCTCGATGGAGGTAATACCCTACTTCCTACTTGATTGATCTTGATGATATGAGTATTACAAGAGTTGATCTACCACGAGATCGTAGAGGCTAAACCCTAGAAGCTGGCCTATGATTATGATTGTTGTTCTACGGACTAAACCCTCCGGTTTATATAGACACCGGAGGAGGCTAGGGTTACATAAAGTCGGTTACAAGGGAGGAGATCTACATGTCCTAATTGCCAAGCTTGCCTTCCGCGCAAAGGAGAGTCCCACCCGGACACGGGACAAAGTCTTCAATCTTGTATCTTCATAGTCCAACAGTCCGGCCAAATGATATAGTCCGGCTGTCCGAGGACCCCCTAAACTAGGACTCCCTCATGCACCACCTCGGAAGCAGTCCGGCATAAAGCTCGGGCGCTAGTGGTTGGCTCAATAGAGGGCATTTCCGGCATTAATCTCGGCTAAACTCCTTCAAATTTTTTGAACCAAGGTGATTTATGACACCTCGGATATAGTCCGGCGTTGGAGCTTCGACATAGTCCGGCATTGGAGCTCGGATATATTCCAGCGTTAGAGCTGGGAAGCGGTCCGGAGTTTGTGCTTGGCTGCAAAAGATACCTCGAATGCAATCTGGTGTTGGAGCTCAGACGAAAGAGGACACCACCGCACGGGAACAACTTCAAACCCGATGTGTGGCGTAAAAAGTAACAAGGCATTTCTAAAGGCCGGAAACTTAAAGGGGCTCCTCGGATACCTGATGTGTAAACTCTTCGGATGGACTTCGGCGATCCTCAATATCGAAGAAGAGAAGATTTTTTGAACCAGTTTTCAAGACCGACGACCGAAGATGAAGAATAGTTCAGAAGAATCGAGGAGTGTCCCCAACTTGAAGACCGGTTCAGTGGGCTACTGACGGTGTCCTGGACTAGGGGGTACTCACCACGTCGTCTCTCGACCAGTAGGCCGGGCCGAGGAACCCCATGGCGGTTCACTATTAGGCCAGTTCGGACAGCCCATGCCGCATACAAGGGAGATCCCGCAAGACTTAGCACCCAAGACGAGGACTCTCCTAAACCCTAGGCCTCTGGTGTGTTATATAATCCGAGGCCAGGCTAGTCAATAGAACCTCATATTCATTACTATAATCTCGTGGTAGATACCTGTACTAGGTACTATCCTCATATCAATACAATCGAAAGCAGGACGTAGGGTATTATCTCCCCGAGAGAGCCCGAACCTGGGTAAAATCCTGTGTCCATGTTACAATCGCTCCAAGACGCCTAGCCTAGGACCCCTACTACAAGTTCCGCCAGTTTTGACACCGATGGTAGGCGGGAAAGGATCCCACAGTGCACAATTTGAAAGGGGACAAGTAGTACATCTTATCCTGACGAAAGGTGGTCTTCGCTTGCAAAGCTTCTGGTCATGACACTACGGTGGGCCTAGCGATGACATATGTCCTGTCATCCTAGTGGTCTTAGTCTTGTTGTGCGGGAATGGAAACCTTTGCCTGAGTCCTCGGGAACCCACACCTGCGCTTGCCTCCTTAGCACCAAAGAGAATACTGCCTCTTCTGCGTCTGCTGGCACCCGCCTGGCCTTGGTCGTCACGGCTTGCATCATCACAATCTCATGAGGACACCTGCATGGAAATCTCCTCTTCTCAGGAGGCTGCCTAGGGAGGGTGCTCCCTCCAGAGGTCTTGGTGTCGTCTGCCTCGCGAGGCTTGGCCCCTTGTGAGGGTCTTGTCTTGGCGGTCTTGTAGATGGGTTGTACAGGGTTGTCGATGAAGCTGTGTCGTGGCCCACTGGCAGGCAAGTCTGGTTACCCTAGTTCCCAGAACACCGACAATAGCCCCCGGGCCCAAGGCACGCTCGGACTTGGCTTCGAGGCGAAGCCAAAGGTCAAGGGCGAAGTGCCACGGGCCCCAATTGCCTACGGGCTAGGCCGACACGTGGCGCTTGATGGGACGTGGGCGTCTCCTCTTCCCCATGAGCGGTAGCAACTGCCCAGGCTGACAAAAGTCTGGCGCCCGCTACCGAGCCATCATTGCCTTCTCTAGCCCCACTTCAGATCCCCTTTCTCCCAGTCGAGAGAATCTCTAGATCCGGTCGTGTTCCTCCTTCCTTCAAGATCTCGCGAATGGCATCCTGGAAGGTGAAGCTCTCCGCTTCGGCTGCGAGCTCCTCCTCCACTCTTGCGCCGGCCCTAGGCACGTCCTCCATCAACGAGGAGAAGCACCTCACCACGGCACTCCCGCTGACTACGAGCTACGACAACGAGTGGAGCAAGACTGTCCTCCGGGCCGGCTCCGCCGAGCAATGGTCCCTGGCGCGGACGTTCTACCCCTTCTTCCTCCATAGTGTCTTTGTGGGGCTCGTCCCTCCTTTCTCCGGGGTCTTCACCGCTGTCCTCATATATTAATAATATAGCATACTAATATGACTAACTATTGTATGAGTGAGCTATAAGATTGGCTATAAGTGACATAGAAAATTCGTATACCGAAAAAGGCTTTCGCCCCGCTTTATATATAAAGCAAACCACCGAGCATAAGGTTCAACAAAGGGTACCAACAATAAAACACACACAGCCGCCGCACGCAAGGTCCCACAACATAGCACAAACTATAGTACTAAGGATCTACTGATGGAACAGCTCAACAAGCCCAAAGAAAACAAAACTACACTACAAAAAAGGACACATCTGTGACATTTTGGCCCGAACGAAAAGTTTTTCTTTCATGCTTATGACACTTCTATAACGATAATTGTGACAAAACCACGTATCATCATAGATGTGGTGGGCTCCTACTTCTATGACAAAAATCATGACAGAAAATGATCTTTTCGTCGTGGGCGGGCCGGGGACGCACTTACATAACATTTTATGGGCCGTCCATGACAAAAAATCATGGTAGAAGCGAGGGCGAGGAAAATTTCGGAAAATTACCGGTTACGATGGGTGGTCGGGGCCGAGCGATGCATGGATTCCATGCGTGTTTCTCTCGTACACGTACGTGTGTGTGTGCAAGGCGTTGGGCTCTAACTGAACCCGAGTGAGGCGTTCGCTTACTGAACCCGAGCGATTGCACTAGCTACGTTACTGATCCCAAGCGATCGATCCCTTTGCTGTTAACTGAACCCAAGTAATTCCTTCACTATTGCTGCTAACTGAAGCTGATCGGACCTGCCTCTTTATGAACAGTTCCCGGTGGGGGTTTGGATGAATAGGACCCCGATCGAGGAGGCCGCCATACCTGAGCCGGTTGGGGTGGATGAATAGGACCCGTGGAGGCTCCATGAACAATAGTCGTCGAGGCTGGATAAATAGTAGCCCATGGATGAACAGTAGCTGGTGGAGGCAGGAGGAAGGTCGGGTGGATGAATAGTAGCAGGTGGAGGCTGGAGGAAGTCGACGGTGGATGAACAGTAGCCCATGGAGGCTAGAGCGAGGCAGTAGACGGTGGATGAACAGTAGCCCGTGGAGTCCCGTTTTGCAGTACGCCACACCCCTCCTGATGAACAGGAGCCCATTTCGACCGTAGGCGCTCCAACACAAGTCTGTTTCCTCCATTTTGTCGTACACCACACCCCGCCCGATCAACAGCACCCCGTTTTGACAGTAGGAGCTTGAACACAAGTCCGTTTCCTCCGTTTTGCGGTATGCCAGACCCCTCCCGATGAAAAGGATCTTGTTTCAACCGTAACCGATCAAACAAAAGGTCGTTTGCTTCGTTCTGCGGTATGCCAGGCCCCCTTTTCGGCTGTTCTGTCCAAGCTGGTTGGCTCCCAATGAACACGACGCATTCTGACCCAGTCTATTGCCTCCCGATGAACAGGACGCTATTTCTCCGTTCTGACCCAGCCGATGAGCTGCTAATGAACAGGACGCCGATGCTGATGTTCGTTGCCTCTCTATGTACACGAGCACTGGCTGTACGTATGCACAAGTAGGCGTTTGAGACCCCGCCCGTATGTACGTACATGGCCATATTTTTGGCATTTGGCTATATGTATGTGTACACAGTTTTGACTGGACCACCTGAACTGCTACGTCGGGGCTCTACAACTTTACGTGCTGCTGCTTGCTCGGCCATGGTTCATCATTGCAGAGAGACCGATCGACCAGTATGTACGTATACGTTCGCGACCAGACAGACAACGCTACGTACGCTTCGACCGGGTGGGTCCCATCTGTTAGGGAGGATAAGGACACACTTCCTCGCATGCGAAGATATAGCTGATGGGTCCCGGCTGTCAGGGGGAGGAATCATTTTTATTTTGTGAGTAATAAGGAGGCACTTCCTTGCGTTCGAAGATGTAGCTGGTGGGTCCAGCTGTCAGACCCACAACCCTAAAGTCCTCTTTTGATGGCTGTCGTCCATCGACCTTGTTGACGATGAGGCGCCGAGAGCATCAAGGCGGTGGACGACAGTGAGGCCTAGGAAGAGAATGACGCGGCGCCAGAGAAGACGAGGCAGGTGGATGCCCACCCGGAGGGGAGTACGAGGGTTCACTGGTTTGGCTGCGGCATAAGGCTGCCATCGTCGGAGAATAACAGGGGGAGTGGGTGAGTAGAGTGATGGCATGGCCAACAGTGGCAGCACAGTCGGCCACGGGAGGCAGTCGTAGGCGGTCCAGCCGGCGCTGGTTTCGGCGGCTGGAGCAAGAAGATTAGAGATTGAAGAAGCAGTGCGACCGTTGGATGTTAATCCAACAGTCACTGCTGCTAGAATTGTTTGTTGACTAGGTTAACATAGCCCTACATACATGTCAACTTAGTAGGCCCACAAGTCAGCCTCCGAATCAGGTGGGTCCGAGCTAGCAGGGGGATGAATCATTTTTCTTGCGAGTAATAAGGAGGCACTTCCTTCCGTGCGAAGATGTAGCTCGTGGGTCCCAACTGTCCTGTGGGGGGACTTTTTTTGCATAATAAGAATGAACATCCTTGCATGCGAAGATTGTAGCTGGTGGGTCCAACCTGTCAGGGGGAGGAGTCGTTTATACTCGCATAATAAGGATGCACCAACTTGCGTGCAAAGATGTAGCTGGTGGTTCCAGCTCTCAGACTCTAGATGTACTCCATGTTGGCTCCGTTGTTCATCACGCATTGTCGAGCGGACCACGGCGGTGGATGACGACGAGGCCTAAGATGGGAACGATCTGGAGTCATGGAACAAGGGGCACTGGAGTCCCTGGCGGAGGGGAGTACGAGAGACTGGTTCGGCTACCGGGTGAGGCTGTCTTCGCCGAAGAATAACAGAACATGTGCAAGAGTACATGTTTGACCTAGCCACTATTGGGAGTAGGGTGGGGCGGCAATGCCTATGCGGCAGCACAGTTGGCCACGGGAGGCAGATAGAGGCGCTCCAACCGGCGATGGTTTTGGTGGCTGGAGCAAGAGCAACTAGATTAGAGATTGAAGAAGCAGGATCGCCGTTGGATGTCATTCCAACGACTACAGATGTCAGAATAATTTGTTGACCTTTTGTTAGACCATTAAATTGTTTTGTTCACTAAATGGACAACACCTTGCCCAGGCTTCGTCTAGTGGGCCAACAAAGTCAGCTACGAAAGCTGTGGCAGAATGCAGCCCATTTATTTAGGTTTTACAACCCATTTCATTTTGTTTGCTAATACATCTATTTCCTGGGCTAGATAAAAATAATAATGCCGATTTACTATTTATGATAATTTACATCGCATTTGATTATTTATTCGAATACACCTATTTACTGGGCTAGGTGAAAAATAATAGTGCGTACATGCAACCCCTTTATCATTTCATATAATTTACAAGCCATTTGATTTTAGTAGAAATGGACCCATTTTCTGGGATGGGTGAAAAAGAAATGATGGTATGGACTGAACATTTCATATTAAAAATAATATTGAGATAGGAATATTATTAAAAAAATTAAGTTGGGCTTTATCTTATTATATAAAAAATGAACCGAGCTATGCATTTTATTAAAAGAAACATCGGCTAGGCTTCGCTTATTTTAGGATCTTGGGTACAACAGTCAGCCCAGTTGCATTGCTGATATTCAACAAAAAAGGCGTCTGTAGTACAATACAACTTTACATGGCTACTTAGCCCATATTCAACGATGCCTCAAAAGGCCCAAACAAGGCTTCTGTACAATTTTTTGACGTCACTGAGCTCAATTAATAACTTCATAAAAAAGTTAGAATACAGTGGAACCAAATTAAAAGCTATCATGAGTGAAGAAATAATTCGACGGTCCCACTTGTGTGTCTCTCTCTGTGTGTGTGAGAGAGAGACCCATCGTTCGATGCTTGTAAATACATCTTTCAGCCATATGCATTGCTGATACTCAGTAAAAACTTATATAATTGACACAATCATATAGAACATCATAGCACACTGAACTTGCATACAAAAATTTCACGCAGGCGACACAATCAGGGTGGGAGCAGTGGATCGCTATAGGTAGGGCTATGTTGAAACCAACAAACTCGTACATAACCATTCATCGTCTTTATCAATGATGAGGAAATATCTTAAATGTTGTGCAAAGAAAACAGACAGACAACACAATAAGTTCTGCTAGCACATTAAGTTGACGTACACCTCTTTCTAAAATAAGTTCAGGTAGAAAAATAGAACATGTCACAATCAAATGTACTGGCACATTAGTGCTTCACACCGATAGCTCGGGTTTAACTAGTATGTGAGAAGATTCAGTTGTTACCTCAAATTAGAGCACATCCAGGCAGCCAGCCCTACCTCTTCTCCCAAAGAAACAATGGTCTCATCCACGCGACGGAGTAGGCCCTGTGCCATCCATTGTTCCGAGAAACACAGGGAAAGTCTGATGTTGACTCCTGCAATGGACGTCATCGACGGACCCTAGCACCAGCGGTGGCATGACTTCGATTGACGGATTGACCACTTCTTTGGCATGCTCGAACACTCGATACAGGTACATCCTCCGCGGCGACCTTGGTGACAACGAATAGTACAACCCCGGTTCCTGCACCGGTATCTCAACACCAATCACCTTCGGTATGGTGGACGGCTTCCTCATCCATGCCATAACCGTCATAGCCCAGCTGCCTTGAGGAACAAACATACATATGAGCTCACCTCCTAGGTCATTGATAAGCTCATTCATGGACTCGCTATTCCAAGCATGTCGAGGCATGCCGTGGAAGGTAAGCTTTGTTAAAAACTCAACCTCAGAGGGCACCCAGCCCCATCCTGGGTGCCACCGATCAAAGCTCACCAGCGCGCCATCGTAGAACAAACGCTGGGAAGATTCAAACATACGACTGTAGTCGAAAGTTGTCCGGAACCTAACAAAGAAATCAGCCGGTGGCGGACAGACTTTGACGAGCAAGTCACTTATTTGGATGCTATGCACAATGCTAAGAGCTTTGAAAAGGTCGTCCGGCGAGACAGGAGGCCGGTCGCCGTTGATGGTTACTATCAGCACTTTGCCGACAAACTGGTCGTCAAGCGCCGTCATGCCACTGTTCAGCGACAACACACAACACCTGAAGGCAGGATGGACCTCAGGATCTCTGACTCGGAGATCTGCGTTGACCGACGACATGATAGTGCGCTTGAGTACAGGGAGTACAGGAGGGGGATTTGGGGGAAGTGCAGTAGGAATCGAGATTCCAGAGGTGGGGGAGGGGCAGGAGATTGGGGATGAAAAGGTAGCATGAATTTCGAACATGCGCCAATATGCTCTTAGCGTGCAAGTGCACGAAAACACCGGTGGTGCCCACATGTTGGCCTAAGAGTCCATTTTCTTTCTTTTTTGAGCGCCCGACCTGAGAGTCATAATTGACCTATTTGGCATTGCGTTACTACTCGGCCCATATTCAACGACACCTCACTGGCCCAAACAAGTGTACATAATTGAAAAGACAGTAAGCTCAAATTATAGCTTTAAAAAAGGAGACATACTCTGAACACTAGAGAATGGTGATGACCTCATTTAGCCCACCAGCAGTTCGAGACAATAAACAGTTCGAAACAACAATATATACAACATTCAAACACTGACTAGTGACTAGTACTGACATAAACATCAAGACATGATAGTTCATAAGAAGTCTTGCTACACCACCAGAACGCACCGATGCAGCGCTCAGACTCTCATGATCCATACTAGAATGGCATTCTAAATAGACGTAACTATTACATAGTAAGAGTGACATAGATGAGGATGACCAAATGACAAGGAATATGCATAACAAAAGAGAGAAATACCCATCCAGAACAAGAAGCAAAGACAACAAGTCATTCTAAGAGGGACGATCCAACCCCATCATAATTTGGAACCCCGCTTCAGCCACCAATGATTTGGATACACCAGAACTCCACCGTTTCGACGCAACAACCCAATTACCTATCAACCTGCAGGCTTGAACCACATCATTGCCCGTCGGACTTGAGACATCCAAGGATCAAAGTTAAACCATATGCCTTTGTCATTCTCACCTTCTTTTAGCTGCAGGTTGTATCATTGACAATCAGGGGAGTATGCTCCCGAAGTCCTAGGGCACACGGTCTAGACACAGTTTCCCCTAGCAAACTGAGCCTCTCTGCCATCAAGGTCCTTGCCAATGGTGATCTCCTGGTTAATCGTATAATTGAGTCTGAGAAATAGGGAGTGTGAACAAAGGTTGTTTACCCGCCTCCAAATCAAAAATCCTAAAGGCCCCAGCAAGCTGGTATCCTACTCATAGACGTAAAAACCACTGTCCGGATACTTGCGTATTTCACGGTGCTTGTACACAGTGGGTTTTTGCAATATAATTTTTCCGGCTCATGTGTGCGAATGATCATCAGTCTTTTGCGTCGTCTGGTTGAGCGAGGAACTAGTTGTGCTTCCCTGTTTTTGGCAAAGGTGGTGTGATTACAAAGGTCCATAACTGTAAGGACACTACATCATATCAAAAAGGACGGGCATTGTAATGTAAGATCAGTGTTGTTAAGAGTATGAGTAGGATAATGCAAGAAACAACATTGATCTATCCTTGTTGGAACTGAGAGGAAAATACATGGAAATGTATACTGGGTTCAAAAATACAGAAGTGCCATGCATGGTTATACTCATGTTATCTCTCAATCGATTCTTCACAGAAAACTACCATGTCATGCATGTTATGTAATCATGTTCTGTCTTCACAAACAAATTCTTCAACGAAACTAACAAACCATGCATTGT
This sequence comes from Triticum urartu, assembly GCF_056163025.1. Classification (NCBI taxonomy): domain Eukaryota; kingdom Viridiplantae; phylum Streptophyta; class Magnoliopsida; order Poales; family Poaceae; genus Triticum; species Triticum urartu. The sequence continues at coordinate 160,852,309 of NC_141877.1, forward strand.
TATATACTCATGTTCTGTGGGAAATTTTTTTGTGAGGATATTATTCTAGCCATTGATTGTTGAAGGGCGAATATAGGTATGTACACATAGTAAAGCATTACAACATTTTAGTACTTCCAAATATAGAGTTCTCCATATGCACATTTACTTCCCTAATGTATGGTTAGATGAAACCAACAGTGTGATGCATGTTTCTACATCATGAAAATGAGGAAACTAATGTGGCTATTGATACACACTCATATTTAGTAGTATATGTATTACTATAAAGTAAGAAGAATATCCATATCTTCCTAACCATTTGATTATTCAATGGTACAAATTGGTTGTGATGACATGGTCACAATCACATGAATTAACTCATTCCAAATATAGCTGTTTTATGGTGACTCTAATACATTGCCATAGTTCTACTCAAATTCTGCTCAAACAAGGATATGGAAATCATGAAAAAAGTTCAAACAGTGTCATGGCGTTATCATTAAAATCAGACGAAAACAACTTACACGCGTCGTCCCAGCAATACGTGGTGCCATCTGCTTTGTTGATCGCGTAGATGATGCCATTGTGTTCAATAACACCACCGAAGTGTGTATCAGCTTTGACGATCCACTGCGAGGTGACTCGTCTCCAGCTAAAGAAGGCACCGGCGGAAAGATAGGCGAGTCCATGGTCAAACAAGGCAATTAGCTTGAAGTCTGCCTAATCCGCATATCGTGTGGGCACTTGGCACATTACAATCTTCTGCAAAACAAGTTCCATCCAACTGATGTGGTAATATAGATGACTTGGACCACGACGGTAAAACCTTACATAATCCAACCAAGGAAGGATAATCTCATGGGAGGTGTGGAAGTTCATCAGCACCAACTTTTTCCCGTCTTCTGTGAGGACGGCCATCCAGTGGGAGTTCATGCGGACCCAGTACATACCTGCCAATAAGTTTTGGGCAATGGTGATCGGATTGAAGTCGAGGGGCAAGATGTACGACGACCCACTACATACCTAGAAAGAAGTTTCGGCTAATGGAGGTCGGATTGAAGTTGAGGGGTGTCGGGGATATACCCCGCAGTGTATCCCGGCCGGATATATGACCCGGTCAGACTTGGAGACTCACGAGTGACCTGCCCTGACGCGGTGACTGACTGGTGAACTGCTTGAGACTAGAAACTCACTGGTGACCCGAAGGGCGAGTTAGATGAATAACAAGGCCCATGGCCCAGAAGGCGGCTTATGAGAAGACTGGCTCAAGGTGCGTGTCTGGTGGGCCGGCTTAAGAGAAAGGCATAAGGAGTTTTCCCTTACAAAGGAAGCAAGACTAGGACTCGACTTGTAATAGAATTGTCCTAGTCCTACTAGGACTCCACATGTAACCCGCCCCTTCAACTTATATAAGGAGGGGCAGGGCACCCCAAGAGGGACAAGTTTCACAAGTTAGGGTTAGAGAAACAAGTCTATATCTCTCGAGATAGAGCACCCTTGTAATCATGTTTATTATCATCAATGTCAATGAAGCAGGATGTAGGCTTTTAGCTCCACCGTGAGGGGCCGAACCTGGGTAAAAACCTCACATCTCTCAATTCCGACCAACCCCTTCAAGCTACTACATAGATGCGTTGGCTTCACGACTAAGTCCTGACACGAAGGATATCTGCCATGACAATTCCACGACAGTTCGCGCCTACAGTGGGGCTGGCGCATGGTGGTGATGAGTTATTGGAGGCATCTTTTTCAGGATCGAGAGAGAAATTAGGGTTGTGCGTGAACGTGAGCCGATGAGCCATCGTATCCAGAGACGAGTCGATATTTGTATTAACGGCTGCCCTGCAAACTAAGGCGAAGATCTGCTTTGGCGAAGTCGCCAATATTTGTATATCCACTAGATGAACAAAACATCATTACATGAGCGGTTCTGGAGAAAATTGGATTTGATCATTGTTTTAGCGACACGGGAACACCAGAGGCATTGAAAGGAGCAAACAACGGCGACTCCATCACTGATTCCAGCCAGCTCACGATTCCAATCATTCCACACCAAAGTTCACCAGATATTTCGCTGCTAGCCAAGTCAATCGATTACACTGGCCGGCTTTCGTATGTCCGTATGTCAAGTTAGAGTGCAACTTGGTTTTGCAATGTTCAAGGAATAGTCTAAAAGCAAGAGCCCATCCCTGGTAGAAATCAAAAGAAGAAAAATAGCATGATTTGCCTTACGTGAACATAGATGATTCCAACACCTGATCGGATTGACAAGTCAACACCAAGCTTGGACGAGGCCACGAATTTAGGCTCTCGGCTTCCGTTTTCATCTGTGAGCCACCATCGCCGAGCGCGTCCCTGACTGCCGCCCATCCGCATGGCCCTGCTGGACCGGCACCCCTTGAACTCGCAGCCGCCCCGGCTCGCGCCTCTGCTCTACTCCGCGTGCTACCGCCACGTTAAGCCACCCTGGCTGCAGCACTGCTTCACCGCGAGTTGTTGCTCCCGCCGGATTCCATCTCTAAACCACCGGCCTCATTTTTTCTACAAGAGCCACCGTGGCCCCTGCCAGAGTAGGCCTCGGGCCGCCCCCGCCTATGAACTGCTGCCTCCACCGGCGTCGCTTCTGCAGCTGCACCAAGCCGCCTGCGCCACTCCCGCCGGGTTGGCTTCCGGTTCACCGTGTCAGCGCCGTCCCTGCTATTGGGCTATGCGTCAAAATTGCTACTGCTCATCACCGTCAAAGCCGCCAGGTCACCTTTCTAGGGCATCACCGCGGCAGCCACCGTGGCCTTACTCCTTTGCTCTGGCTATTCCGAGCCATTTCCGTCTTGTGCTGAGCCGACCACCAACGCCACTTCGCCAAATCGCCATTTAAACCACCGTCTCCACTCAATCTCGGTTGAGCCGCCACGACGTTGAGTCACTGTCGGTGTCAAAACCGGCGGATCTCGGGTAGGGGGTCCCGAACTGTGCGTCTAAGGCGGATGGTAACAGGAGGCAGGGGACACGATGTTTTACCCAGGTTCGGGCCCTCTTGATGGAGGTAAAACCCTACGTCCTGCTTGATTAATATTGATGATATGGGTAGTACAAGAGTAGATCTACCACGAGATCAGAGAGGCTAAACCCTAGAAGCTAGCCTATGGTATGATTGTCTATTGTCCTACGGACTAAAACCCTCCGGTTTATATAGACACCGGAGAGGTTTAGGGTTACACAAGGTCGGTTACAAAGGAGGAGATACACATATCTGTATTGCCTAGCTTGCCTTTCACGCCAAGTAGAGTCCCATCCAGACACGAGACGAAGTCTTCAATCTTGTATCTTCATAGTCTAACAGTCCGGCCAATGGATATAGTCCTGCTGTCCGGAGACCCCCTAATCCAGGAATCCCTCAGTAGCCCCTGAACCAGGCTTTCAATGACGATGAGTCCGGTGCGCAATATTGTCTTCGGCATTGCAAGGCGGGTTCCTCCTCCGAATGCACCACGAAAGAATTTGAATACAAGGATAGTGTCCGACCCTGCAAAATAAGTTCCACATACCACCGTAGAGAGAATAATATTTCCACAAATCCAATTTGCTGACTTGTTTTGGCAACACGACATTATGTCACGGCTCGGGGATTATTCGAACAGTTTCCTTTAACTAGCCCCGCACATAACGCGAGGTAGTTTTTTGACACGTCTTGTCAAAGCACAGATCGTGTCCCCTTATCATGGGATTCTCATCAATATGGGTGTGGGTAACCCAACCGCGCCATCAATTACGGCGCTTGGGGGATAAGCGAGTTTTACCAGGCTAGTGGGGACGCATAGTTTCGTCCGCCCATATAAAGGGATAAGGATTTACCTTTTCATCCATGCCTTCTTCCTCCTTTGCTCATCCATTTTCGCACACTCGAGCTCTAGCGCCCAAGTTCGCATTTCCCACCTCGACCTTCTCCAACCATGTCCAGAGCGGGAGGCAGGTGGATGGTCTCCTCCATCTCGGAGGGACACATCAAGAAGCTGAGGAGAGCCGGATACCTGCCCGACGACATCGCGCACCGGCTCCCAGAAGAGGGGCAGCTCATCCCCACCCCCAGGCCCCATGAGAGGGTAGTGTTCCTTACCCATTTCCTCCGCGGATTGGGATTCCCTCTCCACCCATTCGTCCGGGGGATCATATCCTACTATGGACTGGATTTCCACGATCTGGCCCTGAACTTCATCCTCAACATCTCGGCGTTTATCGTCGTGTGCGAGGCCTTCCTCCGCATCAAGCCCCACTTCGTCTTATGGCTGAAGACTTTCAATGTCAAGCCGAAGGTAGTAAGTGGCCGCCATGTAGAGTGTGGAGGCGCCATGGTGGGCAAGATGCCCAACGTCACATGGCTCGAGGGCTCCTTCATGGAGACCATAAAGGGGTGGCAATCGGGGTGGTTCTACATCACCGAGCCGCGTGACCCTAAATGGGCAGCGGCCCCCGAGTTCCGATCTGGCATCCCCACGTGGCTCACCTCCTGGCAAGAGAAGGGCCTGTCCTGGGGTAGTTCGGGAGAGCTGACCGGACTCCAAACATGTATTCAAAACATGGTGAACAAGAAGCTCAAACTCGTCAACGTAGTCCAGGTCATGCTCATCCGCCGGATCCTCTCATGCCAACAACGGGCTTTCAATTTGTGGGAGTTCGACCCGGCCCAACACTGAACTCTGAACAGGCTCTTCGACACAACTCACGAAGATGCCTGGAAGGTGCTATTCAAGAGCGCCGAGGTTCCCCCTCCCACTACGGAGGACCGCGGATTCTGCGCGAAGTGCCAAGCCAGCGTGGTAAGCTGTTTTACCTCTCACAGGATACTTGCTTTCCATAGCTTGACTCTATGCGGGATCTAAGCTCCCGTACCTTTGACAGGACTGGCAGGAGACGGCCGGACAGATCGACTGTCCGGCTCCTTTGCCCGAAGGCCCAGCAGATGCTCTCCTGGCGAAGATGCTGACTCCGGCTCCTTACATGGTGTCGGAGAAGACCAAGAAGGCCAAGGGAACCTGAAAGAGTTCCCGACGCCAGGCGTCATCGGACTCACCGTCCGAGGACTCTACGGCGCACTCCTTCCCCGAAGACGAGGAGGCAGAAGGAGATGCTCCCCCTCCAAATGAGGAAGAGAAGAAAAGGAAGGCCGCCCCAACTGGGGAGGCCGAAGGGTCCAAGAAGGGAAGGACTTTCCTTCCGGACAGTTCTACCACCGCCGCTGACGGCGAAGACGAGTGGCTGCCCAGGGCCAAGCCCCTGGGGAAGTCGTAAGTATTCGGATACCAGAGTAACTCATGGCATTCCTTTGTCGCACTGCTTCACCTAACGCCGAATATTATTACGTAGGCCGCCATGAGCCCGTATCAACGTATCGTCGGACGGCTCCCTGGGCTCGTCGGATATGGATAGCGATCTAGTTCCGACCGCCACCTCCCCTCACCCTGCGGACGACGCCGAGGTATTGTCTCAAGAGGCACCGGGTCGAGGGGAGACAGTCCCGGAGGCGCCTCAAGGCGGCCTTCCGGACTCCGGGAGCAGAGGGGACAAGGCCCCTGAGGGCTCCGAATTCGGCCCTCAACCGAACACCGCGCCGGAACCTCCAGTGGTTCCGGACTCGGGCAGGTGGCCTCCTTCCAAGAGGAGCAGGACGCCTGTACCGGTGACCTTTGTCCATCTAGAGGCGCCGGACAATCTGCTGGAAGCGCTTCGCAGTGCTTCCATCTACGAGGAGCACCATACTATTATGAGTGCGGTGGTCCAGAAGGTTCAGTCCGCCAAGAGCGGACTGACTGAAGCCTATGCCAGCCTTCTAACAGGCTTTGAGGTAAGTGTTGAAAATATAGGAAAAATATTACCGCATAGACAGTAGCCCCTGATGCTCTGTTCGGTGTTCACAAAGAAAAGCCGAACAGGGGATCAAACAATATCACAGGAGTCTAATATAAGTATGTCAATATGCATATGCAGGCTTCGCTGCTGGCATCTGCCGGACTGACTGCGGAGGTCGCCGTACTGAAGCAGGACCTTAAAGGGTCCCAGGACGAGCTCGGCCTTGCCAAGAGGCAGCTCGAGGAGAACAAATGTAAGTAATACCTTGTCTATGGATATGTATAGAAAGAATGTGATTGCAAAATGATAGGATCATCATGAATTATCCAGGGGCCACAGCCGAAGTGGCGACCCTAAAGCAAGCGTTCTCTAAGGCCGAAAACAAAGCAGCCAAGGAGCGCACCGAGCGAGAAAAGCAGGAGGCGCGGGTGGGCGAGGTGCAACAAGAGCTCCAAGCTCTTGTGACGAAGCACGAGGCGTTGGAGCTTGACTCAAAGACGTGGGTGTCTGAGCTTGCTGCGGCCCTTGAGAGCGCGAAGAATGCCAAGGCCGAAGCCCAAAGGGCCCTCCAGGAGATTGATGCAATGAAGAAGATAGCGGCGGGTAAGGCATTCTATATGCAAAGCAAGCATGTGAAAGTAAATTACCTGTTACTTACCCGAATCCAAAGCTTTCCAGGAGCATTCGTAGATTTGCCCCGCAACGTGTCCGATGCCGCACAATTTTACTAGGCCGAGGATGGAAGCTCAACAGAGAAGTTGTTCTGGTCTCAGTATACTGGGACCGAACACCCGGTGCTAATGAGCGACCAGCTAAAGCAGCTGGTCGAGCTACACAAGGCGGCCGAACAGGCCATGAAGGGCTTTATAGTCCGGATGTGGCCTGGCGACACCCTTCCGAACAGCTACTTTGGCCTGGTGAGGCGGCTTGTGGATGCCTGCCCGCGGCTGGAGGTCGTCAAGCGATCCGTCTGCATTGAAGGTGCACGCCGGGCTTTCGCCGTGTGAAGTTGCAATGGGTCAAGCTAGATGCCATGAAGTTGATCAAATAAGGGCCACCGGAGGGCAAGGAGCATCGCCACCCCGAGATGTACTACGAGGGTGTTCTAAAGGGTGCCCGTCTCGTAGCGGACGAGTGCATGAAAGATGTAATATTTGAGTGAAACTTGCTCGTGTGATCCTGTATTTATGAAAACTTTTTCATATGCGCTATGCAACGCTTGTTTGAATTTAAAATATTACCTTCTGTTTGGCTGTTTATCCAATCTGAGAGATGGCTAGTCCTCGGCTTCTGCCCCCATGCCGCGAGTGCTGGGGTGTTCGGGATAAACCTGAGCACTCTTGTTCCCATTTTTGGGTCCTTCGAGGGAGGTGCTCAGCACAACGAACAAGGCAACCGGACTAATAATGCTTTATCGCTCTCACTTAGCCATAGAATTCTATAATTTTAAATTTCGGTGAAGCCCCTGGTATTCGAAAGGCCGAATTTGGGGCGGGATACACGCCTTTAAGCCGGACAGGGCCGGCCCCTCGCTCTAAGCGGCATAAGTCTTTAGGGACTCGAAACCTCGCCGAACAGCGACCAGTCTCTTGCCTTATCATGACAGTCAGTTTTAGCTTTCTCTACTGAGGTTCTTAGCCCAGCAGAACCAGGGCACAATCGCAGTAGTTCTCCTAGCGCTGCCTTAGTCGATAGAGCGGACCGTAAGGTACCAAAACATAGGAGCCGGGCAAACCCAACATTTGACCAAAGACATGATTCGAAGCTGATGCATATAATGCTATAAGTTCGGGGTGCCGCACTTGTGAAAGTGTTCGGACTTCTCACACCATTTTGTGGGGTATGTAAGCCCCTGGTGTATTAGCCGTACCAAAGTGTACGGTTGCAAGGCATCATTAATGAACACATATATATATAAAACAAGAATGCAATAATAGTCGTAATGTTATGCATTGTTTATTCAAAAAGGTGCATTAAAGCAGAATGATACAGATAGTGCGATAAGAAAAAAGTAGGACTATGTCCCTTCCAAGGGCAAGCTGAGGAATAGTATTAAAGCAAGTATTTCACTCGTTATCGTAATCCACCTGGGAATTCCGTGGTGTAACGTAGCTTTCTGCCTCCTTGGTTGCTGCATCATGTGTTCGGCAATCATGCTGCCGGAAAGGGTGTCCAGAGATTAAAGTCCTGAAAAAGAGAAAAATAACAAAGCGGGAAGCCCCTAGTGCGGTTTAAGCCGCGTCTTGGGGCGTGCCATAGTTGTGCCCCCCCTCCCCACCTGTGCCCATGGTATTCTTAATGCGTAATTATGTACGCGTGGCACGGATTTCGCTGTTTGGCTGGGACTTGGGTGGGGGCCGCATTGCTACGCGAGCTCAGATCGTGCCATGCGGTCTAGTTGCCGATTACTCCAAGCGTGCTTGAAGGTGTCCGGGTCTTGAAACGCCAAACTGGTGGATTGCCTTGAGAGGCTGCTTTGCGCTTCTGCTGCGAGGGCTGCAGTGTGCTCCTCCGTTCGGAGAGAGCGCTCTGTGTTTCCATTAACTGTAATGACCCCACGAGGTCCTGGCATCTTGAGCTTGAGGTATTCATAATGCGGTACCACATTGAATCTCGCAAATGCGGTTCGCTCGAGCAGTGCATGATAACCACTGCGGAATGGGACTATATCGAAGATTAATTCTTCGCTTCGGAAGTTATCCGGTGATCCGAAGACCACTTCCAGCGTAATTAAGCCTGTGCAATGGGCCTCTACGCCTAGAATAAGGCCTTTAAAGGTCGTTTTTGTGGGTTTGATCCTTGAGGGGTCTATACCCATTTTGCGCACTGTGTCCTGATAAAGCAGGTTCAGGCTGCTGCCGCCATTCATAAGGACTCGAGTGAGGTGAAATCTGTCCATGATTGGATCTAGGACCAGTGCGGCGAATCCGCCATGACGGATACTAGTGGGGTGGTCCCTGCGATCGAAGGTGATCGGATAGGAGGACCATGGGTTGAACTTTGGGCGACTGGCTCCAACGCATATACGTCCCTGAGCGCACGCTTCCACTCCCTCTTGGGGATGTAGGTTGCGTATATCATGTTCACCGTCCGCACTTGTGGGGGGAACCTCTTCTGTCCTCCGGTGTTCGGCTGCCGGGGCTCTTCCTCGTCATTGCTATGTGGCCCCTTATCTTTGTCTTTGGCAATTAACTTGCTGGCCTGCTTGAACACCCAACAATCCCTGTTGGTGTGGTTGGCTGGCTTGTCGGGGGTGCCGTGTATTTGACACGAGTGATCGAGTATACGGTCCCAACTGGATGGGCCCGGAGTGCTTCTTTTGAATGGCTTTTTCCGCTGACCGGGTTTAGAGCCTTTGAATCCGGCATTGACTATCGTATCTTCAGTATTATCGCTATTAATGCGGCGCTTATGTTTGTTGCGACGTGACCTGCTATTGTCGTCCTTGGTATCCGAAGTACCATGGTTCTTTGACCTATTGTTACTGCGAGCCAGCCAGCTGTCTTCTCCCGCACAAAAGCGGGTCATGAGTGTCGTGAGGGCTGCCATAGATTTTGGCTTTTCCTGACCAAGGTGCCGGGCTAGCCACTCGTCGCGGATGTTGTGTTTGAAAGCTGCTAGGGCATCTGCATCCGGACAGTCGACGATTTGATTTTTATTTGTTAGGAATCGGGTCCAGAATTGCCTGGCCGATTCTTCTGACTACTGAATTATGTGGCTCAAGTCATCGGCATCTGGTGGTCGCACATAAGTGCCCTAAAATTTGTCAAGGAATGCGGCTTCCAGATCTTCCCAACAGCTAATGGACTCTGCTGGCAAGCTGTTTAGCCAATGCCGCGCTGGTCCTTTGAGCTTTAGTGGGAGGTATTTGATGGCATGTAAGTCATCACCGCGGGCCATGTGGATGTGGAGGAGGAAATCCTCGATCCATACCGCAGGATCTGTTGTGCCGTCGTATGATTCAATATTTACAGGTTTGAAACCATCTGGGATTTGATGATCCATTACTTCATCTGTGAAGCATAAGGGGTGTGTGGCGCCTCTGTATTGAGCTATATCGCGACGTAGCTCGAACGGGTCTTGCCCGCTGTGTTCGGCCCGGCCGGATTTACTTCTACTGTATCCGGCGTGACGTTTATCATCTCTCATAGTGGCGTGCCCTCGTGATCCGTAGATCGGTCTTGCATGTTTTTCTTTGTCCTCCAATACGTCTCGCAGGTCTGGCGTGTTTCCCCATGCTTTTTTATTTGAATGGCGTCGGGGTGCAGGCTGAGCTTTTGGCTAGAATGCCTCTCTGTAACGGCCACGAGGTGGACGATCAGCCGCGTCATACGCTTCTTCCTCCAGTCGAGGTAGCAACCTGCATTTTGGGTAACTCTTTGAGGGGCGCTCGAGTTTATATTCCTCGGCCGCAAGGACTTCAGTCCATCTGTCAGCTAGCAGATCTTGATCAGCTTGAAGCTGCTGCTTTTTCTTAAGGCTATTTTCCATGGCCATAAGCTGGCACTTGAAGCGCTCTTGTTCGATGGGATCCTCTGGCACGGCGAATTCGTCATCGCCGAGGCTTGCCTCATCTTCGGAGGGGGGCATGTAATTATCATCCTCCGCCTCTCCATCTGCCGCTCTCTCAGGAGGGCTAGCTCCTCCATCCTCCTGCTCTAAATCTTGTTGGAGAGGGTTGTTGTTGTCTTCGGCACTATCCGGAGTGTTATTACCTCCTGTGCCAGTATCACCACTTTTGCTTTGGCGGGACTTAGAGCGGCGCCGTTGACGTCGGCGCTTGGGTTGCTTCTTGGAGGGGTCATCCTCCGCTGTCTCGTCGCCATTGCCTTCTTTGGGTGTATCTACCATGTATATATCATATGATGAGGTGGCTGTCCAGTGCCCTGTGGGCAGTGGTTCCTCTTTGTCTCCCGCATCGTCGTCCATACCGTTGATATCTTCGGAGCCGAAGTCGAGCATGTCGGTTAAGTCATCGACACTGGCTACTAAGTGGGTGGTGGGTGGGCCGCGAATTTCTTCGTCGTCCGCATCCCAGTCCTGCCGGACATAGTTCGGCCAGGATCCTCCTGACAAGGAGAGAGACCTTAGTGAGTTCAGTATATCGCCGAAGGGCGAGTGCTGAAAGATATCCGCGGAGGTAAACTCCATGATCGGCGCCCAGCCATATTCGATAGGAACGGGCGTAGGCGGTTCGGAGGCCGTGGCCGGAGAAGGATCCGACAGTTTAACAACACGGCTCTCGTGCAAGGTAAGGTCGATGTTCGGCTCGATCGCCGCTGAGGGTAAGGCCTCCGTGGCGGGGTCCATCCACCCGTCCATGGACGGCGCAAGTGGCTCCGGATTGAGGGTCGGAGCGGCTGCCGATGCGATCTCCTTAACACTGCCTGATGGTAGAGCTAAATCGTACTCATCGTGACCGCCTGACGCACAAGGCAGAGGCTCAAATATGTCGAATATCAAGTCTCCGCGGATATCGGCCGTGTAGCTTAAGCTTCCAAACCTGACCTGGTGGCCAGGGGCGTAACTTTCAATCTGCTCCAGATGGACACACGAATTGGCCCGCAGTGCAAAGCTGTTGAACACAAATATCTGTCCGGGGAGAAAAGTCTCACCCTGGACTACATCGCTATCGATGATAGTAGGAGCCATCAAGCCTAACGGCAACGACACAGACGAACTCTCAATGAAAGCACCAATGTCGGTGTTAAAACCGGAGGATCTCGGGTAGGGGGTCCCAAACTGTGCGTCTAAGGCGGATGGTAACAGGAGGCAGGGGACATGATCTTTTACCCAGGTTCAGGCCCTCTTGATGGAGGTAAAACCCTACGTCCTGCTTGATTAATATTGATGATATGGGTAGTACAAGAGTAGATCTACCACGAGATCATAGAGGCTAAACCCTAGAAGCTAGCCTATGGTATGATTGTCTGTTGTCCTACGGACTAAAACCCTCCGGTTTATATAGACACCGGAGAGGGTTAGGGTTACACAAGGTCGGTTACAAAGGAGGAGATACACATATCCGTATTGCCTAGCTTGCCTTCCACGCCAAGTAGAGTCCCATCCAGACATGAGACGAAGTCTTCAATCTTGTATCTTCATAGTCTAACAGTCCGGCCAATGGATATAGTCCGGCTGTCCGAAGACCCCCTAATCCAGGACTCCCCCAGTCACCATTTAAGCCGCCATATCACCTCTCAAGATGATAAAGACCCCTGACGATGTGTTACAATATCATGGTGTGACTCAGAACATTGAAGATCCTCCACTTGATTACTTAAAAAATTCATGTGTTGGCATCCGAGCAAGGGCAACAGAAGCTGAAATGGACATGCGACACTGCAGGATGCACTTCGTTATGATAATGCTACACTTCAGAGGAAAGCTCTGCACTTCACACAAATACCTACTGAACACCAGGACAAATAGGAACGTTGCTTTAGAAATTAGTCTTCCGGATCAACTTATGCATATCGCGTCTAGCGATGATGCTAGAATCCGGGAGGCTGCTTAACCCGCCTCCATCGTCGACCCGTCGGAGCCCTGTCGGTCTGCTTGGAGCCTCGCCGGTCTGCCGCTGTTGGCAAGGCTGCTTGCCATTGAGCCACCCTTGGTTTTCAAGCTGGCTTCACCTCTGTCATGCCCCTACCGTGTTGAGCCACCTTGGGCTTGTCCCGCCGCTGCCAGGCTCTGTCTCTGAAGCCTGTCCACACGTGCTTGTTTTTGAGCGCTCCTACTACAGCGGTTTGCTAAGGAAGAAACGATAGAAGATGATAAGGCAGGATGACCAAGTCGAATTAAATAAATGCTACATAGTACCTCTGGTTACTCGCTTCAAATATCAAGGAGCTATTACAAAACTATGCTGCTACTTTTAGTGCCTGGCATCAATCTAGCAATTGGTACATGAAGACAAAAGAACACGGTACTGCAAGCCGGTTGCACAGCCAACCAAAATATCATTTGCTATTCGCCCTATCTATTTAGTACGTAGTAAATTATTTGAGACCAATTACTCTGGTTTGTGGTATTTTTCTCGCAGGACCGCTATTCATCACAAAGGTGTCGCAAAGGGGTATACGCCAACATTATTTTTGCACTAGCGCTTATCCATGTCATGCAGCTTGACGAATATGTGTGCAAGTCGCCGCCCCTGCTACATCAACATGACGTGGCTGACTCGCCCGTCCGCGCGGCTTACCGCGCCTGTGAATTATTCCCTGTCCGCACCGGCTTATAATGCCATGGCCGACTCATCTTTTTGTGCCCATGGTTGACTCGCCTGAGTCCATGCTATCTCTGATACCACGGTCGTCTTTACTGTCCGCCCTGCAGTCCGGTCTATTCCAACAATTTTGGAGCAAATTATATTATAATATCAGCCTCCGTCTGCACCGGATGGCTCAATGGATAGGTGCACAAGTCGCTGCCACTGCAGTTTGTTTAAACTTCAACAAACAATTGGGATGAATCATCAGCTGGATTATTGACACAACTCATACGGGATCATTTATAACCCGTCAAGACTCAACATATTCCAGTAATCCGTTGTTCAACTATATGCTGGTTCATATCACGGTCAAGTATGGAGAGTCTCAAGCCCACTCCTCGAGTAGTCTTAAGACTTGGGGGCTACGATGACATGACTCAGTAAATGTTGCCAATTTGAGCGGATTCAAGAACTCCAGGTCATTGGAGGGAAGATAACTCAGTCCCAAAGGCCATTGCTATATTGATGAAAATTATAGGGCCGTCACAAAATTTCCGGCTTAAAATGAAGGATCCTGGTTTAAAATCCGGCTCAAGAGAAATCTATCTCTCACAAAGCTTTAAGCTCTCAATATCCGTTTTAAAATTCCCATTCAAAAAGAATCTATTTCTTGTAAAGTTCGAGTTCTCAAGAAAAATTAAAGGTTGCCAAAGAGAACTTGCTGCCATGATGCACGGTTCAAACATGGGTATCCTGCCTTATTGGCTTATCATATCATTGGTCACTTGGGGGCTTCCTGCTCATTGAGCATAGCTATGACTACCCTCTTGATTTGGCTATCAAGCCGATATTATCGTTTCATAAGAGCATAGCTCTGGTTACTCCAGTAATCTGGCTATCAAGCCAATATTATCATTTCATAAGAGCATAGCTCTGGTTACTCCGGTAATCCGGCTATCAACCCAGTATTTTTTTTATCGTGAAAGTAGGAAAGGCTCCTACTGTCTTAATATATTAAGATAATAATCAAACTGAACAATGGGTATTTACATGGGGGGAGTCAGGGTACAACTTGCCAACTTTGTGACAAGTGAGCTAAGAAAGCAGAGAGCAACAACTATAGGGAGTGTACAAAGTTCAGCACAAAGAGCTTATGCTCCTCTTTGACTCTATGTTGAAGGAGCCTGAAATCTTTCTTGAATCTATCCAGCCAGGAGTTGAAGGATGGTGTTATTGCTCTAAAATGTTTGTTATTCCTCTCCTTCCAAATGCTGCAGGCTGCCACAATGAATTTCTCTAAGAACATGGGAGTGGGATTATTGTTTTTTTGAGCGTCAACAGCTTACAGTCGGCCATGGAAAGGTTCCCAGTTAATCCCAATCTTAATCCAGCAAAGCTTACTGAATGAACAGGTGAAGATCATGTGTTCCACCGTTTCCTCGATATTCATTCCACATAAGAGGCAATTGTGGTCATCCCCTATGTTATAGTGCCTCCTTTTCAACATGTTCCTCGTATTGAGCCTGTCATGGAAGAGCAACCAGGCTAAGACCTTCAACTCATTGTGCATTTTGATTTCCAAACCCAGCAGAATATCTGGTGCACCTGGACGTCCTTGAAGAAAAAATTATAGTAATCCGTTGATTTGTAGATGGTCTTGTCCCACGTGTAGTGCCAAATGTCTGAAGACGACGTGAATGGCTGTAGCTGAGCCGCAATTGTTTGCATGTCTCTGACCTCCGCAGCACTTGAGGAGTCAAGGGTAGGTGAAACGTTTCTCCCAGTGACGTGATCCCTAAGAAGTCTTTGACAGAAATATCTTCGTCCGAAGAGTGGGAGAAAGCCTGAGGATGGGAGTCTTGAATAATTTTCCCCACCCACATATCTTTCCAAAACAGAGCCGTGCTGCCACACACAATTTTGACTTGAGAAACCCCTCGAAACTTAGGAGTGAGCCTAAGTATGTCCTTCCACCAGAATGAGCCAACCGGTTCAGAAGCATGTGGAATTTTTTGGGCATAATAGGAATCCCATGTGAGTTGCACCCAAGGTATATCCAACTTGTTGTAGAATTTATGCAGGAATTTCAAAAGCAATGCTTCATTCTGTACTCGAAGATTGAGAACTCCAAGTCCTCCCTTATTTTTAGGTTTACAGAACATGTCCCAGGCAGCCATAGAGTTACATTTATCACCTTGTTCAGTCTTTTTGATCCATAGGCATCTGCGCCTAAACTTGTCCAGAAGTTCAATGAGCTTGGGTGGGAAATGTAACATGCACATTGCATAGATGGGAAGCAAGGTAACTGTGGAGTTGAGGAGAGTCAGCTTGCTAGAATGGGACATAAGGGACAGTGTTGAGGACAAGCTTCTTTCAACCTTGCTGACTAGGGGCATGAAGTCATGAATGGTAGGACGAGACGTGCCCAGAGGCAGACCAATATAGGTCAACGGCATGGTACTAATAGTACACTCAAAGATAGCAGCAAGTTGTGTAGCCAGATCCGTCTCCAAGTTTATGGGAATTAATGTGGACTTGTGGAAATTGATTTTAAGGCCGATGGATTGTGCATATTTGGTGAGAATGTCTTTAATAATCAAGGCTTGATGAGGGCAGGCAGGCATGAGCAGGATCGTATCATCGGCGTATTGGACAATAGGGTAGTCCATTTGTCCGGTAGATGGGAAGGGAAGCTGGATTCTGCCCTGCCTATAGGCTTCATTAATGGCAGATTGAAGGAGGTCGGCTGCCAGCACGAAAATGAGTGGAGACAGCGGATCACCCTGTCTGACACCACGCCTACAATGGAATTGTCTGCCCGGAACACCGTTTAGGAGAACTGAGGATCGGCCCGAAGAAAATATTGAATTTATCCAAGACATCCATTTTTCATTAAAGCCCATATGTCTCATAATGTTGATCATGGGATCATGCTCGATGGTGTCGAAGGCTTTGGCGAAATCCACCTTAAGTAGAACGATCAGTCGCTTGGAAGCTTGGCATTGGTGAATGTATTGAAATGTCCATGCAAGGCAATCTTGTATAGATCTTCCACGTATGAATCCATATTGGTTACGATGGATAATTTTTAGAATGATCTTCTACAGGCGGTTGGCCAGGAGCTTAGTAATGAGTTTAAGGCAGCAATTAAGTAGTGTGATTGGCCTGTAGTCATTAACTGTGGATGGGGACACATTCTTCGGGATTAGAGTAATCAGTCCATCATTAATGCTTTGGAGGTTAAGTGTTCCTGCATGGAATTGATCGCACAGCGAGTAGAAGTCATTTTTGATGATCGGCACAGCGAGTAGAAGTGCTTTAATGAAGAGACCACTAAAACAATCCAGACCAGGTGCCCTATCACCTGGCATTTCTTTAATGACCAAGTCAATTTACTCATGTGTGAAGGGAAGAGTGAGGTGATCTAGGTTTGCATTGGGCCTGATTAGAGACGGAAGATCATAATGCATTTGAGTGCGACTAGAGGTGCCTAGTCTGTCCGAATAAGCATGGAAAAGGAGGGCCTCTTTTCCGTTGTGATCTTCCACCACTAGACCGTCAGGAGTTTGTAGGTTAGCAATGTTGTTTTGGTGATATCTATCAGTAGCCATAGCCTAAAAAAACTTTGTGTTTTCGTCACCAAACTTAACCCAACGGATGGTGCACCATTTCTTCCAATACTATTTCTGATAATCCAATAGCCGAAGGAGATGTTTTTTGCTAATCTTGCGGAAATTGTTCTCAGGTAGTGTGAGAGGCCGCTGATTTTCCAGTTCATCCAAGTCTGCCAGGGTTTTATTCATATTCTCAATAGCCACCGAGAGCCGTGATATGCCTTTACTCCAAGCTTTGAGCTCCTGTCGGAGATGTTTGAATTTACGACATAGAACTATGGCCGCATTGTTCACAGCAATAGGTTTATCCCAAACTCTTTTAACCACGTCCATGAAGCCAGGGTGCAGAAGCCAATATGATTCAAACCTGAATAACTTGGCACGAGGGATTTTTGTCTCAATGGTTACAACACATGGTGTGTGATCTGAGGTGGGCTTACAAAGGGGTTTGACCATTGTATTGGGTAAACACTTGTCCAGTGCATAGAGGTAAAAAACCAGTCTAGTTGCTCGAGGAGTGGATCGTGTTGCATGTTACTCCATGTGTATAATCTACCTTTAATAGGTAATTCAACTAGATTATGTTTGCGGATAATGTCATTGAAGGTGGACATATCGTTGACATCACCCCTGGCTTGTTACGATTTTCTGGCCCTCTAATATAATTAAAATCCCAAAGAAATAAGCAATCATCATTTACCTGGATATCCTTGTCATAAAGCCATTGAGTAAAAGTGTCCCGGGCAGGCCCTGTACAGGAGCCATAGATGTTGAAGAGTGTCCATGCTTGGGCAGATATCGTGCTGGTGAATTGAATTCCCAAATCAAAATCTTCCTAAGAGCATAGCTCTGGTTACTCCGGTAATCTAGCTATCATGCCAATATTATCATTTCATAAGATCATAGCTCTGGTTACACCGGTAATCCGGCTATCAAGCCAATATTATCATTTCATAAGAGCATAGCTCAGATTACCTTGGTAATCCGGATATCAAGCTAGTATTATAATTTCATAAGATCATAGCTCTAATTATCTTGGTAATTCGGCTATCAAGCCAATATTATAACTTCATATGAGCATAGCTCTGATCTACTTGGAGGCTTAATGCCCGGGTTAAAGGGACCAAAGAGAGTTTGTTGCACAACACAGCTCAAACATAAGTACCCGGCCTTAATGGTTCAAAATACAAACCTTGGGGGCTCCCTAATTCATAGAACATAGCTTTGATAACCCCTTCTTGGTATGAAATGCTAGTATATTTTGGATTGCGCCATTGGAATCATGCGCTTTTAAATCATTGGATGTGGCAATGTAAGCCGGCTGTATGAGCCAATTCTATAGGTAAAGTCTTCAAATCTTTAGTAGCCAAGCTTGGCTAGATTTTCATTATGATATTGAAGCATTGAGGTTTTAATACCGGATTATATTATCTTGAATAGCCAAACATGGCTAGATTTTTATTATGGTTATCAATAACCAGTATTATGATTGAGGTTTTCAATGTCGCTTCAGCACAATGGTTATTATTTTATCAATGGATATGATTTATTCTACAATGGAAGGAATAGTCCCGAGTCGCTGCAGGCTTACGACCCGACACTTGGGGGCTACATTATTCAAGTTGAGATTACATCAAATATGCAAGTCCCATGTCACTGCCAGCATGCACCAAGGCACTTGGGGGCTAATGCAAAGTCATTTTTTGCTCCCCTTATTGAAGACCCGACTCATCACATCGTAATTAGCCGGCTCTTGGGGGCTACTAATTGCTCCTGTCAAAAATTCATAGTACACAAGCCTTAATCCATTATATTGAAGGGTCCATTACTCAGTTGGTAGAGCACAAGGCTCTTAACCTTGTGGTCGTGGGTACAAGCCCTACGATGGAGGCTACATCGTATGATGTTATGAAGTATACATAAAGTCCCAGCTCAGTTTTGTCTTGCTAAGCCGGCCCTTGGGGGCTACACGTTGCTGTTCAAGTCTACATGATCATATCTACTAAGTCCCTGCTCATTATTTCATAATGGCCCAACCCTTGGAGGCTATACTGGTTGAAGTTTTTATGAGCGTAAGGAAATTACAAGTCCCATGTTGCTGCAAGCATCACAACCCGGCACTTGGGGGCTACATATGTGGAATATTCAATTTTGACTAGTGACTGAGATGAGCAACTTGGATTTCTTCAAGGTTGCAACATTTATATTGAAGCAAGTCTTAAGTTGTTACTATGCTCCGTTCTTAAGACTTGGGGGCTACAGGTGATATGAATATAATGGAGGAACATTTTCAAGTTCTCACTTCTTTGAAACAAACCAGGTATCATATTCCCCGTTTTGGCTTGGATAGCTCAGGAAAGTCAATTACATGACCCGTCATCATTTGTCTATAACCCAAAAATTTTGGAAATCATAAATCAGAAGATCTACATCTTTAAGCTGGCTCAATATCAGTTGAATATTTCAAGAGCAATATTTTTGTCAAGTTAGAGCATTGAATGCCGACTCAAATGGATTATTTCTTATAATATTTCTCTACAAGAGACAATGCCAGCAAATTGACTATGATGCTGGCCTATTGACCCGAATATTTTCAGTAGAAGTGCCCGGATTTTCTACATTGGGGCAGTTTGAACATATCTGCTAAAAGAGATTTTCTATGAGATCACGGACACGCACCTAGCTTAAAATGACAAGGACTGAAGGATGATCAGGTGCTGGCTTAGGAAAACTATTAGCCCAGAGCACAACCTGTCTAATTTTCTTTTGTGTTTATTTTTCCACATAAGTTTAGCATGGATAAATCCAAGCTAAACTGGGGGCTAATGTCGGGGATATACCCTACGGTGTAACCCGGCCGGATGTATGACCCGGTTGGACTTGGTGACTCACGAGTGACCTACCCTGACCCGATGACTGACTGGTGAACCGCCTAAGACTGGAAACTCACTGGTGACCCGAAGGGCGAGTTAGATGAATAACAAGGCCCAAGGCCCAGAAGGCGGCTTATGAGAATACCGGCTCAACGTGCGTGTCTGGTGGGCCAGCATAAGAGAAAATGCATAAGGAGTTTTCCTTTACAAAGGAAGCAAGACTAGGACTCCACTTGTAATAGAATAGTCCTAGTCCTACTAGGACTCCACATGGAACCCGCCCCTTCAACTTATATAACACTGGTACACATCGATGCTAAACAAACGGTTTTCAACCCCTTTCCGCGACGGCATTCGGAACCGTCACCATGTGAGTGTGGGCGATAGGGGTATCCTTCCCGCACAACCCACAAACCGTTGGGGATATGCCCTCCTGGCACACACGCTCGGCAAAATGAGGTCGTGTGCGACCGGCGAGCACTCAAATACAGAAATACATACAGTAGTGCTAAAGAAATACAATTATACATGCGAAATCATTTTCGGTCATAATTACATCCCACACAGTCAGTCACCGCTAAACATTTCCATTCGTATATACATCCCACACAATCACTCCAAGGAAAACATTTGCGCAAGGTGGCGTAACGCAAACAATTTTCAAGAGAATATCGTGTGTGATTGTTCATTGATCCAACACGGTTTATTCCTAGAAACTATGTGTTGCCTGAGGTCATCACCCACGGTGTTTTGTCATTAACCGTTTGCAATAGGAAAACCCAATTCACAAGCTAATTGGCCAATTAGCGGGCTAATTGCCCTATTATTAATAATCCATTTACTATTCTAATTGACATTCATATTAAGCACATAATACACTCCATTTCCATATTAAGGAAGCAGGATTTCATAATTGAAATACATCGGAGTACAACATGATATAGCTGCAGCACTCAGCTACCCCATTACACAACTGCACCAGTAGCAAGTTTCACATGCAACATCTAGAACCTTTCGAAATTAGCATCATAAACGGTACATAGAGAGATACATCTCATCTGGAAAACTGCTGAAGCGGAAGGCAAATATTGAGCCTTCATTCGTGTTGAAGGTCTTTGCAACTTTGGGCCAGTGCCTGTGGATGATTTACCGTCCATCCTTCGACCTCTTCAGGAACACTTGAATATTGAACTGTGGATGTTGTATGAAAACTTTCCTCGCCTCTTGACCACAGAGGTGGTTTGAGAGGTAATCATCAGTGAACCCTGAAAACAAGGATGTGCATAAATATCGTCCCTATATTGGAAATGGGGAAAAGGAATAAAAAAGCAAAGGTATAATAGTTAGAACCATCTTGTAAATCTCAGTGCTTCCCATTGTTTCCCTGCAACACATATAAGGTAGTTAGTCATCAGGTTAAGTAAGGGTTCGCATGCTATCAGTAAAATACGTTGACGAAAAATAACCACATTGCAGATTCATAAGATTAATTCAAGCCACATGGAAAACCCATTTATCCAAACCAAGCATGATTAAGAACTAGGAAATATAGCACTTCTATATATTTCTCATGTATTAAGTGCAGCCAAATTCGATTTATTTCTCACATGGTATACAATAACAGAATGCAGCCACAACAATTGAACATCACATTGCAGAATTGAACCAAGCAGTTAACTGAACACCACAACAAATGAACCAAATGTTAATTGAACCAAGCAGTTAACTAAACACCACAACAAATGAACCAAATGTTAATTGAGCACCACATTGCACAATATAGAAGATCAGACAGTTAACCAAACCAAGCATGCTTAACAACTTGGAAATATTGCACCCTGAAGAATTGAACATCACATTTGCAGAATTGAACCAAACAGTTAACTGAACACCACATTGCACGACATATAGAACATATACACTAGCGCAGAAGATTGCATGGTAAAAGTAGATAGCACAATTCACTAGAATTTCTTAAGGAAAGGCAGTAGCTGGCAAACTAAACATGGGTCCTTATAGTGAGCTAATAAGACAAGCTACTCCTCATTGTCGGAGATATCAATGACGATTGGCTCCTTGGACATGGAAGAGGGCGAGGCCTCCTCATCGTGGGTGCCCTCGTTGTAGTGGTGAGTTGCCTGAGCCACGCCGGGCACCAACCTGCTGGCTCTCGAGATGAGGTAAGCACGTGCACGCTGAGAAAACACCTCGTAGTCTTTGTCGAAGGAACCGATGGTGGCCTTGACAAAAAGCCACAAACTGTCGTTTAATGCAGCCAACCGCGTCGCGGCATCGGTGCGCGAGGCATCAACGGTGGCCTCAACGACGAGGTGCTCCTCCAAGATCTGGGGGTCGGCACGAATGGCAGCCATCGCGACCTCATCCACTCGTGCGACCGTGATTTGCTTATCCGCTGCCAAATGCTCCTTGAGATCCTGGCTATACTGCATGCACCATGGCTTAGGCCGGCACTTATTTGGTGGAGGGGTCAGTGATTTGGGTGGAAGTTTTCGTGCTCGCGCTGGCGGTTGGGGCGTGTGGGATGTGGAAGGAGGAAGAGGATGGGGGTCGGGTGTGGATTACCTGCCTAGATAGGCGAGGCCGAGAAGCGTGAAGGAGGGTTGCCGGTGAGGAGGCGGCACAACAAGCTAGGAGTGAAGGATTCAACTTGGAAAGGAAGGCGGAAATAGAGGGAATGTGGCTTTTGGTAAGGGAGGAGGGGGCGGGGAGGTAGATATTTCTGCGGAAGCAGAAAAATTTGGAATCGCTTCAGTAAAAAAACTGACGCGCAAAGTGGCATCAGACACGGCCCTTATTCAGAGTGGGTCATGGACTATAGCCGTCGCACCAAGATATTTTGTGCTGCATCTCACACGGTTGGTTATAATAAACTGTGTGGGATCTACTTGATTTTTCGCCTGGATTTGAATTACATAATGGGGTCACAACGACCATGGACGGTGTTTGAATTGCTAGACCTTTTATCTGGAGTGAACATGCAACTATATGTGTGTCATAAA
Organism: Triticum urartu; assembly: GCF_056163025.1. NCBI lineage: Eukaryota > Viridiplantae > Streptophyta > Magnoliopsida > Poales > Poaceae > Triticum > Triticum urartu. The sequence continues at coordinate 160,874,855 of NC_141877.1, forward strand.
AGAATTGGAATTATCCAGGATTCGTTTGGACATTTTTATGCATTAACTGAGTTTTCAATGCATTTATGTGCATAATTCCAATTTGAACTACATGCACATGCTCCAGTGCATATAAATTGGTTGAAAACTCAAATCTTTTGTCCTTCGATGCATGCTTAGGTCCCATGCAAGAAATGGGAATGAATGTCAAACACCCTGCCACCGTCACTCGGTCGCAAACATTGAGATACCTGGTTTTTAAATTCTAGTAAATCCAAAACTCGTCTGAAATTCATGAAACTTGCCATGCTATCATGGAGCGGCATCGACATGCCATGATAATTTTTTCCCATTTGGGGCAGGTTTGGGTATATGCTTCTCACAAACCAGAGCTTCTCACAACAAGCATGATGGTTTCGGTAGGGAACGCCCCACCTTTGGGGACGAAACGATATCCATTGCCTCTTATTGCTTTCGAAAAATTCCTCGTGTCAACATAGAACAACAAGAGTGTTGTGTTATTTTTGTGATTTTTCGGGGTTTGTTTTAACAATTTTATGCATTAAGTGAGTTTTCAATGAATTTATGTGCATATTCAAATTTGAACTACATGCACATGATCCAGTGCATATAAATGGGTTGAAAAATCAAATTTGTGTCCTTGGGTGCATGCTTAGGTCCCATGCAAGAAACGGGAATGAATGTCAAACACCCTGCCACTGTCACTCAGCCACAAACATTGAAATACCTGGTTTTTAAATTCTAGTAAATCCAAAACTCATCTGAAATTCATGAAACTTGGCATGCTATCACTACAAAAAAAAGACACATGCGTGACATTTTGGGCCGAACAATTTTTTTTCTATCATACATATGACACTTCTATGACGATAATTGTGACAAAACCCGGTATCATCATAGATGTGGTGGGTTCCTACTTCTATGACAAAAAATCATGACAGAAAATTGGCTTTTCGTCCTGGGCGGGCCAGAGACGCAGCTGCATGACATTCTTTGGGCCGTCCATGACGGAAAAAATCGTGGTAGAAGCGAGGGCGAGGAAAATTTCGGGGAGTTCCCGGTTACGGTGGGAGGTCGGGGGCCGAGCGATGCGCGTTTCTCTCGTACACGTACGCGCGTGCGTGTGAGGCGTTGGCTCTAACTAAACCCGACCAAGGCGTTGGGCTCTAGCTGAACCCGAGCGATTGCACTGCAGGCTACACGTTACTGAACCCGAGCGATCGATCGATGGCTGTTAACTCAACCCGATCGAGCGATTCTTTCGCTACTGCTGCTAACTGAAGCCGATCGATGCTGCCTCTGGGATGAACAGTGAGCGTTGCGGGGGGGGGGGGGGTTGGATGAACAGTGAGCGGTGGCGTTGCCTCTAGATGAACAGGACCCCGTGATGTGGAGGGCTGGATGAACAGTAGACGGTGAAGGGGTGCCCGTGGAGGGGTGGTTGAACAGGACCCTGTGGTGTGGAGGGCTGGATGAACAGTAGATGATGGAGGGGTGGTTGAACAGTAGCCGGTGAGGTAGTGCGCGGTGGAGGCTGGATGAACAGGAGCATGTGGAGGCTGGAGGAGGTCGACGGTGGAGATGAACAGTATCCCGTGGAGTCCTGTTTTGCGGTATGCCACACCTCTCCTGATGAACAGGACCCCCGTTTTGACCATAGCGCTCCAACACAAGTCCGTTTCATCTGTTTTGCGGTACGCCACAGCCCTCCCGATCAACAGGACCCCCGTTTCGACCGTAGGAGGTCCGTTTCGTCCGTTTTGCGGTACGCCAGACCCCTCCCGATGAACAGGATCCCGTTTCAAACGTGGTTGGTCGAACACAAGGTCGTTTCCTCCGTTCTGCGGTACGCTAGGCCTCGTTTCCATCGCCTGTTCCGTCCAAGCCCTCCCGATGAACACGACCACGCATTCCGTTCCGACCCAGCCGGTTGGCTCCCACGCGTTCCGTTGCCTCCTGATGAACACGACACATTCTGTTGCCTCCCCATGAACACGACGCATTCCGTTATCTCCCCATGAACACGACGACGACGTTGTTTCTCCATTCCGACCCAGCCATGTCAACGAGCCCTGGCCATACGTATGCGCGAGTAGGCGTTCGAGACCCCGCCCGTATGTACACATACGTGACCGTATTTTTTTGCAGAGTCGTATTTTCTTTCTTGCACCCTAGCCGATGTACGTACGTGTACATGCTACGTGCGCGTCTCTACTACGACACGTGCGCGCCTCTACCTCCACCAGTATATATGTACATACACGTTCACGACCAGAATGACAACGCTACGTACGCTTCGACCAGGTGGGTCCCGACTGTTAGGCACTTCCTTGCGTGCGAAGATGTAGCTGGTGGGTCCCAGCAGTCAGGGGGGCGAATCGTTTTTTTCCAGACGCACTTCCTTGTGTGCGAAGGTGTAGCTGGTGGGTCCCAGCAGTCAGGGGGGAAAATGTTTTTTTCGCGGAATACGGTGGCCCGTCCGGTGGGTCCTCGCTGTCAGGTGGAGGAATAATTATTTTGCGCGTAATAAGGAGGCACTTCCTTGCTGCGGCCGTGGACCCAGCTGTCAGTGTCTCCACGCACAGTACTCTTCCGATGGAAGTCGGTCGTTGACCACATTGACCACGCCACACCGAGGGCACCACGGCGGTGGACGACGACGAGGCCTAAGAAGGGGACGACACAGAGGCAGGGAAGACTCGGCAGTTGTTTCCCACGGGGAGGGGAGTACGACTGTACGGGGGTTAACTGGTTCGTCTGCCATCGCCGGAGATTAATAGCAGGTGTGGGTGAGTAGAGGGATTCCTAGGCCAGCGATGGGAGTACGGTGGGGCGGTGAGGCCTGTGCGGCAGCACAGCCGGCCGTGGGGAGGAGCGAGCAGGCAGTCCCGCCGGCACTTGTTTGAGCGGCTGGAGCAGGAAGAGCAGTGATTGAAGAAGCACGACGGCCATTGGATGGACATCCAACAGTTAGTGCTTGTGCGTCAACCTTTTTTAGGAAAGCCTCAAATCTGTGGAAAACAGCATACAGCCCATCTGCCATTATTTCTAATAATTTACAGCCCATTTGCTAATTCTTAAGGGTTTTTTGGAGCCCATATTCTTTTTGTTAGCATTACAGCCCATATTGTGGCCACGGTTAAAAAATTATACGAAATTTTGCATATTTCAGTGCGGTCCGAACTGTTTTTAATCCCGAAATTTCGACTCACATTGAAACTGATTTTAAAAATAAATGTATATCAATATAAAATCCAACAAATTCTCCACGCATAAAAATTAATGTAATTGAAAATCTTGAAATGAAAAAAAATATATTTGAAACTAATTGCCGGTTTGATGTGTTTTAAAAATGTACAGCCCATTTCTCATTACTGATGGGCCATTTTCTCGGCCAGCCGAATGAAAGCTCTCCTCGTCTTGAAAGATTTGCAGCCCAACAGGCTTGACAAAGTGACTTACTTGGCAAATCACAAAAAAAACTGGGCTGTGGCCGTGGACCCAGCTGTCAGCCTCTCCACGTACAGTACTCTTCCGATGGAAGTCGTTCCTTGACCACGTTGACCACGCCGCGCGGAGAGCACCACGGTGGTGGACGACGGCGAGGCCTAGGAAGGGGACGACGCGGAGCCGGGGAAGACGCGGCAGTGGAAGCCCGCGCGGAGAGGACTACGAGGGTTCACTGGTTCAGCTGCGGCGTGAGGCTGTCGTCGCCGTAGGGCCTGGCCAGCGGTGGGAATAGTAGGGGGCGGTGAGGCCTCTGCTGCAGCACAGCCGGCCACTGGAGGCAGGAGCATGCGACATGACCAGCGCTGCTTTGGGCGGCTGGAGCAAGAAGACCAGAGGTTGAAGAAGCACTACGGCCGTTGGATGGACATCGTACAGTCACTGGAGCTAGAATCGTTCATATTGACTAAGTTGACAAAGCCCTTCGTCCCCGTCAACTTAGTAGGCCCACAAGTCAGCCTCCCACCAAGGTGGGTTCCAGCTAGCCGGGGGAGTATTCTTTTTTTGTGCGTAATAAGGAGGCACTTCCGGTGGGTCCGAGCTGACAGCGGGGGGAACGTTTTTTCACGAAATACGGTGGCCCGTCCGGTGGGTCCCAGCAGTCAGGGGGAAACGATTTTTTTCGCAAAATACTGGTGGCCCGTCCGGTGGGTCCCGCTGTCAGGTGGAGGAATAATTATTTTCTGCGTAATAAGGAGGCACTTCCTTGCGGCTACCATGGACCCAGCTGTCAGCCTCTCCATGTATAGTACTCTTCCGATGGAAGTCGGTCATTGACCACATTGACCACGCCGCACCAAGAGCACCACGGTGGTGGACGACAGCGAGGCCTAGGAAGGGGACGACGCGGAGCCGGCCAAGACGCGGTAGTGGATGCCCACGTGGAGAGGAGTACGAGCGTTCACTGTTTCAGCTGCGGTGTGAGGCTGTCGTGCCATAGAATAACAGGGGGTGTGGGTCAGTGGAGGGATGGCCTGGCCAGTGGTGGGAATAGTATGGGGGCGGTGAGGCCTCTGCGGTAGCACAGCCGGCCACGGGAGGCAGGAACAGGCGGCACGACCGGCGCTGCTTTGGGCGGCTGGAGCAAGAAGACCAGAGGTTGAAGAAGCACTATGGCCGTTGGATGGACATCATACGGTCACTGGAGTATTGACTAAGTTGACAAAGCCCTCTGTCCCCGTCAACTTAGTAGGCCCACAAGTCAGCCCAACAATATGGTGGGTCCCAGCTAGCAGGGGGTATTCATTTCTTTGGGCGTAATAAGGAGGCACTTCCCTGTGTGTGAAGATATAGCTGGTGGGTCCGACCTGTCAGCGGGGTGAACGTTTTTTCGCGAAATACAGAGGCCCTTCCTGTGGGTCCTAGCTGTTAGGTGGAGGAATCATTATTTTGCGCGTAATAAGGAGGCATTTCCTTGCGTGCGGCCGTGGACCCAGCTGTCAGCCTCACCATGTACAGCCCACTTCCGATGGATGTCGTTCATTGACCATGTTGACTAGGCCGCGCCGAGAGCACCAGGGCGGTGGACGACTGCGAGGCCTAGGAAGGGAACGACACAGAGCCAGGGAATACTCGGCAGTTGTTTCCCACGCGGAGGAGTAGGAGGGTTTACTGGTTCATCTGCCATCGCCGGAGAATAACAACATGTGTGGGTGAGTAGAGGGATGTCTAGGCCAGCGATGGGAGTACGGTGGGGCTGTGAGGCCTGCGGGCAGCATAGCCGGCCGCGGGAGGAGGGAGCAGGCAGTCCCACCGGCTCTTGGTTGAGTGGCTGGAGCATGAAGAGCAGAGATTGAAGAAGCACGACGGCCGTTGGATGGACATCCAACAGTCACTGCTCTCGTGTGTTGACTAAGTTGACATGGTGTTGCGTGTGCGTCAACCTTTTTTTATGAAAGCATACGCGTCAACCTGTAGTAGGCGCACAAGTCAGCCTCAAATCTGTGGAAAATAGCATACAACCCATCTGCCATTATTTCTAATAATGTACAGGCCATTTGCTAATTCTTAAGAATTTTTTTGGAGCCCATCCTCTTCTTATTAGCATTACACCCCATATTGTGGCCATGGTTAAAAAGTAAACGAAATTTTGCATATTTCGGTGCGGTCAACTCTTTTTAATCCAGAAATGTCGATTCACATTCAAACTATTTTGAATAATAATTTATATAAACATAAAATCCAAATAATTGCACGCATAAAAATCAATGGAATTTAAGATCTTGTAATGAAAAAAAATTGAAACTAATTCCTTTGATGTGTTTTAAAAATGTACAGCCCATTTCGGGGCAAACCGAATGAAATTCTCCTCGTCTTGAAAGATTTGTAGCCCAGCAGGGCCGACAAAGCAAGTAGGCCTTGTTTGGGTATTTCTTTTAAAAAATAGAACTAGGCTAGCCATTTTCAGCAAGAAAAAAACACAACTGGGCTCATGATGTGGTAAACATAAATAAAACCCTGGCTAGACGGGCCACAGCCCCCGCACAGCCCTGTTGTTACCCTGATCCATCGCTAAAACTAGTATAAATAACAGCTGCTGGTTCCTCAAAAAAACTAGGCAACTTGCTGGGTCCCTGGTGTCAGCCGCTCGTAGTGTAATTCTCTCGTTTATTGACTACGTTGACAATGGCGTGAGCCCCAGATGTCCAACCATTAGGAGGAACCATATTTTTCGGCTTGTACTATAGAGGCACTTGCTTGCGTACTGCCATGACGCTGGTGGGTCCCTACTGTCATCCTCTCCATGTACAGTCGTCTCCTTGTTCCTCTCGGTTGTTGACGACATTGACAACGCAAGAGGGCAGCGCGCCACGCACGGCGAGTGAACCAAGGTCGCAAGGCGGAGGACAACGGCGAGGCCTCGGATGGAACGAACATGAGCCGTTGAAGATGCGCCGGTCCAGTCGCAGGTGGAGGGGAGTATGAGGGTTGACTGGTTCGAGCGCGGGTGCGTGTTGGGGCTGATTTCGCCGGAGAATAATAGGACATGTGGGGGAATAGAGGGAGGGACTGGCCAACGTTGGAGGGTACGTACGGTAGGGCGGCGGAGGCACAGCCAGCCATGGGAGGCGGGAGCAGGCGGAGCCGACGGGGTGGTTTGGTTTGGGCAGCTGGAGGAAGAAGAAGACAAGAGATAGAAGATACACGACAGATGTTGGATGTCAATCCAACGTCTGGTAGGAAGAATCCTTTGTTGACTGGCTAGTAAGTCGACACCACCTTGGATAGGCTATTTCCTCGCGGGTCCCAAATGTCAGAATCCAAATCTGTCATGGTCATGCAGCCTTTCCTATGAAAATTTACAACCCATTTGATGTGCTAGTTCGAAATAAGTTCGTGGGTGCTGGTGGGGGCAAATCACTTGGCTTCTATAATGCACAGTGAGCTCAAGCAGCCGGTGAGAGTGATGTTATTTCCCTTGGTTGGGATTTGTTACAATATTTCACTCTAAATTAAATGAATGGCAAGCATTTTCCTTGTTTCAAAGAAAATATGATAGTCACAGCTGAGTTGAAAAGGGCAGGAACATCTAATTCCAGCTTACAAACTGTACAAAAGCACGAGGGTTAATTGTTCATCAGGTTTACAAAAAAACAAATTGGAAAGGGCAACAACATCTAACTCCAGCACTGTTTTCGGCAGTCAGAGTCAAATGGATCGGTCAGGTCCATAGAATGAACATCCTGGGTCGTAAAATTTACTGGATTATGACCACAATATGTTGTAAATAGAAGCCCGACACGTTCAGAAGCTCTTTTGCCCACCTGAAACTCCTTTTTTTGCTCTTCGACATACCCATCCATCAATTCAATAAATATATGGGCTTTTGAATTGATTTAACTATTTACTTGTGTGGATGGGCTGTTTTGTCTTGGGCCCAGAGAAACAATTACTACTAGTACACTAGAGACACTCTACAGCTACCCAGAAAAACAATTACTACTAGTACAGTGGAGACACTCTACTGCTTCTGGCTCCTCCTAGGTCATTGAAACGTCTCCCTCTACTGAATGCTGTTATACTTTTGTTCACCGACATGTGAGCCATGCAGCATGCGGGCCCAAATGCCATCCACCAAATTAGAAGGCAGTATGCAGGCGGAGAGTCACCCCGGTCGTAGCGCGGCAGTAACGAGCCATCGTATCACAAAACCCCACCTCCCGCAGTCTAAGTTTGACGGACGACGCAACCATCATTTCACTCTTCGCTGAATCCCCTTCTCCCTCACTGTCTTCAAGAAATGCAACACTCGCATCTACCACTATTCTTCTCTCTGAACGAAGGGAAGGTAAGCGGATCCGTGATGTTGGTATATTTTCGTTCAGAGAAAAAAAAGAACTTTTGCAAAGCAGTAACCGACCCTCACTCTCTTTTTTGTTTCATTGTCATTGCGATTGTGTTTTCCTTTCAGTGGTCTCCTAGTATTCGTCAGTTTCATGATGGACCAAGGAGAACCAGGCAAAGATCTGCCGATATTGGAGCAGACGCGGGAGGCTGATTCCCACGAGACAGAGAGCTCCAAGAAGATGGAGGCAACCACCGAGCCGACCCCAGATACGCTCACGGCCACTACTGAGATGGTCAATGCCCCGTTTGAGGTTACAGCCCCCGTGGTAGTGCAGGAGCAGTTTTCCCCCTTCGAGGATGTGTCCCCCTCCCCCCCCCCCCCCCCCCGCTGAGCTGCCCAAGGTGATTTCCTTCTTTGCCGATCTCGATTGTGGTTTTTCATCTAAGTATGTGGTGATTTTTTAGAAAAGGAAGTATGTGGTGATTAATAATGCAAAATTTTATTAGCTTCAATGCCATGCTATACATAGTGGTTTAAATAATTTGTGTTTCTTATACTGAAAATTAATTCAGAATTTGCTTCTGTTTCAATTAGAGCCTTGATGCAGACAAGGATTGTGTGGTTGTACATGTCACTCGCTATGAGGCGGACGACCTGAATATACGCACTGGGAAAATAGAGTTCTTAGGCTATTGGATCCTGGAAGCCATTTGTGGTTACACCAATGAACAGTTGTATTCCAGCCTCACTGTTGTCAGGCGTGTTGTCCAGGGTGTACTGAAGCACAAGAAGTTCAAAGCTACTCCTTCGTTTGTGAGGCATACTGTTCTTGTCAAGCTTACGTAGGAAGATGACGTGGCATGCCTCCACAAACAAGTTTATCAGTGGCAAGGCCACAAGGTTGTCTTCATGAAGGTTCATAGCATTGAGCTGCTGCGGGACGTCCTCGATGATGGTCATGGCAAGGTCCGTCTTGTGTCCAGCCCAAATTAGATCGAGGCATGAAATAGTTGCCCCAGCTAGTGTTTAATAGTAGTTTGGATTGTGTCTAATTATCCGAACCATGCCTGTTATCGACCACTCTGGGGCTAGTACTCTGTTTGAATCCGTCTATGGGAATTGCTGCTACTTTTGTGTGCCCGTGAATCATGTGAGAACCATCATAATTGTTGTCGAAACAGATGCGTCCTCACTAGTTTTTTCATGAATATGGCATGGTAAGACATAAGTTATCATGGTTTATCATACGAGCAGTGTGTGTTTTGATGAAATAGAGCACTCATTCGAGAACCGTGCGCCGACGTATACATAAGTACTTGTAAACACTGTTGGTGCTACCCCACTTGTAAGCAGTTGTGCAAAACAAAGCACATTGGCTCAGCTCGCTTCAACACTAGGCTATCGACCAGCTAACAATCAACAATCTGCTGTCTGACATATAAGCAACTATGTATCTTGTTACAGTGGTTCATGCAGTTAATTGAGGCCACAATGTAATAAATTCCAAACGTTCACACGCTAGTCCAGCGCTCATGTGGAACACTCACATTAAACTCGTCTTCATAAAAAACTTGAAAAGCATAAGTTAAGCAATTTTATACATCTCAACGATTCATAGAACATAACAAACATATACTAGTTCACAGCAAAAGACAAAGTTGTGAGAAGGTTTACAAATCAGGAAAAAATAAGCAAGGCTTCTCTGAGCAAAGGGCCTCCCGGCAGGCTTAAATTTCATGGAGTTCACTCTTGTTTTTTCTTGTTGCCACCATTCAGGGTTAGGTTCTCTCATTCCAGAATAACCAATTATAATTGTGGTCTTAGCTGGAATGCTGAACTGAACCATGCAGTGTACTGACCAGCTGAAATGCTTGTGCATTCCACTAAATTTAAGCACTGCCATTTGCAGAAATAAGCAGACCACAATGCCTCTTGTCCGTGCACCTGTCCAAAAAACCACCGTCCAGCCGTGCCAGCTAGTCCTCGGTCCATGGATGAACTGGTAGAAAGTGCATTCTGGACTAGGATGCAGTTGTTTCCGCTCGTCCCTGCACTGCAATTAGGAAGTAAAACATATGAATCAGCTTCTTTTAGATTGCGTTGGTCATTCTACCTTAGTTACTACCAATGTAGGGATACCTTGAGGACGGGAGGTTAGATGAGGGCAATGAGGGATAGCCATCTAATTTTGCACAGTTGTACTAAAACTGAGGTGTGTGCTTTTGATTGCGCGGATAGAAACGATATGGAGACAGACATCCCGAAACGATATGGAGACAGACATCCCTGTTTGCGCAAATACGAAATACGGTTATTTAAACAGTGACAGATATTACTACTTTCCCCCATTTCCTCTTAGAACCAAGTCCTAGATTCATGCTACAGCTTTCCCACTTTCTTCCCTGTTCGAACCAACGCTTTGAGTCGACTGTATGAACTAGCTTTACTTCTAATAATAGTAGAAGTCTAGGTGGATTTGGAACAGAGGACGGAAGTAGAAAAGGATCCACATGAAGGGAGCTGGGGCAGTAGAGCAAGGCAGGTTTCGAAGGAATATATACCTGAGGGTCGTCGGCATGTGGCAAAGACGGCGTCGGGAGGCCGCATCTTGGCCACAATACCACAGGGAGGAAGAAGGGGTCGGAGGCCCTCTCCAGCCGGCGCTCTCTCGGAGAGAACGGCACGGCCGCCGATCGGGATGCGCGGGCAGCCATTGGTCTCCTCCCTCGCCGCCGACGATAGCGTGAACGATGCACCTACACCCTGCCCCGGTCGAGGTTGTCCGGCCGGATTTGTGACCAGCCGTGAGCTGATAGAGAGTGTGCCACCTATGTGTTTCTTAGATCTGGAGAGCATGAGAGAGTGAACGAGAGAACCCTAGTAAAGCAAGCGCTAAGGCTCCTGCTTTTATATATAGTGGAGTGATTTTGTTGTACCAGCTTCAAAAAAATGCTCTCCTACGTGTACCAGCGAGTGAGTGTGAGAGAACAAGTGCGTGCGTGCACCGCTTCTGTTCGTGATAGTACACTATACTATGCCCAAAGAATGTTCGCTGCAAGAGTAATAGTATAAGTGTGTGACATGTGAGCTAAAATAAAATGTGCGCGCCGTCTTTTGTTTTTTAGAAGTTCTGAGGGTAGGGTGTGAAGAGCACATATGTGCGTGACGTCTACCTGCAGATAGACGGTGGGTGCGACGTGCGAGTGTGTGAGAGGACTCGGGAGAGTCGTGACTCGTGAGGGTGCGTGTGCATGAGAGAGAGGGGGCACGTATCAATGCAATGCATATGTCCGTAAATCATTATCCGACAAACGTTCGCCACAAGACTTTTCCTGACGAACGCTGTAAGAACCATTAGATCGGCATCCGACAATGTCAGTTTTTCCATGTCATTTAACAGAACAGCCACTCCTCCTACACACAAATCTTCCACGTGAGTGTTAGCAACTGCCGTATCCTCCCTCCATTCCGAAATTCAATGCATATAGCTTTATTGAAAATTCGAACCTTGCAAACTTTTACCAAGTTTTCATGTACCAAATTGCACATGTAGAATACCATGTATATATCATTTCATTCATCTTCAAGAGGTAACTATAAAGATGGGTGAGGAGTCTACAAAGAAAGACCATCGTATCACCCGCAGCAATTTCAAGCATCCTTTAGTGTCGAGGAATATCATAGGAACTCTATATGATATGATTTTCATAGGATTTTTTCCTTTAGAGCCAATTGGTTCATAGGAATATATTCATATACTCCACATTTCAAAGGAAATAAACATGATATCATTTCCATAGCTTTAGAGCCACTTGGTTCATATGAATGGATTCCTATACTCCCTTAATTTCAAAGGAAAATGAACATTAGCGTATATTCAATAGAAAAGTTCCTATGATATGAACCAAATTACATCTCTTTTCTAATCCCTCCTCATAGGAATTGAGATACATGTCATCTCTAGATTCAACAGAAAAGTTCCTATGATGTGAACCAAATGACATCTCTTTTCCAATCCCTACTCATAGGAATAGAGATGTTCCATGTCATCTATTTCCCTACAACTTCCATGTATACATCTTCTATTCCTAAATAGATAGTACAACCCACTAGTAGCTTTTTTCCAAAACATGCAACTATGGCACAAGAACTATATAGTGTGCCAATAACTTTGAAAGATGGTCGCTGGATGAAGCTAACCCGACAGTGCAGAGCTAGGAAAATCCGAGCACTACTGGCCGTTGGATATCATCAACATTCCACCAGATCTGCCACATGTACAATTTAGAAGACTCCATGGTTGAACTTAAGCATAATGCACAAACCTCAAAACACAAGCACTTCTCCTTTGTTCTACAATCTTCTGTATCATAATTGATTATTTTTTCTAAATGAATTGCCATTATTCGTTTTTTACTTTATGATTTACAATGCACAACCCCATGAATCTTAACATTTTTATAAAACTAATTGATTTTGAATGAGATGAACTATAAGAACTAAACAAACATCTACATCATGCATATATGACACAAAGCTTTACATGCTATAGTGTGTATTTATTCATAATTTGGTTTCGAAATCTCATGTGTTCAATACATGTGTACCTTACTAGTTTTGAGTAGAGTAGCAAATTTCACGCGGCCCCGGGTATATCAAAATGCAGGGCCCATGCGTCATTGCCTTTTGGTAGAACCTACATCCACAATTTTTTGTACAACACGAAGCTACCAGAGTCGCGGAGGACTCTATCCCCACTGGTGATAGGCCAACTATATATGATTTGTAACCCTAGGCCCTTAGTATGTTATACAAGCTTGGGGGCTAGTTCGTCGATAGTATACACACACGCACAATGCCTGGTATTCACTAATATACAGTACCAGGAGTAGGCTCTTTCTTCAACTGCAAGGGTCCGATCCAAACTAGGGTAAAACTTTGCCTCATATTACCATCCAGCCTAACAGCCAGGGATATCCTACCGAATGATATGATGAAATCATATCTGCGAACTACTAAGAGAGAGGTGTGTCGGGGGGCAATGTGTGCGAGAGAGGCCTAAAATAATGTGCGTGCGGGAGACACATAGGCACATATATGTGCGTATAGAGGGCTAGTAGAGACCGTGCATGTGTATATATGCATGTGAGAGAAATAGTGTTTTCCAACTGAGATTAGTGAAAAGAGTGGTACATAGTAGTCAGAAAGAGAGAGAGAGAGAGAGAGAGAGAGAGAGAGAGAGAGAGAAACAGAGAGAGCATGTGCGTGAGACACCCCGACACCCTGAGAGAGATTGTGAGCATGTGTGGAAGAGAAATGCCGATGCATATAAAGTATGTGCACTTATGCGTTAGATAGAGAGATATATAACGCGTTTGTGAGAACGGGGCGAGGCATAGTGCATCTGCGTGTAAAAGGCGGTTCTACGCATTAAATTAAAATATAAATGGCATTATTATTTTTGGATGAGATCATGAATTTTGCAAATTGCATATGGACGAAAATCGGTCTATCAAACACCCATACTCTATTGAATTCTAGCATGTGCATGTGTTTATTTCATATTATCGATCCATAGAGTGAGAGCGGTTTGAAATACATGCAATGGATTCTTTTGCAATTCATATATAAACATTAATTAGTGCACTCCATGTTGTTAGTGTGAAGCACTTTATATATTTGTCACATGCATGGATACATTCCAAATTGCTAGCTACGAAATAGAATACATGTTGAATTCAACATAAAGGGGGTTTCGAAGATTTGAATTCATAGGAAGTGCATTCATCTATTTGAACCCGAGATAATGGCATTTGTAAATCAGATGTAAAAGGGGGCATCAATCTTTGTTGTGAGTTTGAACATGCTATATATATTCATACGCATATCTAACTTTTTTTGCAACCAAGGAGATTATATCTGGAACCATGCATGAACTGAGGTAAGTTGCATATTTTTTAATATATACTCGTGTACAATGTATATTCAAATGTACCCCCTACATTCCAAAATAATCGTAGCTTTAGGATTTTCAAGAGTAAAGATTTGTGAAGTTTGACAAATCTTGAAAGTTCAATTCAAGAGAACCGAAAACGTTAATGCTTCTGCTCCCAAATATTGAACGAAGTGCCAAATAGGCCTTTGGTCACCCGAAACTGCGCGAGACTAATGTTTTGGTGGTAGGAAATTACTATCCTGACTCTGGCCCGTGTAGCCTATCGGCCCGATGTCCAAAGGTCTAAAGTGGGGTAGGTTTGTAACTTCACCAAGACGCCAGTCTCAACCACCTCTGAGAAGCATTCATACGCCGTGGGCGCCTACCCATGCGCTCGGCCGAAATCTATCCCGCCCACATTTGGGACACCTGACATGACTGTCCTACCCCCAACCCGCAATATGTCTGAAATTTTAGATGGGGGAAAAGTTTGTAACTTTCCCCAAATTTCAAACAAGCGCGTCTCAAACCGAAACATTGTTCCCCCTTAGTTCCTCGCCTCCCTTCGTTTCCCCATTCATACACCGTGGGCGCGAAAACGCCCTCTCCACCAGCCGCGAAACCCCAGGGTCCTCCGTCCTCCACCCCATAGCGGCCAATCCACCGCCACCCTCCTCCATCATGCCGGAGCCGGTACCCCGACGTCGTCGTCCAACGCAACTGCAACCACAACACCCTCAAGGACTTAGCAGCTGAAGCCGAGGCAGAGCTGCCTCCACGACGCCGACGCCGACGTGCGCCGTACCAGAACCACTCCGACCACGCCGTCCTGCGCCTCACTACTACAGCTCCACCATCGCAACCGTCCACCCCACCGGAGTTGTTCCCGCTACGTCATCGTTCGCCGCCTCGGATCTGCTTCCCCGCCGCCGACAGACGGCCACCGCACCACACTCAACAACTTGGCCATGGGTTCGTCCAAGGCTGCACCATCCTCCACAACTTCTGGTTTTCGGCAAACAACAAGAAGATCGTCGGAAAAACAGAAGGAGGACACAGCACTGCCAGCAGAAAGAGGTACTCCTCTATCCTTATTCGTGCAAATCTTACGTCTCTGCTCACACCGTATTCATCCCACGAAAGAAACTAGTTGAGCACTTCTTGCTGCATCTTCTTCATGATACTAAATGCACAACGTTTCCTCCCTTTTACTATTTCACCTTTGCTAGAGGTCAGTAGCCCGCATGGATTTCAATTCAGGGTCAGTCGAACCACAATTAAAAGAAGCAGCACCCGCTTAGGCGTGCGGAGCACCTAGTCCGCCTATTCCCCAGGGAAGCGGCGCATCGGTGTCTATCACAGGGGTGTGGGGCGCAGGAGCTGCTTGCGCCCAATCTGGAGGTCGGCGGGGCTTGAATGGATGGCCGGGGGCGGTGCCAAGCACGGCGGTGCGGTGAGGTCGAGGGGAGGGCGCATGTAGGGGAGGAATACTTGGCCGGTGGTCGCTGGCATTTCGAGGAAGATCGTCAACACTAACTGGCTGGAGGTAGATGAAGGCGATCTTCCCATTCTTTGTACATCGAATGGTGGAGAAAAAATGGACTGACCTATTTTCTTTCAGTCGACTGTTATTTTCATAGAATCATGTAGTAATTTAGTGTGCCATGCATGTTGTAGAGCTATCATATGTCTCCCGTCATTTATTTCTCACTGACCCGCTATCTGCTACCTTTACACTGTACTAATTGTGCACACACTTCACCCATACTCACACTATTTTTTTATGCATGGGTATTTCAGACTCTGACGCAGTGTTGATGAATGCGGAAAAGAAAAGACAGAAGTCGCTCCAGTGTAATTCGAAGATAAGCACTAAGCGTTTCAGCGCTCTAATGGGTGCAGTGTCAGCAGTTGGAGACAGTAAACGTAGCTCTGCAGTTGATGATCTCAATTGCCACACACAACCATCCCAGGTGCTTGCTTTAACTTCGCGCTGTCAAATGTGGTTGCATGTTGCATATGGTGTCTAGCTTGTATTGCTTCCAATTTGGTTAAATAGCATCTGCTTACTTTACACATTATACCTTTGATAATGACATGCCTTCCTGTTTTTGATACATACTACATATGTCTATTAACCATGTTCGTACATCAAACTAATGCTCTTTTGTATCCCTCGTCAATCACTTATGATGAGACAGTCACCCGAGTGGGTTACTGTGAGACGCCCTACTCATTTAAAGAGTGCAGTGTCATCCTCCCCACATGATTCTCAAGAAACAGCAAGGCTAAATGAAGATAGTCAACATAGCTCTCTAGTTGATCACCGCAATTCCCCCACACCACCATCACAGGTGCTTACTCTTACTTGGCAGTGTGATATGTGGTTGCATGTTGCATATGGTGTCTACCTTGTAATTCTTCTAATTAGGGTAGATTGCATCTGCTTAGTTAACACATTATACCTGTGAATATGACATGCCTTCCTGTTTTTGGTACATACTACGTCTTTCTATTAACCATGTTCTTACATCAAACTACTTTTCTTGTGTATCCCTCATCAATGCTCCTAATTTGTTAAATTGCATCTCCTTAGATTACACATTATACATGTGAATATGACACGCCTTCCTGTTTTTGGTATGTACTACATCTGCCTATCACACCATGTTCTTACATCAAACTATTGTTCTTGTGTATCCTGCGTCTATCGCTTATGATGAGACAGTCACGCGCGTGGGTTAATATGAGACGCAATACTCTTATAAAGAATGCAATTTCATCCTCTCCGCATTATTCTCAAGAAACAGCAAGCCTAAATGAAGATATTGAACGTAGCTCTGTACCTGAAGACCGCACTTCCCCTACACCACCATCACATGTGCTTGCTCTAACTTCGCAGTGTGATATGTGGTTGCATGTTGCATACGGTGTCTATCTTGTAATGCTTCTAATTAGGGTAAATTGCATCTGCTTAGTTTACACACTATACCTGTGAATATGACATGCCTTCCTATTTTTGGTACACACTACATCTATGTGCTAACCTTGTTCTTACATGAAACTACCTCTCTTCTGTATCCTGCATCAATCACTTACGATGAGTCACCTTTATTCGTTGCATATTGCATATTATTTCTAGCCTGTTGCCATGTATTGCTTCTAATTTGGTCAAATACATTTGTTAGGGCACCCTTTTAATTTGGCAGAGTGATATTGGTTGCATCTTTCATATGGTTTCTAGCTTGCATCGATTCTAACAAGTTCAAGCACCTTGTGCTTAGTTTACACTTTATACATCATACATGTCAATATGTCACGCCGTCCTGTTTTTCATACATATTCCATCCTCCTATCATGCGGCTGCCTTACATGAAAGTAGTGTTCGTCGGTATCATGCATCAATGAGTTCTGAAGAGAAAATTTTATTCCTTTTTCTTGTGGGTTTGACTTGACAAGGCAAAATCAAGAAAGAGGAAGGAAAAGAGTAAGGAAGGCGATGATGGTGGTCCTCTACAGCAACGTAAATGGAGCATTTGCACCGATTCTCCTTGTACTGATGTTGCATTACAAGGTCCAAGTCTCCGCTCCCCTACTCCACCATCCAAGGTGCTTGCTCTAACTTGGCAGTGTGATATCTGGTTGAATGTTGCATATGGCGTCTAGCTCGTATTGCTCCTAATTAGTGTAAACTGCATCTGCTTAGCTTACACATGATACATGTGAATATGACACGCTTTCCTGTTTTTGGTACATACTATATCTGTCTATCACACCATGTTCTTACATGAAACTACTCTTCTTGTGTATCCTGCATCAGTCACTTATGATGGGACACCTTTAAGTTGGCAGTGTAATATTGGTTTGTGTATTGAATATGATTTCTAGCATGTATTGCTTCTAGTTTGACGAACGCCACCTATGACGAGACAGTTTTAACTTGACAGAGTGATATTGATTGCACCTTCCATATGGTGTCTTGGAGTGTTTCTAATTTGTTGAAGTGCCTTCTGCTTAGTTACCACATCATAGGTGTGAATATGTCAAGCCGTCCATTTTTTCGTACATATTCCATCCTCGTATCATGACTTTGCCTTTCATCAGAGTAGTGTTCGTCAGTATCATGCATTAATGAGTTCTAAAGAGCGAATGATATTCCTTTTTCTTGTCGGTATGACCTCACAATGCAAAATCAATAAAGCTGAAGGAAATTGGCAAGGCATTGGATGATGGTGGTCCTTCCGAGCAACTGAAATGGAGGTTCTCTACAGATTCTACTCCGCCATCCTCCCCACAAGATTCGCAAGACAACGCAAGGCTAGACAGTCAACGTAGCTGTGTAGATGATGAGCACGTCTCCCTTACTCCACCATCACAGGTGCTTGCTCTAACTTGGCACTATTATATGTGGTTGCATGTTGCGTATGATGTCTAGCTTGTATTGCTTCTAACTTTGTTGAATTGCATCTGCTTACTTTACACATAATGCCTGTGAATATGACATGTGTTCCTGTTTCTCCATCAGACTACTATTCTTGCATATCCTGCATCAGTTACTTATGATAAGGCACCTTTAAGTCGCCACTGTGATATTGGTTGTGTCTTGCATATGATTTCTAGCATGTACTGCTTCTAATTTGTTGAAACGCCATACAGTTTGAACTTGGCAGAGTGATATTGGTTGCATCTTTCATATGGTGTCTAGCTTGCAGTGCTTCTAATTTGTTGAAATGCCTTCTGCTTAGTTACCACATCATAGGTGTGAATATGTCACACCATCCTGTTTTTCATACATATTCCATCCTCACATCATGTGTTTGCCTTTCATCCGAGTAGTGTTCATCAGTATCATGCAAGAATAAGTTCTGAAGAGCGATTTTTATTCCTTTTTCTTATCGGTTTGACTTCACAATGCAAAATCATTACAGCTGAAGGAAATTAGTCCGGTAGTGGATGATGGTGGTCCTTCGGAGCAACTCACATAGGGGGTCTCTACAGATTCTACTCCGCCATCCTCCCAACAAGATTCGCAAGACAACACAAGGTTGGACAGCCAACGTAGTTGTGTAGATGATGAGCACATCTCCCCTACTCCACCATCACAGGTGCTTGCTCTAACTTGACACTATTATATGTGGTTGCATGTTGCGTATGATTTCTAGCTTGTATTGCTTCTAACTTGAATTGCATCTGCTTACTTTACACATAATGCCTGTGAATATGACACGTGTTCCTGTTTCTAGAACATACGTGTACATGATGAGCACATCTCCCCTACTCCACCATCACAGGTGCTTGCTCTTACTTGGAACTATTATACGTGGTTGCATTTTCCGTATGATGTCTAGTTTGTATTGCTTCTGATTATGTTGAATTGCATCTGCGTAGCTTACAACTTATACCTGCAACGATCACTTACCCATAAGACACATTTAACTTGGGACTAAGATGTAGGTTGCATCTTGCATTGTCTTCTAGGTTGTACTGCTTCTAATTTCTTGAAATGGCACTTACGACGAGACACTTTTTACCTCATAGAGTGATATTGGTTGCATGTTCATATGGTGCCTAGCTTTCATTTCTCCTAATTTTGTTGAAATGCCTTCCGCTTACTGTTTTTTCATACATATTACATCCTCCTATCGTACGTGTGAATATGAAACGCTATCTTTTTTGGTATATATTCCATCCTCCTATCCTGCGCTTGCCTTACATCAAAGTAGTGTTAGTCTGTATCATGCATCAATCAGTTATGCAGAGCTAATTTTATTCATCTTCTTGTGGTTTTGACTTCATAAGGCAATATCAGAAAATAGGAAGGAAAAGAGTAAGTTAGGGGATGTTGGTGGTCCTCCGCACCTACACAAACAGAGACTCTCTAGATTTTCCACTGCTACTGCTAATGAAGTTGAAGTCCCAAGTCTACATGATGAGTTCATCTCCCGTACTCCACCATTGCAGGTGCTTGCTCTAAGTTGACAGTGTGATAATTGGTTTCATGTTGCATATGTTGTCTAGCCTATATTTCTTCTATTGTGATTAAATTGCACCTGCTGAGTTTATACATTATACATGTGCATATGACATGGCTTTCTGTGTCTAGAATACACTACATCTATCTATCATACCATGTTCTTACATCAAAGTACTGCTGTTGTGTATCCCGCATTAGTCACTCATGATTGGACGCTTTTAACATGGCAGTTTGATAGTGGTTGCATCTTACATTGATTTCTATGTTGTACTGCTTCTAATTTTTCGAATTGCCACTTATGACAAGACACTTTTAACTTGGCAGAGTAATATTGGTTGCATCTTTCATATGGTGTCTAGCTTGCATTACTTCTTTTTTCTTGAAAATCCTTCTGCTTAGTTTGCACATCGTAGCTGTGAATATGTCATGCCGTCCTGTTTTTCTTACATATTCCATCCTCATACGGTTGTCTTACATCAAAGTATTGCTTGTCTGTATCATGCATCAATGAGTTCTGAAGAGTGATTTTATTCTTTTGTGTTGTGGGTACATCTTGACATGGCAAAGTCAAAAAAGAGCAAGGAAAATAATATAGTAGGGAGTGTTGTTACTCGTAGGGTGAAGTGGAAAAGGTTCCGCCGTCGAGATTCTGCTGGTACTTATAGTGCAGTAGAAGGTCCAAGTCCAACGGCTAAATCTATAAACACAGTATCATCTGCTCCACCAGCTGCAGCATCCGCTTCAACTGTACCAGCATCTCAACCAGTTAATCGTTCGTTTGCTCCGGAACTGGCCAGTTCCCAAACTGCCTTCACACTTAACACTACTTCCGAAGCACTACTGACACAACATGACTTGGCAAGATCAGATGAACCTCATGAGCATCAACACCAAGACGGTACCTGACCGAGTCAAGTTGCAGTTGCATGCTCCTTTATATGTACTCTCACAGTTTGATGTACACTAACACTTTCCATATTCGTTGTTGAACTAGCACCACGGCACAAGCGGAAACAGACATCACGGATAATGCTTGACAGATTAACAAAATCTAAAGGAGGAAGAATGGAGATCCATTTTGAGGCACGTTTAAAAAGGCCACGTGATGCTACAAAGTCAGCCAAGTTAGTATCAGAGGCAGCAGTTGTCGTTAGGTGTCATGCACGTATCCCCCCAACGTGGATCCATTACAGGAATGAGAAAGACAATACCCAGTTTAACACCTTCCTTGACCATTTATCCGTAAGTAATGTTATTCATCGCAATTAGTAATATTGTCTTGCTCTGTCCCATACTTTCTAGCTTCCTCCTAATAAGACTCACATTCTTTTTTCAACAGATGAGGTTCAAGTTGGATCCGAAAGATGATGCAACTAAACAAGCATGCACTCATGTTTTTCAGTCTGCTCTGCGACAGTATCGGTACCACCTTAGAAAATCTCACTTTGAAGGCAAGGCTAACAATGAAATCGCCCAGACATCTCCAGTGGAATATATTACAGATGAAGACTGGACAGCCCTCGTTAAACACTGGTCTGATCCAAAGTATCAGGTAGGCTATATGTATTTGATCAGACCACATATTGAAGTTCTATTTATGTATGTGCCTTACAAGTGTATCTTCTTCTAGGCTAACTGTTTGAAGAACAAAACCAACCGTTCTAAAGTGAAATTCCAACAAGCAACAGGATCTCATAGCTATATTGCACACTGCGAGGCTCTTGTAAATAGCTGCTACTTCCTTCTTTTTTTGTGCCATATTATCGTATCTATATTGACTTGTTCCAAATACAGAGGAAAGCCCGTGCGGACCAAAAAGAACCTGAACCGAATGCAGTGCAAATCTTCAAGGATTGCCACACCAGCAAGATGAAGGGCATGAGCACACCAGTTCAAGCCGCTGTTGTAAGTCCTTACTCCTCCTGCCTTGAACTGATTGGTACTGTGATGTGTTCAATTTACTACTTGGTTTGCAGCCAATGTCAGTTACTCTATTCACTTTTATTCACAGTTGTCTTAACGTATCATTTCACCTTACATGGTTTAAAAGAGATGAAGGATATTATTTTGGTCTTGATCTGTAATCTAGTTGTTATGTTCACGTCTGCACACAATGATAAAAGAGCCTGCTTTTTTATATTTGTTTGCCCATGATATGAATGATGTCATACTATGTTCATCCTACTTTAAACCATGTCTCTTTATCCTTAGATGTCAACGAATGTGAGGAAATAGACTATACAGTAGGCATGCTACATGGACATATGTTCCCAAAGTGATTTTATTATGTAGTTGGCACTACAATACATGCTAATGTATTACAGTAGTTCACCAAAATAAGTTATGTATAAACGTTTAACCTACTTTGTTTGTTTTTGTCTCATTAGTAACTTATCTGCTACACTAACCTACAAGTTCGAACTTTCAGGAAGCTATGGAACAAATGATTGAACAGCCACAACCACCTGAAGGTGACGAGGCTACTAAAGGCACAATGTCACCTCTTGCTGCAGTGCGTCGGTATCTCTCCACTAACAGTGCAAAAAGCACCTTCCTGCGTAATTGTGGGTTGGTTGTCAAGGTAACCTCGTCCAAATCGCCTACTCAACAAAATATTCCTGCTAGACAGAGTGATATATCTATGCTCCAGACACAAGTCCAATCCCTAATGGACGTTGTTTGAAAAACAAGAATAGTGGTTGAGAAATGTCGTCAAGATATGAATGGTTTCGAAACCAGACTATCATACATTCGCTTCATTGTTAAAGAGCAATGGTGGAAAAAAGGTGGAGATCGTGCTGCTCCATCAGATTCTACAGCCTGAAACATTAGCACTCAGGTCAAATGATCTGTGCTTCTATACATCTGATGGTGCTTTTATCTGGAAGGACTGTAAACTTTATGCCAATAGGCCTTTTGTTGTATGGTTGGAATTTATTTTGTTGTGATACAACATTTATGATGTTGCCTCAGGCTGTAGTAATTACGACGCTATTTTTGTATAGTGTAGGTTTATCTTAGTAATGTATTCGGCTGAAAGCTTCATAGGAGCCCAACATGCCAACATTCGTCGGGCCCATTGCAATTGGGCTAAAAACGATTACGGGCCGAAATTGGCATGTAGCCCACTAAAAATATCTGGGCCTAAATCAGCATAAGCTTTCATATTTTTCTGGTAGGCCTGTTCCCATAGTGGGCCTTTAACATGCCTAGACATAATTTGGGCCCTCAGTAAAAATAGGCCGTTTATAGGTGTAAATATCTCAAGCCCATAAAAACATGGGCCTTTAATAGACCGAAAGTGAGATTGGGCCCTGATTGTGCCAAATAACCCACCGGACTTAGCAGGCCGAAATGGTGGCCCATTTACAATGCGGATCTTTGACAGGTCGAAATTCGGACGGGCTGTAAATGCACCGACCTAATACACGGGCCTTTAACAGGCCGGAACTTCGGTCGGGCTAGATTATCGTCATTTTTACATGGGCCGTTAATGGGCCCGATATGACGTTGGGCCACATATGGCCTGTCGTGGTTCTAAGCCTGACAGTAGAATAGGGGTGGTAGGAATGTAGAGGTAAGATCCTAGCTATGGAGGAGTTGTACACGCGAGTTTTACGAGTTCAGGCCCTTCTCGGAGGAAGTAACAGCCCTACGTCTCGGAGCCCGGAGGAGGTCGACTGGATATATGCATGTGAATTACAAAAGGTGCGAACCCTTGTCCCAGAGGAGGGGGGTGGCTTATATAGAGTGCGCCAGGACCCCAGCTCCCTCCGTTACACAGGGTTCAATGTTCATAAAGGAGGAGCGTTACTGGTAACGTCTGGAGTAAAGTGCTATAAATGATTATTAAAGCTATGACTTAAATCCCGACCGTTGCGGAGTGAGTGGCTTCACATCTTTTGGTGGTCGAGTGGTTGATCGCATGGTCGAGTGTCTTTGAATCTGTCAAGTGAACATAGCTTCATGGTCGAGTGGATGATGATCTCTCTTAGACTGCTTCTAGTTCTTTTAGAGATGTCCTTGGGGAGGGTATCTTGGACAGATCCATGACCCTACCGTAGGTACATAGCTTCGTCATTAGCCCCCGAATGGACCAGGGTTTGAGTGAGGAAGGAGTTGGGAACACTTCGGACTCATTCTTTGTGCTATGAGTATAACTTGTTGTGGAACAATGAACTGAGGAGACGGCATCAACTTCTTTTTCAGTCGCCTTGGTCCATTCTTAATTTTTGTTGAGTGAACTTTCACGGTAAAATTCCGTATGATAATGTGGAGGATGTTTTCAGTCTGACCAGTTGCTCTGCTCTCCGCGGATTTTGCGGGATTCGAATTTCGGGAAGCGCGCCAGGCGGGCGAGGCCGTGGTAATCGGGACAGATTAGGCAGATCTCCTCGATCTCCATGCCACCTTTTTCGCCACGTACTGCGCGCGCGACTGTTGCGGGATTTGTTTAGATCGTCTGGGCCTACCAGTCAGTCACTCAGGGAATGACCTTATAAAAGGCACCAGACTGGGTCTCTGCACTGTGCGCTCCCATTTTCTTTTCTTCTTCCCCCGGCCTCTCCGCCACGCTTGCTTCTGTCCTCATCACCGAACCCTCGCTCGAACTCGATCCGCCGCCATGGGGAAAGAAAAGACGGTGGCGCTGGAGCACGCGAAGAACGCGACCGCGAAGGCGAAGGGCAAGTGGACCAGACGGGGCGGATCCTCGTTGAGATCTGGCCTACTGCCGGGCTGGATCCAGGGCGACTGGATCCGATCAACGATCAGCCAGGACGACCTCGACGACCTGGTGGAGGGGGGCTGATCCCCCACAAATCGGCGCGGCTCCCGGGGAACGAGACCGAGCCGCAGCCAAGGGAGGGTGAGTGCGTTCTCCTCGCCACCCACGTCGATCGCGGATTTTCTCTGCCTCCCCATCCTTTCTTTCGGGGCTTTTTGAACTTGTTTGGGGCTCAGCTCCACCACTTCACTCCAAACACCTTAGTCTATCTCGCTGCTTTCATGTCAATGTGTGAAAATTTCTTGGGCTGTCGACCGCACTGGGTCTTTTCAAACACATCTTCACCTGCCGCTCCCAGTCGGTCAAAAGGCCAATCCGAGTGATGAGAGGACGCACATGATCCAGATGTGCGAGGGCCCGACGATCCATATGAGGAACAAGAGCACCTTCCCAGCAATGATCCTTCCCGACTCGGTCCGGGGCTGGCATTCGACTTGGTTTTACTGTAAGGACTAGCCGACCCCGGGTCAGTCGACTGGACTTCCTCCCTTTTCTCTAGCTCGAGTGGAGAAGCCCTCCTCCCTGAAGGTGGTCCCAGAAGAGAAGGCGTAGGTCAAGGTGCTGGTCGAGCGGGTCGTCCAACTCTTCCGCGATGGGGTGACTGGGATGGACCTGCTGGAAGTCTTTCTCGGTCGACGCATCCAACCGCTTCAGGCCCGTGATCATCCGATGTGGATGTACTCTAGACTCGAGGACTCCACTCAGATCCACCCGGAGTACGTCAGCGAGGACATCTTGGAGAAGTGGCTGATGGGAATCACCAGCAACAAAGACAGCCCCCGGGGGCTAGGAGGGTGATTCTGTTTCACCAAGTATCTTTCCGATTCACTGTGTGACACCTTGTTGATGGTCGACTGAATTTATTTTGACCGTTGTCTTTTCAGGCCCTCATTGACATGTACTCGATGCCTAATGGAGTGCAGGAGCAAGACGTCAAGGAAGGAGCGAGTGGGGGCGAGAGCGGCAAGTGGCACTCGAATAACGAGGAGGACGAGGAGAGCGGCGAATCGACTGATGACGAAGAGGTCGATTCGCCTCCTCGCAGGGAGAGTAGATCCAAACACGCTCACGACCCGGCGAGCACTCCGGACCTGGTGACTGCGCCGACTGGGCAGTCTTCGAAGCGCCCTAGGACGTCTTCCCCCCGCTGATTGAGAAGGCTCCAAAGCAGCCCAAGGTTGTGCCACCTCCAGCGCCAAAAGCACCGAAAGCCACCTCCTCCAAACTGCCAAAGGCTTTGCCCAGGATCAAAGTGACCGTCCCTACCATCTCCGTGTAATCATCTGACTTGTTCTTTTCGTCGACTCGAGCAACAGAACATAACCGACTGGGTGTGGATCTTTGCGGTGCTGCTACATCAGGAACCTCTTCTCTCCAGTACCGAGACGAGAAGATGGAAGACGCGGTCACCTCCAACCCAGGTAAAAACTCTTATGATCTTGCTCTTGACTACTCGGTCGATTGAATTCTAGCGGTTTACTTTAGAGTCGACTGATCTTCTCCGCACCTCCGCCCAACGTCATTGATCTCCTAGATGATGATGAAGATGTGGCTCCTAGGCCCAGGAAGAATAAAAAGGCGACGACTGGTAAGGCGTCTCAGCAGGGACCATGACAACACCAACCGTCTATCAATCTGAAGACACGGGCGGGGCCTCTATAACCTTCGCTGTATCCTTGTTGAGTGAGCACCCCGCACCGTCGACTGTACCGGTGATTCCTTCAATCGCCCCATCTCACGCCTCGGAGGTTCGAGCTGCTGCACCTGGGTTGTCTTCTCTCTTCTTCACCAGCTACCCATTCCAGACAACCAGTTGGAAGCGGTTGCGGAAGCCATCCGACAGGCTGACGTGATGATGTAGCGGATGAAAGCGGTGCATGAGAATAGCCATGCTGCCTACGACGCCAGCGCTGCTCTCCGGGCCAATGTCCAGGTAAGTAGACTTTTCGACTGCCCTTGTTCTATCAGGATATGCTACCCGAAAAATTTTATTCTATACAATCTCCTGTTGTTTGCGTCGAATTAGTACAATCTCATGTTGTTTGCGTCGAATCAGTGCACCCACTGGGTGTTTTGTTGTTGCGTTCTTCCACTCAGTCTGGGCAAGTAGGATCTGAACCGGTGGGGGCACGCTAAGAGCACCCACTAGGTGTAGTCCCCGAGACCGCAGTCGACTGCTGGCAGTCGACTGGGGTCTGAGTTCTACCTTCCTTTCTTTTCTTCCACTCGACCCGGGAGGTCCGGTCGAATGGGATCTGAACCGGTGGGGGCACGCTAAGTGCACCCACTGGGTGTAGACCCCGAGACCACAGTCGACTGCTGGCGGTCGACTGGGGTCTGAACAGTTTTTTTATAGTCGATCCAGGCGGACCGATCGAGTGGGGTCTGAATCAGCGGGGGCACGCCAAGTGCACCTGCTGGGTGTAGTCCCCGAGACCACAGTCGACTGCGTGCAGACGGCTGGGGACTTAAGTGACTTCTTTAGGTTTTATCCACTCGGACGTGAACAACCTTTGATCTTGTCGATTGATACGTCTTTTGCCTTCTGCAGAAGTCTTGTACTCTCATTTCCAAGTTTGCTGAACTTGAGGAGAAGCAGAGGCAACTCAACCTTGACTTGGAGTTGGCCCAGCAGAATCTGAAGAAAGCTCAAGACGAAGCTACTGGTATGGAAGGTAACTGCCTGTCGAATGTCTTTTCAAAACATTTCTTCGAGCTCTTGTCTGATCCGATTGCTTCTTTTGCAGAGAAAATGAGGTTGGCTCTGGAGAAGGACTCGGACCTCTCCGCTGCACAGAAGGAAGCCCGAGATAAAACTGCCCTTGCAGACCAGAAGCTGGCTTTAGTCGAAGCACTGGAAGGGGAGGTGACCAAGCTGAAGTCCTGTCTCAATGAGGCTAACCGAGAGGTGAGTCATCTGAAGAAGGACAAAATTACCCTGAATGAAAAGCTGGAGTCTGCGGTCCACAAGAGGAATGACACGGAGGCTTATCTGAGAACTCTTGCCAAGAAGCTTTATCTTGTGCTGGAAGGTATTTCTTTTAAACCGACTGTGTTGATGCTTGCGAACGGATCCTGTCCGATCGATTCACTAATTTTTGGCTGTAGAATTCTGCCAAGACTTTGGCGAGGAAACTGGAAAGGTCGAGACGGGTCTGGATCCTATCGCTTCTCCAGTTTGCGACGAAACTGCAATGAACGTGCTCCGACTGGAGTCCCGTGTCGCCAGCGCCACAAGCTACCTCGCACACCTGAAGGAGGCAGTCTCACGAGTCGACCCATTGCTCTGGCCAAGAGCGACGCTTCAAAATGACCTAGAATCCTTATGGCTCGACTCAACGAGGTCCCTGACCGAGTGCAGGAATGGAAGAAGTCCTTCGCCCGGTGTGGTGCTGACCTGGCGCTGTCCTTGGTGTGAGTCCACTGCAAGGAAGCTCGTGAAGACCAGCTGGCTACGATCAAGGTCGCTAACACCAAAAAGCATGACTTCCAGTCCTTCATGGAGACTTTCATCACTGCTGCCACTCGGATCGCGGATGGGATCGACCTGGACGAATTCGTCGAGCCTGCCAGCCCTCCTCCTGCCGAATGAACAAACTTATGAGACTTGAATCTGCTTTAAATTTGCCTCAGAATGCTGAGTGGTTGTTGTAACCGTTAAAATCCTTCAGGCTTGGTGCTCGAATACTTTTGGTTTGCTGCTTGGAACTTTAGGATTTTCTGAATTTGGTTTATTTCCGAATATGCTTTGCGTTTTGCCTTCAAGTGGACTTTGTTCTTTGCTCTGAATAATCCTTGTGCTTGAGCTGTAACTCTGAGATGGAAGGCTGCAGTCGACCTGCACCTCGCTGCCCTTGCATATAGGGATGGAGCGCACATTGTACTTGTGACGTAGCTCCGAAGGAGAAGGTTGCAGTCGACCTGCACCTCGTCGTCCTTGCGGATAGGGATGGAGCGCACATTGTACTTGTGCCATAGCTCCGAAGGAGAAGGTTGCGGTCGACCTGCACCTCGTCTTCCTTGCGGATAGGGATGGATAGCACATAGTACTTGTGTCGTAGCTCCAGAGGAGAAGGTTGTAGTCGACCTGCACCTCGTCATCCTTGCGGATAGGGATATATTTCGAACTTAGGCGAGTACTGGACTGCAGCTGAGCCCCCAAGTGGGAGGATTGCTCTCCACTCGGTAGGATTTTTTCGAACCTAGGCGAGTACTGGACTCCAGCTAAGCCCCCGAGTGGGAGGATTGCTCTCCACTCGGTAGGATTTTTCAAACTTAGGCGAGTACTGGACTGCCGCTAAGCCCCCGAGTGGGAGGATTGCTCTCCACTCGGTAGGATTTTTCAAACTTAGGCGAGTACTAGACTGCCACTAAGCCCCCGAGTGGGAGGATTGCTCTCCACTCAATAGGATTTTTCAAACTTAGGCAAGTACTGGACTGCAGCTAAGCCCCAGAGTGGGAGGATTGCTCTCGACTCGGTAGGATTTTTCAAACTTAGGCGAGTACTGGACTGCAACTAAGCCCCCGAGTGGGAGGATTGCTCTCCACTCGGTAGGATTTTTCAAACTTAGGCGAGTACTGGACTGCAGCTAAGACCCCGAGTGGGAGGATTGCTCTCCACTCGGTAGGATTTTTCAAACTTAGGCGAGTACCGGACTGCAGCTAAGTCTCTGAGTGAGAGAACTTAGGCGAGTACTGGACTGCAACTAAGCCCCTGAGTGGGAGGATTGCTCTCCACTCGGTAGGGTTTTTCAAACTTAGGCGAGTACCGGACTGCAGCTAAGTCTCTGAGTGAGAGAACTTAGGTGAGTACTGGACTGCAGCTAAGCCCCCGAGTGGGAGGATTGCTCTCCACTCTGTAGGATTTTTCAAACTTAGGTGAGTACCGGACTGCAGCTAAGTCTCTGAGTGAGAGAACTTAGGCGAGTACTGGAATGCAGCTAAGCCCCCGAGTGGGAGGATTGCTCTCCACTCGGTAGGATTTTTCAAACTTAGGTGAGTACCGTACTGCAGCTAAGTCTCTGAGTGAGAGAACTTAGGCGAGTACTGGACTACAGCTAAGCCCCCGAGTGAGAGGATTGCTCACCACTCGGTAGGATTTTCTTTCGAGCTTAGGCGAAACGGATTCGCAGCTAAGCCTCCCGAGTGAGAGGCTTGCTCATCACTCGGTAGGATTTTCTTTCGAACTTAGGCGAAGCGGATTCGCAACTAAGCCCACCCACTGGGGGATTTCAGAGGTAAATAAGAACAACAACAATCGTACGAAAGGACTGTAAAGCTCTTGTCTTTGGTAAACAAATTACAAAGGTGTTTCTTATTACATTTTATTCGAACGTGTGCTTAAGTATAAAAGGGGCGGAGCAGCTCCGCATTCCAAGCCCGTGGCTCGTCTTTCTGATGCTTAACACTGTAAAGATGGTATGCTCCATTATGGAGAACTTTGGTGATGATGAAGGGGCCTTCCCAAGCCTGGGCGACCTTGTGTGGTTTCTGTTGATCCACTCGAAGAACCAGGTCCCCCTCTTGAAAGGTTCGGCTCCTCATGTTCCTGGCGTGGAATCGACACAAGTCTTGCTGATAAATGGTCGACCGGATCAAGGCCATCTCTCTTTCCTCCTCTAATAGATCAACTGAATCCTGCCGGGCCTGCTCTGCTTCTTCTTCGGAGAAGAGCTCGACTCGGGGCGCATTGTGGAGCAGGTCACTCGGTAGAACAGCTTCGGCTCCATAGACCAAGAAGAAAGGAGTTCGTCCAGTCGACCGATTGGGAGTTGTCCTCAAACCCCACAAAACTGACGGAAGTTCTTCGACCCAAGTGCTTGTTGTGTGTTTGAGGTCACGCATCAGTCGGGGCTTTAATCCTTTGAGAATCAGGCCATTAGCTCTTTCTGCTTGTCTGTTCAACTGCGGGTGAGCGACTGAAGCATAGTCGACTCGCGTTCCTTGAGAAGCACAGAAAGCTCTAAACTCGTCAGAATCGAAGTTCTACCCGCTTTCCGTGATGATGCTGTGTGGAACTCCATATCTGAATGTCAATTCTCTAATAAAATTGACAGCGGTGTTGGCTTCGAGACACTTGATAGGTTTAGCTTCGATCCATTTAGTAAACTTGTCGACTTCCACGAGCACATGAGTGAAGCCACTCCTACCAGTTCTCAGTGGTCCAACCATATCCAAACCCCAAACAGCAAAGGGTCACACAAGAGGAATGGTCTTCAGGGCTGACGCTGGCTTGTGAGACATGTCCGAGTAAAACTGGCAGCCTTCACATCTGTCGACTATATCTTTTGCCATTTCATTTGCTCGCGGCCAATAGAACCCGACTCAGTATTCTTTAGCCACGATGGCCCAAGAGGACGCATGGTGGCCACAGGTTCCCGAGTGGATGTCGTTGAGGATCATTCGACCTTCTTCTGGCGTTATGCATCTCTGACTGACTCTAGTCACGCTTTCCCTAAACAATTTTCCTCTTATCACAGTAAAGGCCTTGGACCGACGGACGATCTGCCGAGCCTCTTCTTCGTCTTCTGGGAGTTCTTTTCTGAGGATGTACGCAATGTACAACACTGTCCAGTCGGGCGTGATGACCAGAACCTCCATGATTAGGTCGACCACTGCTGGGATCTCGACCTCAGTCAGATCAGTGGTGCTCTTAGGCTGCAGGGGCTCTTCAGTAAAAGGATCTTCTTGAATGGTCGGTGTGTGAATATGTTCCAAAAACACATTGCTGGGAAAGGCTTCTCTCTTGGAACATATCTTTGCCAAGTCATCGACTGCTTGATTTTTCCGTTGGGGTATGTGATGGAGCTCTAACCCCTCAAACTTCTTTTCCAACTTCCTCACCGCGTTGCAGTAACCAGTCATGGCTTGGCTTCTGACGTCCCACTCCTTCATCACTTGATTGACTACCAAATCTGAGTCGCCGTAGACCATAAGGCGACGGACGCCGAGTGAGATGGCCATATGCAACCCATACATGAGTGCTTCATATTCAGCTACATTATTGGAGGAATCAAAGTGAATCTGGAGGACATATCTGAGCTTGTCTCCTCGGGGGGATACCAAAACCACCCCAGCACCGGAACCATTCAGCATTTTGGATCCATCAAAGAACATGGTCCAGTGCTCCGAGTGAACTTGAGTCGGCAGTTGTTGTTCAATCCACTTGGCAAGGAAATCTGCTATTGCTTGGGACTTAATAGCTTTCTTTGCCTCGAACTTGATATCTAAGGGAAGGAGTTCAATCGCCCATTTTGCCACTCGACCAGTTGCATCTCTGTTGTGCAGAATCTCTGACAATGGAGCGTCGCTGACGACTGTAACAGAGTGATTAGAGAAATAGTGTGCAACCTTCTTCGTGGTCATGTAAATTCCATAAACGAGCTTCTAGTAGTGCGGATATCTCTGCTTTGACGGAGTCAGAACTTCAGAAATATAATAAACTGGGCGCTGAACTTTATAGGCTTTTCCCTCTTCTTCCCGCTCGACCGTAAGTACTGTACTCACGACTTGTCCAGTGGCTGCTATATAAAGCAGTAAAGGCTCTTTGCTGATTGGGGCAGCAAGCACCGGCTGGGTGGAAAGCATGGCTTTTAGCTCTGCAAATGCTGCATCAGCTTCAGGAGTCCACTCGAACTTATCTGATTTCTTCATCAGTCGGTAAAGAGGCAGTGCCTTTTCGCCGAGGCGAGAAATGAATCGACTTAGGGCGGCCAAACAACCAGTAAGCTTCTGGACATCGTGCACATGCACAAGGCGTTTCATCCGGAGTATGGCACCTACTTTCTCTGGGTTAGCATCGATCCCTCGTTCGGAAACGAGAAAACCGAGTAATTTTCCGCCCGGAACTCCAAACGTGCACTTTGATGGATTGAGCTTGATATCATACCTTCTGAGGTTGGCAAAGGTTTCAGCATGGTCAGTCAGTAGGTCGGAACCTTTATGTGACTTGACTACAATGTCATCCATGTATGCTTCCACATTCCGACTGATCTGAGTGAGCAGGCACTTCTGAATCATCCGCATGAATGTGGCTCTAGCGTTTTTCAAACTGAATGGCATAGTGACATAACAGAAACACCCAATGGGGTGATGAAAGCTGTTTTTCTCTCGTCGGGTCCGTACAGACAGATCTGGTGGTACCCGGAGTAGGCGTCCAAAAAGGAAAAACACTCGCACCCCGCAGTCGAGTCGACTATCTCGTCGATGCGAGGGAGAGGAAAGTGATCTTTCGGGCAGGCCCGATTGATATGCTTGAAGTCAATGCACATGCGAAGTGAGTCGTCCTTCTTTGGGACCATGAAAACATTGGCTAACCACTCGGAGTGGTAAATCTCTCGGATAAACTCAGTTGCCAAAAGCCGAGCCACCTCTTCACTGATTGCCTTTCTCTTCTGTACGGCGGACCGTCGAAGATGTTCTTTGACTGGTTTCACTTTTGGGTCGACTCGCAAACGATGCTCGGCCAGTCCCCTGGGAACACCTGGCATGTCCGAAGGTTTCCATGCAAAGATGTCCCAGTTCTCACGGAGGAACTGGATGAGCGCTTCTTCCTATTTGGAGTTGAGTGTGGTTGAAATGTGAGTCGGAGCAGCATTGGGGTCAGTCGGGTGAATGTGAATCGACTTCATTTCACCAGACGACTGGAATGCTGAATCTGTGGCTGGCTTCTTGGCTCACAACAAATCACTCGGATCTGCATTTTTCTGGTATTCTTGCAATTCTGCCACGACCATCTGTGCAGCAGCGATCTTTGAACCCTTCTGGAAGCACTCTTCTGCCTTCTTCCGATTACCAGTGATAGTGATCACCCCTTTGGGACCAGGCATCTTCAATTTTAGGTACACGTAACATGGTCGAGCCATAAAACGTGCATAAGCTGGCCTGCCCAGAATGGCATGATAGGCACTCTGGAAATCCACAACTTCAAATGTCAACTTTTCTTTGCGGTAATTCTTGGAATCACTGAAAACCACGTCGAGAGCAATCTGGCCGAGTGATGCAGCCTTCTTGCCTGGAATGACCCCATGGAAACTCATATTGCTTTCACTGAGTCTGGATATCGGAATGCCCATTCCCTTCAACATCTCTGCATACAGTATGTTCAGGTCACTGCCACCATCCATCAGGACCTTTGTTAGTCGGGTGCCTTCGACCACCGGGTCGACCACCAGTGCTTGCCTCCCATGTGATCGGACTGGTCGAATGTGATGGCAGTCTGGGACCACTTCAAATAATTGGGTGTCACCGGAGCGACCATGTTCACTTCTCTGTTGATCACTTTCAATCGACTTTTGCTCTCAACGTCAGAAAAAATCATCAGAGTGGAATTCACGTGGGGATAACCATCATCATCTTCTTCCTCATCCTCAGCCTTGTCTGCTTCCTTCTCCTTTTCCTTGGGTTGTTTCTCTCGGAATTGCTGGATTAGGAGTCGACACTGCCGAGTGCTGTGCTTCGGATAAATGAAATTACCCTCTTCATCTTTTTTGGTGTGGATGTGGCATGGCAGATCCAACACGTCATTTCCATCTTGATCTTTTACTTTCTTGGGGTTCCACGGCCCTTTGGGCTTCCCCTTGAACTTTCCTTGAACCACAGCTACGGCTTCACCAGGAGCAGCTGGCTCGGCCTTGCGCTTCTTTTTCCGACCGGAGTTTCCTCCTCCGGCTTCATGGGCGACTGCTTTGTGCTTGCCACTCCGGAGTCGTTCTTCTTCTTCACCATTGGCATACTTGGTGGCAATCTCCATCATCCGAGTCAGAGTCATATTTCCTGTCCGACCGAATTTCAGATTCAACTCCTGATACCTGACACCTTCCTTAAAGGCACAAATTGCCTGATGATCAGACACATCCTCCACCGTGTGGTGCAGGGTCATCCATCTCTGGATATAATCCCTCAAAGTTTCATTCGGTTTCTGAACACAACACTGTAATTCTGTCAAACCTGCTGACCGTTTGCAAGTGCCCTCGAATGTTCTGACAAACACTCGGGCGAGATCTTCCCAAGTATAAATACTGCTAGGTGCCAACTGATTCAGCCATGCTCTAGCTGAGCCCTCCAACATCAGAGGAAGGTGTTTCATGGCCACTTCTTCATTGCCGCCACCAATCTGGACAGCCACTCGGTAGTCTTCAAGCCAAGTGCCAGGCTTGGACTCACCAGTGAAATTACTGACTCTAGTCGCCAACCTGAAGTTGGGGGAATCACTGCAGCCCTGATGGCTCTGCTGAAGCACTCTGGACCTGAGACATGCACCCTGCAGCTGGTTTGCGGATCCCTGTCATGGCCCTCTTGGTGAGCTCTGTTTCTGTCGACCAAGCCCTGAACGAGAATAGATCTCGCATCAAAGCCTAGCTCCCTGGGGTCGACTAGAATCCCTCGCCCAACACTGTGTGGGCACCTGTCTTCATGTTGCCGAGGCACGTATGACCCACTCCTTGGGAGAGGTGTGGGCACTCGACGACGATCATCGTGATCGACTCGGTGATCATACTTCTCATGATTTCTGCACTGATCTCGTCGATCTCCACGTCCCTCATGCCTCAGGAGCGATCTTGGGCTGTGGGCCAACTGAACTGTGTCTGCAACCACGGGTCTGCTATGGATCCTATTCCGCGACTGAGATACGGCTCTATTCTGTTCTCCCGCCGCCCGGAGCAAAGCTCGGATCTACACCAGACCTCGGCCAAGTTCTGACTGGGAAGGTTGGATCGACTCCGCTCCGGGCAGCAGCTGCTAGATTCTGGATCGGGGTTCAGTATACCTGAGTCGGAGGTGGAATTCGGGTGCACGTTGCCGAGCGCGATCGTCGAGTGCGCGCTGGAGGTTCTCCAGTCGAGTGCGCTCAGCCAAGTTGGCCAAGCGCGCCTGCTCCAAGGCCTGGGCCTCAGGGGTTTCTCCAACTATAGGAGTATGTAGTGCATCCATGTTTCGGTGGTGAAGTTCCTCCCTCTGCTGCGAAGAGAGGGGTTCGGGGCGGTATTCTTCATGAACGCGCGACGGATCGCCGTCCCCATCACCTCCGTCTTCACGGGTGAAGCCAGGAGGACCGCGTGGTCCATTGACCATCAAAACTTATGTCGCTGGGTCGCTTCTGTCGCACTCGGATGCAGTCTCTACGGAGCCAGTCGATAGATTGAACAAGCCGTAGAGGGTTTCGTCGGGCTCGATTGCCGCGACTTGAGGGGTGGCCGACTGGCGGGCCACCGCATGCCTCACCCACCGCTGAAGCCTCGACTGACCGGAACGTTTGCTCTGGCGGGCCGCAGGGAGGGGGAAAGCTGCTGGAGCCGACTGATACTAGGTCAACGGCTGCCACAGGAGGACGC
Source organism: Triticum urartu (assembly GCF_056163025.1). Classification (NCBI taxonomy): domain Eukaryota; kingdom Viridiplantae; phylum Streptophyta; class Magnoliopsida; order Poales; family Poaceae; genus Triticum; species Triticum urartu. Next base: position 160,910,678 of record NC_141877.1, read on the forward strand.
CGTGGACGCACGCATGAAAGTGCGTCGCCCCACGGGCGGGGAGTGCATCAACGTCGAGTGGAGCCTCCTATAGCCAAGCGAAGTCGTCGGCGACAAACACGAGCGCGACAAGACGGATCTCGCGGCCCTCAGCCAAACCTCCGCCTGGAACCATGATGAAGGGGATCGGAAAAATTGCAACTTCTCCAACAAGTCGCTAAGACACTCGCCCCACGGCGGGCGCCAACTGTCGTGGTTCTAAGCCTGACAGTAGAATAGGGGGTAGGAACGTAGAGGCAAGATCCTAGCTATGGAGGAGTTGTACACGCGAGTTTTATGAGTTCAGGCCCTTCTCGGAGGAAGTAACAGCCCTACGTCTCGGAGCCCGGAGGCGGTCGACTGGATATATGCGTGTGAATTACAAAAGGTGCGAACCCTTGTCCCAGAGGAGGGGGTGGCTTATATAGAGTGCGCCAGGAGCCCAGCTCCCCTCCGTTACACAGGGTTCAATGTTCATAAAGGAGGAGCGTTACTGGTAACGTCCGGAGTAAAGTGCTATAAATGATTATTAAAGCTATGACTTAAATCAGGACCGTTGCAGAGTGAGTGGCTTCACATCTTCTAGTGGTCGAGTGGTTGATCGCATGGTCGAGTGTCTTCGAAGCTGTCGAGTGAACATAGCTTCATGGTCGAGTGGATGATGATCTCTCTTTGACTGCTTCTGGTTCTTTTAGAGATGTCCTTGGGGAGGGTATCTTGGACAGATCCATGACCCTACCCTAGGTACATAGCTTCGTCATGGCCCATGGTTTACGTCCGGCGTTAATAGGCCGAAAGTGGCCCAAAGCTATAGTAGGCCTCTAACAGGCCGAATGTCAGACATGGCCGAATATGACCCAAATCCTTCACGGTCGTTTATGGGCCGAAAGTTTTGATGGCCTGTAAATGGGCCCAAATGAAGCCGGACCTTTAACAAGCCGGAAATACACCAGGCCGTAATTCAGCCCAATTACTTAGTGGATTGTTAACGGGCCAGAAGTGACCATGGGCCGCGTTGATGACAAGTTTAGGATAGGTCGTTGACGGTCCGATTTGATAGAGAATGTTGGGCCTTTAGCTGGGCCGGCCCATTATGGTCTGCAGAATCTTGGGGGCCTTTAGCTGGGCCGGCCCATTGTGGTCCGCAAAATCTTGTGGGCCTTTAGCTGGGCCAGCCCATTATGGTCTACAAAATCGTGTTGGCCTTTAGCTGGGCCGGCCCATTATGGTCCGCTAAATTTTGTGGGCCTTTAGCTGGACCGTCCCATTATGGTCCGCTAAATCTTATGGGCCTTCGGTTGGGCCGGCCCATTTAAACTTTGTGGGCCACTTTTGGGCCGGTCCACATGTCAACATATCATAGGCCCATCTCTACCATTGGATGAGTGACACCTGTGCCAACGCGGAGCTAACGCGTGGATCCGCCAGCCAATGAGAATTTTACACGTGGAAAATCGGCATTGGTCGTGGCTGTTAACGGGTTATTGGATCCAAAATCTGACCCGATAGCTTAACGGCGTTCCGTTACGGTGGATGCCATGTGTCGGTCACCCTTGACGAAAGCACTTCTGTGACGCGCGATTTATCGTCATGGAAGTGGACACTTCCGTGATGATAATTTTGGCAATGTCATGGAACACTTCTACGACAGCACAGGTATGACTATCTTGATTCTGTCATAAATTTGTCATGGATGTACAGGCATGACAGAAAACGCGACCTACTGTGACAAACACGTATCATCCCGGAAGTGTATTTTTTTGTAGTGTATCATGGAGCGACGTCAACATGCCATGGTAAATTTTTTGTCCCATTTGGGGCAGGTTTGGGTATATGCTTCTCACTAACCAGAGCTTCTCACAACAACCATGATGGTTTCGGTAGGTAACGCCCCACCTTTGGGGACAAAACGATATCCATTGACTCTTATTGCTTTCGAAAATTTTCTCATGTCAACATAGAAAAACAGGAGTGTTGTGTTATTTTTTGTGATTTTTCGGGGTTCGTTTGGACATTTTTACGCATTAAGTGAGTTTTCAATGCATTTATGTACATAATTCAAATTTGAACTACATGCACATGCTCAAGTGCATATAAATTGGTTGAAAACTAAAATCTGTGTCCTTGGGTGCATGCTTAAGTCCCATGAAAGAAATGGGAATGAATGTCAAACACCCTGCCACCGTCACTCGGCCACAAACATTGAGATACCTGGTTTTTAAACTCTAGTAAATCCAAAACTCGTCTGAAATTCATGAAAGTTGGCATGCTATCATGGAGCGGCATCAACATGCCGTGGTAAGTTTTTTGTCCCATTTGGGGCATTTTTGGGTATATGCTTCTCACAACAAGAATGATGGTTTTGGTAGGGAACGTCCCACCTTTGGGGACGAAACGATATCCATTGCCTCTTATTGATTCCAAAAAATTTCTCATGTCAACATAAAACAACAAGAGTGTTGTGTCATTTTTTTATTTTTTGGGGTTCGTTTGGACATTTTTATGCATTAACTGAGTTTACAATGCATTTATGTTCATAATTCAAATTTGAACTACATGCACATGCTCCAGTGCATATAAATTGGTTGAAAAATCAAATATGTGTCCTTGGGTGCATGATTAGGTCCCATGCAAGAAATGAGAATGGATTTCAAACACCAGGGCACCATTGATTGCTGGCAAAACATTGAGACACTTTGTTTTTAAATTCTAGTAAATCTAAAAATCGTTTGAAATTCATGAAACTTGGCATTCTATCATGGAAGGGCACCTGACATGCTGTGGTATTTTTCATGTCCATTTTGAGAGAAGACGCACTCGAATAATGACAGCCAATAAAGGCATTTTGAAAAAATAGCTGCCACTTTAATATCTCAAACGTTTGTATAATTCAAACCGTGTGTGTTCTGTTAACCATTCACGTGACGCCATGTGTCTTGGTTTTAATGTCTATAGGAGGTGTCGTGTGGACAGTTGCTTGACTGAACGGGAGGCATGCGAGCGCAATCCGGTGCGCGGGCTCACCAGGAAGCGTACAAGCTATTGAACACAAGATATGTGCATCTCTGCAGCGCAAACGGTTCAGATTACGGTATGCAAATTAAAGCCAGACTTCGGCCCAAAGCCGAGAGACAATGTGATTTGTCAAAATATGTAGCTAAAAAATCAATAACACTATCTATTTTTTGCAACTAAAGTTTAGTAATCGAGCATAGATTTCATTCATACTAAAGATTAAGCAGTCATTCTCACCGGGAAGCGAGATAGCCTTGGACCGCCGCCCACCTCGCTCCCACTGGTCTATATTAATGGCGTCGCCGAGCGGCCGCACCCCCATCCTCGCCACACACACAATTCTTCTCTCTCCGCCCGCATCCTCGACGCCGCTCTGAGACTTGAAAGCCGTCAGTGTACGAGGATGCCGCCGAAGCGCCCCATCGGAGGGAGTGGCGACACCGGGGCTGCTGAATATAGAGACAGACGTTTCCACCACTGCCGACGATGTGGAGAATGAGGCTGCCAACAAGCGGAGGCAGGTCGAGAAAGAAGTGCAAGCGACTCCAGCAGGCCTAGACTTCATCAACAACCTCCCCGATGATATGTTGATAGTCATCATATCCCTCCTCCCAATCAAATATCGGGCGAGGACAGCTGCCTTTCCCGGCGGTGGCGCCCCTATGGCTCCACACCCCTGTCGACCTCCTCGACGCCCACAAGCTCTGCCATGGCTATCGCTAAAGCTTGGATGCGTTCTCCTAGATCCTCGACAGTCACAATGGCCCTATCAAAGGCCTTATCATGGGCAAGTTCCATTCCAATGGAAAGGACCGAGCCAAGCTTGACGAGTGGTTCCAATCCCCCACCATAGATCAACTCGAGAAGCTAAGTTAAAATGATGGGCATATGCGCTTGCTGCCAACATCCGCGCTCCGCTTTGTGCTCATGCTGCGCCTCGCCAAGTTCATGAACTGCCATCCCCCCTTAATGATGTGCCCGCTCTTTTTCTACCACGACTGAAGCACCTCGAGCTCGTCGCCGTCCGCATCCCAAAGGATGACATGGAGCGCCTGCTCCGCGGCTGTACTGCACTCAAGTTCCTTTGTCTTTAGGCGATGAATTGGTCGTGTACCTTGCACATCACCTCCAGGACTCTCTTGACTATTTATGTGTGTTGCTGGTGCTGCAACGAGAGATCAAAAAAGGTGGACCACAGTATGGTCATCCAGGACACACCTTCACTTGAGAGATTACTTGTAGTTGATCAACAAGGTCCAAGAAGAATCAATGTCATTTCTGCGCTGAAATTGAAAGTGGTGTGCTACTCGTCTGTCAAATACTACAACTTTCAGGTACAACAGTCGCCTTATATACCTCTCCTTCTTGATATCAACATTATTTCTAGTTTTGAAGATGTATGTTTGTCTGTCATCCAGCGAAGTTTCACCCAGACTCTGGGCACAGTGAAGGTCTTGGCACTAGAATCTGTCGGCCCTAACATGGACCAAGTTGTCAGTTGCCTGAGATGCTTTCCGTGCCTGAAGAAGCTGCATATCGAGGTGATGTTCCTTTCCTATTAAATGTTAACCATAAGGGAGTTCAATTTTTTGCACCTTTTCCCAAGTTTACAATGACAATGTACTTCGATTTGTGAAGGAATTTTGGAGGATTTTAGGACATACACCCCCACCCCATAATGGTTGTTTCATTCATATGGTTACAATCGTCCATAAGCATTTTTGCTCTGGATTCATCTGTACTAGTTTTCTTAGGGTATTTTTCATCCAATCCAACCTCTTGTGAAGAAGGCTACATGTTTCTAGATTGTAATCAAATGCCCTTGTTAATCATGCCAGATCGAAGATGGCATGTTGGTCCGTTTTACAAATCCTACAAACCAAATGGGCGTGTAGCAGTGTTCAAAACTGCATGCAGGCACTAACCCATTCTCTTCTTTTGCAGATAATAATAGGCCCGAAGGTGGACAATGTTTATAACGACAATCACATCGAATGCCTGGATCTGCATCTCTCAAATATTACTTTGAACTCCTACCGAGGGACCTTACCGGAGATTACACTCGCCGGGTTCTTTCTTGCCAGAGCAAAGGTGCTGAGTGTACTGAGGTTGAACATGCATTTAATTAGGAAAGATGAATGGTATGATTATCAGAGCCGGCAGGTACTACGGAATGAAAGAGCCCCCAAAAATGCCAAACTTCGTGTTAGAAGAGCATATGGCAAAGCAATTGGAAGTCATTGTGTCAAACCGATACATGACTTTTCAGAAATGAAGCAGCTTGCAACGTTTGAATTTGGGCGTTGTAATATTTGAATTTGAACCTTGCAATATTTATGGTATTTGTTATAATTAAACCGTTTATGTTCTCTTGTCTAAACAAAAATAGTTCATCCGAGTGAACCGCATGTTGTATATCACACACGCCTTGATCTGGCCGACCGTTTCTTTTGTGTTGCCTAATCACAAACAGTTCATCCGAGTGAACTGTATATTGTACATCGCACACACCTTGATCTAGCTGACCTTTTCTTTTGTGTTACATAATCACAAACAGTTCATTCGAGTGAACGGTATGCTGTACATCACACAATCCTTCATCTGGCTGCCCATTTCTTTTGTTCCTCCTCATCGAAAACGGTTAATTGAACTGAACTATATGCCCTGAATCACACGCGCAACCAAAATCTGAACCATGTTTGAGGCATCCGTCATCGCAAACGTTTTGCACCTTTTTGACGGGTTTTTACACCACTGTTTTCGATTATTGCATCGCACACAGTTTTGCCAAAGGGTCTCTGGTCGTAGTGTCGCGTTAGCAGCATCCTGCAGTAGTGTAAGGAGGGGTAGGGCACCCCTAGAGGGACAAGTTTCACAAGTTATGGTTAGACAAACAAGTCTATAGCTCTGGAGATAGATCACCCTTATAATCATGTTTATTATCATCAATGTCAATGAAGTAGGATGTAGGCTTTTACAACCATCGTGAGGGGCCGAACCTAGGTAAAAACCTCGCATCTTTCGATTCCGACCAACCCCTTGAAGCTACTAAACAGATGCGTTGGCCTCACGACTAAGTCCTGACATGAAGGACATCTGCCGTGACAATTCCATGACAAGGGGCATCATGCACGCCTCTGTATCATGGTGAGCAAATCTCGCTAGACCAGATAGCAGCAAGTAGGGTGTCTTGAAAAGCTGAGGCCTCGCTTTGATGATGGCTGTGTGCATGTCCTTCGAGCATGCAACCAGCCGCATGGCGCTCAACATATCCATACACGAACAACAGAGGTCGAGGATGTCACTAGGGAGATTGCTCAAATCGCGACTCATATGGATGCTGCGCGGTTCGTGTTTGGCCATGGTGGAGTTTGGAAGATAGGGTTTTTGGGGGCTTAATTTATGACGGATAAGCTCTCGGTGCTAGAGCGGCATCAAGTAGCAAGGAAATAGTGGTACTGGAGGAGGCGAGCGAGGCAAGGGTATGCAGGGGCATAGTGAGATGATGAAGAGTGACCTCAGGATCTCTAGTGAGACGGAGATGGAGATGGAGTGGTGCTAGGGGAGAGGGAGACGAGGGAAGGCATGCTATACAGCGGTGGTGATAGTGACCACACGGTGCACAAGGTGAGGCTGACTTTGGTGACCTGAACACGCCACCTGGACTAGTGTCACCTCGGGCGCATGACTTGTCACTTCGCTGTGAGGACCGGATGAACAATATTTTGACCATCAAGTGTACCACAATTATACTACTACTAGTAGTAACATACAGAGTAGTACCGTATAGCGGAAATATGTCTCTTGTGCTAGCATGCCTCTGGGTTCACTTCATCCTCCAGGTAGCATCCATATTGCGAGAAGAACCAAATTCTTATGCATGCGGAAGCGCGAAGAAGGGCTTTTTATTTTTTAGGATAACCGCATATTACTTAACCAAAAAAGGTTGGGTCTTGCAGGCACACACCAATATCAATCTGTACCAGCTACGACACATTTTTATGTGCAAAGAGATGGATATGTTTGTATATCTGTTCATCTAACCAAGAGGATTTTGCGTAGCTCCCACCTGTCATGAGGGGTGAAGAAATAAAAAGTAATCATAAAAAGTTTCGCCACGGTGATTCAAAAGAGTGACCTCAACTAACCAGTAGAACATGTAGCGATAGAAGGATGGGCACGTACACGGACACGGACCACTCCTCAGTACACTACCCGCATAGCCTTTTCGTTTTGCACGTTGGTCTACCAAGCCGTCCAATCAACTGCCTGCATGCCACTTCCCCCATTTACTTCTTCACCTCTCCTTCATTTGCATTCAAACCAGTGACGCCCCAAGACCGGCGCTCCAGATGCCTTTCATGGATACCGGGTTTCGTCGTGTGATTTGTTTGGTTCGTTGCATTCATCAATGCATCATGTGCACTGCATCATGTCATCTTGCAACCCGTTTTAAAACTCAACCAAATAAATTGCACTGATCTTTTGATCTATTTAAATCGAGGGAATTCACATGGCGAAGTTCTCTTTAAAACATACCCTCCCAATATTTTAGGGAGCTATAACAAAGTATTCCATTTATTTGGAATCAACCCTAAACAAACATGCATTTTAAATCCCTTATGTTCCCAAATATTTAAATTCTTGATCCTCCTCCAAATATTTCAATTCCAGTTGTGGAGCCTTGTAATCTGTCAAGGTAGGCACATTCCCAAATTTCAGCTTAATCTGGATATTTTAACCCTCCAATTTAAGCTTTTGGCTTCACTTTTCTTTCCATAGAAAAGGGAGATCTTTTTTTTCTTCGTTGAATCCAGCCGGCCCGGTCCCTAGGCCCAACTCCAGTTACAGCCACCTCTCTTACGCCCAGTCGTGCCCCACCTAAACCCTAGCTCGATCCAGCCCTGATCCCAATCTCCCTCCAGCGCCGCCACTCCTCTTCCCGATCCCCATGCCCATGCTCCTCCCTCCTCTCGCACGGGCGCTCGCCCGATCCATGGCCTCGCCCTTCCTCCCTGACAGCGTCGTCCTCCCAGCGCCCCCTCTCTCTCTGCCAAGTGCGCATCCGCGCCGGAGTGCCTGCCTCCCCAACACCCAGCCTCTTCCTCGCGCCCACGCCTCCTCCTCCCTCCGTTCGACCGCAAGCTCGCCGCCTCCCTACCACGGCATCCGTGTCGTACAGTCGCGCTAGCGACCACGACTAGCGTCGCGCCTCTGCCATCACCGTGCCAAGTTCCCTACTCTGCCGCCATCTGCCTCCTCCTCGTTGTTTCGCCAGCCATGGCCACCTCGCTGTCAATCCCCAGCAGCCGTCGCCGCCGGCCAGCAACCTCCTTGCCATCCCCTAACTCTTTTCCGACAGGATCCACTCCGACGTCGTGGTTCCTGGCGCCCTGGACCTCCCTTGCTTCGCCAAGTTCGCCGCTGACGAGCCCCCTGCCTCGACCTCGCGACCCCGCACCTCCCTCCTGCAGCACCTGCAAGCCACTAGGAGGTGTGCTCCCGTGCAGGGCAGGAGCTCCTCCAGTCTCGCCGGTCGCCTCCCCGCCACCTTCGCGCCTCCCGACGTCGTCCAGACCTCGTTGACTCCTCAAGCTGTCCCTGTTGGCCTCGGCTTCAAGACCATAACGACGTGGCCAGAACCCCACCAAGTTTTTACTTGGTGCACCTACGATTTGTTGTTGTGGACACACCCAAAAACGAGTTTCGAAACCAAGCGCAAGTGCCATCAACCTGAGGTTGTGAATCCCTGGACGCCAAGACCACCTCAAGTTCGACTATGGTTTGTTATCCCGACCGTGACCGCAAGTACCTGACGACCCCTGACACCCTGGATACGCCAAGTTCGACTACCGCCTGTTGACACATGAACACGTCTCATGTACCCTCGACGCCGGGGATGATACACCGCAGCTCACGTCAAATGAGACCCGACCGACAGCGCGATACGTAAAACAGTCAGCGGGCGCTTTTGAAGACCCGAAACCCCACACGCCCGGGAGGGACCCCATCAGGGGGTGCGGCGGCTATGGGCTACCCTAGGTCGATTCGCTTGCCCCTAGAGCCGCGTGGATCGCTGCCCTCCACCGCGAAGAACGAACAAATAACGAGAAAGAAATATACAAGGGTAGGGGATAAAGATAGATGAACACAAAAGTGTAATAGATTGATTGGTTCGATTGGTGTTGTTCAATCGGCCATCACCCCCAACATATATAAGAGGCGGCTGGACTTCCCGTACAAGCAAAGGATTCATCTAGGCTTTTCTTACAAAAAAATTTACATCAATTCACGTCCTAGAGTCCTAATTCTACTCCAACTCGGATTCAGTCTGAATCTGGCCCAATATCTGTCTTCCTCCTTGCGCGGGCTGCCGAGCTTGCATATGACCTCCGATCAAGACGGCCTAAATATGAAGCTTGTGCGCTTCGACGAGACGAACAATTCTTATGTTGAACACTTTTCCAAATAAGACCATCTTGAATATTCTACGAAGCCATCTTTAATATTCAGTCGGACTCGGTCATGTAACGGACTGGATTATCCGAGTCTCGTAGTGAACTTACAGTCCGTATACTATCTCAGATGATAATGACTCCAAAAACAAAGTTCACCGTTTTGACGATGCGCACAACTTCCGTGTTGATCACTTTTCCATCCGAGGTCATCTGGATTACCTTTCGGGCACATCTTCAGTTTCACTCGGATCCGAGCTTATCCACTAGGATATTAGAGTTTTTCGTCCGACTGGACCTTTTCACTTGGATGTTAGAGTCTTTCACTCGGAAGACAATCTTTCACTCGGATGACTATAATTTCACTCGAAAGACAATCTTTCACTCGGATGACTATATTTCACTCGGAAGGCAATATCTTACTCGAACGTCAAGTTTTCATTCCGACGGTAATCTTTTCACTCGGAATAACTTCACTCGGATGATAATTTCACTCGGATTAATATAGTTTCACTCGGAAGCCAATCTTTTACTCGATCGTTAAGTTTTCACTCGACCTTTTACTCGATCGGTAGGTTTTCACTCGGATGGTAAACTTTTCACTCGGATTTCCCGACTGAAAACATAGCCTGATCTTGATTTGCCTCTCCAGGTTGCATACGGTCTCGGATTGAGACAAATTTTATATGAAAAATGATCGGCTCGACGAGACAAAACTTTTTCTTGTTGAAGGTTTTTCGATTCAAGGCCGCCTTGATGGCCGAATTACTCACGCAACCTATCAGAGAAGTGTCTAGCACCTCGTGCCATATTTCCGTTGAGGTTCGGTCTGCAGTGTATTGCCTCTAACTTTTGCATATGAACTCGGATTGAGATAATTTATATATCAAAATCGATTGGCTCGACGAAACGAAGACAATTCCTTAAGAGTGCTCCTTCATCTGAGGTCATCTTGAAGACGTGATTGGCCAAAAACCAGTCGAAACATTGAATTATGACACTCAGAGTATAGCTTCGGTCCGTAAGATAAGGTCGAATGAATATAACCGAAACATCAAAGTTGTTCCACTCAGCGACGTGAATCTTTTCATGCTGAAAACCAGTTCACTCGAGACCATCTTCATTGCAATCTATATCTTGCCAAAATCAGGTGTCAACACATGCCCCCCTGTTTTCTGGCAGAGCTTGCGTGCCAGAAAATACCTTGCTTAGGGTAATTTTTAAGCATGATGTCAACACTCCATCGGCTGTGCATGTTGAGTATGATAATTTTAATCATCCATATGCTCATGTTTGTTGCTTCTTCGGTAGAGCCTCTTGGATAATAGTTGTCTGAAAAAAACAATTGGATGTCATAAAGGCTTCCACATGAGTTTCTTATGTCAATCCAGACCTTGCATTTGTCCAGGCATTCCCTGGGAATATTAGAACCCTTCCACGAAGACGGTTGCCGAACGATTATGACCATGCACCTCAAAGGAATACCGTCAACTGTTCGGCGACTCAACTCGTTATCAAAGTACACCATCAAGCCTCCGCCGAACAACGTGTGTCTCCTGATTTGGATCCTGCAAATAAATAACATTTGGAGTCGGGGCTCTTTTATGCACTAGACCCTTGATTGGTGGTCGACTCAATAATTAAGTCGGCCTCGCCAGTATTGGCAAACACTAAGCATCGGCTACAGGAGTAGGAAATCAACCATGGTGAGCACTGTTAGCCAGATGTCGGGTTTGTCAACACAATGAATTCTGAGGACGATATGCAAATATCGGCCATGCATTCTTATCTCAAAAGTGCTCGGGAGTCCGTCCACCAAAGTGTGAATAGCCGAAATAAGTCAGATGTTTCGGCTGAGGATAAATTCCATAGCGTTGATTTTGATGGTACGATTGAAGAATATGGATGAGACACCTCCTGGAGTCTCCTATATGAAAATTGTCGTCCTCGCCTACGGGCTTTACACTTGTACTCCCTTATTTCTGCTGGCTTCGCAACAGGAGATGTGATGCCGCTCTTGACTCGAGGATTTCCCTTAGGAACCCAGGCCATGTTCCTCTTCTCCAACTCTTTGTCCCTAAGACGTTTTAGCTTCTTCTGTTGCGAATATGGTAAGCCGAGTGGGCGTCCCGGCTGGGACTTTGGTTTATGCACTGGCAAATTCTTCCTGACTTTGGGCATCTCTGGCTTGGCCTGTCCAAACTTGACTATTGGATCCTTGAATTTTACTTGCTTCACTTTCTTGTCCTTAGCAACCAACATAGGCCCGGCTGGCTTTTTGTCATTTGGAGTCGGGTCTGAAATAACACTCTTGCGGCCATCCTTTTCTTTCTTCACCTTTTTAACACTTGTTGCAATAGAAGGTCGGACATCATTTCTATTTTGACTGCTCCTCTTGGGAACCCATGCCATGTTCTTCTTTCTCAACTCATGTGCAGTATGTCTTTGTAATTCCTTCTCCTGCCAATGTGCTAAGTCGAGTGAGCACATCGGCTGTGATTTTGTTTCAACCAATGCCAACTCTTTTTTGGCCTTGTGCACTCTCAACTTATTCCCTTCAGATTTGGCACTTGATTGACTTGCCTCGTTGCCTTTTGTAGCCAATGTCAATACTTTAACTGGCTCTTTGTCATTTGAGAACAAATCTAAAGTAGCACACTTATGACCATCTTTCTTGACCTGGTACACTTGCTTGACCACCTCTTTCTTGTTCCTTGAGCTCTGGACTTATTCTTTATGATTGAAACGGTCTTTGACATGCGATTGTGCATCAAATGTTGATCTTTTTGGACCTGCATAATGTTGGCGAGATGATCTAAAATAAGATGGATAA